>NW_027270902.1:235000-952500 GCF_040938485.1 Diadema antillarum
ATTTCTCAATAAAGAAAAAAAAATCCCTCTCAGAGTTTGAGGAGATGGTATACCTGTGAAGTAATGGACTCGCCCAAGCACTCATCCCCCCATTTTGTCCCAATCTTCGCCATTTCACTTCCTCGTACTACGACACACTGTCATGCTCAAGCTCTCTCACTCTCTTCTTAATCCTTTCTGCGTCAAGGACTTGGGCCTGTGTATTCAACGTTACTTTTCCTGTTCCAGTCGGCACACTAGAACACAAAGGGTTAAATGAATCAATTCTGTGTAACCCAATTCCACCGTCAGTTGTAGATGGCCTCGAATTGGACCAAACATGGCCAATCAATTTACAACAAAGACGGTATCGCCACACGCACATAAAAAAGCGCTCTCTTTGCCCTTCGCGGCACGTCGAAAAATGTGCGAGCTCTTACTCGAGTTACATGAACGTTTTTAAAAATCAAATAAACAGACACACTTGCGCACATGCGACGTACACCCGAGTTGTATCACTTCACCATTTTCTTGTTTTTGATAGGATGTATTCAATCAGGAGACATCACGATGGTCTGGCTGTTATCATTATTTTAAATAAACAGTAACAAAGATGAATGTAACTGGCCGTCAACCCATATGCACAGAAATGAAAAGACGAGACACTATAGTAAAGGAAGGCGAGCTGTTATCCCCTTTAGATCTCGCAACTTATCAGTCATACACTAGTCAAGCGTTTGTGTCTGTCACGTTAGTGATTCCCTTCCATGGCCCTTTCCATCTGAGGCTGTGAAAGAAAGAAAGAAAGAACAAGGAAGGAAGGAAGGAACAAGAAGCGTATGTTGCCCTTGGTTCCAGTATCGCGCGGTAGATGATTTAAAGTCGGTGTTTGAATTGAACCATGGGTTTGCAAGATAATGTCTTGATTTCCGTATATTCCTTAAAGGTCGTCGCCAGCTTCCTACCAAAGGGGCGCCTTATCATTGCTATTTTTACACACACAAATACCAGCACACACACACACACACACACACACACACACATACACACACATACACACACATACACACACACATACACACACACACACGCACACACACACACACACACACACACACACAAATGACATAGGCATCAAAGTTGCTTTATTCATTGAGACAAATTCAAATAACAGTCCAATATAGATTATGCAGTATACAAAAGCAAAATTATTAACAGATCCCGCTGGTTGAAAGTCATTGAACACAACGCATTCCATCAGTCATTGATCTTGTCTTTATACTTACAAAGGAGGGGTTATCTTGAATAATCAAGGGATGATTATCTTCGATTCATCGGAGTGCTCTGCATTATTTCAAAATACATGTAAGCAGCTTGTTCAGAAAATCCTAAATGCTTTCAATCATTAGATAAGGATTATCTCATCTAACTATAGTGATTTTGATGAATCGTGTAAAAGACGTCCGAAGAAAAACAGTGGGAAAAATAGGAAAGGATTGCCAGAATAGATAAAGAAAGATGAAAACTAAAAGCATATAGACATGGTACCTCTCCCGCCTTTGAACCCCTCCCCTTTCCCCAATAAGAAATCATGAGGTAAAGGAGGATGGGAAAAATCTCTACCCCCCCCCCCCCCCCTTTACAAAACAGAGGGAGACCTTTAACGTCCCCTGCCTCCGTCACGCATGCTACCCTTTCGTAGCCAAGCCTCGCCTTGCCCGCCGAGTTGAACCCGCCTCAGACAAATTGAAAACAAGATTTAATTAAGGACGCCACGCGCGGCAAAACTTTTGACTTCTACCTCGACCCGCGCGGGAAACCTTGCCTCACTGGAGCGCACGACTTATAAACAGCATCCACAGCGTCTTGTGTGTAGCTTTTATTCTTATATACGCATCGCTTGCTTGCCTTTTGTTTTGAGTGGAAAAGGAAATGATAATTCATGCATGTGTAAATATTGTTGTGTGTGTGAGGGATATCTGTGATGAAAAATTTGAGCTGGAAGGACTGAAGCAGGATGGGGCATGGTGCTTTGATCGTATTAGTATTTATTATTATCCATACAGAGGATTTTTAGAGCCCAAATACAAGTGTTATTTTGTCGACGCACCTCATAACCTCCAGCCCACTTACAAAGTTTGTTGAACTCGACAAATATTTTTTTGCCAAGGCGACCAATATTTAAAATATTGGACGGCAAGAGGGGGATTCCCCAAAGTTTTTATAAACTGCACCGTGATTGGCTGAGATATATACGAGATGACCTGAAATATGAAGTAAAAACGTCTCTGATTGGTCAATCACGGACTAAAATATCGTTTCTTCTAAAATTCTGTGTTTATACAAAACAAATGTCATATATCAATTAGTTGAAATTGTTTTGCATACATTTTTTTCAAAATATCACTTTCATACCAGGAAATTAAATTTAGGTTTAATGAAAACAAGTTGCATTTTTTTTGTGTGTGTGCAGGCGACGATTGATCAGTTCAGCGCTACTGCTAGTATAGCCCGCGCGCGATATTTGTCATGTACATGTAGCCGGCCGCCGCCGCCGCTTGCATTTGCATGCATGTTACGTTATGTGTTACTAAGTACAGTAGGACTACAGTACTAGTAATTCGATCTTTCACGATCTACGGTAGATGTGACGTGAATTGTGTCTCAGATCTCGGATACACGAACATCTAATTCTGGTCTAAATTAGCTAAATCTCGGCCTAACAGTAACATGACGGCTACCATGGATACATAGATCACTGTTTTATCAGGGAATGAAGTAGATTAACTTGCACTGAAGAATGTACCATACCCCATGTCAGGATCAAGTACAGCAGGAGACCATACAGCACTCGGAGACAGAAAGGGTAAGTGAAAATATTCTTTGCTAAAATCCTCTGTATCCATTAGGATAATAATGATAATATTGGATGTCCTATTTTCGATTAATACAAGGAAATATTGGACTCGCTAAGCAAAATATTGGACTCGTCTTCGACTCGTCCAATATTTGTGCATAGCTCGTCAAATATTTCCTTGTATTAATCTCAAGGCCATCCAATATTATATAATTATGCCACACTACAGTAAGACGTCATTTTGAGGGTAGTGAGCGCATTGATGTTTGAACGGAACATCATGTCACACAAGGGCCTTCATTAGTAAACAGCTGTGGCCATGATGTCTAAGTACTACGGTGGCACATAGCTCATGAAACCGGCCAGTCTACTGGACTATGCATGAAAAGCAATAAAAAGCAATAACAACAACTACAAGAGAGGTTTTTTTAATATACTACCATATCTCCGCCTTTCTGCTTATGTACTACCATACATTTCTGATGCATCACCGACTCGGTGTATATTATTAAGCTCTTTTTCCTATCACATTTTTTAAAACAATAATCCTTACTGAAATACTGCAAAAGTTGTAGGATGTTGTGGCCCAAAGCTGTATGAGTTGGATAATTCTCCGTCATTTTCAGTCTCATTCATTCAGCACCTGTCCCACCACAAAGAAATTAAACAAAATCAAACACCAATATGCGGAGTGAAGAAGTACCATTATTGCTGTGTCTATTTTTTCCTAGAAAAAGTAACTTGGGCTTGACAAAGAACGAAACTATCGATTTTGTTCTTTTCTCCCTCACCCTTCTCACGCACCTAACACGCACCCAAAGAATACATGCATATACACACATACGCATACTGTATTTATACAGAAATATATCAGAAGACGTAAAAACAACGCATCTGTGACTTCTTTCCGACATAATGCTCAAATGCGAACGTATAGGCCTACTCTGTAAAGGAGAAGAAGAAGATGAGGAGGAGGAGGAGCAGGAAGAATAGGAAGAAGAAAAAGAAGCCAACCACATTGATAACTGTGCTTTTTTTTCCTCCAAGAAAGCATTTATTACAAAACAAAAATAACTACTATAATAACCTGAAACTTTCGTGTCCCACCTATAACTTGATGGGAGGCCTCTCCATCTGCGCAAACTGTTACGTTACACAACCTAATATAGAAATGATTATGATTTCAATGAAACAAAAGCTGCAACAATGTCCACTACTCCACATCTGCCAAATTTATCCATACTCACTGCCTTTGAGTACACAAGACCGGACATCAACGCGCAGGTGGCTGTCTTCATGTCGACAGTCGAATCGAGCAGCGGACGAAAAAGGACAATCTCTGCATGCTTTGGGACCGGTTTCACTCATCAAACAGACAAAACAAAGACAACGACAATGATAACACCAACGACAGCAACAGAAATGTAGCGATACCTCCCACAACGATCGAACGGGACGCGGCGGCCGATGCCCGGAAAGTATAGACGGTAACGATTATCGAGATCTCCAAATGAGAAGCGGGGTTGTTGTTTCTTTTTTAAGAGGACAACAAGAGAAAAGGAGAGGCGGGGGGCGCGAAACGCGGGAAGAGATTGTAACGTCGGAAGGAGAAGCGGGTGGATAGGATTTCATTGCCCTCGTTTTTTGTTCCTGTTTCCCTTTTATTTTTTTCTTTATCTTAACCTCGATTACGATGAAAGTTGTCATATCGTTCTCTTTGGGCGGTCACATGATACTACATGTATTATGGTGTCTCTTTTTTTCCCCTCTCTTTTCCGTCTGGCGTATGTGCATGTGTCTTGGGACAGAGACCGCATAACAGTGACTGATATATGTATGTCTAACGACGTAGTAATTATGCAATAACTATAGACATTGTGTGTATGTATATGTGTGTGTGTCTATAACCTATGTATGTTTACTCGTAAGTGTGTATACACTGTGTAGGTATATAGAATAAGTTGCACACACAAATCATAGGCTTACACCACTACATGCACACGTATGTAAAATAAAATATGATTACTTTATCTAAACTTACTTAGATTATGACAAACACAAAGTTCTTGGAGTGTTAATAGCATAAAACACTTCAGGAGAGTTTGCTCTGAATACCGGGTGATACTATGTGAAGATTCATCCAACGATTTTTTTTCCACAGCTACCCTTCTTTAGTCTTTTTTATAGTTGTTATGAAGGCATACGATCTAAATAAGATGTGACATCATTCCCTTCAAACAAGGCGTAATTAGAACCTGAAGCGAATAATGTCTCCTCATATAATCCTCGGGTCTGTGTACGGGATTGACGCCAGAAACAGAGAGGGGGAGAGATATAAAAAGGAAATGAGTTCGGAAGGGAATTGCTCGCAGGTGTGAACCGATCGAAAGCAGACGACAGGTATATCTGTCTAAATTACCTTGGAGAGGCTGCTACTTATCTTTTCGATATTGATCTGTTTCACCAATATCCATCGGGATAAACGTCAAAGGCAACCGCCCGCTTCCAACATCACCAGAAAACAACATCTTCGAGGGAAGTAATGAAGAAAAATCGCTCCTTCACTATGTCGTTATATTATACTGTCATATTCGATTTTTTTTTCTTGGTTTCGAAAATATGGAAAATCAACTAAAGCAACAGCTGAAGTTTTTGTAATTTCGCATCTGCTTATACTTCGGTGTGCGGTTTCTGACGGACGAAACATGTTTTTACTGCCGGTTACAGGTAAATAAATTGAAGTTATCTAAAAGTGTACTTCTTTCGATGCAAACTCCAAACTCTCATGGGGAAAAAAGTTTCGTACTTGAAATTGTGTAGGAGCTATATTGATTGGTAACCATGGTTACTGTGGTTGGTTTAGAAAAAAAAAACTATTCTTATATGTATTTCGAGAAGTAACTACGCAAACTCCGCTGCATGTATTTTTATCAATCTGAGTGCAGAATTAAAGCAACACATCACACATCACGCTGACGATATGTATACGCTAAAAAAAAGGCAGGTCCGGTTGGATTCTGGTAATGAAGCGACATCCTCCTCGACTATCGGCTTGCAAACAGGATGGTATAATCAGGATATCCTCTTTAAAACAATAGCAAACAAGAGATGAATTTTAGCAACTTTTATAGGATGTCTTCAAAAGCTACATCGTCGAACTAATTCAAGTTCAACTTTCAAGTTCAACTTTATTTTCATTTCCATTAAATAAACAGGAGAAATTATATTCAATGCATAAACAAAACAAATTTGTAGTAATTTCGATAAACGTACATCAACAAGATACATGTGATGATGAGTAACGACATAATTGCATTTATAAGGTATATACATATGCATATTACACGGATGGGAATGGAAATGGAGGGTCCCACTAAAAAGCCAATCTTGTACGATATGGGACCCTCAGAAATACATAAAAAGCAAATAATGGCTTCATGAAACTACAAACAAATATATGAAACAAAATCAAAGAACCAATGTCAACTGACATGAAATGAAATAACAGGAAAGAACGAAAAAAGAGAAAAGGGAAACAAAAGAAAATGAAACTGCAACACACGCCATCGTGGACACAAGCAAACAGATTTCCAGGATATTATAGGAGTAATAAGACGCACCCTTGAATGATATTGTGAATATAAGGATTGGGTACATATACCAGAAAAACTACAAAAGAGCGGACATATTAAAAGCAAAGCAAAGAATTCAACATAGCCAGATAGCGTGGTCAATGTCAGTCAAACGCAGTATAAGAGGCGATTGAAATAATTCTCGCAGAACTGTGTATAAAAATCAGACATTGCTCAAAATATTTATTGATGTAATACACACTTACTGTTGAATGGCAGTATAGTAAAGATAGTCATGTACATATGGTATACACGGAGTACTACTTATATAGTGTTTACGTAACCCATTTTTAAATAGAACTGTAGAATGATGGTAAAATTCAAAAGGACTTTTAATCAATATTGATATAAGATATCCTGCTCATACATTCACCCTGTTCACTTCTACATTGTCGACTGGCGATCGCAGATTAAAAAAAAACGACAAAGAAGAAAGAAATGAAACAACTGGCTACTAGAAAATCATATTGTTTCTACCGGGTGCCTTTTTTAATAACTGCGATGTGATACAGTTTCATATACATGCATAGTCGTTTCTTTTAGGCTGAATCGAGGACACGTTTTCCTATGTGGCCTTTTTTAGAAATCGATATGTTCGTTTGCACAGACTTCAGACATTCTGTCGAATAATTGTGGGACATTGTCATGCTTTCTATCTCTCTCTCTCTCTCTCTCTCTCTCTCTCTCTCTCTCTGTGTCCTGCTGGTTATATAATATATATATATACATATATATATGCGTGTGTGTGTGTTTGTATGTTTTTGTGTGACGATAAAGAATATATTATCATATTCATAGGAGATATAAAAGAATATGAAGATGCGTGTTTATCTGTATATGTGTGTGTATGAATTCCTCTTCATTATCTTAACCTTACATCTCTGAAAGTCTTTCTTTCTTTTCCTTTCTGTATTCTTATCCGACGCTTATTCAACATTTTTTTCTGTTCGATAAAACTATCAGTAATGGTAATTATTCAATGATAATGGTCACCAGCTTGATATTGTTATTGTCACAAAATTTAGTCCTTTATAAAATCCCACCATAAAAGCTATTACATTTTCACGGAAGATTATTAGGGCTGCAAAATATTAAAAAACCCACAGAAATAATCGCATATGGTAATGTTTTGCATGACTCACAAACACACACGAGCACACACACACACCACACACACACACACACACACACACACACACACAGACAAAAGCAAACAGTAAAGAGTATACATATCCATGTCAACATATACACGCGAAAAAGAAAACACCTGACCTCGTATCTTATAAAACGTGTTCTTTCATATCTTAAATGTTAGTGCATGTATACCAATGGCTACTGAACATGGGAAAATTCGCACAAGACGTGCTCATGATAACATGGTGTATGCATTATGCATGCATATACATGCTTCCGACAACAAAACAACATTCATCTTTCGATTTTTCCCTCTCTAGTGAATGAAATATGGCGAGATGCATTTTAATCATTGCCCGCGGTATCCCACTATTTTTTCTCTAAATTAACTCCTTCTACCTCCGTGTCTCGCGCTTCTAGTACAATTCTACTTAATGTTTGTAGGTGCCCATTGCACGTATTGTTACCCTCCCTCTTCGATGAGTTTTGCTTTGTTTTGTTAGTTTGAGTTTAGCTTTGTTTTTTTTTTCTGTTTTGGCAATCGCATAGTTTCTGTCACACACACACACACACACACACACAAAACTTCTTCGCTAGTGTTTCTACATTTCTTCACATGCATATATCTATTACAAGCAGTTTCCTTATATACAACAAACAGATTCGGAATCCCAAATATTGAAATTTGTCTAACTTGTTTGTAATATATCTAAATCTACAGCTTTTTGGGCGTGTGTGTTTTCATATACCCATTAAAGGAGTTCTTAAGGGATAGCCCCTGATGATTCAGTTATAATTAATGTTGGTTTAGAATCATATCTGGCAAGACAAATTTGTAACTTGGATTCCCGGTTGTTATTTTTTAATAATCTACTCTTTTTGCAGTACCCTTTTAGACACATCACTTTTACCTTATCCTTGTCAATTCAATAAAAATATCATGACATTGTCTACTCTGAATAAAGGACTGTCACACGACATGTTAAACATTGTTACGTGTGGGTATTAAACTTGACGTTGCATGAAGTACTCATTTTCATCTGTTTTCATCGTCCTTTTTCGATGAGAATGCCGACATCATTTTTCCATCTTCAAATCATTATCTTAAGTTATTTCCCCCACATCTTTTCTACGATTTTTTCTCCTTTTTTTCAGTGTTTTATTTGTTCTTCACGATGTGCCTTTCAGATATCTCCCTCTCTATATATTTTTCATACATGCCTAGCTCGATAAAAAGTGTATAAAGTGATGACATGCATGCTTTACTGCGAAACTTTCTGATGTAATGGCATTCTTTCCATCTGATGTCTTTGAATTGACTTTCACTAAAAGCCATGCAGACGATATGTTTTTTCACTTCCATATATAGGCGCCACGCCACCAAATTGCTCTCCGTTCTCTCCGTGGCGCACTCTCAACAACAACAAAAAAATTCAAGGTAACGCGAGGGTGCGTTCACTCTCCGCCCATCTCGCCGATCGATAGACGCCTATCTGGAGTCTATTGACACAGTCACGGCCAAGCGGGTAATAATATTGCAGTGCACGTCAGAACACAATTAACGTCTCTCTGATTGAGAGACATATTGAGAAAGGGGACTGAGAGAGAAAAAAAGGAAGGAAAGAAAGAAAGAATGAATGAAAGAAAGAAAGAGAGGGAGAGGGGAGGACGGGACAGAATCAAATAATGATTAATAGCCAGGGTAAGAGAATGTTGCGTTTAGCTTTCCCCTTAGAATTTCATACTTCAGTAAATTGCATCACCGATGCGCTGGATGGTTTCTCTTTTCTCAGGCAAAATGTCAACTGATTTATAATTTCTAGGAATGACTCGTTAACTTAGACTGTGAACCAACGTGAATGCTCTGCTATCTTTGCAAACATTTATGCTCGCTTCCATGGTTAGAAAAATGATCTGATTAAATCCATTCGACGTCAATGTTGGGTATAACTTACATTATAAAAACTCTCTCGAGCTCTCCCCTAATCTCTCACACACGCAAAACAGTCTCCTGTCTTTCTATCTCGCTTTTCCTCACTTTGTCTCTGCCTCTTCGTTCCTTAATGTTCTTTTTTTACCTTAATGATCTTTTTTACATGAATGATTTATACACCCACACAGCGATAGTCTCGGGTATAGTTTACCTCTTTGCATATTCCACTCGTATCTGACGTTACTTGATGCACCTCTGAAAATGTAACGTTATTCTCTCACCGCGCAATTCTTTTCAATAACAGCCATAAGTTTTATTGCCCTTTCTCTCTCTCTATCTATCTGATATATATCATATATTTCGCATTTGTATGGCTATATCTATCCTTTTCTCTATCCCATTTTTGTTATTATTTACCCCCAACCATGAATCTGCCTACTCAGGACCAACTGGTAAGCGAGGACCCGATCATGTCGAATGGCGATTTTTGCCTGGAAAAAAAAAAATGAACCACTTTTTCAGCTGCTCCACCAAATGGAAAGCCCTGGGCATTGTTAGCAAAATACAAAAAGAAGACGAAAAAAATCGATGCTTCGCCATTTACCCTTCATGCACATTTTAGTGACGGAATAGAGGAGACAGCTGAGTATGTTTGGCAGCAAAACATAATGTTATTCCTCTCCGGGCAGAAAGCAATGCTCGGAATGTAGCGATGTTATTTTAAGAATCACATCCGCTCCAAAACTTATTAGATCTTGACAACCATGCATAAGTATTGTAGTTTAGTATTGATTTCATTATGACAATTTTCCATATTTTCCCTATTCATTGACTGAACTAAAAAAGTGAAAATATTGTGAATGCATAAAATACTGTCATATTGATATTTCAGAAATGAAGTGTGACTTCGTCGAAAATTTCAAGCAATTTGCCTGCCTTTAAGGTGACGGTTTCTCAATATCAGCCGAAGGGGGATGGGGAGGAATCATTGACCCTTGACCCTCGGCCCTCAACCCCCCCCCCCCACACACACACACACACACTGAAAAACGTTCCGCGGCCCCTGCATATAAGATGTGTAACATAAGCCCCGTTTATTATGTACGCCCACACCGCAACAGTATTGCCGATGCACGTTGGTAAACAACTTTCTCACCTGTACTGCGAAATCACTCGTTCTTTACGCAGATAATAACGTAATATTGCAGCACTATTACTGTGTTGGGTCTGGGTGGGACGGATAAGAACGGTGTTCACAGATCCACCGGTATTTAGCGCTCGGAAAACATCGCGTAATGCACTGTTCAGGAGCGGATCCAGGAATTCCGTGAAGGGGAGGCGCCTTTACAAAATTAAAAGGGGGCGCACGCCCCCCCCCCCATTTTTTCTTTTTATTTCTTTTGTTTTAACCAACAAAAAAAAATAAAGAGGGAGCGCGCGCTCGGTGCGCCTCTTTTGGATCCGCTACTGCTGTTGGTCCCAGCTCCCAGCCCCAGCTTCGACTACGATTTGGGTGCAAAAGCCGCAACATTTGCGGCTATTTTGCGGATGCAGTTTGTAAGATTCGCTAGCGGGAGTATTGCGGTAATATTCCTAGGGTTCGATCCGTAAAATAGCCACAAAGTTGTCGCAAAAATAGAGGGGCAAGAAGAAAACACCACAAATTTTCGGTGACAAATACGCCGCTTTTGTAGCACATCCACAAAATTATGGCAGACTTTGGGGGTAATATACCTGCAGCGCATATTTGAACGGGATATACTTCCGTATTCCTCTTCCTTTCTCTCCCTCTCTCTTCTCCCTCCACACACACACACACACACACACACACAATAAGTGTGTGTGTACATTATGTACATGTTATACTTATATTATATAATTATATCATGCGTGTGTGTATGTGTGTGTATACATCTCCAACAAATTCAAACATAGCTGTCTTCACATTGTCAGTCGCTTATTTTTGTCTTACAGCTGTATAGCCAGTAGTGCAACTGCAGGATTTCTTAAACACGTCATGTAGCTCTTTTAATAAATTGTCTGCAATATTGAGAAATTAAGATTTCTTTACTTTGTGACATTTATATGTATTGACAAACATCAGAAACGGAAAAATATGCGTGCACAAATATTATTTAAATCCAATTAACTTTTAGATCGATGGCTAACAATGCATTAGGGGAAATTTAACTGCAGTGCCTTATTTTTGCTTTGATTCTTCTCCCCATATATACATTTAATATTTGTGACTAACAACCCCGTGGTGGATCGCACATCAAATCTGAGAATTTTATGAATTCTCAGGAAAAGTTATTGAACCTCCCTGGAGACTAACTCGAGCGTGAAATTCAACTTTTTTATGTTCTTTTTTTTAAATAAAACAAAAACAAGAAAAATATGCGAGCGCCTTGAACAGACGATATGTGATAATGGTTTTGACGTTGGCGGGAAACGCGATGGAGGGCCAGATTTATCGCTGTCACAATTTGCGCTGCCTCATTTACCACGTCCTTGTAAGGTAAATATCCAGATTAATAGCATTTCACGATAGCAAGTCGGCTTGTGATTATGTTTAAAATGGATGTATACTAGAATTATATATGTCCTCATTGAGTACTCATGCCTTCCGCACTGGGTTGGATATGTATCTATGAGAGATTGGGTTCCTGTTCTTTCAAGATAACTTGAATCGCTTGATCAACGTTGATAATCAGCATAAAAAGATCTTGTGAATCAATACTTATACAGATAAATTGTTATGAACAGCACAACGCCGATACCCAGATAAGATTCGACTATATATGCACGCATGTTTTAATTACGTATAGTAAAATGAATTCTATGCTTCAAAATATAATTTTCAGTACATCATAAACAATTATGATATCCTAGATGAATGTTGTGGCACGTACAATGACGTATATGACAGACTGTTATGAATTAGTATCTTCGATTTCATGAGAGATATCACTTCACTGATGACACTAGTCCTGATTGTAAGGTCATCGTACAATGTGTGTTAAGTACTAGGTTATCCTTTCAGATTTATCGATAGCATCTATATGGCTAGCTCTACAATGAATATAATAGTAGGATATAATTATAGATTATATAGGCTATGATGTTTTGATCAGTCTGGTCTATAAACGGACTGTTTATGCTTATTCTGATTATGGGCCAAACCTGCGGAGAGAACGGTTACATGATTCATTCGAGTTGTTTCTTCTCACAAATGTGAATTGACAGTCTATAGATGCTTTAACCCTTCACTTCCACGGAAACATTTGTTTGCCCTATTGGCAGCAGGGCTCGACATTTGCGGTGCCCCGATGGCCGGGAACCACTAAAAATTGTTGGCGGGCCACCAATTAATTTCCAGAAAGCCGATCTCTTGGTGGTCCGATCAGCCAGCTGGAATTAACAATGAATTCTTATATTCCCTTTTATTTTGGGCAACTATATACATTTTTTTTTTTTTGGGGGGGGGGGCAGCAAAATTTTAATTTCAAAGATTTGAGTGGCCTGAATGGGCCACCTGAGAAAACAAAAAGTTAGTGTCAAGCCTTGTCTTATAGGCAAAAGCATTTCTTACTCACTGCTATAGTCCCTAGAAGGGGATTGGAGCAATATTGGTCCCACATGTAGCTTGCTTACAAGCAATCACTGCTTCCGCGTCGGAAAGTAAAACAAAATCATAGTTCACTTAACAACTTTGAAAAGCTTCTTCATAAAACTGTGCTTCCCTTTGCCAAGGTGACGGATGTGTTTATCTTTGGTGAAAATCTGAAACAAGATAATGCTTGGTGTTACCATCTTTATTCTATTAGTGTTACTGTTTCATTGTCCTTATTATCAACATTATTCTCATTGTTATCATTACGTGAATGTAACCAATCAACCGGAAAACACCATACCAGTTTTCTTGTAGGGGCAAGAATATTGCAGAATTGCAGATTGCAGAAGAGGCGAGAATTGCAACAATATTTTTTGACCTGATAACGGGCATTCCCGAGCACATATTTTGAAAACCATGAAGCAATGTATAATTTATATAACTGCAGTGAATTACCCTTGTTTCTCACTGTCGACTGTGCAATTAGAAGCTAAACAAATTACGTTAAAAAGCACGATATCTGATTCCTTATAGTACAAAACGGTAGTCCAATATATTCGTTTGTATATCATGGCAACATTCGATTTTTGTTTTTGTGTTTCAATTTAACATTTCCCCATCCTTGGTTACTGATTCAGTGTATTTTTTACTTCACAACACATCATACCTGGAGGCAAATCAAAGGAGTACACTATTGATAGATCGTATAAATATCTAATGGTCTAAAAACAACATGAGGTCCACGTTTTCACGCAAGCACGCTTAATTTAACATATAGATGATAACGGACTGCGGCAGCACGGACAGTATACTGTACATGAAAATGTCACGGTATACTGCGTTAGCATTTGAGCGCAATCCAGAGCTATGCTTGGAAGAAAAAAAAATTGGCGGAGAGGCAACATGCTGATGCCTTGCATTAATTCACCTGCAAAATCGATTGGTACACTGGAGTGGCTGTATCGCTAAAAGGCTGCCCCAATTATTCGACACTGATGTTCGCTTTCTACAATTTGTTGAATGTTTGCCAGTTCGTCAGAGCATCATATTTGTTGTGGAGAAGAAGAAAAAAACACAAGAAAGAAGTTTATGCCAGCTCCACAGTCCCCAAGTATTCGCAATTTAGCTTTGACCTTTCAATAATGCAGTTGAAATGTCGAGAAGGGTCTCGGGCAGAGCGCAGATGTAATACTCGCATGAAACACAATGCGTGGGGCTAAATCTATTGTAATATACATGCAAATAATGATAACTGCTGGCGAAATGCGTGTACATGTTGTTATATGCGGAGTGCCATTTGATTGGATGTTAGGCCAGTCTTGCGCTACGTCAGTGCGTAGAAAGGGATACTATACATGATTCCTATATTCTTTTTTTGAACGCGTAAATGAATTAAAGTTAACCTAATAACGCCGCTTTCCTGTTACTTATTGACCTCACATGGCTAGCGGGTTCATGAGCAAGCTGATCCACTTCAAAAGAAAAGGTTTCATCAGATACAGAGAGAGAGAGAAAAAAGAACACCAGCAATGTATTACGCACAACAGCAACAACGCGCACGTCTCCCTCTCTCTCTCTCACCCTCTCTCTGTCTCTCTCTATCCGAGTGTGCTTGTGGGCGCAGGTGAGAACAGGTTCGATAAACACTGTAGGGTCTTTTTTTTTTTACCCGATAAAGATGCAGCGTCGAACAATAACTGAGTTTTGCGTCATTTGCCCGGCACTTGGCCAAGAAGGCAGGATGTTACAACGGTTAACCCAGGGAGGTAGGCAGATCGATGCATGTGACTGGGTATGAGTTTATCATAATGCACAAAACATTCTCCTCATTTTTCTTTTTTTTTTGCATGAAATCGTGGCGTAGTAGAGAAAAAAAAATGATAATAATGCTTTATTGCAGTATACACTCCAATAAAGAGAAAAGTATCATAAAACTATACATGAAACCGTTTACGAGATATTTATTTTTATCATAGCTGATCTTATCACAAATTTGAGTGTAATTGATCAAAGAGCAACTTTAATACTTTCGTTCCAGATTATTATTACTGGGCACTTTTGTACAACTTCAACCCATTGTTATGCAATGCCTTTCACGCAAGCAAACAACATAATGACGTATTATCGTAAACGTCAAAAGTCATAACCATGATGTCAGATCTCTAAAGTTTGACATATTCTACCAAGACGTATTATAAACGCATGCCCTTCTAGATGTATAATGCATACTCAACATTCGAAAACATTATGTTGCTTTCATGATAACGCAAGGTCATAAACTGATTCCTCTTACGGTACCTTTTTAAACGACGTTTGACGTTTCATCTGGTTCAGTAGGTCATTTTTCATTGTTTCCCACGCAAGTAGCCCTTGTACCCAGTCGATGTTTCGGCCTATCTTCGCCATTTCGCTCGCTCTCCGAGGTAATCTTCTTTGCTTAAAGTCCCCTCACTAAACATCAAAACCACGAGAATATTAAGTGTACCCTTACTGTCAATGTGAGCGTGTTAAAAAATAATAAATCAGTGACAATTTAAGGTAAGTGTAGAATTTCCACAAAATCCTTCTAAAAGTGTGTTTTTGGTATCACTGTGTGTCATTCTTCATCAGCCTTACATACGGTGACTTAAAACGCCTCAGAAACTAGTATCGACATTTCATATAGAAATGGACTTTTGCTGTTGTTTTTTCTTAATTTCTCTCGTTGCTGGAAGGCCAATGAAGTTGGTTTTTTTTTTCGTGTGTGTGTGTGTGTGCGTGTGTGTATTTTAAAGCACATTGATGCTAACAACAGCGTCTACAAGAGAAATATCTTGCAAGTTGGAAAGGTTTCGCAAACATCCGCCGCTTCCTTTAAGGCGCGATCCATTTCACCTATGAGATGGCCGGCCGGCTGGCCCCGACTTATGAATTTGTTTATGCTTCGGCCGGCTGCAAGAGCGAGATATGCATTTTAGATTGAAAGGGACGAGCAGGATACAACTCGCAAAGGTCACTACACGCATTTAACCAGGAAAGGAAAAAACAACAACAAAGGAAATGCTGTAAACAAGTTTTCATATATGGCCTATAATGGACAGATACTATACAACTGAAGAAGCGGTAATTTGAAACTTGTTCATACGAAATGGCGTGCATGTATTTTCAAAATATGTGTATATAAATTGTGCTGGCTTAGGGATCTAACCCACATTATAGTTTTTCATTCATTTTTTTTTTTAATACAGGCCTACAATGACTTCAGACAGACCAAAATATTGGCGTGTTATTGACTTTCGCAGTGAATAACATTCTGCTAAGACAGTTGATTCTGTCTTTCCTAAATAAGTTGTCCATGCTCACCTCAGATAATAATAATAATAATAATAATAAAAAAGATTGAAACAAAGAGGGTTGACACTGGTTTAAGAAGGAATGTTTGATAGATGTTAAGGGTGAGCTGAGGTGGTTATGCAACATTGTTTCTTTACATTAAATCATATGTTTTTTCTTCGCACTTCTTTACAGACTAAGCATAATCTTTGTGTGTGGTGTTTTGTTGTAAACTCTTTGGATTCAATGAAGTACTCGTATTTCGTCTGAGATGCCCTGTTGTAAACAGCTTATCATCTCATTTTTTCTACAATGCATACATGAAGTTTAAGTAAAAATGCACATTCAAAACACGCCACTTGTCTGACAGTAACTGAAACCAGCAGGCACAATTCATGGAATGTCTCAAATTTCCAACCCACTGTCTATCAGATCTTTGAAAAGACGTCACACACACACACACACACACACACACACGCACACACACACCAAGGCCTCAATTTCTTACCATCTCTCTTCACCTTCTTTTCGCTGCTTCTCACTTTCAGCTTCGACACACTTGAGAATTCACTTACACCGTCAGTATAAAGATCAGCGGTCAGTATGGTGTTGATCCCTCACACCGTGAGCGCGGTGAGCCAATGTTAACGCCCTGGCGTGCCATCGATGGTGAAATTTGATGAAGGGAAGGGAGCTCCTATAGAAGTAACGGCTTTAAAGCGTCGTTTATCGTAAATCTCCTTTTCCATTCGCCTTTCCCGCCATTATTTTTCGTCTTACCCAAGAAGCGCCTTCGCTTTTCCCTCGATATTCCCGATCTCGTCATGAGACTTTGCTTCCCACATTTTCATGCTATAGGTAATGTTCATCTATTCGCATTTAACAACTAGAGATCTTTTTTTTTTTTGAATAAAAATAGCAATATATCATTATCATTAAGAAATTTTAAACTCTTCAGGTGTTGTTGTTGTTGTTATTCCTGCTGATCCTACTATTGTTGTTTTGTCTATACGATAGAAAGGAGTCTTTACCCGGAATACACAAATACAGATGCACAGTATGATTATCTATATACGATGCCATGAGAACGGCATCTGCCTTGGCTAGAAACTATACAAAACACGCCACTCCACACAAGAAATAGCTCGGGGGAAGAAGGGTCGAAGCGCAAACATTTTGGTGGCCTTGAAATTATGATATTTATTCAATAACGGTAGAAGAGTAAGAGGTGGCTGGGGAGTAAAGGGGTGGGGTGGGGCTGTAACGTTGACAATGAAGTAGACCCGCTGGCCCAAGTTACCTAATAATGGAGAATCAAATCAAGTTACCACTACAGAATGACAAAGGTCGAGGGGGAAAAATGAGAGAGAAAGAAAATCAATTATGTGCTAACCGCTAGTTCGGCAAGGTCGTAAACACATTGACGATGTTGGGGGAAAAAACCCAGAAAATCAAATTGCAAGGTGTTCAGAATGCTTAATAAGCCGAACACGCTCAATGTATTAAGCACTCCCAGTATAATATACACAAGCGCGCGTGCACACACACACACATACACACACACACACACACACACACATCCCTCCACGCACATGCACGTGATTCTCAACAGGGCTTTTCGTTAAGATTATTCTTTGTGTAAGTATAAACCACACAATACTGTAAAAAAACACCTGAAAAAAAATACAAAATTTAATAAGTGTCTATCGAGACAGAAACAAAACATACGAGACAAAATTGTTCTATAGGTAAATGACAAAATTGTGCTTTATTGGCAATTAAAAAATACTGATACAAATTCAAATGTTTTGACTCGCAAATTGCCATGGACTATGTCTGAAAAATCACAATAGGCTGGTTTAAATAGAAAATAGGAAGTCTAAGTATTACGGACGCAAATCGCGGCTACAAATCAATTTACATCAAAATGAAATTGTGGTGACTTCCACCAGAGTGGCTGACCCCTCTTTAGAGTGATTCCATAAAAAGAATTTTGTCCGCGTGCTTTCATAAAAGATCCTCTCGTAGTGTCGTATACGTCATCACACCTTGCGGATATTTCTCCGCCCTTCTAGCCGGATACGAGATTGTCTGTGACAATGTCTGTATGTGCTTGCGTGCATCTGTGCGTTTGTGTGTATAAAGAAGGAAGCTCCGAGAACACGGCAGCATCTATACTGTTCCGATACCGTCACACAGCAACGCGACATGGAATTATTGATTGATTTCATGCTCTCCCCCAGAGGAAAAACTGATATATCACACGATACCGGTTGTCGAGGGAATTTCGGTAACTGATGCTATTCCATTTGCTCTGCTTATTCAACGCTTCGTTCTTCTTTCTCTCTCTCTCTCTTTTCTTTTGCTGTATTATCTCTGTTTCCAGTCTAACCTATACCTTGCCTTATGTCTTGACACATCAACCGTGTGGAGGTAAATACTCTTTATAATATCAATCAATACGATGAGTGTCAAACCGTGCACTGAATAATCTTTGCGCATAAAATTGCCCGAAGAAAATGGCGTATGGTAATGAGGAAACAAAATACTATAGTAAACGGTTTCACAACACACTGGATGTTCGCAGCTAGAAAGGTATGGCGGTAGGGATCCCAGTCTGCCTTCTCAAAATGTGGTTTTCAAGGTCTATTTCGCCTAACAAGGACTGCAAGTCTTTCTCGCTATTTTTATATACACCAATTACAGCGTGATATATAGAGGAAACTGTTATTGCTTCGTAATGAATGGCATCACAGTGTTAATAACACAATGTACCGTAGTGCAGATTAGATTACATATTGTTATCAACTGAGAGAAGATAATGAACACCCTATGAACAAACCTTGGTTATTGTTTTAATCACCTACAAAGGTGCAGAGTTTCCCACGATTCATGACAGGTAATGTCGCATTCAGACTTGAGAAATTAAAGGGATCGTATATAGTTTTGGTTGAGATCTAACTTCAGGTTTCTAACATTTTTTTGGTGAGATAATGAGAAACCTCTTATGAAATGTGAAAGGGCGTGTAATTCAAAAAGGAATTCAACGTTTATTTGATGAAAATTGGTTTTGAAATGACCGAGATATCCAAAACAGGACGATCCTAATAAAAGATGGGACCTACCTTTTATTACGATCGCTTTGTCTTACTTTGTTTTTGTGTGTCTCAGCCATTCCAAAACCGTTTTTCATCTAATAAACTTTGGATTTTTCTTAAAATGGTATGTTCTGTGCTATTTCATAAATGGTTTCTTGGTATCTTGCAAAAAGTTAAAAGCCCAATCCCCATCTCCACCAATATTACCATCCCTTTAATGTTCAAGAAACGGTGTCAAAATTATCATCATTTTGATATTGTTATGATAAACATAATGTATGTTGATGCATTGATTTTATCACGGAGTCGTCCGCTATATTACAATATGATCGAGCAGGCGATCAATCTGTTTTGACAACATTATTATTGAAATCACAGCGCTGCTTGATCGATTACATCGGTAGTAACCATATTAGGTGATGTTGATCGAAAATATAATTTGCTGCAGGTGTTAGTCGAGTCTGTCTATGTCACAGATCGGTTGTCGTATCACTTCTTACAATAACACCGAGTTTGCCGACTGGATATTGAGTGCAATCTTGGACTTTGAATTATTGACGACATGCATTTTATTTATATGTATAGCAAAAAGTCGATTCCTTATAATGAATACGGTATTAATGTAATGGTCAACGTGTGATCCTTCTTGATTTTTTTATCCTTCAAAATAATGACTAAAGTCATACCGTTAAGCATTCTTTAAGGAGAAGGGGGAAATAGGTGATTGCCTCAAAACGGTAGATAGTTCAGAAGAAAATTTATACCAATATGATATAAGTTGCCAATGTCACCACCGCATCGATTATTTTGTTGTTATTTTATCGTTATTCACCGTTAATTTCTTTTGTCATTGTTATTATGTTCGTTATCAATAAAAACCCACTGCTCCTGAAGCCCGATGGAACGATTTGTAAATCACTAGTATTATAATCATCAACATTATTCTCTTATACCAATCAAAACAATCCATTGCATACTATACATGCTATTTCTTAGGGGAGAGCATGTTCCATCTTCTTCTCTGCTGCGCAAATCAATGTGCATATTAATGTTATCGAGGCAAACGTTCGCATATAATATAGTAGTAAATAAGCAATACACGCGTTTTGCAATCAATGCAATATAGAGATCTATCTATTAAGATTTATCTAATTCATAGATTATCTAGACGGAACTTACAATGATAATGATATTGCCTGGACTGTGTGGTCTTCCTTTCAGTCAGCTATTATAAAAAGACAGATGTAAGCAAAATGCATTTTCCCTGCTCTCTCTCTCTCTCTCAAAGCAGACGCATAACTTATAGTGCATGTGTATACACACCCATAAACACACGCACGCACACACACACATAATATAATATAATGTAATATATATATATATATATATATATATATGTAAGTGATATGCATACGCACATCTACATGTACTTCAAAGTGATTCCCTGTGTGTGGCCAAATTCCAAGATACTCTAATTAAACTGTCTTCCGTGTATAGTTCCTTGTTCTCAACTGTCACAATCTTTTGACACACCCGAAAGGGTAATCACATGCAAACCCAACTCATATTCGAGGACACACAGATGCCACATGGTATACATGATCCGAGGTCTACATCAATAAAAGATAGCGAACTCCATGACACCTTGATTATTACGTAAAGATGTTCACCGGAATTGCCGATAGAGGAGTTCGTGTGTCTGGGAGGGAAACCTGTCTAAAATGTTTCACGAGATTATTATGTTCCTTATGTTCTCCGGCTCACACCCACGAGCTCACAGCTATCCTACATTTTAATCTAATAGACATAGCATGGTCTAAAGGCATTTATAGTAAAGTTTGGAGGATCGCGTATGTGTAGGCCACAAAATCATAATTCTAACTACTTATCTTCTGATCAATATCATATACAAAATATCAAAATGTGAATAATATACAAATTCACGAATTTTACTAATATTCTTCATGGGAAATACAGTAACGAATCCAGATGAACCTTGGAACCCTGTAGATTTATTTCTTTTTGATCTTATTCTTACGCAGAATCTCTATACGATATTAGTAATGGCAGTATTTAAAATAAGGTATATACAAAAGTAAAACACCATAGTACATGTATATAACTGTGTCATGTATACCACAGGTACGAAATTTTTGGTTCACGGTGTGTTACATAGTGCAGAGTGATAAGCAGTGCAGCTCTTATTAGATCATACTTATATTTCAACGCTCCGAGCCTAACTTGATTAGTGACGAAATGAAATTTAATGTTCCGGAGGTTCACCTTTTTCACACACCTACAAAATTGGAGGGTAAGTGAGCGAACTTTTATAGGGACTGCTAAAATAATGTCCTTATGGTCTATGTCTGTGGTTATGGGTTTAAGCAAAGGGTCTTAAGACGATGGGTGATAATAATCCGAGGCAGATTCTGCGTGGTACGATCTGCATAATACAGCTATAAAGATGCAAAACATCCCCCATCCATTTAAAGTGTTGTAATAAGCAATGTTTTTTGTTTTCCACGAAACTCATTATTAGCAGTAACATCATCCATTCTAATATTGCTACCAATATTTCTATTTTGTACTATTCCTGTCGCTAGTTATAAGTTGCTACAGCTATCTTAACATTATCATTGTTATCGCTATTTATCTGGCGGCTTTAATGAATATAGGAAAAGAAATCGAAAGTAAAAGTAAAATGGTGAATATCCTGTATTCAGTGGTCTTGCTAATTCATGATCCCTTGATGTTTTATTTTTATGTAGAAAAGAGCACACGCCTTCAGGTCCCATAATTTGGGTGGGGTATAGGAAAATGGAGGTGAAAATGACGGAGAGAAAGGGTACGGATGAGTGAGGTAGAGGCAGACGATCTTCATAGGTATTTTTCGTGAGCCTTATATAAGGTAAACGCGATAGTTCCACATCTTCTGAAGATCGTGGATATTAATCAATTATAGATGAATCATTTTCTATACAACGTGAACGACCAAATGGTCAATGAAAGAAAGTTAAGGGGCAGTAGAGGGTTCAAAAAGGCTAATGATATAATGAACCTAATTTCAGTGCATTCTTCGTACAGGGCTAATCGAACCGTGACGCCATCAACCCTATTCGTTAATACATGAAAAGATCAAATTGGACTAAGACCATGACCTATACACAAGGGACATCTGTAGTTAGCTCACCGTCTGGCAGGCTCTGTTAAATCAAATTTACGCGCTCTAGTTGCGTCATTGCTAACTGGATCGAAAAAAGAATGGTGCACGCAGCTCTTTCAAGCAGAGTCCCGGCCGCAATACGTTAAGACGAATCAAAGGTACCGAACAAACCAACGTGAGGTAGTATGGTGATACAGCTCCCAGTCAAAGTTACTCAGCTAACCTATCTGGGTGCAAATTCGGTTCATTACTGAGGGAAATCATTATTCGGGTATCCTTCTTCTCTTGGAGTTTCCTGGTTTTTATAGAACGTCGGAAACACCTGCTTTCATCCGGAGTTCTCGTAGAACACTGGAGTAGGCCTACAGGGGATAATGTGCTCTTGAGTTTCAAGCACTAAGATTCGACTATACATTAAGTGCAAGTCCATTGGCCCCCGTGACTGTATCCTTCCACGGGACAAATCTTTCTAGTCAGGTTGTGAGAAAAAGAAAGATTGAATTCTGGCAACTCTTTCGGTGTTGATAATTGAAGGTTACATTGCGCGGGGTACAAAAGTTGGTTACTTGTCATATTTTTATAGCGGGAGCTATAATGTACACAAACCTCCAGCACACGCACATGATATACAACAACAAAATTCAATACAGCTATATACAATGTTCATAAAGCCATAGTCTCATGTTTACTCTTCTGTCACACACACAGTCACACACACACACACACACACACACACACACACACGCACACAAAGATACAGTATGGAGAGGCGGGGTTGGTAAGCCCCGTGCACGACCCTCTTATCGCTGTTTTCCATTAGCCGCACCAACAAGGTGATCGCTCATTTTTTAGCTCATACCGTCACACCATCAACTCCCTAACCTTAAAGGCACTCTACACCCTTCCGCGGCAATTCTCTTCACAATCTTCACATAAATGTTTCATCCAAATAGAGGCAAACAGTAATTGCAGTTGTCATGGAAACAGGTGAACAGGAACCAATCCTCATTAACTCTCTGTTTTTGCTTTGTATAGTTGCCATATTTACTAACAATATTAATGTAGAAAGACACGATGAAGAAAAGCACACTGACACCCAGCGAATTCAGTTGCGTCGATATAGCATAATCTATCCATCTTTCTTTTCTGCCATCAATCCTATAGTCGAGTTTCCAAAATGATTGCAACGTGAATGTTCGTTGATAACACTTCACAAATTTGCCAAAAAGGAGGAAAAGCTTTCGTTGTAGAGACAAAATTGCAGACCATATTTTTTCAAAGAGTTTAGTTGTTATACCATCTTATACTACAAGATTCTGAAAGGTCGCAGTTTCCGAGCTCCTTGGCGATGCATATTCATTTTTTTTCATCTTTAAATGGCTCTTTCCCTGTTAATATTGAGATGGGTTTATCAATACCTATTCGTCATCTCCTTCCAATGTAGTGTCATGTTCGTATCCTTACCCCTTTCTGTGCCAGAGACTTTGAACAGTGTGTACAACAGAAGGGGTTTTTCTGTAACAATCGGCACTCAAAATCACGCAAAGGGTTAGAATACTGCTTATGGATATCCAAAGGCAAGTTTCTCACTGCTGATAAACCACATGCCCGCATTTATCAAAATCTCCATCACGAATCCAGTTCGCCCGTTTGCTGAGAAGCCATAAAAATGAAAAAAAAAAATTACAAGATAAATGCTTACCTGCTTTCGCTTGCTTTGCTGAATCTGTCCTTTTACGCACGAAGACGGTTTCGCCCCCGAGGCTCGGGCATGAAAAGTCTGAAAGTACGATCCAATCCGCGTTACTCTCCGCGATATTGCACCGAGTATTCGAGCGTTGCTCCGATGTCGTTTTCTCGATGTTCTTTTTCTCGACGGAGAGAAAGGATGAGACAAGAAACTCTTGCCAACACGGCCACGATGGAGCGATCACTCACTACGTGCGATCTCGAAGATAGTGGTAATACTGCCAGCAGGTTTGAGATATCATTGCCAAGCATACGGCATGATGTCCGCGCTCAAGTGTGCACGACCATAATGCTGCGCACGCACGTGCGCCGAAGCTCAACACTCATTTTGTGTAGACCGAGAAACGCGCTACTTCTTCAAGACTGCCAGACCTTCGCATGATATCTCCCGGGATATATCTGTATTTATATTCTTCTACAAGGATATATTTTGTTGCTGTTGTTGCACTGCACCATGGACTTTGTGGTTTGCATACCTTCCACAGATGGTGTTTTCTCATATGATACCCATTGATAGCATGCAGTCTTAATACGGGCGTTACCCATGACATGCTTACAATGGCTTGCAAATTGAGGTCAATATCAAATTCTGTTTAAAAGGGTCAGACATGGTACTCTGAGCGCACCTGTATCATCCATATTATCTACAATCGTGTTCATGTGAGTCCTCCGTTGTTATTTCAAACAAATTGTCACACAATAATTGTTCATTGAAGTGAGTTTCTGTATGGGAGGGGGTCGCGGGAGGGGGTTGTATCTGCAAAAGGTACAGAGATTCATGAATTCATGCTCCTCTAATTTCTGATCATCGGTCGTGTCTCCAATAACTTGGATGATATCCATGCACGTTGATACTTCCCGCTAAACCAATCTTTGTCCCTGAAGCTGCTCTTGTGCAAACTTGTCCTCGACGTCTTTTCAACTGATTCTTTTTTTCTTTTCTTCACCTTCACCTGCACCATCATGCTTTTAAAACACGACAAGACCTTATACCTATATGGGAAGTTATTTATAGGCCTCCGCTGTCCTCTGGGTGAAAGATGCTTAAACTCGTCTCGACATGTTATGAGGGGGCTTTAGATTTTCATGACGCAGATGTTTAGAGGGGGGGAGGTATACGTATTCATATATAACTGTTTGGTTTTGCTACAGAAAATTCAAGACCTCTTTATTGCGATATTTATCAATGATACAAAAATTTGTCACCTAACTATTCCCGCTATGATTATGATAGATATCATGATTATGTACTATCACCTTTTTCATAGTCATTATTAGTGCTTATGGTAGAGGGTTTTTTTTTTTTAATTCATATGTAACTTTTTGGTTTGGTTGCAGAATATAACATAATAATATAATAATGATAAAAATTATATAAGAATAATATAAGAATTGACAACGCGTCTGCATAGATCAAAGTTTCTGTTTCTTTCTCAAATTGGTAGTTACATATGGGCAAAATTTCCTTTCCTATGGTGTGTAAAGTTAATGTGTTTTTAAAAAAATGTCATTTAATTTACCTCCAATGTGAGATATGCCTCAAAATTCAAAGATGTCAATTCACAGTGGTACTGGTGAAAAGATGGTAAATTCTGCAGGAAAATCCTCCGTAGACTTGGTGTACTAACTCTATGACCGAGAAGAAAATGGCAAGCAGTGCGCTGAAAATGAAACCAGTGGACGTCAACAAATTGGGAAAGCCGAATTCCAGCACTGGAAGGATTCCTCCATCCAAAATCTAGTGCATGCTAGCGCCCTCACCGGTGAAGAGCATCGCAATCCCGACACCCAACTTGGTCCGTTTTGCCAATTATTTTGATAGGCAGTAATGCCCGTAACACAGCGAATTTCGTAGTACGTGCGAGTCGCAGGTAATGGAGTACTTGGCTTTGGCAAACTAATGTTTTTGAAATAAAAATTGTGCAAGCAGTAGAATTGTGTTTGAATTCGTTTTCAGTTTAATGAAAATTTAATAAGCATTTATGCTGACTTTTTCAAGAAATGATACAATAAATAAAATACTATCAAAAGAAACAACAAGAAATACACAAACAAAAACACCATAGTATGTTTGCTGTGATCAGCCCTTTTTTCAGTTATCTCAAATTACACCTAGGTCATTCAAAAATCCTTTGCATCTCTAAAAAAAAAAAATCAAAAAATCAAAAAATCACTGCCAAGCTGTCCAAAAAGACATCACACAAATTAACTGGGTTCCTTCCGTCATCACTGTAACAACTTCACAACATATATTCAACCAAGTAGGTACTAGACGGGGCTAGTAACTCATCGTTTCAATATAGTACATAAACCTAATTTGAATTTACACATTTTACTTTTCTGAGCTCTTTTTTTTAAATAAATCATTTCCGTCTGTTACCACATTAGGTAAATTGATCCATTTTCTAGATGCGAGGAGTTCGAAATTGATGGTATATACCGAGTACTACATTAGATGTCCACTGATCACTTTCCTTGTCATTTGCTACATTTTCATGTTGTCCAACACTCGAGTACCTGCTGCAGACAAACTTTTATGTACAATTTTAGATAAAGCTTGGCAATTAATTTAGAAAGACGATAATCATATGGTTTCAGAGAATGCATTTTAGTCAAGGCCCAGTCAATTTATTCAGCTCTTGCTGTCGGTACTTGTCACATTGAAATACATTGCATATTGTGGTAATTTCATATAGACGATCCACATCGTCTAGGCTCGCAAGTGTGAATGTCTGACTGAAAAAAAAAGAAGAAAAGTAATGCATTATCAAAGATTTCCAGGATACAACTGGCAGATGACGAGTATTTACGCCTCAGAGCTGGCCTCGCCTTCAGTGATAGAGGCGTCCAGGGGATTGTTTCTTTAATTGCAACCATTTTTTTTTCTTAGATTTTTCATAAACTTTATTTTGAATGATTACACGACTTGTCTTTTCTTTCTTCCGCGAGTTTTTGTTGCCTGTAGGTTGTGTGTAGATCGAAGTTTGGCTGGCGGCTTTAGTTGAATACATAGACTGCAGTGACTGAGGCGGCAACACCGAGCAGCTGTCCAAAGGCCAACGGGAGAGGGCGCACGCCATCGTCGCTTGGGGGCGCCGTGGGCGTGACGTAATCCATGGTCAAGTCCCAGTTCATTCGCGGGTCCCAGTTGTTGATTCGCGGCACCCCGTACATCAAGCTTATGTGGAAGTGGTTGCTAAGGTCCAGCGGCAGCCACTCGTTGCTGCAATAATGGCATTTCAACCCCGGGCCTGGAGGCGTGTCGGCGCCGTAGGGCCAAATGTACGTGAAACAGCTAGCTTTGTTCGGGTCATTCATGTCGCTATACATTGCGTCGTAGCACTCGTCCTAAGACAGAATTTGTACACACACAAAATCAGACAAGCTCTCCTAATCAATTCTGATCTATCGGAGCCAAATATGACATTAATACACGAAGAACTTTTCATTTTGGAAGTTTGTGGTGTTGACCATGTACCAATACATTTATCAATTGTACGCATTCATTTGTATAATATAGTAGATTTTGAGTGAGTCATATGCTTTTTATTTACATTATCGTCACTTCTGTCGAGATGCCCATTATGCTGCTTTCCGGTCTGAAATCATCATCATTTTCTTGTCAATCTCCCCCCACACCTATTTTTGCACAAGACATGGGTGCCCATATCTACTCAAATTTACAACCGTTTACGCGCTACTTCACTTATTATGGTGTGTCGTTATCCACATTACAATCGATATGGCGCGTTTTCTTTTTGTTTGTTTGTTTGTTTGTAGCCGGGATAGACAACGGGCAAGCAATACGAATATCATTGGTGAATTATGTTGACGAAATGAGGATACATGGAAATATATATCTGCACCTTCGAATCTTACCATTTCAAAGAATGAACACAGGGTTGCTACTCACACATTTCGACTGCACTTGGTGGGATTGTTTGCAGTTATGGATCACAAAACAATAATTGATAGTTCTGCTAGTAAATAAGTTCGATTATGTTTGTAGTCTAATGACATCCTCACCAGGTCCATGCATCCCTTGCGAATCATAAAGCCGTCACCCTCCGGATTCATCTGGATCGTCGTGTAGCAAGTATCACGAGCGTTTGGGCAGTAAACGGCCGTTCCATTCTCAGATTCCTGGTGTGGGGGGGGGGGGTTAAGATGAAGATGAAATAAACTCTTTTATAAAGCCTGAAACATAGCCAAAATTGTCATTAAACATGTCTTCGACTGCACACTCTTGCAGCTGCGATAAGTTAAAGTTGGAGGCGCAGGAGTTACTGAATACTAGTATTATTTGAAGAATTACTCACCATGACTGCACGTAAGTCGTGTCTGTTGATTTGTTTACTTATTCGGCAGTAATTACCATGCGAGTCATTTGTTATGATGTATCCAAATCCGTGCACAAACACATGCCAACATACGGGCGAGGGGATATCATTCACTTCTTTTTGCAGAAGTCAAATGCATAATCAATGAATATATGGAATAAGTAGAGAGAAGGGACATTATTTGTCATAGAAATCGAGTACTAGTACATGTAGATCAAATTATTTCTAGAATATATTCATAAGGTATGCGCAAGAAGTTTGCATGCGTGCAGTTTCTCGAAACAGAAATAGCCATGACCAGGGCGCGAATGCAGTCATTTCAATCCGACCCCGTGTTTGATGGCTGAAAACATGACGTGAATCGATATATTGGTAAGTGTATCTGGGACCAAAGACATTTTATCTCTTTGTCTGGAACCATCTTCCTAGTCAAGCTCTGCTTATGAAGATGGTTGTTTAAGGGCAAAACTTTTGTGAACAATGCGTGCATTGCATTACTGAAGGGTATATCATGTCGATTGCCTGTGGTGGAAGATACCAACTAGTACAAAGTAGGTTAGTTCGCCGTTTATCTTCTATTCATTGTAGTTCTTTTATTTACATACAGAACTTTTTCAATTCACAAGAAAATATCAACGCTAAAACATCTCTACTCACCATACGACCGTTACACTGCACATTGTCGTATGAGTCTTGGCAGGTGTAACATCGGAATCTCGTTGCACGTGCTGCATTGGACGAAACGATCGTGGTTTTAGATCTACGTACCCATATAGATGCTGCTCATAGCTATTATTCTGCAAACACCGTAGCTATATTCTGTACCCATTTTATGTACAGCAGTAGTCATTTTCCTTAGCAGAAATGCATGACGAAAACTATACGATACTAACATTATTTATTTGAGATCAAGCATTCTAAATGTTCCTTGATCTTCTAAAACACTACACACTGTGTTGGTTACAACTGCTAGTTTACCTACCCAAACTCAGCAGAGGAAAATCATACAGATTTCCTACAAGGTTGAGAATAATAAAGTCATCTTTACTCCTGTTTAAATATCACATCGCATTGAAAAATATCCCGGACTCCTTGCATGATAGACTGTCTATGATTCTAAGAATTCAATTTCGTCAACCTTCGTCGCAGACAAATGCATTTATAAATCGAAAGCCCTTTACCGCCTCCATTTTGTTGTGTATGGTACTATTATACTGTTTTTTTTTTGTTGTTTTTTGTTGTTTTCTTTGTTGTTTTTTTTTTTGTTTTTTTGGGGGGGGGGGTTCCCAATGAGATCTTGCATCCGGAGTTTCCCAATTGATGCCTTCTTTTTGTAAGCAAATTATTTTGAAATGTGTGTAGCAATAATATGCCCTGGAACAAATAACACTGCGTCCCTAAACAAGCACTTAAACGATATCCAAATTCTCAAGTCTGATCGACTGATTTTGAATGAGCTCAGATCTTTTCACGTCGTCTTTCTTTGATGGCTTTATTTTTCTGCCTGATGTATTTTACCTGTAATTCAAATTGCTAATAAGCAGTTTTGTATACTTACCGACTTCTGCTCAGCGAGTCGACAGTTGTAACGTGCATGAGGAGAAAGGCAGAGCAATAAAGCCATAAGAAACTGTCGCTTATTATTTCTATCCATACAATTACAATATAGCAATGAACAAGTAGATCAAGGATACTATCTACGGAATTAATGCCACGCAATTCTGCATAGCTTCTCTCATAAGTTCATTATGTTCATTTATCAAGTTATTTGCTTCAACCAAATCTTCAAGCTGCAGACGATTTTACAATCACAAGCAAAGTATTTTTGAAGTGTGAAATGAGCACGTCTTTGAAAGAATATCTTGAACTCAAGTCGCGAGAGAAGAGCGATGCCCCGCGTTTATATTATCAAAATTGTCATGAATTGCTTGTAAGGATTTGCTACAGCCAGATGAAACTTGTATGACAGTAAATTTGAATGCTTTTAAAATTTGTGAAATAGTTAAAAGAAACTTATCAATCATTTCCAACTGATAATCGACTTTATATACGGACAGAAAGAAATATCAGGAAGAACAATGGAGAACGAGGTGAGAAGGGGAGGATATCAATTTAATTCAATTTTAAATTCCAATATCATAATTATTTTTGTTGTAGATACAAGTTCAAGGAAAACAAAACATACAATGTATTACAACATGTAAACATTTATATATGAAGCTATTTTTTTTTCGAAATAATTGTGTTATTGGAAAGGAGAGGCCGCGCCCACGTAAGAGACAGCTTGTAAAAATGTACGCCACTCAATAAATCGAACGTACGATAGGCAATGATAGGAAAAAACGTGAAGGAACGGAAGTAGACACAGACACAGAGACACATTGGACGGTGATGAGACGCAATTTTATCAACTTACCCGGTGGAAGAGTTTGTGCTACATCTGAAAGTTGGGAGGAAAAACAATATCCATGACTTGATATTCATTTCAAAGCAAACTTAGCTATTTGAAAAAACAAACAAACAAACAAACGGAATTTTCCCTGGATGGCGGAATACTCGTAATTTCCTAAAGGTAAGTGGAAGGGATTAGCTTCTAGAACTGTATATGATAATAGCTTAACTTCAAGAAAAAAAAAAGATGATGATAAAAGAAATAATGACAAATCTCTGTGTAGTCTTTCAGATACAGTAAGCGAGTGGCTTGCATGATCATTAATGATGGCCTATTGCATTTGTTAGTTTATTTTGTGCGACTAGATACCAAATTCCATGCATTTGTTGAATGAAACACAAATGTAGTCGAGGCTTGAGATTAAAAAGTCGTAAAAGTCTTTTAGAATCATGCATACATATACTTTATAAAGCTGATTAAACTGGCATCTTATTTCTGACATACAATTGTAATATTACATATATCGAACACCAACCAATGCATGTGCCGATTGCATACGTCGAGTCTTAACATTTCTGTAGTCAAATGCCAAAGTCATATAAATTCAAGTAATTGTCGCATATTTCTAAACGGCTGGAGCTTCTGGGCATTGACGGGATCTTTAAGAAATAATAATATAAACCAAGGCAAAGCAATAAACTTACCATCGGGAGCGTCTGAAAATGAGATAAGCAACGATAAAAACACGTTACGTTCAGTTATTTCAAATTTCCAAAAAGAAGCCCTTTCGGGTCCTCAGTAGATAAAGCATTTTGTTTAATCATTTTGGAGCTATGCCGTCGCTTTGATAAGTCAAAGTATAACTGAGCGGCTGCCTACAATGATAGTTGAAAACAGCATAATCTTGAGACAACCTACAATGTTTTGTGCAAATTACAGCGAAATCATTTCATGCTATATTCTCATGCAGAAGCGGATCTAGAGGGGGGGGGGTTGGGGGTTGCAACCCCCCCCAAAAAAAAAAAATAATAATAATAATAAATAAATAAATGATAAATAAAAAAATTCTGGGGACCATTTTTTTTTTAATCTTATCTTTTTTTTTAAACTTGTAATTTTATTTTTTTCTATTTATGTATTGCACATGGCAATGACCTCTATATCAAAAATAGTGGTGTTTTTTTCAAATTGTCAATTCAAATTGGTTCCTGCTTAGCTGTGGTCATGAAAATTTCGCCATCCCAAGTTTCAATCATTGTAGACTTCACCTATACCGAGAACTTGGATTTGTGAGGGTTGCTACAATGTAGTGCATGTACACGAATTAGAGTACTGCATGGTATCTATCCTGGGACTGTGACCAAGAAAATCAAAACTGATCATCGTCATCAGAGCAAAACTTACCTGTACTGCCTGTTACAAGATCTGTGTGGAGAGATGGAAACAGTAAATAATGTTAATACGTCAGAAAGCACAATCACACTCCAGCATCATCCATGTCCAGCGAATCAAACGGACATGCGTGATCACAAACATTTTGCCGTCACCTCTATCCCCCACCTGATTTTTTTTTTAAACTAAAATCTCTAGACTGTCTAGTTCTATCGTCTATGAATTACTGGAAATCGTTGTAATCTTGGAACCAATTCCCCTCTAAACACTATCATTACCAGTAAATATCATTTGCAGTGTAATGCAGAAACGAATAGAAACCGAGAAGGGACAAACAGCCGCGAACTTAATAATTGATGCTCAAAGCCATGGCATATACATTTAAAACAATCGTCAGAGTTGATAGTTGATTTGTTTATTGTTCTTATATCTTCTGTGATACTCTGTTGTAACGTGATGCATATACTTTGTTCTACAGCGCCATGAGAATCCTTTTAGGTAGAATGAGCGCTTTATAAGAGTCTCTCTATTATTATTGTTATTGTTATAATTATTATTGTTATTATCATTATTATTATTATTATTATTATAGGCACTGATAGGGAAACTGAAAGGGTTTAGACGGTTTCAGAAAACAATTACCCCCCCCCCCCCCCCCGCTAAATACCGGTTAGTGATAGGGTTAGATTAGAAAAATTGGGATAAGGGTTCAGAATGGTTAGGATTAGGTTTAGGGTCAGGGGAAGAGTCTGGGGTACATGTAATTGTCCAGGGCCCAGGGGACCGTTTAGAAAGGCCTGATTAAGTTGCGAACCAAACCACGCTAAATAAAAGATGGATCAGGGCGCTGTTTCATAAAGCTATTCATAAAGTTACGAACAGCTTACGAGCGACTGGTGATCAATTCTGATGTGCTATACTTATCAGAATTTCCATAATTCAGCACAAGAACTGATCACCAGTCGCTCGTAAGTTGTTGTAACTTTACGAACAGCTTTATGAAACACCCCCCAGATCTGAGAATGTTTGCCTACGAGAGACTCACGAGTCATGTACTACCACTGTTCACAGCATTCATTCATTCATTCATTCATTCATTTTCATTTTCATTTTAGATATTAAAAAATATATAATAATCTAGCATCTATTTCTAAACGTGATCTTTTATTTTTTTCAACAAATCTATGCAGCACTGTGCCTAGTAGAAAGATACAAATACATGGATGTGGATATATCTAGTATGTTTTGTGCTGTCTGTCTAAAGTTAGAGTTCTTACATCCGAAATACCAAATAAATCAACAAAGAGTGAAAGAATATGAGCGTTGAATTAAAGCAAACATAGAAGTGTTTGAATGTAAGAAAATGATGAAGATTTGCTTACCATCTACAGTCTGTGCATATGATAATGAACCTGTGGAATGTAAAGAGAGAAACATGGATGATGGAGATGGGAGAATACACGGTAACGTTAGAAGTAGATTCTCATCCAGATCATGCATTTCCACAACATGCAATGCGAGAAAACAAAAAATGGGAAAGAAAGCTAGCTGATATCTACTCTAGAAATTAGCCCCTAAAGTTAAGAACATCTAACTCTGTTAGCTAGACGGTTTAGACCTAACCGTTAGACCTTTCTCTAGATGTCTTGCAGATTCAGTTAGAAGTGAGTAAGTTGTACTTTGTATAAAGGAAGGTGTCGAACTAGTAAAAGGTTAAACTCTTTCAGTCAGAGAGTTTAATAGCCTTTGTGCGGAAGCGGTTGAGGCAACATCAGTTAACCCTCTGTATGCAACATTTATTTTCTGTCCATAGGTTTACTTTATGTGTGAAACTTGTGCATATTTGACTCATTGGCATAAAAAGGGTTAGAACCTAATAGCTTCAAGTCTATTAAACACGTTAAGCTCAAGGATCACTGGAAACAGAAACATAACAAAATATTTAATTTAATCTAACAAAGTAGATTGCATAAACTGACCACCAGTGGATACATCACATGGAACTCCCCAGGCTCAGGAGTGAATCCTTTGAATGGCCCTCTAACACGTTACAATAATACAAGTCTTCAACTTAGTTAGGCCTACTGGGCGTCATCACCGGTAATTCAGGTAATTCATTTCAGGTTAACAACTTTTCTCTAACTGTTAGACAGAGACTAGAGTCACTACAAGATACTAATGATTAGTTTAACCGTTACACTTACAGGGGACAGTAACCTGTTGGTGTTGATAGTTCTAACGTAAGATTCCTAGAACAGAGGAGGTTTCTATAATCCTAACCATTATTAGGCATAGATCTAGATCCATGGCTCTAAACACTACTCCTACTCGATTATTTGTCTATTAACACTTGATTCTACAGTTAGACTGATCTATAAAATGCCTAGTAGCTAGAATCTAGAGCTCTCAAGGACTAGAAACCAAAGTAGTTCTTTACTTCTAGCTAACATTGTTAGAGTTTTAGTTAGAAAGTTATGAGTTAGAATGTCTACCGGTATGATATTTTTCTTAATCTTATCAATAGGTTACTAGATCTATTAGGTTTTTCACTGGCATGTAACGTTAGAAATAGAGTTTTAGGGATTGTTTTCTATAATAGAGAGTCTAGCGGTTAGCTAGTCTAGATCTACTAGATTCTACTAGTACTAGGTATTCTTATTTAAGACCTTTAATACTCTAACAATAGAATAGAGTTGTCTATACATTGACATGTTATTGCCTAGTAAATTCATTGCCTAACGCCTTAACGGTAGGCCTACGACTACGATCGTCTGTAGTCTAAATGCAAATAATTACTTCAGTGAGTCTTCACTGTGTAAGTGTAGGCCTACCGGTAGATGTCTAATGTTTGATAGCGTGTTGATTTTATAAGATACTGTAACCTGTTACCGGTTAGGCCTAACGTTACATCTTACTGCTTACCTGTTAGTGCAAGGATCACCGGTAACACTGCCAAAACTAAAATCACCCGACTTGCCATCTTGTAAATCCCTCAACGATGTCTACTAATAAAACTCGCAATTTTCGTATATTTTGTCTTTCTTCTTTGCAGTGTTTGCCAGTGCAGATGTTTCACAAAATCGCAGCCGCTGTAGACTTGAATTGAACATGACATCAATGCGCATTAGCTGTTTGTTTCTATGGAGATATTCTACAAACGCATTGAGTGGTGCGCAACTACGTCATCAAAGGAAGAGCGCGCACCCTTCGCGAATACTTGCGATCTTTGTACATCCGACATTGTTACGTAAACAATGCCTCCGCAAAGAGATTGAGAGATTCCGCACCTACTGAGGAGAGTACTTAGTATAGTTGCAATCGGCAATTAATAACCACATCATATTTTTGCTGGTGCCACTTCCGGGGTAGAACAAGAAAAAAAAAGTGGAGGCCCAAAGTGGTTACACCCTATGTTTTCCTATGTATTGTGTAAAAGGCTAGCCCCCCCCCCCCTTCCCGATGCGCCAGCCCTGAGCCAGACGAGGTGATTTGAGAAATCTGGGCCCCGTTGCTAGAAACTTTGCGTTTAAACGCAACTTGCAACTGATTGTCACTGGCCAATCAAAATCATTGTTGCATGCATGTCTTCTTAATAGGGCAGACCCTGAGCCAATCAGAATGGTTGTTTCAAAATTAGCAATTATTTGCAATTGATTGCAACTTTCTTGCAACGGGGCCCAGATGTTCAGATTGAAGTCATTTGCAGAAAGGATATTGTACATCGGATACATCTACAAACGGGGAGTTGTTTCGGCTTTAGAGAGGCGTACCGAAATCAAGGATTGGAGCAAGACTTTTTTAAGCCTTTGCTTGAACCGTAAGGTATACGTACGTCTGTCTGAAAACTGTCGTGTAAAACTATACAGAGGAAATGCAGTGTGACATGTTAGTTGACGAGGGATAAACTAGTAGGCCTACTACAACCTATAAAAGTTGAGTACTTAGCATGTGGTTATAAGTGGCTTCCGTCGCGTTCCTATTGTCATCGCGAATCAGATTTTTGATCTCTTTTCATGTTTAGCCTCGTCCAACCGCCTGTCTATGATAATGTGCGGCTGTTGGAACGCATCGCTCGGAGACTATGAACGCTTAAATAATCTAACTATCGGCCGCTTTAATTTTAAATCTTTTGAAGGAATGAAGACTGAACCTGTCTACTGGCCAGTAGTTTTGAGTGTTTGTTTGTTTGGTTGTTGTTTTTTTCCTTCCTCTGGTTACAAAATAATGGATGTTAGTACATGTACTTACAAAATAATTTGTCGGGTTTTCATTTCAGGCGTTGTCTAGCAAAACAGCGAAAAGATAGTATGATGTCGATGAAGCCATTGAGCTCTTTATCTGAAAGTTCCTTATGCACGCTCTCTTTGAGAAAAATCGTTCGTTATGCCAATATTTCCTGCAAAAACAAAACATAATTTTGTTGAAACAGCGTGTTGAGTTGAAGAAAGCATGATCCAAGACCTCCCAACTCCTGACCAGCTGCTGAAATCGGATAATGCAATATTTTTGCCGCCATCTCTTGGTGAACGTTGTACAAAACGCGCGCGTGATAAGACGTCCATTTTGCACGTCCGTTCATGGGGTCGGTGGGGCGTACGTCGTAGAAAGTACGTGTTATCGTGTGTGCGCAATAAAATCACAGCCCACTATGACCACCCACCGCTAGCCGCCCTCTGCTCCGTTTCTCGTGCGCTGCGCCGCGGTTGTTTTCAGCGATCTGCTGATCATCTGTGTATGTGCCTATGTACCGCACTCTTTACGGATGCGCGTGTGCTTCTCTGCTCTCACTAGCACTACTAGATACTAAACCAGTACCACCGTAAAAAACCGAAACGTACGTGCCATGTATGAGCAAGATTGATGTGTGTATGAGTTTCTGAATGAGACAAAAAGTACGGAAATAACTAACGAACTGGCACACAGAATATCAAGCCATTGTGGTGAGTATGACAATGATATTATGTGTATATATTTCTGCATTTTACTTTATGATTATATGAAAGATTAGTTGTGAAAGTAACGCATTGTTTAGTGATCAGATACAAGCTATTGAGGAGGAAGTGAATGAATGCTTGTGGGACACTCCCATTGGAATGTATGTGGTGTGTGGTGATCGTGTCGTTGGCTGTGTATCTTTCCCTGTGAAGGTCGGCCACCAACACTGCACTGCACTGCAGGGCAAATCACGTTGACTGATCTTGCACTTACTAACGTTAGGGCCTATTCTACTCTTTATTTCAAGAAACGACGACCATAAAGTTTAATCTATAGCACCACATGACATGATGAAGCTAACTTTCAGTGTCACTTCTACTTCTAGTTCTACTTCTAACGCCACGGCACGGGTTAGAGTCTGCTTAACAGACTCTACTTACACTTAGTAAGTTACACTACAGCAGTAGCTGTTACAGGCAATAGACAGAAAGATCCGTCTGTCCGGAGGACTCTTTTATATTTTGCCATTAACGCTGTCCTCCGTAGACAAACGGAAGGTACCAGTACCCATTGCTGTGTGGATATTCTTAACCACTGTGGCACTGTCTCTATGGAAAATTGGGTGAGGTACCTCACCCTTCTCGATTGCGTCTAATTCATGGCCCTAGGTCGGCAAATTTAAGCTTGTATACTTCAATCAACTATTCAAGAATACACTACACTTACCAGATTAATGAATAATCCAACATTTCGGTAGAATTTTCAACGTAAAACACACATCAACCAGCCCGTCGCGTCGTCGCGTTCAAACTGCAGAAACATACAGTATGAATCTATTAATAGCCAATCACGTGCGAGGTAGTTTCTACGTGTTTTTTTTACTAAAACGGGTACCTCGCATGTGATTGGTTTACAGATTCAAAATGGCGACTTACGGCTAGCGAACGGCGATGTTGCGATATGGATAAAATTTCTGCATTATAACCGAGTTACTGTGAGTATTTCGATTGCACAATGTGAGAAATTAACCCCAAATATTGCTGCATAATGTGTCATGTCATGTCAAACTTGTTTGAATGTAAAAAAGCTGTCTGTGCGCGATGCTCCACACAGGAGCCGGGATCATTGACTTCGGTCTGTATACGGAGGGGATCCGTGAAGCCAGACGCAGTCTCCGCGGAACATTCCCCGACGGACAGATACAGACCGATCTTTCGGTCAATACAGGCAACAGCTTTTGTTTTAGCAAAGCCTGCCTGTTCAGCAACTGGATGAGGGTCACTTGTCAAATGATTTTGCTGGTCAAATTAAAATGTTTGATTGATGTTAGTTTGTGGGTTGTTGGTTCATGCACTTCGACTTTTTGTTAGGGTTCGAAGACTAGACTAGCCTAACTGCGACCAGCAGCCCCAAACGCGTAGCGTAATGGGGCTGCGGACTGGAGCATTCAGGATCATGACGGGTAGTATCACGGATAGATATCAACTTAAAATCGAAAAATTTCTTCAATTTGACAACTTACAGGTAAAGTTGAAGTGTTGACAACAGGTAACGTGCAGCGTTTGGTTCTGCCAATAGTCCCTTTCTGTTCGAATTGATGACTTTATGTGACTCGGTCGAGAGGAACCTGGGAGAGCTACAGTTGTATGTACACTGAATTGACGGCCAGCGCATGCGCTCACATCACATGTACAGTACACAAATTTCAAATCCATTGACCGAATAGGATGTCTGTGTGCGCAAACCAACCATGGGGCGAGGCTTGTGTGTGTGTGTGTGTGTGTGTGTGTGTGTCCATGTAGTGGCCGCCCATAAATTGGTAGCTATACACACTTCGCACAGCGTCTGGTTTACAATGTAGCTCGTTAAATGGTAACTGTGTAGACAAAATAAACACTAACAGACTGACAAATCTGGATAAGATTTTTTGGGGTTTTTTTTATTATTATTTCACAGAAAAATTTCGCCAAGGCCACGATTGGACATATGTCCTCTGCAATAGGTTAATTAGTGATTCCCTGCTTAAGATATAATGCAGAATTCATTCATTTAAAATCATGATCGAAGCACGGAAGTTTACCACTCGTTGCATTCCATTGTGTGCATACCCAAGCTTGAAAAATTGCCAAATCATGGCGAGAGCATCATAGTGGAACTGGGGCATTTGTTGAAGACTGTTTTATTCCTTCCATGAGGGTGTGAGTAATTTGGGGTATGAAGGAATTTATTTAAAATGAATAGAGTGATTTTCCGTCTTGACAAATTGGCATTTGAATATCTCTACATGTACAGTTGTATCCTAGTTAAAAGACCATAAACTGGATACAATATATAGGAGTCCATTCATTTCAAAGAAAAGCTCTTTGCTCATCCATTTTGTCTCCATTTGTGCAGGAGTGTAAAAAAGAAAAGAAAAAAGAACTGAAGCATGACTGATGTACACACATACAAATTTATCTGATCTTCTCACACAGTGATCACAATACAACAATAATATACCAATGATGTGGAGCAAGGAATTACAGACTACATGTTTAAAAATAATGGAAGCTGATGTTACAGGTAGTTTCTGTGCTTCAGTATGAGTTACAAGCTACACTACATTGTAGCTTGTAACTCATACTAAAGCGCAGAATAAACCCCATGCAATATCATCTTGTTATTGTGTTGGCATCTGTATATCAGAGTCTCCAGCTCTCAGTTTCAATTATACGCAATTAGTCTTTTAATAATGTCTTGCATTACATGTACACTGTACATGTACAGAAACCACAAACTATGCCATAAGTCTAAGCCAACTACAAGAGTAGGATTGCAACTTTGGTAAAACTACTCAAGTGCCTGTAGACCTAATACATGTAAGTATAAACTGAAACCACTGTAAATGAAAGGGGGGAAAATGGCATTGATCGCAGTAACTTTGACCCATCCATTGTCTGTGAAGCAAGTCGCCACATGAGCGATCATGAGCGATCATAAAAGTTAGTGTGAATGCCAGTGTGTTTGCTCATATTTTACATTGTACCTTTTAAAACAAACATTGAAGAAGTATCACTTTTAAAACAAAATACTTCAAAAAGAAATAATGCACATTAGTGGAAAGTATCACTTTTGAATTGGTGCTCTTGTGTTACTGATCAACGTCTCTCATGTCTTTGCCGCCTATCAAAAAGGGTTGGAAAAAAAAAAACACACACACACATTATTGGCACCCATACAAACAAGAAAATTTGTACATTATACTCAAAAGTGCATTGGAGATCATTCAATTGTATGCTCCAGCATATTTTACAAATGATTTCAATGAATGATCTCAGCTGCATCATCAAGTACAATCTCTGCAACAGCTGAAGGGACTGTAAGCAGAATTTATGACATTACCATTTCTATGATGGCGTACAGTTGAAAACTTTGAAGGTAATGTTATGAAATTTAAAAAAAAACAACAAAGCCCTTTCTTGTGAATACTGTAATGCCGTATGGTGTAAATATATTGTCTAATAAATTTGGACTTTAAAAACAATTTTCCAGTGGTTGATTTCATGATCAAGAACTACAATGAAGGAAAAAGAAAAAAGTACCAGATGTATTTTCAGGAGAAACTTAAAGTGACTATCGACCTTGGACAAAATATTCATGGACGATGCATTTGTGTTATTTGAGGCAATATTTCCATGAGTTGTTAAATTTGTGAATATAAGTTGACTCACAAAATTCATGAAAGTTAAAACACCACTTTATGTCTTGCACATTGCCTGTGTTCAGCAAATACAGGGTGTTGAGTACAAGGTATTGAAGATGCATTTGAAGACAGATGTTGTTTTCCTGATATTTTAATGAGCATGTTGTTTGCACACTTTTTAGAATTTTTTACAAACTTACAATAAAAGACCTCCTCTTCTGTAATGTACATTGTACAATGTATTCTGTAATTTGTGAATGGCTCCGAAAAAAAATTTGCAAGGTACATGTACATTGTAGGTACTCGGTATCGGTACTTTTCCGTGTTCACAAGCATAATATGACATATTTTTAAAGGGACTGTACAGTACTGGTTGAGGTAGGGATTCATGTTTTGAACATTCGTCAGTGAGATAATGAAAAGCCTCTTATGAAATATGAAAGAGCATGTAATTTTTAAGAAGGATTCAACGTTTATTTGATGAAAATTGGTTTTCAAATGGCTGAGATATCCAAAAAAATGCTAATAATAAAAGGCGACATGCCACAACTTTATTAGGATATCTTTGTTTCACCTTGTTTTTGGATATCTCAGCCATTTCAAAACCGATTTTCATCGAATAAAGTTTTGATACCCCTTAGAATTGCATGCTCTTTGACATCTCATAGAGTAGTTTCTAAATATCTCGCAAAACGTTCAAAGCTAAATCTTCACCTCAACCAGAACTGTACACACACTTTAAGACATGTTTCAAATTCTTTTTAGGACAAAACAAAAATATGAAGGGAATTTCTGAAAAGTTCACTGAAAATGAAGATTAGTGAAACTTCTTGTTTTCTTTGAACATGTACAACTGTGTATCGGTTTTAATACTATTGTACATTTTAATTGCTGTTGAATTCCCATCTATAGAGGGCAGCACATGGAATTAACCAAACCAATAAAAGATTCATAACTTCTGAACAGACTGTCTGGCATTCCTCAAACTTTCACATAATGTTTCGCCAACCCTTCTGCATTTGCTGAATTATATTTTTATGAAGTTTAAAATATACTGTGAACCCACATGCTCACTTTCTTGCTGGAACCACAAGCAAGTAAAATGTGATTGTGCTTGAACTCATTGTCACCTGACTTTGCAAGTGAGGGATATTTCTGTAGATTTATTTATTTATTATTTTTTTAAAGAGAGAGAGAGAGAGAGAAGAGACCTGTGTGCTGTATTGTAGTCTGCATAAACAGGATGGCCTAGAAGATTTAGGAGATATTGGCAGTTTGACCTCTCTGCTAAAGTGCATGAGGTGTCCTCACACTGACCTCAGCATGTACAATGTACAGTGTACACGTTGTATGACTGAAATGAAAGGAGCACTGAACCGGGAGTCAACTTTACTTTTGTATACAGGGCTTTTCTGCCTTTGTGTCATGGTTACCTTTTGTGCAATGATATCAAGCTACATGTAGACTTGCATTATCTCTTCTTTTTTTTTCTTCAGGAAATATGCATGTAGGCCCTTTATGTGTACAGTATGCTGCCCACATACATGTATGTACATTGTACAATAACCTTACAAGTCTCAAAAGAATTAATTGTGGGAACTCATGTACAATTGTACAATCTACATACCATTCACATGTACAACACATACCCCCTCCCACACACACACACACACACACACACCCATACACACATTCAGAATTACGTACATTGTATGCCACATTGTGACTATTACCCTACTATTCTCGTTCATTTCGAGAAATGTGAAATAATGATTACACATACGCACTAAACCTTCCCAAGTGGGAGGTTTATAGCAAGGAGCTGATTGTGTTTGAAGCTCCTTGTTTATAGCAACACAGAAAAATACCCGACAAGTACTTTAGTACAATGTAGTTCGCGAAAATATCTAATGGTATGCACAAAAATTTTAGCTCACATGATATACAATTTCACCTTTATCTTCTGGAGGATTGTGTGTATTTTAATATTATCGCGCCAACATAGTACCCAATCTGTGTGGTAGCCGTGCTTTACTACAGCACACACTGTACACCCAAGTGTGTAGTGGGATATCGTATAAGGAGAGGGACAGTTTGACCCAAGGGGCAAAGTACAGCATCAATACCTGTTTGTGTACCAAGGGTTCTTACTCTGTACTGATAGTGGGTACAGCATGTTTATAGTACATACAACCTAGTTGCAGTGCAGTACAATGTATGAGCCCCCATTTGCCACACAGGATAGGTTCTCAAGCAGAAATACAATTGTAGGCTTGTTGTACACAATTTTAACTGTCAAATGTTTTGATATTACTAGGAGTAATTCATGGTGTATAAATGCACATGAAGCAGAATCCAGGTAACTGGTTGTCTCATATTTTGTGGGATTTTATATTTGAACTCCAAGGTGGATAACCCCAGATTGTTGCCATGAAATTTTAACCAAGGTTGCCTCAATGGGCATGAAAACAGTATAAAGTGCACATTATTGTATGGGTATAGCAAAAGATTGCTTATCACTTCAGTTAATTCAAATTGAGAACCTTTTTATAGTTTCCCTTTTCAAATCTTGCCCAGTTGCCAGTGTTTGTGTTTTGACTACCACGGTAGCCTGTTGCAACAGGCTAGAGGTGCAACACATCCTGCATAGAGTGCCAATGTCTGATTCAGGAAATTAACGTGCCTAAAATACTGCAATAACCTGCTATGCTTTATATATGCACCAGTAACCAGTTTATATCGCGAAAGACTTACAAAAAAAAAACGTAACTCATAATTTTTTTTTTTCTAATTAAGACTTGGTTACAACTTTGAAGGAAAAAAGAAAACACATACTAAATAAATTCAAGTTTTAATCCCTTGCCATAGAAAGGGTTTTTGTCCCACCATATGCAATTACACTTGAATGGGTGGGATAGTGAATGTGTATCCACTTTACAGGACATTAATTCAGGAGTGTCAGATAATGCAGCTGTTGATTTCAAATTCCACTTGCTGTACTGTCTACACTCTCCTTCACTTCCTCCTAAAAAGTGTACATTGCATTTATACCATGTTTGTATGTTTGCCGGTTGACATTCTTTAGTTACATGTGTGCCGCATGTAGAGCTGTGCACCATGTCTTACAGGGATTCCGAAATATAGAGTATTCTGTACAGTGTAGTTACTGTAAAAGTGGATATTTTCACGCGACTAATTTTTCGCGATCGGCGGGGTGAGAAGAGTTTTGCGTGTTTTTAATTCCGCAGAATCAAGACATCAACTACTGGAACATATGGCAAGCAAAAATATTTACATGCTCTTACATGTATTTTCGCGCTAGTTTCGGGTTGCGCGAAATGCGCGAAAATTTCAACACTGAGAAAATTTCCACTTTTACAGTATTGTAAAACCAGAAATTTTCGCTTGCATTTTAATTTTGTGAGAGCCAAGATCTGCAAAGATTCAAAATGCATGCAAAAGTTCTTGGCTACAAAGCATTAGATGCCAGTGGCAATTCGCATTACTAGTGTAGCTCCAATTCGCTAAAATTTCATGCCAGTACTATTAATATTCTTGCTTTACAGTAGTGGGGCCATTTTTCGAATTGCATGGTCTCCCTACGCTAAAAGGTATTTATTTTTAAAATGATGATTTGGATAGTTATGATGTAAACCAGAAGTAAACAGTAGGAAGTCAGTTTCTCCATGATTAGTCTGAATCCAAAAGCTTTCTCAGAGTGCCTAATTTCCTGTGCAAAGTTATAGTCACCATTACACTTCCTTCTACTGTGGTATCATAACCATGCAAGATATGAGTTCTTATTTCAGTGTGCTTCTTTTGCTTTGTTTCTTTTTTTTTACAGTATATGATATCCAATATCGTTATTCAAGTTCACATTTTTTGTAGAGCTGCTATCCTAAAGCGTTAAAGATAATATACAGTTTTGGTACCTCAAAAGTTTCCCTGAGTTTCCTTGTCTTAGTTTGTGTTTCAGGTTAAAGTACCTTTCATATAACTAACACTGTGAGACTTACTCGCCCCAAAGTGCTCTCATGTCTTAGTAATCATGCAATAATGGTTTCGTACAATACGTGAATATTGATTGTCACGGTACCGCGTCGAGTCAAACTAACGGCTCGTTCGCATTTTTCAGAGCCCGCTCTACTCTGGTACGAAACCATTATTGCATGATTACTAAGACATGAGAGCACTTTGGGGCGAGTAAGTCTCACAGTGTTAGTTACTGTATATGAAAGGTACTTTAACCTGAAACACAAACTATTCAAAGACAAGGAAGCTCAGGGAAACTTTTGAGGTACCAAAACTTTATATTATCTCTAAAGAAATGTTATGTACATATTGTAATATTACTGTAGAACTTTATGTCTCACTGTCAGGGTTTTCTACGTACAGTTGTACCATTAAGTTTTTCATTTGATACATATCATAGCTTGACATTACATTTGATGGAAAATGAGGGGGAAGAGTATTCAAAGGGATAAACATTATGAACTCACGTTTATAGAAATCAATGATTAACCAGGAATGTGTCAGATATATCAAAGACACAAATTGATATTCATTATGCACATTGATTAATCAATGCTTGAAGGTGACAAATATTTCACAGTGAAAACAAGGCTATTAAAATTCACAACTGAGACAGAGTTTGACATTGTCTTTTTGACATTTTATGATTGGAATACATGTAGGATCAGAAGACACAGGTATCCAACTCAAACACAGATCAAATAATGTACAGTACTCCCAATAACTGCGTTTTGTTTTAGAATTAGATACTTCTTGTGAACTCTGGACTTGGCAAGAAAAGATAATATACAGTTGTGTGCAGTAGCTGATAAGTTGTCTTTGATGATGGATGAAAGTTCAATGTACATGTATACAGGTAGTTGTACCAAGGAGACACTAGGCTCGCCTAGTACCTCCTTGGTACCTCCTTGGTTGTACCAAGGAGGTACTAGGCGAGCAGTGTAAATGTCTTTACAATACATGTACAAATTGTACGCGTGCATATCCGTCAGCTGAGAAACAGAAGGGCTTCATTGCAGTTTTTGGGAGATATTGAGTTATTGATGTCATGTTGTAAAGCTCAATCTCCACTACAGTGTAGTGTCAATTTCAAATTTTTCAGCAAAATGTTAAAAATCAAAACCATGAGGGCACTTTTTTACCACGCTCAAATCTTAGAATGCAAAAGCGCCCTCGTTGTCAGCTGATGATATGTAAAGTGTGTATGCATGCAGTAGGCTCTATCTGTTGCTCACTTTTGCTGTGTTCTCGCTGAAGGAATTGGGTGTAGGAGTTTGAGACTGATTAAACATATCCTGGATTGCGAACTGTTGTGACTCCACACTGATCGCCATCCTGTAGTAGCTTTCACAAGCTGTTTATGTTTGTGCAGTCCAGAAAATTTTCTCGGCAAGAACACTCATTCTCTTCCAATGAAAACAAGCTTCGTGAAGTGATTTCTCCATTATCCTAGAAACTGTCACAGCTGATTGTGATTTTAGAAATTGAAACGGAAGAATCGAGACATACCACAAATGCTTTGAAAGAACGTGTTGTCTAGAGGTCACTGATTGTGACATCGCTCTCATTGCACTGTCATTTCCTGATAATTGTGAAATGTCAGAACGTTTTCTGATTTCTCAGAAGTTGTAGGACCTACATGTGTACCATGTATTTCCTCCACCGACGACCCTACTGATTTTAGTGGTATTATGTTACTATAATTCCTGTACACACTAGAAAAAAATAGGAAGGTCATGCAAAATTTAAGAAATGTTGTGTGTCTTACATACATGTTAATGCCATACTTTATCACCATGTATATAGGGAGTGTATGTTTTTTTTTGCGGATTGAGACTTTCCGATATTTTTGTGAGTGGTTGAATTCGCAATAGTGGAGTACAATACTAAATGGAGAAATGTTGTACATTGTATACGTGCACGTCACATTCTTGTCGGGATCAGAGTTCATAGTTTTGCTTGATTTTAAATCCACCGATAGCACCAGACTCGTGAAATTCGCAAAAATAAAAACCTTTGCAAAACGTATATGGCGCATACAGCAGTACACAAATCACATTTTCATATTGGGCACATGTATGCAGTAGTTGTGTTGGCATGTATATATTGTATGTGTGTTCCTGTACTAAAGTGGTATACCACTTGTGGTTACATGTACTACAGAGTACAGTATTGTAGGTCCTGTATGTATCATCAAGTAAAGTACACGGTATGAAAATGGTGAACAGTAGTTGTGTTGGCATATGTGTTCCTGTACAAAAGTGGTATACCACTTGTGGTTACATGTACTACAGAGTACAGTATTGTAGGTCCTGTATGTACAATGTACAAATCAAGTGAAGTACACGGTATGAAAATGGTGAACACATGTAGATCTGTGAATGCAGAATGATCAATGGGTGTTTTGCTATAAAAAATAAACCGAGTTTGTCATGTCCATCTGCTCTCATACAATGTATTGAGTCTCTAAAGCTCTGCAGGTACACAATTTCCGTGTGGAGAATTTGATTACATTGATGTTGCTATTTTAAAGCTACTGTTTCAAGTAGCCAGGACTTCACTGTTTTCCCAGTTTACAAAATTTTGTTGGAATAAAAATAGGCCAAATGCATACATGTATCTGCTGTTCAGGCGATACTTTGTGTGTGTGTGTGTGTGTGTGTGTGTGTTTTGATCACTACATTTATCCCAGAGGTCTTTGTTTGCAAATTTATATCGTCACTGGGGTGACAAGACCTCATATCTACAAAATGTCAAATGTTCAGGAGGACAAAAAACATGGCAGCCAAAGCACTGCATCAAATGGGATAGCCTTTCCTTTGACATGCCATGGTGGCTTCATTTTTGGGGTAAGACAGCTAGGACTTAGACACTACATCACTGAACTGATTATCTGACCATAAATCCAAAAAAGTGATTTTCACCAAAATTTCAGATACGAGGTCTTGTCGCCCCAGCGATGATATGTACTTGTACTGCATACTATTCTGGTGTGATGGTGCATCAATCAACTGTGTGTATCCTTTTATACAAATATTTTGATATTGTACCCAGTACCTGTTTTGTGTGTCATAGGGTGTGTGTACATATATAGTGTTTCGTGTGCAGTTGCAACATGCAGTAAAATGCTAGTGTCAGTTATGCAATCACAATTGTGTAGTGGTGAAATACTATGGGCTGGGGTAAAAGCTGTAGACAGCTACCACACCCCCAACATATTTGAGGTCACACTGTGGCTATTGTTTGTGACTCAGATGGGCGGAGTCTGAAAGAGATCATCTATTCACGCACAGACAACTATCATTATACACTAGTATCTTGCAGATACACTGTACTCACACACACACACTCACGTGTGTGCATGCCTGCAAAGCTGCATACAAATGTACTGTACAATGTACCGGTACGCAGCGCAGCAGTATGAAGACCCTTCTGAGCTTGCAGTGTAGTAATGATCTGCACAGAGCAAGCGGCTGGTCAGTAATGCGTGTACATACATTGTGTACAATGCAGAAGGTGTGTAGCCTTCTGCAGAAAACGGTCTTCATCCTGTGTGTGTCTGTGTGTGCGTGCGCTGCATGCTTGTGCTGCCTAGAATCACCTGTGCAAGAAGTGTGTCTGTGAGACTGAGCGAGTCATTTATATAGCCCTCTATAGTTGGGTTTTGACTGCAAGCGGAATGGTGCTAAATATAGCATATGACATAGTGGTGCTAAATTGACTGTTCTGGCCTCTGCTGCAGAAGCCTAAAGGGAAAAGGTATAAAGATGAAACACAAATCAAAGCATTTTATACCAAAGAAACTTCAAGAAGTGTTAACTTTAATCAAACTTTCCTGGATTTTGTTTGAACATGGTGGTGCAGTATCTGTCACAATAAAGTGTGTAGGCCTATGCATAGTACACTGTGTTTTGCCTAGCAGTCAGCATTATCTGTATGATGTAGGAGCTGAGGACTTTGCGTTCTTCACATAAAACAGGCTCGTCACACTTCTCCAGGAGCTAGTTTGTGAGTAAGTAATCTCTGAGCTATATTAAATGCATCCACAGATACCAGGTATGGTTCATATTATTATAACACAATTCTGTCAGTGTGCAAGCATGCTTTATTCTATTATTTAAAATCATTAAATGCTACATGTACATACTCTAATATGAGGGGTAGGCTTATACAGCGATGATTCCATGCATCTCTCATTACTAGAGCATGAACAGTAAGTAAGTGATACTGTGATGGGGGTATCCTTGAACACAACCATGGGAGTAGAGAGGGTTTATAGTAAACATAATGCTCTGCAAATTTCAGTTCTCTTTCATTAACTGAAAGAAGGGCATAATGAATTGCATGTACATGTAGGCCCTATACATGAACAACATATTACAGGGAGATCTTGGTACCAGCGATGTTATGCAGAATGTTTATATGAACAGTGCAGTACATGTATGTTTCTTAGAAGCATGCAGAAGAACAGATTAAGGACACTTCAGCCATCTTCTTAGATTGAAAATGAAACAAACAAACAAACTTGCAATGCTACCCATGAGTGCTGTATTGTGTGGTTTAGGATGTAATGTCTTCACACATATCTTGTAGGCAGAGAAAGTATATTTCTGTCCCCTATGAAAGGTCTTGTCTTTGAAGCTGAAGAAATGGGTGTTTGTGATATGGGCTATTAAGTGATAGACAGCACAATAAAGATAGCTCTTTTTTTTAATGCATTCATGAAATTAATCCATGATGGATAACATTTTAAAAGTTGAAAATTCTTGTCAGTAGACCAATGAATTTGTCAGTTCAAAAGCAGTATTGTACAATATGTAGCTACTGTCTTTTGAGATGATAATCATTATTTTTGTGTTTGTGTGTGTGTGTGTGTGTCTAAATATTGGTACAAATTGTATGGTACATATGCCATATCATGACAGTGAAGTCCTTGTGAAAACAGCTGCTATGCCTGTGTATGTGACAGACGATGCTGTGCCATGACCCTTTAGAGGGACTGTACAGTGAGGATTTAGCTTTTAACATTTTGCGAGATATTGAGAAACCACTCTATGAGATGTCTAAGAGCATACAATTCTAAGGGAAATTGAAAGTTTGTTTGATGAAAATTGGTTTTGAAATGACTGAGATATCCAAAAACAAGGTGAAACAAAGAGATCGCATTTTATTATCATTTTATTATTATCGCTTTTTTGGATGTCTCAGCCATTTGAAAACCAATTTTCATCAAATAAACATTGAGTCCTTCTTGAAATTACATGCTCTTTTATATTTCATAAGAGGTTTCTCATTATCTCACAAAAAAATGTTATAAACCTGAATCCTCACCTCAACCAGTACTGTACAGTCCATTTAAATGACGAGTGACCTTCTTATTGCTTATGTGAAAGACTTCCTGGTCCTGCTGACTGACAGTCTGTGTGGTACGATGTAGGCGATGGTTTCGCTAAGATTGTAAACATGCACTTCGACTGGAGAGGTATGATGAGAGCACACTTCCTGTCCTGAGATTTCAGTGAAAAAAACTTGGTATGAGGTTGGGTTTTTTTTTTTGGTCGTAACAAGTTGAGAAAGGTCAAAATTTTTAACATCTATGCCCTTCCCTCCCACTACCACCCCCCCCCCCCTTCATGCCCCTTGACAGAGGGATTTATTGTTTCCTGATGTCTTTGATAAAATGAATGAGGGCAACAACTTGTGAATGTACTGTAAAACATGATATATTCATGGCATGAATTTTTAGCGCATTGGAGCTGACAGCCTTTTTTGCGGCATGAAATTTTCGTGAACTGCCACTGGCATTCAATGCATATAGTGTAGACAAGAACTTTCGCATGCATTTTAATTTCGCGAATCTTGGTGCTCGCGAAATTCTTGCAATTCGCAAAATTAAAATGCATGCGAACATTCCTCGTTTTACAGTGTACAAGTTGTATATTGCATTTCTCTTCACATCCATTTCAGTTGATATCAATTAATTCTTAAGAATTCTTTGATGCAAATTTAATTTCTCAAAACAGAGAGAAAAACCCATCTTTCTTCACCTCACATGTCACACTTTCAGTGGAAATTTGCTAGGCAACTGCATGTACTGCAACCACACTTTTGTGCATCCTGTACGTAGTGTACATGTCCCCACATACTCGGGCATTCAGCATACAGTGCCACTAGGAAAAGGTTACTGCAAATCCAGAAATGTTCGCATGCATTTAATTTCGCGAATTTCGTGAGAGCTAAGATTTGCGTGATTAAAATGTTCATGAAAATTCTTTGGTACACCATGCATTGAATGCCAGTGGCAGTTCACAAAAATACCATGTCGCGAAAATGACGGTTGGCTCCAATTTGCAAAAATTTCATGCTGCAAAAATATCTTGCTTTAATACAGTATACACACCATACACAGCTCCATCCCCAACCCAGAATTCCCCCCCCCCCCCCCCATTTAAAAAAAAAAAATGGGGGGGGGGAAGAAGATATCAACAGAGTCAGGAGCCTCTTTTTTTCTGCCAGTAAGGAGCAAACCACCCATTATTATTTTTTTTTTTTTTCATGAAGTACAGTCTATGAACATGTAGGAGCCCTACATGTCAAACCTGGCAGAGAGTTTATAGTGCACTTTATTTTTCTGGGAGTAGTCGTGTGTCATATCAAGTGATTAGGTGCAAAGAATTTTGTAACATGCTGTATACGCTGCTAGAATTTTCTTTTTATTTTTGGTAAATTGTGTTTATTATTGCTATGTTTCTAGTTGTTTGTTTGTTTGTTTGTTTGTTTGTTTGTTTGTTTTTTATAGTGTACCTGGTATGTACTATATATATTTTTTCTTTTTTCTTTTTTCTTTTTTTTTTCTTTTTTTTTTTGGGGGGGGGGGGGGGAGGGCAACAGCATATGACATCTTTCACAGATTCCTTGCCCAACCAGAATATGCATTGTTTGCGCTTGTCCTTGGTTTGTTGGCAAGTGCCTACATGTACACTGTAGGCCTACAGTACATTGTAGCACAATGATTAGGCCTACATTGTAAATGTATGGTGTGTACATCCCATCCTGAATGCAGGAATTGCTGCATTTATGTGTACCCCTATTATGAATGACACACTGAGAAGCGTACTCAACGACACTGTATTCACATGACTTGGGAAAGGAAGTGGTTCTGGGAAGTGGTTGGCGTGATTGATTGGTTTTGAATTGTATGCACGTTCTAAATGTATTATATGCAATCATCATAATCTAGTCAATGTGTCAGGTACTGTATACGCTATAATTTTCGCGTACATAAATTTTCGCGAATTGCCGCTGTCACACATTTTCGCGAGTGGTTAAATTCGCGATTGGGGGACCAGAGAAAATATGAAGTGGCAAAGAAAGTGTGAATTTTCAACTTACTAGCAAATAAGAATGATACTAGTTATACACTGCATGAAAAAGACTTGCCAAACTCTGCGAACTAGTAAGTTAGAATTCAACATTTTTGAAGTGGTTAAGTCCATCGCGCTAGATTTCTGACGAGTGGTCCCCTTGCGATAATGGATTGGCTCTCTACAGTATTCGTAAGTAGACGTGGACGTGCGTAAACAAGCTTAGCCAGTATGGTCTGTTCGGTAAGCCGTGACATAGTATACTAGTACTGAAATGTTCGTATCATCAAGGCAAGGGATTCATTTTGGAAGGTAATATTTTCGCGTGTTGTTAATTTCGCGAATAGCTCCCGACTCGCGAAATTCGCGAAAATAAAACCCCCGCAAAATATATAGCGTATACAGTATACAGTGTACACATGTCTTGTGCCCAGAATACAGAATTCATGTACAGTACAAGCCATACTGTATTATTGTACGACATAGGAACTGGATTATTCTTTATCTGCAGGATGTTGTACTTCCGTGCACCATACTGATAGTCCAGATGACATCCATACACTGAAGCGTTCTAATTCGTTCCATCTGTTCTCAACCTTTTTATTTTTGCAGACACATAGACAACCCCTGAAGTCGTTCTTCAGCGCTGTGAACCTATCGACAAATCTTCATCATGCAGACGATAAAGTGTGTTGTAGTAGGAGATGGAGCCGTGGGTAAAACTTGCCTACTCATATCATACACAACGAATAAGTTCCCTTCAGAATATGTACCAACGGTGAGTTTTTGTGGCCAGAGAAATGGCAACAAGTACTGCATCTTGTAAATTCAAATCTTGAAGAGATTCTTGAAAAACATTTTATAAAACATTTCAGATATTCTGAGATTAAAAAGATTTCTGGGTTTTTTTTTTAATATCTAGAGTATCCAGACAAAATTTGCTGTATGAGAAATATGTGATAAGATATTCCATAGGTATAATCGCATTGGTAAGTATCGCCTGCACAGCTGTTGGAAAAATCATTAGCTTTACTCCAAATTTTAAAGTAATTGCTTGTTTGTAATAGCATTCTATTTTCAATTTTCAATATTAAAGAATATTAAACTGGACTGCGTGTAGTACAAATTGTAATTTTTATAGAACAGTAGACGTTAACCAACCGGTACAAGCTGTATATGTCAGATTGCAGAAATGAAATCCTGTGCAGGACGTGACGTTTTTTTAAGTACCGGAAAGTTTCAGTCATCTCTCGGGAGAGGAATTATGGCAGTCTGCGACAGGAAAAGAAATGAAATACAAGAAAGTTATGAGCACATACCGTAGAGATGCAGTAAATTTTCTCAGAAAACAGGATGGCATGCTGGCGAGACTGAAAAGAGCGTAACAGGAAAAAACAAAAACAAACAAACAAATGAGTATTAAACACTTTATGTACCTCTTTTGTTTTCCCTTTCCAAAACAGACTAGCCTTTCTCAGTTTTGTTTTTGTTGTTGTTATGCTGTTACAGATAACATCTCATCATGAATTGTAAAGGATGTAAGAAGGTTACTCTAGCCACATTCACACACAGGAGTTATCTGTTTTTGCATCATGAAGTGAAAATCAATTCTATTTGTCACCGTTCACACTCAGCAACAAAAAATATTAATTGATTATTAGATAAAACACTTTGCCACAAATGAAATATGTTTGATATTGAGAACTGTATCAGGGCAATTACCCCCCCCCCCCTCCTTGGCTAAATACTGGTTAGTGATACGGTTAGAGTAAAGATTATGGTTAGGGTTGGGTTTAGGGGTACAGTTAGGGTTAGGGTTAGGATTAGGTTCACTATTAGGGTGAGGGTTTTGTAATAGGGGAAGGGTCTGGGGTAATTGTCCAGGGGGTAATTGCCTTTAGACCCATCCAGAACACCTCCATGCTGCCTCTATGCCTGAAAAAAGAAAAAGAAAAAAAGACTGGAACATGACTCCCTGTACCTGTGTATCTGAACCTATGATGCAGAGTTACATTATGGGATAAAAAATGATAATGATAATAATAATTTCTTTGCACATTCTATGCAGGGCAAATTATCACAGGAGTTAGAAATAGAAGGAAAAAAAAGGATGACTTGTGTATTGCAATAGGTTTTGTGAGAATTAATAATTTTTTTTTTGTGTGTAGACATTTTTTGTGTGTGTCCACACACATTTAATGAATGTTTTTGACATCATGTTGCAAAAATTGATGTAAAAAAAAAACAAAAATTGATGGAAAAAAAAAACAACAATCAATTTCTTTTAATAAAGCGGGGGAAAAGGTTGATATGATGGTGCGGGTTGCGAAGCTTTGTTTTAAAATCTACCAAGTTTGAATGTTGATTTTAAAATGTATGATGTACTCCATCAAAAAAAAAAAAAAAAAAAAAAAAGATTAGTGATGAGGTCTCTCACTGTCAAACACATCAATTAGGCCATTTTGGTCAATGCATTAACATTCACTAAGGATATCCGGCCTCATTCCCAAAGCCTGTCACCCAATCCCCCCCCCCCCCCATCCCATCCCACCCCACCCCCACCTGTATCCTTCCTCGCTACCCTCAGAAACAGCTGGAGTCACCTCTACACTCTTTCCTCTTCCTGATTAACAAAGGTGCCATTGTTTTGTGACCCATCATATCGGGGTTAGATGAAAACTCTAGGCTCACACTCCAGGAGTTTAGACCATAAATCCTTGTGTCCCTTCCATGGCTCTGTATTCAAGTATTTATTGTTTCTATGCATGAAAGACTGAATCTTTGTGAATGCCCTATAACTTTAAAGCAAAGGTGGCATTGCAGGGCGCAGTGTTAAGAGGGGAAAGAGATTGTGGGTTACAAGCCAGGATGTCGTGACAAATCACAATGGTATGCCTGGAGAGGAATTGTAACTTTCCTGTAAAAGCGGAGGATACAACGTAGTAAGAAGTGAAGAGGATATGAGACGTTGTGCAAGTTCAGTGTACATATATGCACATGTACAGTATGCATGTTATACATGCAGGTGGTAGAGCCATTTTGGGGACGATGCGTCCAACACAGTTTTGTGTCTTTATTCAACATTAAAGGACAAGTTCACCTTCATAAACATAAGGATTGAGAGAATGCAACAATATTAGTAGAACACATCAGTGAAAGTTTGAGGAAAATTGGACAATCGATGCAAAAGTTATGAATTTTTAAAACTTTTGTGTTGGAACCGCTGGATGAGGAGACTACTACAGCTTGTGAGTCATATGCGTACAACAGTATAAAGAAAAGGTAAAAGAAAATTCAACATATTTTCACTTTTTTCGCATCATAAAAGAGCTCTCGACTTGCCTCTTTCTAAAGGCAGGGGGAATAATATTACCCATAACATTTGTCGGTAACGAGTCAGGGGAATGTGTACTTTTTTCAAAAGATGGCATTTTGTGAAATTCTCTTTATATTTTCCTTATATTGTTGTACGCATGTGACATCTAAGTTATTCATACACTGCAGTAGTCTTCTCATCCAGCGGTTACTGCACAAAAACTTCAAAAATTCATAACTTTTGAACGGATTGTCTGATTTTCCTCAAACTTTCAATGATGTGTTCTACTAATATTGCTACATTCTCTCAATCCTTATGTTTATGAAGGTGAACTTGTCCTTTAACACAAGATTTAATGCCTGTACATCACTACTGTTGCACACATTCAATGCCAAATCGTCATTTTCATTTTTCTTGTTTTATTAAATTAATGTGACATCTTCATTCATTCTTCTTTTTTTAAAAAAAGGAAAGAAGAATAACGCTTGGATTTATCTGTTTGTCAATACCATCCTGAAATTATTTCTGAAGGTGGTATTGTGGTTCAGTGAAATTCCAGGTGATGTGTGTAGGCCTATTGTGAAACATTTCCTGTGTAGTGCAGTGCCAAACAGGATGTTTCATAAGCCACCTGAGTTCTGAAGTACTGTAAGTGCATTTCCATACCACATTCATGTCAGCTTTAATAAATGTTTTCAAAACAAACAAAAAACAAACAAACAAACAAACAAATTAGACCAACAAAATGGTAGACTTGTCACCAAACTCAGGTGTACTCGTCTACATGTGTAGAATAAGAAAGTTATGGTATTCTAAAACCCAAATGTTTTCACAAAACATTAATATTAGTTGCAACGTCACGTGTAACATTGAGTGAATGATGTCATTACTATGCAAGATTTCCACAGAGACGTGTACTTATTAAATCTTCAGTGAATTTCCCTTTTTGGCATAAAATCAGTTAGAATGAATCATGTCCTTTAAAATGAAATCAAATTAATTTTTCCTTGTAATGATCCATCATATTGACTCTTTGGTGGGAAAGAAGTTGTACATATGTACGCTGTACTTGTATGCCGTACACATTGTAAAGAGTGTTGTATGGGTTAATGCAAAATACATACATGTGTACAGTACATACATTGTAAGCTTGCTGCGAGAATGTTTCCATGAATTGTGGCAATCCAGTTTGACAACGCATGCTACAGCTAAAATATATTATATTAGCCTATTATTTAAAATCATTGATATACATACACTACACATTTTGTGGATGTTCACCTTTAACAATTATAGACCCATTACCCTGATTATGCTGAGCCGAGTCAATTGCTACTCTCGGAGCATATTATGAGACGAACAGCTTTTGTATCATAACACAATAAATTGCTCCAGCATGCCATGTCTGCATATTATGTTCCTCAATGTTGTGTGCCTGGACAAGGAAGTGGGAAGAATTTAGATGACTGTATCGTGTTTCATAATTGAAGTAGCGCTGCCTCTAGTGTGGGACACTTATCATGCGTTTGCCATGAAGGGAATGCATTTTATTTTACAGCCTAGATTTGCTGGGGAGGTTGTCCTGCCTCAGCAATGTAGAGCTTATGTTATCTTTATGGACGTAGAACAGCAAACAAGGGCATAAAATGACAGGCGATTAAACTGACCAACTTCCGCGTTGAACTTTGAACATTTTACTAGGTGATACAAGCTCTACACTTGTGCCCCACAGTCATACATTGTACCATGCACTTTTGAGATTGCCCTTGACAGAATTTATGATTTGGGAATGAGATCTTGGGCCCTGTTTTTGAAGCAACTGTCCCCGAGTATACAATACATGTACAACTGTTCCAAGTAAACGAGGTCAGATGTTAAGTTCTTACTGCACAATTTGCAATACATGGGCCTACAATGTACACATCAGATTGTGGCCTTGTACACATGATGTAGGCCTAGTAGATTTTACGCATTCAATGCTTTCATGTCAATTTTCATGGTAATGGGGGGGGGGGGCAATGTTGGGGCAAGGCTGGGCTCAGGGTGATGTAATGACATGTACCAGTACAAAATTTATGTTGGTGGACAATAAATCTTCGGCAACTGTTGAATATCATGCTACATGCATGTAGTTTCCCTGACTAAGCTTTTGTTTAATTTTTGTACTTTTTAACCCATGTTGATACATTTTTTTAGGGCGTGTTCATTAAATTTCTTCTCTGAGTAAACCTACAATGTAGGCATGATATGATGTATCCCATGTTTATGCTTATTACAAAACAAAACAAACTGATAAACTGTGTATCAGAGATGCCCATATTTAAAGGTGTATTTACGTGCACAATATCGTCATGCACATGGCAGATTGTCATTACAGCGCTTCCCTGCGCCAGGCAGAATGTTGTTTAAATAGCACACTTCCCTGTGCATGGTAGAATGTTGTTAACCCTATGCGCACTCCCACACCCTTCAACGACAATCTGCCATGCGCGCTCCCACAAAGCGAGCTTGCGTAGGCAGCAGTCTAGTACCATAGCTTAAAGGAAACCAAAACCGAAAGAGAAATGTGGATTGAGTGAAAGCAGCAACATTAGTAGAACACATCAGTGAAAGTTTGAGGAAAATCGGACAATCGATGCAAAAGTTATGAATTTTTAAAGTTTTGGTGTTGGAACCGCTGGATGAGGAGACTACTAGAGCTTATGACGTCATGTGTGGACAACAATACAAAGAAAATATAAAGAGAATTTCACAAAAATTCACTTTTCTAGCATAATGAAAGAGCACTTGACTAACCACTTTCAGAAAGCAGGGAGAATAATTGCTACCCTTAACAGACACTGTATGTCAGTATCAAGTTGATAGAATGTGTAATTTTCATGAAAAATGAATTTTTGTGGAATTCCCTTAATACTTTCTATATATTGTTGTCCACACATGACGTCATAACCTCCAGTAGTCTCCTCATCCAGCGGTTCCAACACCAAAACTTTAAAGATTCATAACTTTTACATCCACTGTCCGATTTTCCTCAAACTTTAACTGATGTGTTCTACTAATGTTGCTGCTTTCACTCAATCCACATTTCTCTTTGGGTTTTGGTTTTCTTTAAAATGGCAAAGCTTATCGTTTGCTACACGTATCAGTGTTAGAAACATATCTTCCAATATGGTGCACATCGCCAGCTCCCTGCCAGCAGCGAAGCAAGTTTACATAGTCTTTACCTTTCACACGCAGTAATGTGCATGATGTCATTGTGCTATCAAATGCCTTTAGTCTAAATCTGTCCACCAAGAAAGTATCTCCATTTCTGTACAAAGATCACTGTGTATGCAGAGCCGAGTTCTCGCTGTCTCTGCAATGTCTTTTCATCAGAGTGTGCGACAGCAGAACAGGTGTAGCGTGTAGCCCCTTGCATTCAGCTGTGACCAGTCATAGAATTATTGTATACTAGAATACAACCCACTATGAGGCGCAATGTATTGTTTCCTCACTGTATGAATTTCTCCCCCCCCCCCTTTTTTTTTTTTCTTCCTGTGAGAACGTTGCCTGTTCACAGCCTGAATATGGTACCATTTGCTACCCACAAGTGACATTGCTGTCAATATGCTCTTTAGAAACATCCAACCGCATAATGGCACAGTATGTTCTCTGATAATACTGGTGAAAAGACATGTATTGTGCAGGCACACACACACACACACACACACACACACATACAAGCACATGTCTGTATTTCGGTCTAGAAATTGAAATCATCAGGAAGTGGTACATAACAATTTAATTAAGTTAAAAGTCGTCTGCAGACTTTCCCCTTTAATTCAGAGCGCCTATGACATACATTTTCATAATTAGATTTCCTCACGACTTTATCTTGTTGTGTTCATCTTCTGTTTTATCTCCTACAGGTGTTCGATAACTATGCGGTAACTGTAATGATCGGTGGTGAACCATACACCCTGGGTCTATTTGATACAGCAGGTATGTGATCACTACTCTTGTAACAAACATAAAAGGATTTTGTCACCAAGTATTATATTCCCATTGCTATTTAGTATAATGTGCATGTAAGTAATTCATGTCCTTGGCACATAGAAACATACAAAGCTGTTGTTGACTTGATATCCCGGGCTTGAGATTAGCGATGGCCCGGGGCCAATAAAAATCTATGTAGGGCCACCAAATTTTCAAATGGGTTGTCTTTTGGTGGTCCGATCGGACAACTGAAATAAAAGATGGACTGTTGTGTTTCCTGTATTTTGGTTTCGGACCATTAGAGATACAATTGTACTGTATGTATTAGTGGCCCCGGCAGGCTACCAGAAAAAACACAAGAAAAATCCTGATAATCTATATCAACTAAACCAAGCCCTTGGACACATAACTACAGTATGAATTTTCCTGTGTCTATTCGTCAAAACGCAGACATCACTTCTTCGTCCAACTGTGAGTCTGTGTATGTTGTTATATCTGCGTTTTGCTGTTGGAGTACACATGTATGCACATGCATACTCAACCAACCCAAAGTGAGATTGTGCTTTGTTTCTAAAGAAATCAGTGTTCATGGGCAAATATAGATTTAGAGCGAGCCACCATATCACCTGACTTTGAATTTTTGTAAACCTTTCTGATTTCTGTGCACACTTTAATGAATGACCAGTTTCATCTAATGTCTCTCTAATATGGGATATATGCAGTCAGATTTCAGGGTTGCAAATTTAATGAGTGCAAGATGATGATTTCTGCATCAAAATTACTCTGGAAGTTAATGAGTTAAAGGAAAAGGAAGATTTTCATACCAGATGGCACGCTGGCACCCCGCCTACCGTCATATAGATCGCATCATGATGAGAGAGATCTGCTGGCGGGGATAGTAACCAGTGGCTAGATAACATATTGGCAGCTCTGGGGGTGTTCACACTTGCTACAGAACTCGGTTGTCATCACATTTTCTGAAATGCAGGTCTTTTGATAAACAAGTGAAGTTATGCAGCGTTAAGAACAGAAATTAGTCTTTTCACTGACAGCCCACTGCAAATACCTTTTTATACAAAGATGTCACATACGCCTGTCTGACACCACAATCTGCTATCAAAATGACATGCGGCTCTTGTTTTAGTTCATATACACATGTATACATTATGAGCATTTATCTACCCGATATGGGTGAAGTGAATACAATGCCTCACTCGGCTCTATCTCTCCAGTCGTAGTTTAGATTTCAAACCACAATTCAGATTGAAGTTTGCAACCACAATCAAACAAAACTCTACTTTCAACAACCCCTTTTTTTGTGCCAGGGACTTTGCAACGCGTATACAGTGCTGTAGATTGTCTGTGGCAGTCGGCACTCAAAGAACAAAGAGGTTTAAAAAACACACCCCCAGGCCTTGATTGGCCAAATATGGCTTCGGGAAATGTGTGGGAGGAACTTATTTTGGAGAAAAACGATTCACGTTCACATTCGGACGGAAATTTACCTAGGAAACGTGTCTAAAAAAACAACACTCAATAATGTTACTCTGAAGTCCTCTTTCATTTCCATGAGGTTCTCAAGATGCCATTGATGGTGATCATGACTGGCAGGCAACCTTTAGGGTCTGTAGGCTAATCACATGGTGGTCTGTCCCATCTCGCTACTGGCGAGGAGATAGCGACCTTTTGCGGACGTGATGATTAATTGCCATCTACGCTAGGTGTTTAGCTATGCTCCAGAAAACCCCACAAAAGTGTGCTCATCAGTATGAATGAACATAGTTTAAGAGAGTGTCGCTTCATCATTGTTTGCTCATTATTCTGTCAATTTATTCTGTTGGGATGACAGTGGCAGAAGGATTTAAAAATTGCTACTTCATTCCTGCTTGATTATGTTTTAAGCATTATACATTGTGTGGAAAAAGAAAATGATACTGTATCTACAGCATTAGACAGCTGTCTTGCTGTATCAGTCCCATGTACTGATTTTGGATGTTAGTCTGCAATCTACTAAACTCATCTCATACCAGTTGTTTCAACTTCCAAGCTCCTGCTTCATGGGATTTCAAATCAGGCCATGCGTATTGTTCCCTGCTGCTCTGTAATTTGCCACACTCACTGGGCGATAAGCTTTTAAAGTCGTCTCCAAAAATGAACACAGTCTCATACATTGCTACTGTGTAAAATTTGACAGTATCATGACCCAAAGACACATCTCCATAATAGTTCCCTCAGAGACAAGTTTGATGTCAATTTTGCTCCGTTTCTTCCCCTAATCTCAGGTCAAGAAGACTACGACAGACTGAGGCCCCTCAGCTACCCCCAGACTGATGTCTTCCTCGTCTGTTTCTCTGTTGTGGCGCCCTCGTCATTTGAAAATGTCAAAGAAAAGGTACGATACGAGCTTGGTAGAAGGAGGGTATGAGTGTTCACCCAAAGATAGGATTTTGTTCTTGCTGGAAGAGTGAACAATGTCCCACCACTTAACCCGTTGAGGACGAGTCCCGAGTACAATGAATACTCTGGCAGGTGTCTACAGGAGATGCGTGTTGTAGCAAAATCAGTCCCTCCTCAACGGGTTAATAGCAATGACTGTGCTTTTCAGAGATGTATTTTGTACACCCCTTCAGATAGAGGCCAAATGTAGGACCTTGTAGCATAGAACTACATGATAACACTCCAATTCAATGTTAACTCTTTAATCAGTAGAAACTAATAACAACACTGTTCCATAGCCAATCAGTGCCAAGAAATCACTGATGGATACCACTGATTTTGCAGAGTTAACATTGATTGTAAAATTTAATACTTTAATGCAATGGGGCCCTAGAGGTAATTATCCATTTCCACCATGATTGACTGAAAATACTTTACACATGGTATATTTTGCTGAGTTTTTATATATATGAGAATATTGTGAGGTCACAAAATGAATAACTCATGAAAATTTTGCCCCCTGTAACAAAACTCTGTTGAATATCATTCTTCAGAGTGAGAAATCACTACACTTTCTCCTGAAAAAAGGATAATTTATTTATTATTCTATCACCCCAGTACTTGTTTGCAAACTGAACCACTGGCAAAATCGCCTTCCAGTGATCACATTTGCATGTTGTATATATGCAAGTGGTCTTGGGCTAGTTCGTAATTGAAAAAGAAAGGTCAAAATGCAGTCAAAAGCTCTATTTTTGTCAATATTTGTTTCACTCTATGAAGGCAAGTTGACACTGCATATCACGCCAGTTTCATTTCACTTTCGAAGACTGCATTTGAACAAAAGAGAAGAAGGATAATGCAAGTTTCAAAAGTATTCATGAAGACATTCTGTATTGTCACCATGACATCATATCATGTTTGTTTGCTTGCTGCATGAATGACGAGAGGATGAGCTTACAGTTTGCTCATTAGGTATTACAAAAGGATAACATACGGAAATATTTGTCATGGTCATGCATCTACAGATATGCATATGTGATAGCTGCAATATGTGGTAAACATGCCTTTAATGATATGCTGAAGTCATATCTCAGAAAATATATTGTATTTGGGTTTTTTTAAGTGCCACCGTGGGTATGCCCCCTATTTCCTTTCCATGTGCTGTAGATTAGCTCATCTGTCAGTTTTGATCTCTGTTATCATGTCAACTGTGTTCATTTACATCTGCCTTGTATCCTGTTTGCTTATATATGCCCACATGTGTATGTATGTGTATAGTTGCACCATGCGAATGCCCATAAGATCGTTATTAGTAGTGGCACTGAATGTCATTAGTAATACTGGTCTCCAGCAAATAGGCGGAAGTAAACAAATCAAGTGGCCTAATTTGTGCCTTCCCCATTAACCGGCGACTTGTCAAACTTGCTGAAAGTGATTGTAAGCTGGCAAAACCAAAACAAACCCTGAAAGAAAGGAAGAATTTGTGTTGACTAGGTGAGAGAAGTGTATTGCCAAATATGGCCAGTATTTTTAAGCAAGAAATGAAATAGAAAATAGCTAGGGAGTGGTAAAAATTTGAAATATTAGTTTTTTGGTCTTTATTTATTATGTACGTATATGTCTGTCCTTTGTGTGTTTATGACATTAAGTATCATTCACATTTATCATCATAAAGATACGTAACAGGAGAGCATGCCTGCCAGTAATACCCAAGCTTCAAATATAAAGAGTAAAATCACAAAAAGAGCTAATCCCATTTTTGTGAAGTTGAGATATATGCAATTAAAGGTGCTAAAACACAGAGAAGGTAGTAAGAAAACACAGGATATATTTAATCATAACTTCCAGAATATTCCTTGTTACGTTACAATTGACACCACATTGGAAAGATGTCCAATGTCCACATTGGACTTACATTAAAATATCTAAAAATGGCACTTAACCATTCTGTGGTGAAACTCTTTGCACGTTGGAATTACCCTGAACTCGATGATTGCATAATAACCCTACTCTCCATCTCTCCCTACCCCCTTGAAACACCAGTGGGTACCAGAGATCACCCATCACTGTCAGAAGACGCCGTTCCTGCTGGTGGGCACGCAGATAGATCTCCGTGACGACCCGGCCACCATCGAGAAGCTGATGAAGAACAAGCAGAAGCCGACGACGATAGAGGCTGGCGAGAGAATGGCCAAGGAACTGCGAGCCGTAAAATATGTTGAGTGCTCCGCCCTGACGCAGGTACAGTTACAATAAGCATCTCGTAGTCCAATACACGGATTAGGGCAATGTGCCCGTATGGGCATACACCACTCATTTTATGGTCAGTGGGGTGTCAAAAGCTTGTATATCTCAAAAATTTGTGAAAAACCCATTTTTGTATCAATCATCAGATAATCAGTTGATTGATGTCCTATCCAAATCTTAACCTTCTTACCCTAAAATGAAGCCTCCACTGCATATGAGAAAAAAAGATGGTCCCATTTGTTTGGCTGCCATGTTTTTTCGCTCTCCTCAACATTTGACACATTTGAGATAGAAGGTTTTGTCGCCCCAAAAGCGATACATCAAAAATATTTTCATCCTAAAAATTCTTACTTACTCCCAAAAAGGACAACATTTGTGTGATCTCTACTGGGTTGATGCATCACACATAGCTATGGATGAAAGCATTAAATCGCTGATCCCTGCATGCACCCGGTTTCAACCACTGCACATGCATGCATGATGATATAGCTAGTCTAGACATGTACCTCGTGTAAATGCATGTGCGTGGCCAGTGCTTCACTGTTAATGAAAGAGTGGACTTGATTAAGAAGCAAAACACTTGGACATATTAACACACAAAACCAGACGAAAGCTGTACACTGAATTTATACACTTGATTAAATTCTGAGTGCACCATTAAATAAATCCTTGGTTTTCTTATCACAGATATCATAGCCATGCTAAAGATGTTTCACATTGGCATGTGTTTTCAAAGCAAAGAATAATTTCAGCAAAAGTCTCGCTTAGCCCGGCAGGACCTTTGAACTATTTCTGTACCTGGGACTTTTGACAGGGTGTACAATGCTATGGGATTTTCTGTACCAATTTGCACTAAAAACGCACAAAGGGTAAAAAGCATACATGTCTGTTATGATGACTTATCTACAAGCGTTCTGAAGTTGGACTTTTCTTCCTTTCACAGGCCAGTAAAGGTCTGTGAAAAAAAGGTTTTCAGGAGATAAAATTCTGTCAAGTTTAACCTGTTATAGTACTATCTTTTATTGAGGAAATATTCATTTATATGAAATAGGCTTTTAGTGTAACAGTCATAGACTAATAAAATGTTCACAAACAGCTTTAGATATAGTGCGCTAAAAATTTCAGTTGAGGATTTTTTTATGTGACATGAAATGTTGCTTCATATTTTCTTTGTAGAATCATCAAACAAGCCACAATAAAGTAGGAGATACGCTTTGAAGCCAATATGTTAGAATTCAATGTTAAAGCTAGTGTTGCTAAAATGAAAAGGACAGCATCAGTGGTTTTATACCCTTGACTAAATGAAAGTAAAAAAAAACAAAACAAAAAAACAGGAGAAAAAGAAGAAGATGGCTCATCCTAGCAGAAAACCATGGAGTTCTCTGTTGGCATAAGTCATAACCTCTACATCTTGAAAGAGCAATGCGTCTCTATATTTGTCTGACACGCTAATCATCTGTCTCAACCCCTGCTGATCAAGCTCCGCCTCACTCTGTTTACACGTGATTGTTACCATGGCAACCCATTAATCATGTCAACAGAAGACCCTGCCCCGTTCCCGCTGATTCAGATCTTCCCTACGAGTGAAACAGATAAACGTTCAGATGCTGTTCCTTTCCCCCCGAAACTTTTTTGACGTCATCAGATAGTACTGGAGCACCCCATTTTTACCCCCGAGATGGGCCTCCCGTGCCTACTGCCTCAACACTCTTCATCAAACTAATTATTTCCTCATCTCAAGGAGACAAGCTTTGAGGAGCATATTTTTTTGTTTGTTTTTCATGTGAACCTCTCATATCTGAAGATTACTTTCGAGTGCGGGATAGCCTCGTCAAGTTTGCTACTGCTATGTGCTGCTGAATATAAAACAACACTGCGATAAGAAGAAAAAAAAAAGTGTGATAAACTTCTCATTTATCCAGTAATGTGATGTAATATCATAGGTCACAGGGTGGAAGTCAGTTGGAAAATTTTAAATGTTTTTGGAACGTCACCTAACTCAAGATATGCATTTTGAAAGTCATAATCAAACAGGAAGCAATCAATGAAAGACCGTAGCAAGGCAGGGCATGTCTTCATTTTCTTGTTTGTTTGTTTGTTTGTTTGTTGTTGTTGTTGTTTTTTATTGGGGGGGGGGGGGCTAATGTGGTTAATTTGAAAGTTACAGGTGAGGTCTGGAATTTTATACATTGTCGTGGAGACAAAGTTGCCAAATCTCTGTGAGTCTGAAGGAGTCTCCGTAGATATCTCTTCTTCATTCTGATTAAAGGGGACAACTAGCTCAGGAAGAATTTTGTTTACCCGATTTTGCTTTAAGTAAAACACATATGTCTGTGGAATGATTAAAACATGGGTATAATTTCTATGGGGAAAAAATAGAAATATGATTAATGACGTTACAGTTTGTGGAACGGATCAAGTACACAGATTTGTGCACGACTTTCATCTGTGCATTTTAATGATATAGGTCTGTTCATCACTTAGTACTTCTATCGCATTTAAAATTGTCAGGTCCATTGTATTGAAGTAGTGAAGCGTCAGTTGCACGCAAGCATGTGCAGTGGGTATAAAAACAGGCTACATCATCAGGCATGCATGCGCAGTATATGCACCAGGGCCTGTGATAGATCACTCTATGTTACCTCCATTGCATCGAGTGAGATGAAACTAGATGTTATGTTTATGAGTGGTGTATCTGTTGTATAGAAAGAGAAGAAAAGTCCTTGTCTTTGGAGTACCCTTTAAACCCTCCCAGATTTGCGAATCACTATTGTCTATTGAGATGCAAGTAACACGCACACACACATCTCCCTCATTTCTCTTTAAAATCTGCCAGCTCTTGATACGTAAATGTTGGCAGCCCACTGTAACATTCATTTGAGAAAACTTCATGCCCTGTGAAGCCATGATTGAAATTGGAAAAGATTTTGTGATGGTCAAAATTGCAATTATTGTTGTCATCAATTTTTTGCTACTGTGAAAATTGTATTGAGGCAAACTCTTTACAAGTTGAAACCACGAACAAAATCATTTATTGTCCCCGCCGAACGAGTTCGAGCAGGGGACTATGAAACGGGCTCCGTACGTGTGTGTGTCCGTGTGTCCGTCCGTCTGTCCGTCCGTGTGTCCGTGTGTCCGTGTGTGCGTCCGTGTGTGATCAAAATCTTCAATTTGCTACTTCTCTGTCATTTATGAGCCAATTTTGATTCTGTTTGCTTTATATGATAGCACTACATGGGAGCTTTGAAACTTCTACACAGAATTTCAGTCGTGACCTTTGACCTTGACCTTTGACCTATATTGTACATTTTGCTACAAAATGCTACTCCTTCGCCATTTCTAACCCGATTTCGATTCCGTTTGCTTTATGTGATGGCACTAGGTGAGGGCTTCAAAACTTCTACACAGAATTTTGACCTTTGACTTCTTTGACCTTTGACCTTGATTTTTTGACCTATATTGTACATTTTGCTACAAAATGCTACTCCTTCGCCATTTCTAACCCGATTTCGATTCCGTTTGCTTTATGTGATGGCACTAGGTGAGGGCTTCAAAACTTCTACACAGAATTTTGACCTTTGACTTCTTTGACCTTTGACCTTGATTTTTGACCTATATTGTACATTTTGCTACGAAATGCTACTCCTTCGCCATTTTTAACCCGATTTCGATTCCGTTTGCTTTATATGATGGCACTAGTTGAGGGCTTCAAAACTTCTACACAGAATTTTGACCTTTGACTTCTTTGACCTTTGACCTTGATTTTTGACCTATATTGTGCATTTTGCTACAGAATGCTACTCCTTCGCCATTTCTAACCCGATTTCGATTCCGTTTGCTTTATGTGATAGCACTAGGTGAGGGCTTCAAAACTTCTACACAGAATTTTGACCTTTGTCTTCTTTGACCTTTGACCTTGATTTTTGACCTATATTGTACATTGGCTACAAAATGCTACTCCTTCGCCATTTCTAACCCAATTTCGATTCCATTTGCTTTATGTGATGGCACTAGGTGAGGGCTTCAAAACTTCTACACAGAATTTTGACCTTTGACTTCTTTGACCTTTGACCTTGATTTTTTACCTATATTGCACATTTTGTTACAAAATGCTACTTCCGGCGGGGACATATGTTACGCACCGCGTAATTTCTACTTTTCCTTGTTGAGAATGAAATCATCTTTGATTAAATGATATAAAAATCAGAGAGTTTCCTCTGTATCATTTTCATTATTATTATTATTCATTCGACCAGGTAAAGAATATAGGATACATATCATAAGCATTGATACAAACATGAAACAAAAACCAGAATGAACATTACAAAGGGATACACTTAAATTGATTAATCAAATGCAAGTCCAATTTCAATCATTTCTTTGTGTATTCTGTAAAAAAAAAGAAAAAAAAGAAGAAGAAGTTTGAATTGAATTGAATAGGTGCAGTCTAAGTTTAAAATATTGCGTATACGTGTATTAGGTATTTACCACGATTGTCTTGCCTGATTTCCCCTAACCCACCTACAGAAAGGACTGAAGAATGTCTTTGATGAAGCCATCCTGGCCGCTCTGGAGCCTCCCGAACCAACCAAGAAGAGGAAATGCCGCCTCCTCTAAAGAGGGAGGATAGCACAGCTTCAGCCAGTCCATCTTGGACATCCAGCGTCTGAATCTGACCTTTTACAGGGATTCCTTCAACCAAGGAGGGGAGAGCGACCTAACACTCAAAATGGCGGAGATTTGTTTGACTCAAAAAAAAGAGATTCCAAAAAACAACACTAAAACGTTCTTGCTGGTGATCAAGAGAGAGAGAGAGAGAGAAGATTATTGTCGTGAATAATGATTTTGATTCTAACCGGAAAACAAAAAATAGATAACAGTGATAACGAGGAGGAGGAAGATACGGGGAAGTGGGGTTTTGTCAAGATGTACCGTTTTTGACAATTACAGGTAGGATTTTCAGTTAAGGGTTTGAGAGTTTGCGAAGGAAACATGTTACACTGAGCTAAATAGGAATCTGTCATTGCATTGAACGCACGCAAGCGTGTTCCAGAATCTCTGACCCAATTTTTTCTCATTTAGAAATGTATAAGACGAATTATGCATTTGTGTAATTAACAACAAAAAAGAGGTGTGTAAATTCGTTTGAAAATCGCCTAAATGTCACTTTGTGAGATGCATCGGTAAATCTTATTGATATGCAATGTGAGAGGAAAAGTGAAGTGGCATTTTTTTTGACACATATAATCGAATCTCTGACTGTTGGTCTTCATTGTTATTATGCTTTTTTTGAGATGGTATTTATATCTGCTTTATGAAAAGCAACCAAACTGGATAATTTGTAGAGAGACAAACAGAAAACTGGTGCCTAAATAGTGATGTATATATCTGAATTGTTTCCACAACACCAGCACCCCGTAGTTAATCAGCACTTCGCTCCCGAGTACGATACTTCACCTCTTTTATCAAGATTGCAGGAAGCTGCAATGCTCTACATATCCATAGTTGTGCAAAATCGGTAACTTTGAATTTGGAAATAAAGTTGGCTGTGAAGATATGCTTTACGTCACCGTTTTACTCTCCTTTATCTTTTTTCATTTTGTGCTTTTCTGCACCACCTTCTCCGAAGTGTTGTCTGAGGTTTCAGTTTTCTCCCGATAGATTTTGTAAGTCTGCCACAAATGATAAGAAAAGTAGAGCTGAAGCAGGCTTGACAACAATGGAGCGGAAAGGATGAGGTGTTTGCAAGGTGGAGAATTGGCAGCAGCGTAGAACAAACGGAGCCGAAGTTGACAAGACAATTTTGTTGTAAACAGAAAAAAAAGGGGGTTGCTTCCAAGCCAAAGTAAAAAAAGTTGGATAATGGATATGACACCTCTCAAAATCGACAGAAATACCTCGAGGCATGAGAAGAGATATTGCTCACTCATTGAGAAAGGGGAAGCACAGGCTCGGAGATTAAGATTAAGATTAGGAGCAATGATCACCTTCATCTCCCACAAGATGAGGGATTCAGTGAAGTCTCACTTAGGAGCAGTCTTGTTGTGTTTTGACTCTTTACAAAAGGGGGGCTAATGTATGGCCAGTTCATCTGAGCCTTTTTGGAAACATGGGTCATAGAAGAAAGGAAAAGAGCAAGATAGAATTGTAAATAGATATGTATACTTTTTTTTTTAAGGTCTGATGTGAGTAATGGCTAGTATCGATGCATTTCTGAAAGAAAGAATCTACTGAGGTAATGTCCAGTGATGGTTCTAGCAAAGATAATGAGCTAGTGCAGAAATTGGGCCGAAGTTAAGCATTATTGTCTGGATTTGTCTATTGTCATCATATAAAAGAGGTGCATACTTTGGCTATTTTGTGGAAAATAGTAGTTGGATTTGCATAGTAAAACAGAGCAAAAGAAAAACAAACAAACAAACAAACAGACATAAAGTAAAGCAACCTTAAACTGTCTTAATGTCTTGATGTGTAGCAATAATTTTGCCGAGGCTTTCTACTGGTTATATTTTATCACACTCTTTCAATTTGACAAAGAAGGTGGGCTCACTGTGCCCCCTGGGTTGTGTCTGTTTTCACATGTGTATGTTACCCCCTTTAGAGGTTTAGTGATATAAGAGATGTGAGAGAACATAGAGAATTTGCATAGAGGGAACAACATAATTTGGTCTGTTGGTAGATGTGTAGTACCTCAAGAAAATTGGAATATTGTGTACATGAAGAGAGAGAGGGGAAAAAATGGCAATTTAGACAGAAATGTCTTGATCTTTTTGCTGTTGTAGCACCACTGTTAGAATATGATTGTTGTGCCTCGTTGAGAAAAACAAAACTGGAAACTGAAGATAAGTTGAAATATTCTTGATGCGCCTAGATCTGTGTTGCGTCTCACAAGGCTTCCAAGGCCCATGTCTTCTGGTTTGATGTATTGAGAGTGATTCATCAATGTCGGAGGGAGATAGAACATAACTTGGTCCTTTTTTGTCACTTTCTGCTCTTTCTCTCATTTTTGATATACACGGAGTGGGTACCCGGTTACATAAGAACTTTGCTGAGTATGTGAAAAATTCTGTCATTCACACGGAAAGGATATTGTCAATTGATCCAGCTTGAGTGACATGTGTTTTTTGATTTTTCCACATTTTGTTTTCTTAGGTGCATACACAGTTTTGTTTGATATGAGTGGCCTGCAGCCGAGTTATGTAGTGTTAACAAGATTGCAGAAAAATCAGTGCTCTATGGTTCAGACACCAACACTGTTCAATCTAGCTATGCGCATCCAAGCTAGTTGAAAATGCTACATTCCTTGCAACTGCTCTCTCTCTCTCGTTTCCTCGCTCGAAATCCCTCATTTTCTCACTCTCTGTATGAGTATGGCAGGAAAAATGTACAAAAGTTTTTTTTGGTCTTTTTTAGATAGTATTTAGCTCTTCCGCAGCCACATTGAGCTATCCATAGACCTAGTTTGTGATACAAACAGCAGAGCCTCATATAATGGTAGTATCCTTTATGTGTTTTGCAAGTCCACAAAACATGGAGGAGAGTGAAACTAGTCAGCACTCCTTTACAGATTTTTGTTTTGTTTTGATAACATACAGCTTGTAAAGATGATCTTGTAGCAAGGTTTTCACTAGCGCTCTATTTGGAATTACTGATGAAAGGGATTCTGAAGTTTTCTTGTGCAACATACACTGTAGTTTACTTCAAGATGGTTCAGGATTTTTATTGTTTTGTTTCTATGTTATCATGAGCAGTTGTTTCATCCTGTAGACGTAAGAACAAAACAAAACAAAATAGTTCGATTATAATACCAGGAGGGAGCAAAGGAAATCGATCATACAGTATTTATTTTGCAAACATCTCTTTGAGTGTCAATGGGGCTGGGCATGTAGGCCAGACTTCAAATTGGCAGCATTGGTGTAATTCACACACACACACTGAGCCAACAGTGATGTGAATGTGTGGTTCTGTCTTCATCTTAATTTATTCTGTTTCTTTTTCCTTTTTTTTTTATGTGTCTTATCCAGGTAGAGAGAAAGCTAGGAACTTAGACATTCCTGTGTACAGTTAGCAATTTTCCTTTTCTCTTTCTTCTGTAATGCAGCCTGAAGCAATTTGTAATCGGCATTGTCTGCACAAATCACAGCAAACCTACAGAAATGGTTGTTTAAAAAATAGAGAATGAATAGCTGATTTTTTTTTCTTAAATATGAGGTGTAATATTGTACAAAACTCACACAACATGGAATAAGTTGTCTTGTAATTCATACAATTATATTCTCTCGTCAGCATTCTGCTCGAAATCAGTTTGATACAGGTTTGACAGTATTTTATATTTATTTCCTAGGAATGAGTGTTGTAGGATTGCAGATCAAAATGTTAGGCAATTTCGTGTGAAAAAAAGAAAAGAAGAGGGACGGAGCTGAAGAGATGGTCAAAGCTGTGTCCTGCCGAGATCTTTTCTTTGCATCAATCTCAGCGATTACAAAAGGGGCCATCTTGATAAACTGGCAAGGTTGTAGACTTTGTTCCCAGGAGTTTCTACCTTTTTTTCTTGTCTATATAGAGTCATCACATCTTTGCATGCTAGTCTCTCACTCCAGGTGTAAGCTGGAATTGGCGTATTTTGTGTGTCCAAAATGTAGTCGATGCTCTAATGTATCTAGGCTCATGTATATAGTGTTGTGCAAGGGTTCTGGTCCAAAGTTAAACTGTATGCTTCATTTCTTTTCTTGATGATGAGATTTGCATGACATCTAAATAGTGGCATATGATTTTTGTTTGAGTAGATTACCAGTGGGTGGTTCTTAGCGTAAAGCTATTTGTGTGTAGGTCACCAAAGAACCCGAGCTAGTAGCAAGGATTTCGTTCCTTACTCAAGTATGTGGGCAACCCCCTCATAGATAATTCCCACAGGAGTATTGTAGTGAAATCTGTCAAATTACTCATTTCACTCGTTGTTGTATTTCTTATTTGGTGAGATACTATACTAAAGTCTGTTATATAATTTTTTGTTTCTTCTATTAACACGCTTATAGTCATATCTGGCTAATGTGTTGTTATCATTGTTGTTAAAAATAAGTCATGGTTACTTTTTACCTTTATTGACCAGACTTTAACCTCAGTTTGCAAGGCATGAAATGATGTGTTGTTAGGGGTGGGGTGGGGGGTTGTGATCATCTTTTTTGTGTATCAATCAAAAACATCGTGCCAGAGGTTTACAATGCTTAGAAATTATATTTCATCTTTTGCAAACTGAGTAGTTTTTTGTAAAGTAAAAATTGAGTGTATGTCGATAAATTTTTTATAGTTCTTTTTTTGTGTGTTTATTTTTTAGGTGCATTCTGTAACCAATGTAATCATATGATACATGCAAACTTATTATCCACTTGTACGTTTTGAGTTATTGATTGATTGATTGGTCTATTTTTCATGTAAGAATACCATTTGAGGTTGAAAGAGGTGTTTCTTTTAGCACATTGAAAAAAAAAACTATCTATGTGACTTTAAACAAAATGAATACTTGTAATGTCATAATAAATAACTACCAACAAATAGGGAAAAAGTAAATGGTTATTGTGTTCAGCGTGTGTTTAATTTGTTTTTCAGTGTATTTTGACGGCATGTATGTACGTACAGTAAACCTCGCATAAGTTGACCTCGCCCAAGTCAAGAAATTGGTTACGTTGAAGAACAATTTTACCCTGTTGGAATATGAACATGTATTAATAACATTCTGTTGTGTAAGTTGAAATTCATGCATGTGGAAGGCTTTTCCTGCGGTCCCTCTGGATTCGACTTATGCAAGGTTGACTGTATTTCCTTGAAGAGATAATGTGTATTGTGCTGACAGAGATATGAAGTGATAATATGACGTGCCTGCCGGGCAGAAGGTCCTAAGGTTTGCGTGTTCGAAAAAAGTGTGCGCGCACACACACAGACACACACACACACACACACACACACAAATTCAAATGATTTTATTTCCATATAAAGTAATACAAAGCAATATACATAACACTTGACATGAGTACATACAATATTTTGAGGAACTTTGAATCACATAAGTTTCAACTAAACATGGATACAATACCATACTAATGTCAACTTTGATTTTTAGATAAATTGATAAGTAAGCAATACAGTCTTATTTTGTAACTCTATATGGAAAAGATTGTATAACTCTTATATGGACAAATATATGATTATATTATGAAAGAGCTTTCAAAACTATAGCAAAATATGTCATAAATCAAAATTTGATTTTAGGTTAAAATTTCATGCTAGAGTCCTTCTGCCAGGCAGGTGACGAGGGCTGAGTGCAGTTGCCAGAGACCATGTGAATGAGCCAAAACATTGGGCATGGGATGATGTTGATGCTGGTCTCGTGTTTTGCTTGGTGGAAAAGATGACAAATCTGTAAATCAAGCTACCAAAATGTCAGAGGGGGAAGTCCCTTTGCTCAGCTGCCGTTGTATTCGTTGAGACGTCCTGAGGGGGCAAAGTCCTACTTGAAATGTGACGCTTTTTCCAACGTGACGAGGTTGGGTTGCACTGCCAGAGAATGGGCTGAGGAGATGGATGAATGGTTTGTGTCAGTACATGTACAAGGAATGTAAAAAGAGAAACTGCTCTAATTACCATTTCTTTAAAAAGAATGGAAAAAAGGACTGCATTTTCTATCTCTTTTTCTTCAGTATCTTCTTGCTGTCTTTGCATACATACATTTATTCATACATGTATACATATATACACACACACAAATACATACATACACATGTACATACATACATGCAGCTGTACATACAATACATACATACAAACATACATACACACATACACACATACAAACATACAATATATTCAGTGTGTGCATATAGCTATATACCTGTCTATCTATCTTGAGCTATCTTGTGAAAGATACCTTAAAAACAAAAAAAAAGCAAAGGGATTTGGGAGAATGAGGAACGAAGGAGAGATCGACAAATGAAACAAGCAGATTGGTGTGTATTTTCTATCTATCTATCTATTTATCTCACTGTCTGTCTAGAATCGTGTCATCTATCTATCTATCTATCTATCTATCTATCTATCTATTTATCTCACTGTTTGTCTAGAATCGTGTCATCTATCTATCTATCTATCTATTTATCTCACTGTCTGTCTAGAATCGTGTCATCTATCTATCTGTCTATCTATCTCACTGTATGTCTAGAATCGTATCATCTATCTATCTATCTATCTATCTATCTATCTATTTATCTCACTGTCTGTCTGGAATCGTATCATCTATGTATCTATCTATCTATCTATCTATCTATCTATCTATCTATCTATTTATCATACTGTCTGTCTAGAATCGTATCATTTATCTATCTATCTATCTATCTATCTACCTATCTATCTATCTATTTATCTCACTGTCTGTCTGGAATCGTATCATTTATCTATCTCTATCTATCTATCTATCTATCTATCTATCTATCTATCTATCTCACTGTCTGTCTGGAATCGTATCATCTATCTATCTATCTATCTATCTCACTGTCTGTCTGGAATCGTATCATCTATCTATCTATCTATCTATCTATCTATCTATCTATCTATCTATCTATCTATCTATCTATCTATCTATCATCAGACTGTTTGTCTTTAATCTATCTATCTATTTATCTGTTTATTCACCCATTCATATCAGTTTTTGCATTTACCTATATCTATCAGCATACCTCTACGTATGACAAACTGGCTATCTTTCTTTCTGTCCAGCAGTCTATCTAATTTATTTTTATCTTTCTCTAATGTATATATTATATGTATCACGATGACAAAATCGCCCCCCCCCCCCCCACACACACACACACATACACTGACAACTCATATCACTTTCACAATGGAAGATGACATATCACATCACTGTATCTGTGTCAACAGATTTATAATCTTTCTTTCGTTATGCTAGTGAATAAGTGTTCGTAATAGCCAATATCCGCAATCGAAGATGACGTCACAATAATAACCCTTTCCTCAAGAGCCCTATCCAGTTGCCATGCGTATATATAGGGCCTACAGCACAACGATTGAAACTGCAATAGCCTTAGGATCAGAGCCGATATAAAGTTTTTCACTTCCGTATGCGTAGCTTTATTCCCCCTAGTATTTTAGTTGTCGCGGTGATTTTACATGTCAACGTTTCCTGTTGCTGACATTTTCGGCTCCATGCAAGTTTTTATTACTCGCCAGCACAAAGAAACACCTTAATTGCAGAGTAAGGGGAAGCCCCCACTCCTACAAAGAGGAAAAACGAAACTTCAGTCGCTTTTATAGTTGCAGGATGCCATTTTCAGTCTCATGATTATTGATGAAGGTCATCATTGTCTCATGATACAATTATATATCAAACAGTTGTTTTGCGTCTCCGAATCCATAAATTACTGTAATTCATCGGGATTTGGGTCTTCTACTTTATCTATGATCATTGATTGCTCCGTGCTTACCTTAACACAATTATCTTCTTCTGCATTATAGCCCGAAAAATAGAATCACGGTTTGAAGACCGCTTAGATTGTTACACTTTGTGTACAAGCTGCATATCATCATTACTACATGTAGTATGCTTCCCTCGTGTTTTTAACGCAAGAAGTGTTGTAATAGCCGATTTCCTGTTGATACGTAATGGAAAAGGATCACGTTCCGTTTAGTGTACTGCCATGTCGTTCAAAGGTGACACGACAAAACTTTGCCTTGTAGCTTTCTTGTTGTCAACAACAGAGGGCAGTAGATAGCAATTGACTCGCAGACTCGGGCCATTCTGGCAGTTTTTGGAAGGCTTAATAAAAAGATGTAAACACAAAATGGAAAGTTCACAATGAATATCGTATAAGTGTAATTACCCGAGAATATTGGTGTTTCTTATGATCAAATACAATTCTTTTTTTCATATGCTAACACTTAGTTACCTTTGGTATTTCATTTGTCATCATTGGGCTGATGATTACAGTTCTTGCACTTTCGAATTATGGACACTATAATGCTATCAAAACACATGAATTTATTGAACACTGTCCTAACTTTAGAAAAAAGAAGAAGATTGTTTTTTAATTCTTTACCAAATCTAAGGAATATTAATCCACCATGACCAAAATGACATGTGACTTTGCTTCAAAGAGGTTTTCTCCATCTGCTGCAACATTCGTCTGCTCAGTCATCCCCATTCTAGCAGAGAAGTGATGCTTGTATCTGCCATGTTTCCGTCACTGAGGGCATGGACTTCGAAATTTGCACAGACACCCGCCCCCTGTATAGACTAGACTCGTCTCCATGGAAACCAGGACTTGATGAAGAAGAAGAAGCAGAATAAAAGAAGAGGGAGGAGGAGGAGGAGGAGGAGGAGGAGGAGGAGGAAAAAGAGACCAGAGTTGTGGGGGCACAAAGAGGCGGTAGACTCTGATACGAAGGGGGGGGGGGGGGGGGGGGGACAAAGGAGGAACAAGATACAAGAAAGACAAAACAAGTGAAAGGAAATGAGCACCACTGAAATCTGATACTTAGTATATCCCACTGCATCAAAATGTCCTTATCAAATTGTGTTTACTCAAAGGGTGTGTAGAGTTCTGGTCGAGGTGAGGATTTAGCTTTTAACGTTTTGCGAGATATTCAGAAATCACTCTATGAGATGTCAAAGAGCATGCAATTCTAAGGGGTATCAGAAGTATATTTGATGAAAATCGGTTTTGAAATGGCTGAGATATCCGAAAACAAGGTGAAACAAAGAGATCCTAATAAAAGGCGTGGCCTGTAGTCTTTTATTGTTATCACTTTTTTGATATCTCAGCCATTTGAAAACCAATTTTCATCAAATAAACGTTGAATCCTTCTTAAAATTACATGCTCTTTCATATTTCAAAAGAGGTTTCTCATTATCTCACTTAGGAATGCACAAAACATGAATCCCCACCTCAAGCAGTACTGTACAGCCCCTTTAATGTCTCGAGCATTTCTATGCAGACTGTGATATTCTCGAGGACAGGCCATAACTATATCGGTCAAAAATTCCTGATAGCCTCAGCAGCGACAAAACCAGCGGTGTTTCATTCTTGACCAAAGCAAAGTGTCCCGTACGATTAATCCTTTGTGGTTTTAGGAAACGATTTGACCCCATGAGCAGGCCTTCGTACAGTCCATCGTAAATGAACTGGGTAATATATCGGCTTGGGTCACATCTACGGAGGGTGCCGAGGTTCTAATCGTGTATGGGATTTTGTTTCACAGGGAAGAAAAGCGATCTTAGGTAGATAAGACTTCTTATGATTATCATCAAAATGCCCAAACACTCATTATACCATGTATATGGTTATCGTATTAATGCTTTATATCATCCCCTCCTTCAATTCCATGTTCAATCTTATCATGCCATGCACTATATTAAGAACTTCGCTCGTTCTTGCACAGCACATAACCCAGGCGCCTCACATCGCTCTCAAATAGATTTACACCATACAGGCAGATAATTCTACTAATTATGCACATATACATGATATGTCCTGCTAAGTCGGCGGATTACTAGATAATTATCAGCACAGTTTATCGGCGCATCTCACCTGACAGATTTCAAGTCAAGCAGCATGGTTGTGTGATAAACCATGTAGCGGCAGCTCTTCCCCTTCAATACCGCCGATATGCCTGACGGGCATACCAGCTGTTAAAAGACCGCTTTATATTATTCTTTAGCTTGATAAAAGGCGTCCTTCCCTCTTCTACTATTAGTCATCATTGTAAGTGACAACTTAATGAATCTGTCTTTATGTCACATTATCATCGCGTTTTTCTCCATCTCTTTCCGACGGGAGCTTGAATCGATGTATGCATAACTGTCAAAGTGTAGACGCGATAAATAACCAGTGCGATTGTCACAAAGAAAAATGCGTTCAGAGTGGTCACACATGAGCAGACTGTCGTAAATGCAGACGATTTGTGGGCTGTGGCGCACACATTCGGTCCGCGATCAACGAGAATCGATCGATACCACGAGGAGAGATATCGGTAGAAGCCGTCTGCTTCAATGCAGCCCAAAGCAAAGGTGCATGCACAGTTCTGACAGGAGCCAGAGGAGATATTTTTCGGGGATCGGCAGGATCTCCATTTGAGCTGATATCCCCGTGGATTTCTACAATCGGAATAGACATTTACAGTTCCAACGATGATCCATGTGGGTGTGGATTTCTTGTCGGCTTTGGCCCTGGTCAATGTCCTGATGGTGCTCTCGCTCTACCTAGGCGAAGCGTGGGGTACGATGTCCCCGCAAGACCAGCGGAGAAGCGAGTGGGTAGAATGCTCAACGCCCGACCCCGACCTCGAGGTAAGCTGTCAGATTAGATCGGCTTATTTTGTTTGTCTTTGTTTGTTGTCACCGTTGCCATCGTGGTCATTTCTCCAGGCATCTTCACCTCATTATATATCTTTTCTTCATTTACATACTTCATTTTCGTTACCTGTTTTTCCCCCTTATTTTACATTGAGGTGTGAGGTGGAAGTTGTAGTTGTGGAAAGGTCAGCTTCCATGGTATTGTAATCAATATCCAGTTTAGGCTAAACGGCAACGGTATATCCGGCTTGCTGATAAGGGGGTGTTTCATCATGGAATGCCATTGGTTTCCCTGTTCAATTTTAATGAATGTTTTGAGAATCCGCTTTATATAATTGTTATCAAAATTTATGGATAAATACCTTGGCCAGTAATGTTCTTTATTGTATTAATGGTTGCATGAAAAATCTCCAAAATGTTCATTTCCGTTTGGAAGTAAGAATATTACTAAAGACACACAGCGTACATACCGTCATTTTTAAGTTGATTTTAACTTGAAGATCGTCTTATATCCTTTGTGACCCCCCCTTACACACACACACACACACACACACACACACACACACGCAGTTGGTCGTCGCAGTTGCATTCTGATGCCCTCAAAAGGTCATCATGATGGTGATGATTACAAACAATAAGCTGTGTGGCGTATAAGTAGGCCTACTGAAAATAACGTTACTTTTCTCTCCCTCCTTCCCTCTAGAGTAGATATAGGCCTACGGGACCTGAATCGAAAGAGCCTATTCTCTTGCAAAACTAATAAGATCGTCAATATTTCCTGGGTGAACGTTGTAATGGGTTAATTAGCAATGTTTTGACATTTACCAAAATTGATTAAAAATGTTTGCGTCGAGTTGTGTTTTTTTTTATTGCAACACTGATTGACAAATTGCCCAACGTCAGCATAATATTAAAGATTGAAGATTTACTCCATTCAACATTGACCTTGCGTTGAATTTGCAAATTGTGATAAACAAAAGCAAGATATGACTGTATAGAGTGAGGGTGAAGTTGATTTTATGTTTCTTCCTTGGGCAATGTTGGGGGAAATAGGGGGTGCAATTGCTCTGCTGTATATACATCCCAGTGTGATATGATTGAGAGGGCGGTGTCGTGAGATGTCAGTTTATGATGATCTATTGCAACTGATAGATGTATGTGAAGGATGCTGTTACCCTTTATACCGGCAAAATATTATGGCAAAGCAGAGGGTAAAATTCAAGTCGCTTCAAACTCAAAGTTAAACGTTGGCGAGAGATTTGAGATTTCTTATGCTTGTTATGTGCAAAATCTGACGTTATCGGGGGTTAAATGGTCCGAGAAATATGTAAATAAGCCCACTGTATTGTCAAGATTGTTTTGATGTAGGTAAGTTTGCATGGTATTTGTTTATGAATACCAGTGTTTATGCGGTTTCCCGTGGTAAGGTCGTCTGCAGGTGAAAAGGCAACGTGGATATCCGTATAGAAACTAACTAATAACGATGATTTGTCGTCTGGTCTGTTGTCATTTCAGCGCATTACTATCATTTGACTATTGTCCGTGGATGGGTCTTTGTTGGAATATTACCTCGCTGGTTATGCTATTTGCACAAACGAAATACTGTCGACGTCGGACGTGGGTGTGCATCAATGTCATTTCCCCCACAAATTATAGGTTTTGTGGTAGCGTCGGTATTGTTGTTGACGTTGTTAATAAGCGAATAGTGGCATCCTTTTCATCCGTCCATATCGCATTAGACAGATTGAGATAACCAACCCAGCCACTGACAATCTCCTTAGTCTGAAGTGAGTATGTGGATAGAAATGTCTAAAAGGGCGTTTGTAAGGTTTCATTCCACGTATCCCAACCCACTACAGTACTTGTGACTGGTACAGGCCCCGAAGACTAATATGTTCCCTGACTGGCTTCAATCACCTCAGGTGATACAATGATATGATTTAGCATGTCGAAAAGTGTCAATTGATTTCCTGCCACTTGAACACGAAGTACATGTATCACATTTCTCAAGTCATTTCTTTTTTACCGAATCCGGTATGGCAATCTTTTACAATAATTTCCTGCGACAATAATGATATCATTCCGTCTCTGGAATGCCGTAAAAAGTTGCTCAGCCATGTCTGAAATGTATCGCGCTTGATGCTTACTTGAAATTAATCATTGTTGTGAATGATTTAACGTCATTCGCCAAGTCAACATCGCAATGAATGTGTCACTTTTTGTTAATTTGGAAAATAAGCACTTAAACTTCGTCTAGGGTCGTAAAATATCGTCCTCGTCAGAAATTTCGTTTAGGGTCGTAAATGTATAGTCCTCGTCAGAAATTTAATATCTTGCCATTTAAGTACCTGTATCGTTATCTATTCTACGACGTGTAGGTATGCATGCCACTCTGCCAAAGAAAGCCCTGCAGGGCAACACAGCTAATATAACGGTTGTACTATGTAGCCTACATAACAAGTTCGTGACGTCTCACTTTAAGCTTCATCTATGCTGATTCCTCGTTCTACGTCTTCCTGTTTTTTTTCCCAACTAATCCCTAATGCTTCTTCTTCTTTTGGTTCTTTTTCTTGATGCTTCTATAATATGGTTTCCCCTCATCTTGTATGTTTCTTCCATTGCTGTTTCCTTTGGTTGGTTAAGCTTTCGTACTTTTCTTTGTTTTGTATGTCTTCCTTTCTTCGTGTTTGTTTTTTGTTTTGTTCTGTTTGTTTGTTTGTTGGTGGTTTTTTGTTTTGTTTTTGTTTTTGTTTTTGTTTTTGTTTTTGTTTTTGTTTTTGTATTTGTTTTGTTTTGTTTTGTTTTTTGGGAGGGGGTAATCCAGCGAAAGTTTTTTCAACGCCCTTAATTGCATGGGCTTTACCTATATAGACTACTGATCACCTTTTTAATCCAATAGCCTATCTACTGATTATCTAATCCTATAGCCCAGCTACTGATCATCTAATCCATAACCCCACCTCGTACCCCTGTCATGCCTGTCGCAACTCTCTTCATCGACGAAGCATGATGGCGTTAATCTCCGTACCAGATGAGATAATCTTTAACCGTTCGAAATCGACGTGATTAACATTTGTGGCAGTTAGCTCGTTGGTTTATACCGCCATGATCTCGATGCCACAAGATGTCCCCCGACGAGAGACGAATGTCATCTTTTCATCATTAATCACGCGTAAGAAGAACTGATCCCTTTTCTTTCCACGACGGCTCAAGCCCCCAAATCCTCATTCATTCATCGTGCTCTGGGAATGCGCCTGTACCAAGGACGACGAAACTAGTGTTCGTATTGTTAGGCTACCACGATGAAAACTCCGTTTAGAGTCATCTGGCCAACTTCCAAATCGGGACGTTTAAAGAAGTCAAACCTATTCAGTCATCGTCTGCGCGTTAATACGTTACATTAGGAATTATAAAATGAGATTATTTTTCGCTACTCACTGGGCTGATGTTCTTCAAGGATCCTGCAAATTGGTTGATTCCACCGAATTATAAGGAGCGGTGGACAAGGCATCTCAGCCATGACTGGTATCCGGCCATGCTCCGGTTTGTGTCCTGTTGAAAATCTCAAGGTAGACATTAATTCGATACCAAAGCAGCTTACGGGCAATTTCGATGATTTAAACTTTCTGTTAAACATACACAAGAGAGCATCATAGCGTGAGCAAGTAATCACGTAGTGAAATTCAAAGCAGAGTTTCCCCATCAACACATCAATGCGAGTTTAGTTTGTGGTCAGAAAAAGACACGGCTATATGAGGTGTATTCCTTCAGGAATTTTTAACCACAAAAAATAAAAGACATAATTCTCAGGACCTCATCTCAACACAGAACTAGCAAGAAATTGAATTATCACGATATGAATAGAATATATGTATATATACGATTGAAGCTGTGACTGTTCCGCGTTGAATAAGAAATAATTTCACTTACTGCATAATATTATGCACGGCAATGAAGAAAAGTGCAACGTTTTGTCAAAACGAGTTTGCATATTCTGTTCTTTCCTCATCCATGGTGAGTACTATACTCTCTCTAAAAAAAATCGAGTGAAAATTTTCACTCTAAAAGGAGTGAATACAAAAAAAGAGTGAATTTAGAGTGAAATTGGAGTAAATTTCGAGTGAAAATGTTTATTTTCACTCATTTTGGAGTGACCTCAGGGATCACTCGAAGATTTTGGAGTGATCCCTGACGTCACTCTAAAAAGAGTGAAAATGAACAGTTTCACTCAAAATTCACTCCAATTTCGCTCTAAATTCACTCTTTTTTGTATTCACTCCTTCTAGAGTGAAAATTTTCACTCGATTTTTTTAGAGAGATACGGAGATGTCCCAGTGGTTTGAATAATGATGAAATTAAGCAACTGTTAGAGCTTTATTACACTAAAGCAGTGAGTCACCTGTACTTCCTACGTGGCGATGTTAGGTTTTTGAGGTAGGTGGTCCCCCATGACATCATGCTAACCTTACAGTAATCCAGTTTGCACATGACTTTATCATTATTTTCTTATATTCTTTTACCCGAGGTACTTTACATTGGTTCAAGGACACTGAAGCAGAATGGGGAACGGGTAGCTTGTGTACCCGCAAATATGACCAACACTGAATGAGTGAAACGCTTGCTATCTATAATTTTTTTTTGTGTTGGGTTATTCGGTCGACAGCAGTTTTCAAATCTTTATACTATTTTTAAATGCTTATTTTTATTTTATCATTATATGGTATCAATTCATTTCTATTTTTATTGATTTTTGTTCATTATTTTAGTCATGACTGTGGTCATTGAGTTTTTACTTTTCATTTTTTGTTTTGTTTTGTTTCTGTTTTTATTTTTGTTTTTGTCTTTGTTTTTTTATTTTTGCAGCTTCCGGTTAGGATCTGGGTCTGATCGTGTCAGCACTATTAGGCTACTTCAGAAATACTGATTTTTTCCCCCTGGTCCTTTATCACGAAGGCAAAGACTATAAAGATTGTCACTGTATCTTCCTTGATTTGAAAGGCATGATGTGTACAGTGCTACTCTTATCTGCTAGCTGGTATTGCACGTATTTTGAGATCAATGCTTGAATGTTCTGAACAGGTTTAAGGAGAGAGGAGTAGCATTATGTGTAGAGCAGATGACACCTGTCAAATCATCACCATAGGTCGCATGTAGCCTCTTGACGACCTGCAACAATTAATTATAGTAGTTTGTTTGACTCATATGTTTGTAGTTCCAAAAACAAAAATAAAAAGGGGGACAAAGAAGGAAAAGAAAAGAAAAAGGTGCTGGAACAGAAACAAGGTATTTTCACTACTCAACCCTCACAATTTCTTGGAATGTTCACTTGCGATTATATAGACCAATATGTTTCATAAAGTCACTCAGTAAGAAGTCACCAAATGATTTATAGTGTAGCCTTTCTTCCAGTAAACATAATCATGGGCTTGTTTATTCCAGTGGATTCAATGAGTTGAAACAGTGCAGTGGACAAATGTAACCTGGTTCCACATTTCTTTGAATCAAAGGTATTGGGGAAGAATTCGTGAGTGAGTTCAATAACCTTACAAGGGACAAAGGGATAACACCTTGTCGACATTCTTTCAAAATTGGGGCACAGCATCAAGTTCTTTTCTTCTCGATTAATCGAGCGCACTTCCAGCTGATTACTGGTGTCACACCCGAGCACAACACACGATCGACTCGATGTTGATCGACTGCTTGTCAATGATGCCACTCCCTTGCCTGCATTTTACTTTTCAACGTGATGAATTTTGAAGTCATCTTTCATTGGAACAGAGTTTATGAATATTGTTTTTGATCCAACAGTTGAAACAGATATGTGATTTACTTACAAGTACATTATTTCTTGATAATACAAAATGAAGACGATTTGCTTCGACAAAAGCAATACGGTTACATCAGATTTTTATGTCTATGAGGTCGACCTTCTGTTATTTTGTATTATATTGATCAAAGGTACAACCGTGACAAAATGACAGAGCAGAGCAATTGTGCGTAATCATAATAGTGTTACTGTAGTCTGTGAGGTAGGCCTATATGTGGATCTTTAGATGTAGTGTATCAGTGTACCACCGCGTTTACTTTTTGTTATGAATAGGCTGCTTTCAATATCATCTGCGTTACCTGTGTGGAAAGAAGAACAAATATTTTGTAGAAAAAGGGAAATGTAGGAAAATGAGAGGGGTTAATAGTACATGACAGGCCCTGCATGGACAAACCCCCTTCTGACCCGAACTCGTTCGTATTGTCCTCCAACTGAACCATGCCTATGTGTGCACAAGCAACGCAAATATTGGTCACTTTTGAAAAACACCATCCCCCCCCCCCCCCCTCCGTTCACCATGACTGCATTGCGACGTGATTGCAAGCGATCCTTCTCATTACATGCAACCATTCGTTTGTGCAGGTTATTCATTTAAGGTCCTCGTGAAAGCAAACAAATGGCATGATTAGGGTGCAAAATATTTACAGACATAATCAAATCAAACCGTTTGAGGGTCGGTCCAGACAAATCGTGCTAAAACATCCTACTTCAAAAACATTTTGATGTCAGACACTCTTGAACAGAAATAGGTTCAATCTACCTCGCAATTACGTAATCAATGCAACGAATACACCACAGCATTGAGTACACGGTCATGATTAACATTATGAGCCCAACGTTCTCAGTGTTGTCGAATGGCATCTAAAAGGCAACTTAAAATGAACATAAGGAATCTCAGATAAGTCAATTCCCTTTCGGCTGTTTTGCTGTTTTCATTCAATTGAGCATTTGTTGGGGGACTTATCGAAAAAAGCACACACTTCTTAATTGCTAACACTTACCGTGGAACTACTAGACAGCTACATACTTCTATCATTCCCTTTGCTTGTCAATCCTCAGTATTGCGTATAATATCTTCCCATCATCAGTGACGTATAAAAGGAGCATCAGACCAGGGAGGTGGAAAGAGACTTCCAGTCCAAAGTGGCTTTCTTTGTACGTCAATGAGCGCCGATGCGTTTTATTGGAACGTGCTTAATTTGACTTCCAGCCCTAGCAGTGAGGATAATAGCCGAATAATGATTGAGATATTGTGATTGCTCACCCCATCACCAACTAGCACCGATACGCTAATCTTACTTCAGACTATCTTCATTTCTTGGCAGACGATTTCAAGTGAAAGTATAAAGGACGCCAACCAGCTATGACTGTATTGTAAACCTGAATCGAATTTCTAAACCTCGGTCTCTGACAGACCTTAGTAAATGAACTTCTGTCTCTGACATACTTTAATGAAAGGTAAATCAAACAGGTAGATAAATAGCTGGTATCCCTTTAATTACCTGGTCCTATCTGAAGGAAAATATTTTGATAATATACGTATTATATCCTTCCAAAAGCAGCTTTATCTGTGTGTATATACACCCGTATAAAACCAGCTTCAAGGACACGAGTGCTTGTAGGTTGTAGTTTGTTTTTTTCTGGAAAGGAATTAGCACGTACTATTTCCATCTAGTTTTTGTTTAATTGTTTTCTTTGTGTTCTCGAGTACATAATTATGACCTAAAGAGATTAAAGAAAAGAAGATATTTTGATGCAATGTAAACTCAACATAAAATTGCCGTCTTCGTGTCGTCTCGAATGAAATATCTATACATTACAATACGATGTAGCATAAAACACCATATTTCACCGCAATATGGTATTTTATGCTTTGCTCAGTGCTAAGCAGATAGGTGCTTGCATCCACAGTAATAGTGACTGGGTCATAATACGTTAATTGGTTGAGAAGATCGTTAAGACTTCTAAAGATTTGGACACCTCGGGCATTAGCAGCACCTTGCATTGTACCTTCTGCTTCCATATCATAAGCAGTTGATTTTTGATCATTCATTAATAGACTATTTATTTTATTTTTGAAGTCCTTTTCAAGGCAAGAGTTTAGAAGTTAGACGTGTCAGAACTGTGTGGATCTCGTATGGAAGTTCGGCAGCAGATGAGTGGAAAATCGTCTCACCAGCTGCACCGTACATCAGTGCACTGAGCAAATTGATATTGTGTTAAATCTGTATAGATTAATCCAATTTTTAATATGCATCGCGTGATGAACGATATTGATTGTTTCTTTTCGTCGAAAAACTGTAAAGAGGCACATGAGAAACTCTGTGGAGTGTAAAGGCGGATAGTGAGGTATAAGATACTTTATGTATTTACTCCTCATTTCACGACTGTGATCCAATTCAATAAGAATTGCACAGATTCTAACCGCAACATACGAACAGAATAGTGTGGACATCGGCTGGGCGTTGCTAGGATCTATTAGCGATGTTGTTGTGGTTGAAGATTACGGTTTAGTCAAGAGCCCGTTGTTAAATCTCCCGGTTCAAACATACTTTCGCCAGGCTCACAAAAGGCATGGTATTTATGAAGACCTATTAAACTCTCTTCGTTTTCAGTTACCTGTTTACCCGAAGCTGGAATGGATCTCTCATAGAGTACAGATTAAGAACAGCAATTGAGGGTGGGGGGGGGGGGGGGGTTGAAGATCTAAACGAATTCCCTCTGAATGGAAGCAAAAGAAAGGAACAGAAGAATGGCCAGAATATGTGCGTGCAATGTTTACTGCAACTGGTCAGTTGAATGACTTTGTTAAAGAGCGAGAAAGCGAGTCTTTCATACGGCTCCAAGAAAGCGAAAACGAATGCAAACAGGTCTTAAGTGTGTGACTTAAATGAGTAGCTGAGGCTAGAATTGTGGCTCTAACAGAGACAGGAGAGGTGAGCCAGTAGTGTATGTATACTTCCCAGACTTTGTTGACAATTTAGGGAACTTTCACCAGGTTTCGGGTCTCAAGTTTTAAAGGAGTTTAAATACAGTTGGTATTTGTTAGATTTCCCTCAACAATATTGTGTGGCTATAAAAAGAACGAAAGAAGGAGTCACCTTCAATTCACCACGTTTAAACACCGGTATAGGACCAATATCGCAAAGACCAATTTCCTCACGTCGAAAGAGAAGAATCGCGAATAAAACGAAAAGTCAATACGCACAAAAAGAGAAAACAACAAGAAGGACCGATGGAGGACGAAGCAAAAGAAGGAGGAAAACTTTGTTCAGCTGTGAAATGAACAGAACTGGAAAAGAGAGCAAACAAGAAGAAAATGCCACAGAAAAGGGAAAATTTTAAATACGTATGGATAAAATAACTTTTGCGAGGGAGAGGAACTACAAGAATTGACTTAAGAAAAAAGCAACGCAGAGCAAAAACAACAGAGAACATTGTAATCGTCATAACAGGACACTGTTTTGATTCAATTGTTTTACTTGTTAGGAGTTAACCATTTCTGTGTCATACAGTCAGTCAAACGTGTACAAATTTCACACATGCTATGGACAGAAAATTAAGGTGGTATGCAGAGGGTTAATCAGCCTCCTGTATGCTTTGATATCATCTGACTTCTGAATGCTTCTCAAGTCGAATTCACCATCAGGTGGTGGGAAGAATCTATCGAGATTTGCCTGCTATTTGGTCGACAGTATAATTATGACGTTAGGGACGTTGAACATTTCAGACTCACAACTTAAAGACATGCCTCGTATACTTCATCAGAACAGACAGTATATTTTGATTGATTCACGATTGTTTTTCTCTTGTATAAAGTGAAGATTTTCGAAACGTTAATATTTCGAGGGCAAAGACACGGAATGAGGTCGCTGACTCTAACGCTATATGTGACTGGATACAGATGTTTTACCCGCAGTATTTCTTTTGACCCAGGGGTAAAAATATGGCTACCTTTGGCAAGTCTGGAACATTGTCAAGCACAGAGCGCTCCGCAAGCAAGTTGCCTTCGTAAATAAAACCATATATTTTTTTGTTATTATTATCATTTAGATACTCCAGAAGTCAGAAAGAAAGACAAGAAATCGCTAGTGGGCATGGTGGGTTATGATCAGAACACGTGTGCATCACGCTTGGTTCGTAACCATACCAACAGTGGAATAAGATGGATGACACACGCATTCAACGCTGCCTGTGTGGCTGAACAAATATTGTCAGTATATTCTTGAACGGAGGTTGCACAAAGCTAACAGTCCAGATTCACAATGGTATACTAACCTTGTTTTCATAACTACGAATACAACGAAGACAGTAACTAACTCCAACTCCTCAGACAGGGTATATTACTTTCGCTATGCCACAGCGCTACTATACCGCCGCTACTACCACTGATGTTCATCATATTACTGATACGGGAACTATCGCAAATTAATTTATAGTTGGTATCATTGGCGTTACGTGTTTCATAAGAGTAAAATTATTTTTCTACTGCACTGCTAAGTGCTGCAATAAGTATACAATCACCTTCACTGCGAACGCGTTCACTCCCGACTTTCTGCAACAAAACACATCATTCGGCATTGTAAATGATTGTGGATTCCATCAGCGTTATGATCAGGTTTAGTAGCTATATACGCTTATTCCTACAAGAGCGTGTCATAGATATTATTGATGGTTCTCTTAAGATCGAACATGAATGGTATGTAAGAGAATATTACAAACTTCACGCAAGAGAGATACCATCTAATTCGTTTTTATTGTGCATGACTTTCGAGAACCTGCATGAATTACAGTGAACGGCATGAGAACCGCGCTGTTGTCTGTAGGTGTTGGAATCGATAAACCAATGTTAGATTTGTATTATTTCAACCTCGGACATCCATGGACACAGCGAGTCTGTCATAGATCTGACTAGTTGACCATCATGTTTGTGTAAGTATGTGGTTGATTATGATACAATAATTGTATAAGAAATCTGTCATTCAGTGGAAGAATCTGACCCTCCTCCCCATCCATTTCAGTGTAGGAGAGAACCGTTTCGATCTTTTCAGTAAGACATCTTTGTCGCGTACTAGTATTGCAGTTTCTCACTGGATCTATACCTTGAGACAAACACGCGATCAGCTTACCTACCTTCATATTTCGCTAGGGAGAAGGAAATATGCCGGCGTTAACCGAACCTGTTAATCTCTCCTCGAAACGAAATTTCGGGGCATCATCGCGGGGCGGCGGTATAACGAAATTTCTGGGTTTAATTTGACGTTCGTTATCTCATCAAGCCCCGGGCATCCAGGTATTCGATTTCACGTGACCCTTGACCTCGAACGTGACCCCTCTCAAGGGGACGTCGTTGCCTTTTTTTGATGAGGTTCGATGCCGACGCCGCATGATAAAACTTGAAAATTATTTAACTGTTGTGAATTGGGAAATGATGGCGGGAGAAAGGGGGGGAGAGCGGCGGGGGGGGGGGTGAGATGATGGGGTAGAGAGCAAGAAGGGGCGAATTGATATGGTGAATGCGTGATACCAACAGAGATGGAGATGGGAAGGGGTGTGCTGAGCGGAGTTGGAAATATTGGGGGTAGGTCTGGAGGTCTGGATTGTATGATTTGAGAGGAGAACGGGGAAGGATTAACGGTGAATATATCGCTTGCTGGAAATAAACAAGTATTAAAGTCCTTGAACAACAACGACAACTTTTAATAGAAATGCTTATCATACGAGGGGTCATATTCAAAGAGATAAACTGGTTGGTGTTGACTATAGGTGCAAAATGGTGATAGAAAATGGAGTTGCATCTATAGGGTATGTGGTGGTTGAGAGAGGTATAACGAACGGTGGTTATTAACTGGAGTTGAACTTGAAGTGGAGCATTGGGGTGGTAATAAATGAATGTAGTTTAATAATGGTAAGGGATGATGATAGTAAGCGGAGTAATAATGGGTTGGGATGGTGGATGGACGTTATAGCGACACGTGGGGTGGGATGGGGCTTCAGGGAGGTGAGACAAAAGGTGACCTCTCTGGACAGGGGATGATGGTGTGAGAGGACTCAATCTGCTCCGTAGATGCGGAGACCTCAAACAAACAGCGTCACGGAATATTTACATTCGGGATTCACATTTCATTCGTGTCTGTCATGAACGTTGTGATTAACCTAGGTAAAGTAATAGGGGTGACAGGACAGTACTAATATACACGATGGAAAACTCAGTCTCTCAAGACAGGGTTTTGATGAATAGGGAAGATAACTAAACCTAAACAACATACCGACAGCACAGATACTACAAAACGATAACTGGGCTGCATCGAAAAATGAAAAGAAACACACACAAAAAAGAGGGAGAAAATAAGAGAAGGGGAACAAAGGTAAAAAGAGGGGGAGCAGGAGAGAGGAGACATGCATTGGATTATAGCTAAAGTATCAAATTTATATCGCTCATACGATTTTTTTTCTACTTAAATATCGCCATTCTATCTTAATAGAAAAAGCAAATGTAGATAAACGTCCAATTGCTCTGGTTGCCGATTAATGATAATTATGGATAGGTTGAGATGTTTTAGTTTGACACACGGACTATTCGCATTCCAATAATCATGACAAATGTAGATTTATCAATGGATTACAGGGATGGTACAGTATTGGTGGAGATTAGAATTGGGCTTTTAACTTTTTGCGAGATACCAAGAAAACACTTATGATATAGTACAGAGCATACCCTTTTAAGAGGAATTCAAAGTTTATTTGATGAAAATCGGGTTTTGGATGACTGAAACATCCAAAAACAAAGTATAACAAAGCGATCGTAATAAAGTGTGGGTCCCACACTTTATTAGAATCGCTATTTTTTGGATATCTCAGCCATTTCAAAACCAATTTTCATCAAATAAATTAACGTTGAATTCCTCATAGAATTACATGCTCTTTCACATTTCATAAGAGGTTTCTCATTATCTCACCAAAAATGTTAGAAACGTGAAATTAGGTCTCAACCAAAACTATACGATCCCTTTAAGTGGAGGTTGAGTTTTCTTTCTTCCAGCAGAGTAGCCTATATACATCCTATCATACATCCAATGAAGGCTATCATTAGTGCAGTCTATTACGTGTCACATAATGAGGAGGTAAGATAGCAGTTGCGATTGCATTGGAGTGGACTTAAATCAGTAAGTGATTTAAAGACACGCTTGAAGCTTTTACAAAATGAAACTTTTTAATGAACTTGACATGGACGTTTTGACTTCTGATCATATCAAAAATGCATTCTTCTTCTTCTACTGCACCCCTTTCGCAGATGGAAATATAATGAGGCTGTAGGGCATGCCTATATACATTTTAGAGGTGTTGCCCTTGTGGATGCAGTAGTCACAGATATGACTCAGTGGAAAAAAAAAAACACCTCATCTCCATACTGAGTATATCAATGCAAGTGCTGCAATGCACGCTTTCTTGTATAACATCTTTTCTCCATTGCCTCATCCCTGCCCTTACGGGATGAGTTCGATAGCTATCCCGCAGAGCAGCCGGGGAATGGCTTGGTCCCACTGAGACGGGAATTACCGAGCAAATGGAGGAGTTCGAAGCTTTATCTGGACTTAATACCGAAGGAGAAGAAAAGTACAGTTCAGGGTCAGTGGACCTCAGCATGAATGTGACGTCAAAATAGATGCTCAGAAGTGTAGGCTTGATAGCAAGGTTGGATCGCTTTTATAGAATCGTCCTCTGCAATGTGGATTGTGTACCATAATACGCATTTACTAAGATCTATTCTTTGAACGGTTTCGAGGTCAAATTTTCATGGGCGATACTTTGATTCATGTAAATGCAAGGTAAGGTAAAGGATTTTTACAAGCCAATCCCCCAACCCTGTAAAATCAAACTGTAACTGTAATATCATCGCCATGTAGGCCTACGTCCTCTCTAGGCCTACGTAGCCCAACATCATGTCTATAGATGCAGTACAAATACTTACCGAATGTACACATCTTCTTTTTTTTTATTTGGGAAGTGAGTATGTAACAAGCTTACCTGATTACGCGTTCACATACCAGGGCCTAGAAGTGCATGAACTTATAGGGTACATTACTACAGACACCGACGTTGAAAAATGCAATCAATGCAGAGGTCTATTTAGGGTAGAAAAGAAATCTCGAGCGTCATAATATCTACGCTGAGAAATAAGCATTTATTTCTCAATAGCGTATAATATCAAAAGAGAGTCTAAACTTGAATGCAAACAACACAAGCAACGCATACACATTCAATATAAAAACATCATATAATCAAGTGTGTCTGCGTGTGCGTGCGCAGGTGTATGTATGTTTGTATCCATGGTACATTTGCACTCATCACGCTGGATCACGTGTCACACTTTAAATCTCCTATGATGCCTCACTGGTTTTGACGGAGTACCCGACAGGAGTTTCTAACTTTCAGGGTTATGCACCTCTCTCAATGAATAATTCTGTTCTTGATGGGTCATAAAAGAAACAAATGTGTTCCGAAGATGAAAGAAACTGTTACTGATTTGCAGTGTGGCCATTCCAAGTTTTGTTTTTACCAAATATTTTGTCAAAAACTACGTCAGCAACATACCTAATACCAATATAAACCGATACACATCAAAATCTAATAGACATGTGTAATCGACCGTTGCTCATTGTAGAAAGCACGTTTCTGTACCAAGACGCATACCATACGTCAAAATATTCAGTCAGACGTGGATCAAAATACTCAGATCCTCTTGAGCGATCACCTCTCAAATTGGATTCGTCAAATTCCTGCTTTTGTCCCTGTGTGGGATTTCATTTCTAACACTCGTCTCTCGTCTGAACCACTCCTTCTAGTTTGTCTAACGTTCTTTCAGCTCTATTTCATATTTGTAATGCTTTTTCGTCTGCAAGTGCGGGACGGACTCTATTTTTTTTTTCTCGTAATACTTTGATCCAAAACACTCAAGTTAATCTTTGATACAAAACACTCGAGTTGGACGCATGGAGCCCGAGAGGCGAATTTCGCTCTCAGACCAGCTCAAAACTCTGAAAGTTCGAATGACAAGCCTAGCTTTAAAGGTTGCAGTTCGCTCTTTAGACGATTCTAGACCAGATTTTCAGTCATTCACTCAATTAATGTGCAGTTCATGATTTTCATCATTGTCTGTATAACATTGTGTCTAATTAAAGCACAAACTAGTCGCAGACTAAATGTTGTCAGCAACATCAACATCCCTTTCACTTTTTCAATTTATCATTTTGTGAGGCTTCTATCTTCAAGTCACAAAATTCCCGCGCATGAGGTGACTGTTACATTCAAGACACAAAAACATGACGTGTTTGTTAATTGAGATTTCCTACCAAAATGAGTTGTCATTTAATGTGATAATGGGTTTCAACGTCATCGCTTCGTGTTTTTTGAGACGCTGTACATAGTCCATTAATATCACAGCGTTGACAAAGTATTAACATGACTGAAAAACAATGCAAGTCATGATCAGTCACGATCAGAAGTCATAATCAGATGAAAGAGGTGTGTGTTTGCTTTTTGTTTGTTTTCCGTTTGTTGGCTGATTTAAAATCTAACTTTATAATCCGCTCCGGATTGCAAGCCTCATTAGAAGTGTAGACTACACATTAAAAGACGAAGATCCTCTGATTTGATAGTTCTTACATCGAGGTAGGCCTATACGGAATTTGTGTGTCTCAGAATATCGAACCTTCGGAATAACGAACATCACCCCACCAATTCAGGCGTTCGGAATGCCCATGCACATACACCCAGGAAGACAGAATGAACACAAACACATGAACACAAATAGCTGTAATCATTCACCGTGAAATGCTATATGCTGAGTGATCTTCAAATACTCAGCCCGTCATTATTATGCCAATGAACGTTTAAAGGGCTTTTGTACGCAATCGTTTGATTCTCAATGTTGGCATGTTACAGTGCGTCAAACATGACAAGGGCAACGCGGTGAATATACACAATCGTCGAATACCAAAAATGCAAATACAGCTGTGAAGACAAAAAACAACAACAAAACAAAACAAAACAGTGGAATCAAAATGTTACAAAAAAGTACAAGAAGAGACCTTTAACGAAACTCAAGAAGAGATGGGGATAGATAGATAGACAGATGATAGATAGACAGATAGATAGGTAGAAAGATAGCTATGATAGACAGATAGAAAGATAGGCAGACAGATAGATGGATAGATGGATGGATAAATAGATATACAGATAGCTAGATAGATAGAAAGATAGCTAGATAGATAGAAAGATAGATAGACAGATAGATAGACAGACAGACAGATAGACAGATAGATGGATAGATAGATAGATGGATTGAGATATGACTGAAGGAAGCGGATAGACAGAAGAAGGGAACGGTGAGAACTCTCGGACCGTATTTGATTCCACTAGCAAAAAACTATTTTTGTTAGAGCGATGGCTGGCTTTACTGTAAACGGTACTGGCAGGACGTTGAAAGATTCGAGAGGCCCATGATACATATCACAGTTCACAATATGTCTTCCAGAGATTTGTAATGTTCCTTTAGGCATGCAAGCATGTTCAAGACCTCTTCGGAGTTTGTCTTCTCAGAGGCATATTTTTTATCTTCTTTCAGGCAAGGAGGAAAGGCCACCATGGGAGGGGGATACATGGGTTGAGATCATGAGCTCTGTCATAAACAAACCAGCTGTGAGCTTGGAGTTGTGGACTTAAAGTCTTTTCATTTTACAATTTTTCATTTTACAATGTTCTGTTTACCTTATTCTCTGTTATCAAAGGAAGTGAAACATATATGTTTTGTCGAAAAAATGAAATAAACTTGAATTGAATTGAATTGAATTGAATCGAATTGAATTGAATTAAAGGGGAAATGCGAATACATCTTCCAAGTTGCTTTGAATAAAAAAAGAATATAAAGCCAATAAACAGAACGGTGAAGGTTTCATGAAAATCAGGCGAGAAATATGGAAGATGTGGAATTTAATATTTCTACGTGTTTCACGAAGCAGTGATGTTTGTCACAATCATAGCACATGTAAAAAATAGGAAACAGCGCTGGCCATAGCGAAATTGGAGGCGATGACGTAATAATTTCATCTAATTTGATCTCATAATATCATCCAAAATTTACATGCGTTTCTCATCGATAAAACATGTCGGATGTATTCAGACACATCAACTAAAGTCAGTTAGCTTAAAAATGGAATAGAGATCCTCTTTATGACGTAATCAAACACATTTTTGTATCGTCATTTACTCCAAGAAATTCAGCAATGTGTTTTTTTCTTTCGTGGTCATGCTAAGTGGCAAGTGTATTTACGCAGCCGTCAGAGATGCAATTCTGGCACATTATTCTCGTGAACACACACAAACACACCATTTCGTTTCTCCCCATCAAAAAAAAAAGAGTAAATAGATGTATTATAAATAAGTCTTAAAGAAATCATTACAAACGCACCATAAATGCAAAGATTTTACCACGGGTGTTTCACCCCAAGAGTCCTGAGAGAGTTCCCCTTGACCCGACCAAGAAAAGCAAGAAATGCCCTCCCCCGCCCCCGAAAATACCCTTATGGTATTCCATGGCCCTTGGAAATTTAATGTGTTCCTTGTTTTCGATCACTCTGTATAAGATAGACGCCTCACTTCGCAAAATTATAATCATAATCATATGGGTAATTTCATCTGAAACTTGACGCATGCGATCTCTTGCCAACATTTTACTGTCAATCGGCTTCAGATCGACCTCAGTTTAAATTTTGAAGGCTTGCCAGGGAATCCTACATCACCTTCACGATTTCGGCATTTATTGAAAAAGACAACTACAACAACAAAACCCAGCTTTCAAACTTGTCATATACATGACTGAGTTACGTTACTCTTCTTAGGTTGTTGTCACTATGAATAACGTATAATGTGACAACAGTGAAACGTTCACCGCAGGGCGAACATAGCGAGATATTACCCATCACTCGTCAGGTGAGAACATGAATATTTTGTTTCCACCCTCTCGTCAAGCGGACACAGATGTTAACTGTCGAGCATTCCTTGAGCGAATATTAACGTTTCGTTACCACTCACTATAGCCGAACGAGGGAAAAGAAATGAGAAAATTAATTTTGACGTACACTTGCTGAATGTGTACGTTTTGTTTCCGATCACTCGTTAGAAAGCTTGTATGGTTATTTGTTGCAGATCTCTCATCAAAAGTGCGTGTGCGTTTTCTTTTTGTTAACCAGCTGTTAATCGTAAAAACTAGGAGAGACCACAAAACAAGTTATGTCTTTTTCGTCATCGTCTGGGCTGCATTGTTCCTTATAGGGCAGTTCAAGGATAATGCATGTATAAGAATGACCCCTGCACCAAAGACTTTCAAATAACATGGAAAGGTCTTGAGATGAAGCATAATGATGCATCTATTGTCATCTGTTTAATCATTTTAAAAGAAGTGCACCGTGGAGAGCTTTAATAAACCATTGTTGATGAATCATTTTCACCTGTACGTTTCAACAAGTTTTAATGTTAAACACATAACTTATTTTCTAAAGACAGAGCTTGCCAGAGGATTCTTTCCGTTTTGAAATCTATAATAAATTACAAACATTCTCAAATGACCTTTGCTTTGCAGATGGGCTAACCACGACCGTAAAGTTGCTTAGTATTATTTTCAGAACGTGGGAGTTTGTATTGTAGGATGAGTCTTAATTTCTATTTTCCTCTTTTTTCGGGTATACAGCAGTAGAAAAGGACATGTGAGCTGTTTTCATGCAGAACCCTGGAAATATTTACAAAGAATGTTCACCAACTATTCTTTAACTTATTGTCTCAAAGCTAAACTAGTAACCAACTTGCGATTTTCTCATAACACACGAATGTGATTCCGCAAATCTCAGTGAAGAAAGAAAAAAAAAAGAGTCGGGTTCATACGCTGATATAACTCCGAGAAAATCTCCTTGGTTTAACAGGGATGACATGGTAGTCATCGTGAGAAAAACTCGTAGCGTCTGTTCCTTTTTCTCTTTCATGAAGATTAGGGCTGATGTGTGTCGGATGATGTCTTTCAAAACATGATGAATGTCTCCGAAGAACATTGAATGCCACGATAGACTGGCATAACATGGGGAAGGCACTTTTCCGAGCGGAATTTCTCTCACATGACTTAGCGGTACGCGCGTCTATCATCGAATCCTTACCTGTGTCTGAGCAACGTGCGCTGCGCGGAATGATACCCCGGATAACACAGAGTAGACTTGATTCCAGGCTGCATACTACTCTACCAACAATTTTGCTTGCTTTAGAATTTGCGACATTAATTTTGCAACAGGCATCTCCGCAAGAATCTGATAATTCTGTCTGGAGAAGATATTCAGTTTATATCAAAGTTACACATTCTTTTTTTTTTAATAGATACGAACTGTCAAAATTTGTCACAACGTTGATTGAACGAGATTACTCCAGTATAGGCCTAATGGGTACGGGCCTAACAACCCTTGCAATATTATAGTAGTTTTCTGTGGAATGTACAAGACTTTTTTTTTTCAATCTCATTCAGGTAAAATACAGTGGAGTATGACGCGTGTTACAGTACATGTAGTTACCATGTTCCAACAATCCATTCAAAAGTTATTAATTTTGGATATTTTGGTGCGGATATCGCTTAATGAGAAAACTAAAACATTTAGTGACGTCACGCGTGGACAACAATATGAAGAGAATTTAAAGAGAATTCAACATATTAGTTTCACTTTCGTACTATAACGAAAGGGCACTTGAGTTACCTCTTTTGGAAAATGGGGAATCAATTAACTTTTAACACTTATGTCAGTAACTAGTCGAGGGGAATTTGTATTTGTTATTGAAAATACTTTGCGGAATTCCCTTTACTAGCATATCTTCTTTATGTCATTGTCCATGCGTAACGTCACGAACAGTATCAGTCTTCTCATCTAGCGGTGGCCCAATTCTTATGCACCATCCGAGAGCCTTCCAAGTAAATGGTTGACAAAATTATTTCCCTTATTCTTGTGTATGCATAATGTAAGCATCTTTTCCCCTACTTTCATGCACACGGCTATTCCAAGCCAGACTTGATTTTAGACCTGCATTGTATATACTTTGAAGGTTCCCCCCCCCCCCCGTTCTGCGGAGTTTTGCTCTAATGAGGAGTTTTGATTCCGAGCGTTTAGCACTTTTGTGAGCAATGGTGTGAGTCATGGCCATAATCTAGGTAACACAATCAGGGTCTCTTTGAATGGAGCCTTATACTTTCATTCAATGTGGAGAGTAAAGTAACATTTGGGGCAAGTCTTAGTAACCGAGGTATTCAGAATGTCGCACCTACTCGATCGTTCGAAACCACACTGTGTTCTTTTCATTCAGATATGTTTAATCCATTCGTGTGAAACTGAAGAGAATAAATCGCCTCTCCAAGAATGATTCATACAGATGTCTCATCACAAGTTTCAAATGATGTTATACAAAGCTGCGTATACATAATCATGAAAACGTTTTAACCAGTAAGTGGTTTTGAAACCACTCACGTATCGAGCTGATCTCTGAGTTGATTGTCAGATTGTCAGCTGATCGCTGACTTAATTGTCAGCCACTCTCACAACGCCCAGCACAGATGAACATAATATTAATTATATACTAGTACTTTGTATTGTTTTATATAAATACACATATAAAACATTGCATCATATATACTTTATGACTTGTACCTCTTACAAATATAATCTGTCGAATGTATCCTTTTTACCATGTATCACCTATACTGTTGGAAAGAAATGAAATATAATTGGATTGAAAATTGAATTGGGAGTGTTTTATCATTGTGACAAATGAAAGAACATTCGGACAAATGTAATTCTGAAGAAAAAAAATAATATCATAAAAACAAAGATTGTGCTGAATTAGCAAAAGTCTCTCAAATATATGTCGGTCAACTTTGCCTTAACGGAGGTGGGCGGGGGGGGGGGGGGGTGGTCGAGAATGCAGGGTAGGTAGACTTTCGCCAAAACAAAACAATAAAAATGTTAATGGTATAAGTCAGAAAATCGTAAAACATCTGGGAACCATGAGAAGGTCATGCCCATTACTAATCCTATATATAGCGTCATTGGAAAATGTAGGACCTACAATGAGATGAGATAAAATTGACGTGTGAAATGAAATCTCAGTCCATTATATATCATGAAGTACATCATGCTAAAAATGTTCTAAAATTCACGGCTTTTTCCTGAAGATGGTAAAAGTGGCATGCTAAGTACTTTGGAATGTGACTAATTGTTCTATAATGGTACTGTGATGAGATGATTCAGTTCTGTTTAGGTCGTATAAGAGAACAGTCATTTTGGCGAAGTCACGGTAGGATCTCGGAAGGAAACAGATCAACTTCAGCCTGAATTGATGACTTCTTCAGTCATGATTATGACAGCATCACATTTCATCCATGGTTATTGATTTCACGTATATGATTTTATTTCCATATTGGTGGTAGCGACCATTCACGGTTACATCGAGAACATGAAGTATTGGAACTTGTCGCTGTTGAAGAAGTATGAATTCATATTTAATAATACACATTGGAAGAAATATTACAGTGTAATTCCACAATACTGTCAAGTTGGCTTGACAAAAATAGTAAAATCAGACGAAAACAATGATACACGTTTTTTATAGTTTCGGATGTTAAATAAGGAATACGAAATTTTACAGTTTGGCAAGTTTTCACTAAAATATCGAGCCAGATATTCTTCGCAACCGCATGCATGCATGCATGAAGATGCGAGTTGTTAGACAAGTCAACCGTTGACTTGTTTACATGAAACCAATTGATGAGAATAGTATAGCACTTTTTACATGAATTGTAGCAAAGATGATTCTTAATCATGTAAAGGGAAACGAATATAAATGCAATATTATTGAACAAAACATATTTTTGATATTATTCAGGTGTACAAACCAATAGGAGAGCAGAGCGCCGATGTCACTATCTTTTCTTGTTATTCTATATATATTTTTTTCTGCAAGTGTGGTTGCAAAAATATCACTTTTTGGGGAAAATGTAAGTTTCATAACTTTCTTATTTCAATCTCAATTTGAGTCCTTTCAATTCAATTTAATTATAATCTATTCCATCCAACAAAAGGGTGATATAAAATATATTACACAAATCATATTGACGAAAGTTTTACACTCATGAAAGTTTTGTCATTCTGTTTGGTTGAGTTCATTGTAAAGTCAATTCTATAATGTCAGGGATACTTTATGGCCAAAATTAAAATGTCATTTCATATTTACGACCATAGACTTGCTGTTTTTACTAAACAGGCAAATTGTACACATATGTCTTCGGGAAGAGAAGATACAATAACGGGTGAAATACAAAGTTCCTGACATATGGGCTGTAAAATGTCATGTTCATTTTCTTCGAGATATAATGTCGCTGCTACGCCGTCACTTTCGAAAATAAACGCTCGGCTAAAGAAGATCGATGGCAGAATACAGACGGAGGGACTAGCTTCCAAACATCACGTACTTCTTTTATCTGTTTGTTGTGACAATTTCCAACCCCCCTTGGAGATCGACCACTGAGGAAGTTTTGACGTCCCCAAATAAAACTAAAACACGTCAGTGGTACAAGTTTTAATGTCGTGAACGATGTCCTTTTACCCTCCCACTTTGGAAAAACGAGTAGACCGATGAAAGAGAGGTATGGCGCGCCAACTCAATCACGGATATATAAAGTGACAGATTTGAACTAACCTTATATCGGCCATCTTTGCTTCTCAGTAAACACTCGATCTCGATGCAGTATTGATAAAAACTCGTTTTACAGATATCACAATTTTCACATCATTGCCATGTGGTTAATGCCAGATTGAAACTTGCGAGACCCAACTTGACCCCCACGTGCCTTTGAAGTAGTACTAAAAGACTAGATTAGACAAGTATGTGTATAGTCTATGTAAAGGAAGTGCTATTCTGATGGCATAGACAGGAGACATTAAAGAGATTTTGATTGCAAAATGGGCGAAGCGCCATTTCTCTACATTTCAAATGATGTCCATCATCACAGGAACAAAATAAGACATTTCCAGTGATGTCTCACTCATTACATAACAAGGATTATTCCTGAAGCTAATATGCCTAATGTCCTATTATAGTTTCCCACAATTTTCTTTGTTTTTAGCAGCTTTGATTACACATATCAAATCAATAACAACAGAGTTCATTTGTTATGCGATCAAATTCTTCATACAATGTAATCTTCTGCTGAGTACTTGTGGTATATCCGTTGCTTCCTAAGTCATATATTTCTGATGTGCCTTAATTTAAGCTTACAAAGAAAATAATTTTGTTCCCGAAATGCCTTGTAACCAGTCACAGTTGTAAAACCATTAACACTTTCTATTTGGGGTAATCAGCCGTGTAGGAGGAAAGTTACTCCTCGCGGATCTGACATTGATTATCGAAAAGATCGGGATGGAACGAGGAATACCAATGAATAACACACATGACGAAAAAGCTCTTAGGTTACACTAATTGATTTTCAAGTTGAAAGAATTAAATACTGTCGATTATTCGCGGAAGCGCTCTTTCTAATAAATGTAGTTTCCAGTAGTCCTGCAGAACATCTCAGGCCTGGGACACGACCTAGATTCAATTCCTGTCAGAATAGGCGATTTTGACTTGTCCTCGTTTGGAGCCTTTCCTGAAGGCACTGGAGTGCGATAGGATCTTCCTGATAGTAAAACTTATTGGCGAAGATGTGCGGCATGTTAACAAGGATGGGTAGATCAGCGGTCATCATGACGCACAGGTGGTGGACGTACGCTCCATGGCACTTCTGACGTTGGTGTTGCCTCCAGTTTACATAGGTGGTGAGTTCCATGGTGCTCCCTTCTGTCCCACCGGGAGCGTCGGGCAGGCGATTCAGTGTTGCCCAGTAGTGTTCGTCAGGGGACCACGAGTCTCTGAGCCACTCCAGAAATCTCCGTGGGATGTCCTCTCTCAAGACATACTCGACAAACTTCCGGGAGAGAGTATTATACGCGTTGCCAGAAAACAAAGCTATGTTCCCTGGTGGAGGTTCTTGGGTTATACGCTTACTTGCAGGAATGTTCTTGTCGTGATCATATCGTAGAAATCGCCGCAGTTTCTTTTCTGACATTGGGTATGATTCGACGTCGTTTAGCCCATGATAGCCCTTCAGTTGGTGGACGATCTCGAGGTTGGTTTTCAACGGGAAAGACTCGCCGCACTGGTTGAGGACATACCTCCACTGGATGCGGTGTTCGAGTAGGTCTCGCAAGCAGTGGATGTCGGCCATCAATCTCGAGTGTCTTCCGTATTGGACCTCCTCGAGCTGCGAACAGACGAACACGTTGTCGAAGCAGGCGGCGATGTTCCGAACGGCCGCCTGAAACTCCGGTGGCGATTTCGGGTCAGGATGGATCGCGTAGACATTCTGGGGATGATACAAGCTCCTAAGGAGCAATTCAAGTTGTGCAGCGTTTCTATGTACAACAAAGATATAAGCAATAGGAAAGTTCGCTTCCTCACGCGACCCTGGTGTGGTCGGATACGCGCGCTCGTTTCGAAAGAAGGTACAATCTGACGTGTAATCGCTGACATCGCCATCGGAAGGCATCGGGATGCGATTGTCTGACGTCATAGATGCCACCTCCTGGAGAAAGGATTCCGCCACATCCACCTCCCATGGATCTCCCGCCAAAATTGCCCCACAGTGCACCGGATATTGGAGATGGAGGGGAATGTTCTGACGATCTTCAAAGAAGATAATTGTACCACTCGTGATTAGCACCGACAGGGTGAAAATCAAAATGGCGGACATCACTTGCCTACCTCGTGCCACAGCACGACGACAGTGGTGTCTTCGTCGCCTTCCCATACCTAGATAAATCCGAATTTCGGTAATCCGCACTAACGCCATCAGAAAACTTGATAGATCACCAGATAAAGTTCATCTCCACACTTAAGGGTCTGACCGTTAAGGATCTATCCGACTTTGAGAGTATAATTATCCACAATGACAAATAGAAGATGTTTCAATTAGCTTACAGCTAAATGTACTTATGCCCACTGAAGCATGCTATATGACCGACAGACGAGTTCTGCTGTCTAAGCGTGTTTCAGAAAATATGTGCAAAACAAACTTTCCTTCAATCCATTCTATGTATATTTTGAGAACGACGTTATTTCAGTGGATTATGCCATGGACGAAACAATCGCTTTGGACCGTCGCAAGTGAATTGTCCTTCGAGCATTCAGGCTTAGTGGAAAAAACAAGCTTCAGTGTTGTAATTTTGCCAAATGTAAAACCTCGAGATGGAGGAATTGCATTTGGCGAAAGCATTAGTTTTATACCAAAACTGTCATCAATAATTTCTACTTTTACATCGATGCTTCAGTATGAAATAGAAGGCAGATTACTGCCTTACTGTTTTAAATTAATGCTGCTTATTACCTAAGGTATTAGATGAAAATAAAGTTTTAATGACTTTGTAATCGTAAAATTTGTGCCACAGAAAGTCGGGCAGTTGGATCAAGCTAGTCACCTGGGGGGGGGGGGGCGTTTCATCAACGAGTTCGTCGGAGTTTTCACCGACAAATTTGCTATCAGCCAATCAGACGCAAGGATTTACACTGACAACTGTTAAAAGCTAATGAAATCCTTGGTCTGATTGGCTGATAGCAAATTTGTCGGTGAAAACTCCGACGAACTCGTTGATGAAACGCCCCCCTGGTGTACAGGTCGCTGTCACAGTAGCTCTTGGCAGAAGAAGTGGTATTGAAAATCAGAAGGACTCGAGCTATACGGTGAACTCTGGTTGTGTTTGAACATACTTGGACAAGATTGCAATTGACGTTATGTCGTGACTAATAAAAGTAGACCTAAACAAACTTGGCACGAGTATCATAGCCGTTCTTTGTTTTTGTTTTTCTGTATAATATTTTCTTGCCACGCTAACAATGATCGCTTCTGAAGCGAGAGAAAAAAAGTCCTCCATTTGCTTGGCAATGTTTCAAGTAGCTTGAAAACTCTAGTGCGTGGAGTCATGAATGGATTGAAAATGCGCCAAGAAAGCTTGAAGCTTGAAACGGATTTCGTTGCGGGACATACTACTGATTGTGAATGCTGTATGGCTTGATCTGGTTTGGGCGACAGTCAGATGAAATGACAGACAAAGAAAATCATAAAAACAAAAGAGTAACAATACAGAATTGTCTCGTGTCATCATTTCTGAAATCCATAAAACTTCAGATAATTTTCGACACTGATGATGCGTGTCTGATTCCCCCTTTGTTATCAATACGATTTCGAAACTGCCGCTTGTAATTTAAATTACCAAGGTCATAAAATCGCTTTTCTCTCAATGCAATTGGAAATTGAATACATCGTTCAATACATGCAGATGCTGTAATCATGATCGTAAAAGGGAATGATAATATATCGTTGATACAGAATGCTAAAACGCACAAGGCATCTAAATGTGAGAAATTCGTCGTGGTATATTATTCGACATTCTTATCACGGTTCTCATACAAAAGATTACTCAATTGTAACTTTCATGAAGCACGTTGCTGTAATGCAGTTATTTCGTGTATAGAAAATGTGGGGCAAACTTCCTATAGGTTTCACACGTTATGCTATAGTAATCTTATGAGAGCATGAAGCAAGCAAGTAAAAAAAAAAGATAAGATGTTCTAATAACATGACATTCGAAAATGAAAGAGCTTCGATTACACGAGGAATTATATCTGCTGTTTATCTATTTTGTCTCTTACGACTCGTAGAATCTTCCACTCTCGGATACATAGAACACATTTTTACAGTTCAGCGAAGTACAATTTGTGTTGCTACCCCCCCCCCCCCCCCCACGCACACACAAAGATATAGGTTGCAAGAAGTTGGCCAAACATTCTTTTGAAGGCTGACATGCAAAAAAAAAATCACATTAGAAACAATAATGTGCTGGATATTGCATGCACCAGAAGGTAAAGAAGACAAAGAAGACAAACTTTCAAACAAGAAAGACGAAATTAAAGAGATATGTTGTACATAATTTCTATTTACAAAAAGAAAAAACTGTCTGCATGGTCTTTTTTTCTGCAAATTTCCCCAAATTGTTAAAATTAATGTAAGAGCTGTGGAAGGAAGGGGGAGGGACGAAGGGGCTACGACAGCGTATGACGCCACTCATCGCTGTCTGGACGAGAAGGTTACGGAGGGTGACGACATTCCTGATCCGATACCCCCACCTGCGTAGAGATCCAGGCACAGCGGCAGACGGTTGAAAAGTTCACCTCCCGCTACACAACTGTTCGCACCCTCTCTCTGTCAATCATCTCACGGACTGCCAATCAAAATGATGTTCAGAGATTGTGGGCGTGGTCATTCTCAGTTATGAATGAAAACAACAGCAAAATGAACAATTCAAAGAAATACATAAAACTGCAATCAGAAAAAACAACAACTGACATTTATATTTCATTATCGAGCCTCGCGCAAAATTAGTGTGTATGTATAGCTTTTATTTTCCATCATAGACAAGACTGTTGCATGAACTTACCTTGGGCTATATCTTCTTTTGAGATGGAACCATTTATGCCCTTCTCTCCTTAAAAACAAAATATGTTTGCCTTCTTTTTTACCTTTCTCTCTTTTGCATCTCTGCTGCTCCTATTCTTCGTTTCTGCTTTTCCCACGAGTTATCCATGTGACATGGTTTTGTGATAGTTTAGTTTTTAGAGCATTGTTATAATCATGGTTATCATGAGGTTGCTGATTCATTGTGTGTACATTGAATGGAGGGGAGAATGGCGTTGCATGGGAAGTGGAGTATAAGGAACAAGATGAATATAGGAGAGGAAGTTTCTGTGCCATCACCGTCTGCTTTCATGCTAGTTTTATCGCCTACAAAGAGAACATCCGGGGTATGGATGAGGGCCTGTGACGATACAGTCCAGCATACATGTACATGCAATTTCCAAGGGATAACTCTCCAGGGGTTGTTGTCCATCCAGCGTGATGTTACCGGACATCTCGGATGTCCGGTGAATCAATGTGTCGGGATAGTTGTCCGTCAAGGGTAATTACCAGGCATCTCGGATATTCAGGTAATCAAAGTGTAGGGATATTTGTCCATCAAGCGTAATAACTTTACCGGACATCTCGCATGACCAGAGGATTAGAGTGTAGGGGAAGTTGTCCATCAGCAGTGATGTTACTCTTTAAGACGGCAGATCCGGGCAGAGATGTCTTGATTGCCAACTTCATGTTATTCATTTCGTTGTGTAAATAACCTGTATAGCTGTAAAGCAGTGTACTCTGCATTTAGCAGAAAATTGCTTTTATAGAACAGGACTGTATTTCCTGAAGTCGATTAATCAAAAGAAACACAGAATGTCTTCCGAAAGACACAATTCGTCTTGAGAATAACATTGGACGATCGCAGAGCCGTTCATCCTACCAAGGGGGCCGTGATATACCTTTTTTATCCTTCCATGCTTTTTATCTGTGCATTCTTTTAAACTTATTTTGTCCATGCCATAAGTTTTTTTCCCTTTTGACTCTAGTTAGATAGCCACGGAAAATGCACATTCATGACGAGTATCCGAAAATAGACCTTACACATCCATTTCTGTGAACCCGTTAACGAAGTACGATTGTAAGACAAATGAGAAATATGCACACGAGTCTCATTGTGGAGTTTCATTTGTAGTTTTGATGGGCATTTGTTCTATATTTAAAGAAACAAATTTGCATCAACTTATCTGTCTGCAGATTCAAAGTCTTCTACCGAGGCGCCATCAAGGCAGATGCCCGCCTCCATCGGCGCAGATTCCACCGGATGCTTGCTCACAGTGCGTGTGTCGCTCTGACAGGGTGTGTCCGCTGGATCAGAAATGTTGCTACAATGGCTGCCGCTACACCTGCATGAACCCCGTGCAACCTCCGCCAGGTGAGCAAGACCACGCAGATAATCTTTCGTCACAAGTTAAATCTATACGTGCTATGAATTTTAACTTTTAGTGTCTTGGACAGTTATTTCGAGTCCCCGAAGCCTGCAACTTTTATTATTACAGTCCCGACCCTTCTATAGTCAAAGTAATTATATACATTACTTTTTGTCAAATCGAAAATTTCATTTTCCACTGCCGAATTGTACTCGCATTCACAAATGAACTTGAAAAAAAAATAAAAAGAGTGCAAGTTTATACTGTTTCATCATGATATTGAATCAATAATCACATCTAACAAGGATTGATGTTCCTTCCCATTTCGTTACAGTGTTTGATTGGTTGACGGAACCGAGACGACAGAGGACGTCAGGTAATATTCTTCCTTTTTTTCACTCCTATCTTCGTGATAATGTTTCTTCATAGTATTTGGTATCCTCGTCCAAGTCAAGCACAGTGCTTATTGATGAATGTGTCCTCCATTTGTACCTTGAAATATACTAGTGTTCACACGTATGTGCTTCTTTTATGTACCTTTAAGTCCATTTTGTTGTTGTTCAACATTCTGTATAAATTATGAATCAATAATGTACCATGAAAGGCCACAATTGCCTCCTGGATTTAACAGGAGACACAAGGCAAAGACAAAGGACAATACAGAAAAACATGTAAATACATCTTACATAATTAAAAAAAAACCATACTTAACATTTGAAGTTACATAGAAACACATAGTAAAGACAAACAAATTATGTTATGAGTAAAATTAGGTATCTCTGATTATGTCACTTTCAGAATTAAATCACCGTGAGTTTACTACGTTTGTTTGTTTGTTTGTTTGTTTTTAGTATTTGTACAAATTTGTACAAGTGGACGGATAAGATAAGCTAAACAATATTCATGTGATCCTTATAGGCCTATAAGGTGCTTGCCAGCACATCCACCGGACAGCAACAAAGTGTTAATTAAAGGGTTGTATTTGGCAATGATAATAGACAAAGTATATTAATGCATTCAGTGCAAAGACGCTTCCCCAAGTATTGATAATAAGGGTTTTAGTCACCTGGTCCGCGCAAGTTCATTCTTTATTCATGAACTCCATATAATGTTATACCGGGTAAGCTTATGTGCATAATATTGCTTTGAAAACGAGTGAAGTGACTTTGACAAAACTTAGAAAACAAATAGAAAGGTAAAATCGCGAACTGGCTATTGGGCGCAATGGGTGGATAAAAATTGTGGTATATATATTATATCTGGTATTTAACACAACCACCGCAGGGCCAGATTGCATAAAAAGTTACAATCAAGCATGAAAATCATAATAAAAATATAAAGATGCAGTCAGGCATCAAGCAAGAAAATCAGTCAAGCAACAACAATTTAAAAAAAAAATGCAGTTTAGCATGAAAATGAGAAAATCAAGCATAAGTCAGGTATCAGCCAATCAGAATTGAGTATTCAGAGACTAACGTTTGATTTTATGATGTATGCTTGCTCTCAATTTCAATGTAACAGGGCCCAGGAACATGATTATAATTATACCACTTCAAACTTCTATGAACATTGTAATGCAAACCATCAATGCAAATGACAGCGTTAAGCCTCAGAGGATGACGGTACCCTTTGAAAGAGTCTTGCCAACACTGCAGGATTCCCTAAAACATCACTACTGTTGATCAGTGATTATAATGTCATGACTATTGTCAATATTGTTTATTGTTAACATCATTTTCATCACCAGCTCCTTTTTCCTTATTTCTATGGGGGAATCATCTTATTTGATTACATTTTTCTGCGGATTATCATGGGCCGTTTGCACGCGGAACTCCTTTTCAGAATGACTTTAAACAACAGTAACAACTACAAAGGCATCGCATGATGGTGTGGGGTACCCCATAATAGTGGATGGGAGGTTGAAGAGGGACAGTGCAGTTTATACCTGCTAAGCATCACAAATATCAAAGCTTCGTCCAATAGTTTTGCCTACCTTTGGTTTTGATGAAGTAGAGATAGGTGAGCTATATAGGTAAGAGCGGGGGAAATGAGGTTTAAATCGTCTCTTGTTATTTTCCTAACTGTCGAAACTAATTGTGTAATTCTGCTTCTGGCTTGTCATTACCAAGGAGCTATATGTAGTAGCTCCTTGGTCATTACCAACAATTTCCAAGTCCTATAGCCCCATAGACAAGACGAGAAAAGCTGACAACACTGAAAATAGGACGCATATGTCCTCTTGGGTTATGTCTTGCAAAACTGTAAGCCTACCTAAAAGGAAATACCTTAAAGGAAATGAAAAAAACATCTGCGTTTAGTTGGTAAGTGAGAGAAGAATATGTCAAGACTAATTGAAATCATATGAAACTGATCCTTTAGGGTCTATACTTGTCATCTGAAATGTTCATGTGTCAAAATGTTCAACTTGTACCCCTCTCCTTTTTCTTGAAGCTACTTGTACTACATATTATTTTATCATAAGTTAACATCATGATTAGTTTTGTCTGCTGTCACATATCCACATTTCACATAGTCGTGATACAACTTCCAGCTTTTTCCCTTACTGTGTAAACTTTTGTGGATCACGCCGCTTTGGTTAGCAATTTCTTTGACTGCCGTAATTGCCAGAGAATATGTTTGCTGTGCAAATTTGAATATCAAATTCATAGCGATTTCGACCTAAATTAATTTGCGTATATACGCTGTGAGAAAATTACAACACCATGTCTATGAAAACATTACAGAGGTGGTTCCACCGCTCCAAATGTACAAAACGTTAACTTCTTTTTTTTTAATACAAGTCAACTGAAACCAGCGAACCGGCATTACAGTTCTCATTGTTTCATTATGCTTCATACTATATAATGTAGAATCTATCCACAGATTTGGCCATCCTTTACAGAAAAGAATACACCAGTATAGAGGCTTTCATTTTATCTTTCTCCCAATCAGGTAACGCATGGCTCGTTCCAGGTCCGGAGGAGACCCACACAGGTATTACACCGTGCTAACCATAATGACATTTTTATATCATCCCACGAGCTTGACACCCATGAGTCGGAGCTAGACATTAAAAAAAGTCCCACTAGTCAGAAACTAAGTAAAAAAAGACCCATGATGATCTAGACACTCGGCAAATGAGGTCCATGAGCTTGACACTGACAGGCAAATGAAGCCCACGAGCTCGACGTGATGAAAATGTCGAGCTTTGGTGACCTTTTTTTGCCTGGTGTCAAGCTCGTGGGCCTTGTTTCCCTAGTGTCTAGCTCGTGGATCGTATTGCTCGTGGGCCTATATTAGCTAATGAGGCTCGTGGACCTTGTTCTAGCTGTATGACTCGTGGGCAGTATGACCAAGGAGGTACTAGGCGAGCTAGTAGCTCCTTAGTATGACTCGCGGTCTGTACGACTCGTGGGTATCGAGATCGTGACGTACACTCCTCTTACATTGTTAAAAGGCCCTTTTATATCTATCTGTGTTTCTGTCTTTCTTTCTCTTTTTCTTTCAAGCTCCCTGCTGGTCCTGTTTGACCTTCCCACTAATGCTTTCTCCGTGTTCTCTCCATCCTCACTTGCCATTCTGTTGACCCTTTCACGTCAGTCATAATTTTACAGCCATTTGTACTCAAACTCTTTAGCATGCCGGTATTTGCTTTTGGATTTTTACCTGTGTACAATCCCGAGAGATTCTGTCTTCCGTTCAGGCTTCCACGACCAGCCGCCAATTTCAACCCAATTTAGCGTCAGGGACAAAGTGGTTGTCGCATTCAGTATTCCCTTTTCAATCCTACATTTACCACATTACTGCGCTGTACATTGTCAACAATCCGACACTGCTTTACCGGCAGTTTACCCGTCCCTTTTCTAATAAAGGACGTTTTTAAAGGGAAAATTCTTTAAGGTGCCGGTACAAAAGTTATAATTTTCATTGAACCAAATCAACTTAATATGCAACCTATTGTGAGATTTTTGATTTCTTTTTTTTTTGGGGGGGGGGGGAGGAGGGAGGAGGGGGTCACTGTACCCACACTATATAGAACGTGGTACAAAATGGCTGCTAGAAGAACAGCAAGATGATTCAGCAGAGACAAAAAGAGTCAAAATCATTTGCGTCGCAAAGCGTTCAGCACTTTTAGAGTGAATGTTTGGCGACTTAACTTCCAAACAAAACATGTCGAAGAGTACAATTCAAATTTGTAGCACTTTGTATTGATTTGTCCTAGTTATCTTATTTGAAAAAAACATCTCATCAATCCTTGTGCTCTTATTCAAACTAATCCTGTCCTGTTTATTGTTTTCTCGCCTGTGTCCTGCGCCGGTTCTTCTTCCGGGGTCAACCGGAAGTGGAGTCATGCAGCACGTCAACGTTCGACGAAGGAGACGGGACGCTCCTGGAATGTCCCACAGGTTACCAGTGCTTCATCACGTACGACGGAGACCCAGAGAACAGTATACCCAACAAAGGCATCTGCATCAAGATTAAATGATCGAACCTTGACGAGAATTCGAAAGGAATAAAGTACCATCGTATGATGTCATAGCCACTCGTCGCCATGGAGACTAGTTCTAAACAACATCACCTGCATGACACGAGTGTTTATGCGCACACCTGGTTCCAACCAAAGTTACAAAAACAGAGACTGTGTTTCATCACTTCGGTACTCTACTGAAAACTAGTAAACTGGTTCAATACTAGTAGATGAATCGAAATAACTGTTACAGATTAAGGACATTCTTAGCGCAATGATACCGTAATGGGAAATGTGTGACCATTATGAACTTGGCTACTGTGTGCACCTAACATATAATTATTATTTGTAGTCGGATTTCGCTCACACATTAATCGACAAGCAGTCGGTCGTTCGCTTCCTGTTTTAGCGTAACTTTCTCTCCATTTATAATTTGGTTAAGTACGCACAGGGTCTACATGTTTAGGATTGGTATATTGTGAGAATGAACTCAATCACATTATTGTTTTCCAGCCATCTATGTTTGTTCTTGGAAAATGTTTACTAAGCCAAATGTCATTCAAAACTACACTGTATTTATCTGTTGTTAAAGAAGATGTCCATGTACTATACGCACATCAAAATGGATTACCATGGCAAAGGATGAGATACATTGTGTACTTGGTGCTGACATGATTTCAGGCAAAAAGAGCTTGCTCATTCTCACGTGCATGTAAGGGAAGTGATGTACGTGATCTCTTTTTCCATGCAAGATGAACATAAATCTTAGTTTTACAAACTGACTTCTGTCGTCAACATTTTGTTTCAACTAAATAGCCTGGACGATCAAGAAGTAGGCCTAAGTATCTTTATCACTGCACAACAAACCGGGTTTTTTTTTTCAAGTTTTGTCTGAAGTGCAGAATTATTAACGTTACGAAAAGCCAATATCGTCACAAGTCACAGGGGATCAAAACATCGACTTACAAGATATCCCCTATATAAAATAGGGCAAGTACGGCAGTGCCTGCCTGTAACAGTTTCCAACGTAAACAACAAAAATCAATTTACATCAAACAGAGCTTGCCTGTCTGGATGTTTGCAGTGTTCCAGCGTTCGTAGCTCTATGGTTGCAGGCGCGAACCAGACGCCGCGATGAAGATTTCATTCCAGATAATTATCAGATTATATGTCCCGGAAGGCAAGCATGTATGTGCGTCTTTGTAGTCTGGGATAAACTAGTTTTGGCACATTACAAGAAGAATTTCATGAGGCGATATCAAGCGGAATGTTTTTTATAGTGTGATACAAACAGCGGTCGAAGATTATTTTGGTCTGTGAAGTATGAGGCATTCGTTTCAGGGTGAGTGCTGTGATGTTTTAGAGTCATGTCGTGCGGTAGAAACATGCACACTGTATATTTCACGCATCTCTATAATAGTATCATTTAATATGTGTGAGGACATAAGAGCAGGGGTAGGGTAACGGAGAGGGCGAAGGGCTGGGGGGCAAACCCCCCCCCCCTCCCCCCCTCCCTTGCTCATGGAAACAAATGCAAAAAAATCGCCAAAAATAGTGACTTTCAGAGGCTTTTTTTTTTGGGGGGGGGGGGTGGACCATTAACCCTTGATCACCTCCCCCCCCCCCCCTCCCTTAAGAATGTTCCGCCACCCCTAAAAACTACTTTTGACTGTATACCGAGAATTCCGAAGTTTTTAACCTCATACTTTTAACGCACAAACTTACCCTTTGGTCATTCCACGAATCTTGTCGTCTATTTTTATTGTTCTTTGTATTTATATGCGTGAATGTATGATTATGTTTGTTAGTATGTATTATATAATATCTCTGAGGTCCGCTCCCCATCTTTCCCTCTTCCCCTAATTTTGTTTTATTGAAAGATATGCTTGAATGGATAATTGAATAATTATGAATGAGGAATTACGATTAACTTAAGGTATCAATATACTGAACAATGGAACATACATTTATTTGAATTGTACTGGATACTTCAAAATTAATTCAAAGTCAAAATAAACGTCCTATTATTATACACATAAAACGCAGCCCAGCTTTTGTGTTCTTCTCTTTTTTTTTGTTTCCTTCGTCTGTATCATTATTTTCATCGCTGAAATCACACGACTTTAGCAGGTGAGATTGGATCAACTTGAGGTCTGTTCTAATCTTCTGCGCGGAGAGAAACATACGCTGGAAGATCCATTAGTAACGACACTATATGTTGTGATATCATATTGCCAACTATTCAATACCTCGCGGCGTTGTTTTTGTCGTTTGCCAGATTAGATTTAGAGCTCAGTGATGTTGTACACATTAAAACTTACAAAAAACGGTCCACTGAAAATCTATATCAGTAAAGGAATATAGGGGATATTTTTTAATGCCCCCGAGTTGGCAATGTAGTTCTCATAATACCAAATTTTAAGAAATAAAGCTGACATGTATGAATGTATATATATATATATATATATATATATATATATATATATATATACATATATATATATATATATATATATATATATATATACATACATATATATATATATATATATACATATATATATATATATATATATATATATATATATATATACATATATACACTCAGCAAAAATAAGTTCCCCCCTAACATTTTTGGATATATCTCAAAAAGTATTTTACGGATGTTCATAATTCGAACGGGAATGGATAGGGAATTTCATTACTCATAACATGAATGGCATATCATTGCCACCAGATATCATTATTGGTGTAAAAAATCGCATTTTATGTCAAAATGCATGGGAAAAAAAGTTGCACTTTAGGCCATAGAGAGCATATTGTATACATTTCCTATGTAAGTTATCAAATGATCTTTTTAAATTGTGTAATTCTCAGGAATTTCTTCAGGTACAATGTGCTTCCCTATTAAACAGATGTTATGCATACTTTTTGAACAATAGGCCTTCTCAATATGAAAATATTGGTAGAAGCCATGTGATTTGTAATTCCAATTCAGGTTGATCACATTAATGTGCCTGTGGGCATTTTGCATCATGCCCTCAAGTTGTAGATCAGTTTGCTGAGGGAAATGGCATCGAACGTATGGAGTGGCCTGCAAGATCCCCTGACTGTAATCCAGTAGAGAATCTTTGGGATATCATTAAGTGGAAAGCGAGCAAGAAGTTGAAAGATGACACTTCACTGCAAGAATTTCAGCGCATCTTGCAGAGAGCATAGACCAACATTGAGCGGCGCCAAGTACAAACTTTAGTTAACAGTTTGAGGAGGAGATGGCGGCTGGTCATTGCGGGTGGTGGACATATCAATTATCAAATACTTCACTATATGCTCATGAAAAGAAAGAGATGGAGAAATATGCAATAACCCATGCTTAAATGTTCAGAATCATGAGTGATTGTTTGATTATTTGTGTAAAAGTCATTGCAAATCACTAAAGTGCAACTTTTGTTTCCATGCGTTTTGACATAAAATGCATTTTTTCACACCAATAATGATATCTGGTGGCAATGATTTTCCACTCATGTTATGAGTAATAAAATTCTTTATCCATTTCCGTTTGAATTATGAAAATCGGTTGAATACTTTTTGAGATATATCCACAAATGCTAGGGGGGAGCTTACTTTTTTTGCTGAGTGTATATATATATATATATATATATATATATATATATATATATATGTACAAAATAACTACACATGTATAATCATTTGAAGTTATAAAAAGACGAATGGAAGCTCGTGCTTATAGATCAAGAGAACAGAAAATGGGAAGTGTATACGAATGAAGAAACTCTAGCGCACCAGCATGACTACATAGCAAAATGTTCATGGGACTCCTCCGTGGAGACTTGATATACATAAACATCGCAATGAGACATCCTAATCTTCAAGGCAAAAGCTGTTATGGTATGTCTTGTATTGTTATTTTGCAAATAGAATAATGGCGCCGTCTCTAACAAGACTATAGACATTTATAGCAAAGGTTGCTAGAGCTGACGTAACCAGGGTGGTGACGGGGAGGTACCACTTCCCTTGTGCAACGTTGGGCATCAGTAACTGTTGTAACATTATATATCTATACATACATTTATCTTTCCTGTCGGCCATCTGTCCGTCTATCTATGGCTATACATCTTTATGGCTTATCGTGTCCGATCGGACAGGCAGGCATATACGTTAGCCACAATCTTCTTCCAACTCGGATACATACACACATGACTTCTATTAATGTGGACCTCCACCGTCGGCAGATGAGATACATCACTTGCTTGTCCTCAATTCTGCCAGCAAGTCTGTCGTTACCATTTGTGATCTGCTTGCGTGTGTTTTGAATGAATTTTTCAGCCTCTGGCACCAAGAGAGTTAAAGGGATGGTATAGTATTGGTGGATATGACGATTGTGCTTTTAATTTTTGGCGAGATATCAAGAAACCACTTGCAAAATAGTACAGAGCATAATATTCTATGAGGAATTCATAATTTATTTGATGAAAATCGGTTTTGGAATGGCTGAGATATCCAAAAACAAAGTGAAACAAAGCGATCGTAATAGAAGGTGGGTCAGCCATTTCAAAACCCGTTTCATTGAATAAACGTTGAATTCCTCTTGGAATTGCATCCTCTTTCACATTTCATATGCGGTTTCTCAATATCTCATCAAAAAATTTTAGAAAGCTGAAGTTAAGTCTCAACCAAAACTATACAATAACTCTAAGGCGTCGAGGACGCATTATATTTTTGTAAATCCATCAGCCTTTTATCTAATCTTTAATCTAATAATTAAACATTAATTATTTTATTTAATCTCATCATTCGGTTCGGAAATATATACCGGAACGAAAAGCAGTAGAGGGAAGCTTGTCTTAGTTGTTGTTTTTTTTCTTGTTACATCATTCACTGTTTGTGCTCTACACATGACAATATGTCTGCACTATAAACGTATATTCTGTTCGTGACGGAAATAACTTCTCATCTGCATTGTATAAAGAATCGAGAATAGCATGATATGGGGTTACGAGCCTGGTATATAAGTCATGACTTTATTAGCAGTAATAACTGATTTGAGTTCAAAATAATAATAAAAAAAAAAACATCATTCGGTTTCGGCAGCAAAATGTGACCTGCATGCAAAGCGAAAACCACTGGTCAAGCTGTGAAGAAAGGCAATACTGGATAAGACATGATAATATACATGTATCAAATTTAATGATAAACGAATACCGACGATTATTTTGCCGTTCAAGTTTCGTCCTCTGTGACACCAGTAACAACATGCCGTTTTGTTTTCATCGCTACCAGCGTACGAGAAACCAATGGACGACAACGAATTAAAAATATATATATATATACTCACAACAACAACAAAAGATTTCTCGCTTTTCTTTAATGAAGGATTTCCTACTGCGGCTTTCACGCAGTAATCTCAACCCGCGATGACAAAGCATAGCTCACGCACCCTCTGCTCGTCCCGATCAGGTAAGACACAATCATTATCCCCGAGGACCGAGGGCGAGAATTGACTCGATCGCCTGCTGAAGTCATCACAGGATAATTATAACGCCGACACTCGACGAGCAACGTCCCTGTTACAGCTCATCATTAATATGAATCCAGGGAAAAGGCGAGGGACTTGATGTCGACCTAATTACGTTTCGATACTGCCGAGGATGTGGGTCTTTTCCGCACATCTCTAATTAAAAGCCGGAGGTAATTGTCATTCGGGGAACATAAAGCACAAGGTCTTTGAGATTCATTAGCAATGTGTCCGACCATGTGCATCTCATTTTATCACATGTACACAGCGTGAGATGAATTTGTTTCGCGCGACGTCAATTTTATTGTATGGGCCATTTAAATTTTTCGAACTTGTCTTACAGTTTGGTCAAAGTCATTGTTCCATTCTAAGATAAAAATTCCAAAACTTTGTTCTGTTTCATGGCTGATGAAGTGGGGGTAGGAGTCTTCAAATTCACACCTCTTGAGATTGGTTGAAATATTTAGTTTATGCCCATAATGCATAAATTTACTTTCTTCTTTTTTTGGTGAATAAAGACCCTTCTCTGGAAAGAACTTTTCTTAGGCATGTACTGAAACTTCGGGTTCAAAGGAATAGCCCTACATGTGTGTTACTTAGTAATGAATTATGCAACAGCAGTGCTTCCCTGAATAAACAAAATTAGTATTTCCTTCTCATTGCCACTGTCACGCAAATACTATTACCCGTTGTAAAGCGGGAAGAGTCTGCACTGCATAAATACACACGTCATATTGTATGTCATGAAATACATAAGATACATATACATACAGTGTATTCATGTATGTATGTATGTATGCATGTATGTGCATGTATGTATGTGCATGTCATGTACAATGCATTTACAGACAAAAAAAATGTACTCCAATACGAGACAATTGGGTATATAAGAATATCAGTGTCACATTCAGTAGCTATTAATGTTTTAGAAGAGAAACACTCTGTGTGTTACAGACATGTTTCTCTCTCTCTCCCTCTTTTTTTTTTTTTTGGGGGGGGGGACTAGTTTCATGGACACAGAAAAATAGATTGGCAAAAAAGCAAGAGATCGTTCATGTATAATGTGCACACGTGGTACATTGATATCATCATCATCATCATCATCATCACCTTCACTCAGAAATTAGAGTTATCTTCTCCTCCTTTCCTTCCCCAATCATCACGATTGTCATCATTATTGTGACTACTGATCCATAAACCCTACAGTGGGCAATACTCATCAACTATCAGATATCTACGTCCACTGTCACAGATGCAAAGAAGGAGAGGGAGGAGGAGGAGAAGAAGAAGAAAGAGTGGAGGAGGAGGAGGAGAAGGAGGAGGAGGAGGAGGAGAAGGGGAGGAGAAGAAGGAGGAGGAGAGGAGGAGGAGGGGAGGAGAAAAGGAGGGGGAGGGGGTGGAGGAGGAGGAGTAGAAGGAGATGGAGGAGGGGAGGAGGAGGAGGTGGAGGAGGGGAAGCACGAGAAGTAGCAGAAGACAAGGAAGGAGAAAAGGAGGAGAAGAAGAAAAGGAGGGGAGGAGGAGGAGGAGGAGGAGAAGAAGGAGGAGGAGAAGGGGAGGAGAAAAGGAGGAGGAGGAGGAGGAGGAGGAGAAGGAGGAGAAGGAGGAGGAGGAGAAGCAGGAGAAATAGCAGAAGAAAAGAGAGGAGAAAAGGAGGAGAAGAAGAAAAGGAGGGGAGGAGGAGGAGGAGGAGAAGGAGGAGGAGGAGGGGAGGAGGAGGAGAAAAGGAGGGGGAGGAGGTGGAGGAGGAGGAGAAAAGGAGAGGGAGGAGGTGGAGGAGGAGGAGGTGGAGGAGGAGGAGGAGGAGAAGGGGAGGAGGAGAAGCAGGAGAAGTAGCAGAAGAAAAGGGAGGAGAAAAGGAGGGGAGGAGGAGAAGGAGGAGGTGGACAGACAATGGAGGAGGAAGAGAAACAGGAGGAGAAGAAAAAGAGAGGAAGGAGAAGAAGAAGAAGAAAAGAGAGGGAAGGAGGAGGAGGAAATATATCAGACTAGAAATGTCGCTTTGGCGACTGGTATGCCTCCGCCATAATGCATGATTTTCCCAATAGGTCTAGATAGTACATGTGGACACTGTGTGATTACATTTTCACAAAATTGGCAAAATATTTGAATGACAAGTTCATCACAAATGTGTTGAATGTTCACCTTCCTTGACGTAGGTTTAATTGGATGAATAGGAGAGCATGTATCTAGGGATTTAAGGACTTTAACTTGACTTTGACCCATTCATACATTTAGGCATTGAGTAATTTTCAAGGTACAGGTGTGGAGAAAAAGTGCAATTTCTGAATTGAATAGTAAATTGTTACCATTTTCATCTGGCCTTGACCCTAAAATTCATAAGATAATTACTTTCAGGTAGAACATGCATAATATGTACTAAGTTTCAAGGTAACTTGAGCCACTTCCGAGATATGGAGGAAAAAGTTAGTTCAGCACTTTCACTTGATCTTTGACCTTTTGACCTTTGAGGCAAAAAGAGAAAAAAAAAAAACTTTCCAGAGAATTTCTATTACATGTAGGTTACACACGCATACACCAAGTGTAAAAAAACAAGGAAAAGTAGAAATTACGCGGTGCGTAACATATGTCCCCGCCGGAAGTAGCATTTTGTAACAAAATGTGCAATATAGGTAAAAAATCAAGGTCAAAGGTCAAAGAAGTCAAAGGTCAAAATTCTGTGTAGAAGTTTTGAAGCCCTCACCTAGTGCCATCACATAAAGCAAATGGAATCGAAATTGGGTTAGAAATGGCGAAGGAGTAGCATTTTGTAGCCAATGTACAATATAGGTCAAAAATCAAGGTCAAAGGTCAAAGAAGACAAAGGTCAAAATTCTGTGTAGAAGTTTTGAAGCCCTCACCTAGTGCTATCACATAAAGCAAACGGAATCGAAATCGGGTTAGAAATGGCGCAGGAGTAGCATTCTGTAGCAAAATGCACAATATAGGTCAAAAATCAAGGTCAAAGGTCAAAGAAGTCAAAGGTCAAAATTCTGTGTAGAAGTTTTGAAGCCCTCAACTAGTGCCATCATATAAAGCAAACGGAATCGAAATCGGGTTAAAAATGGCGAAGGAGTAGCATTTTGTAGCAAAATGTACAATATAGGTCAAAAATCAAGGTCAAAGGTCAAAGAAGTCAAAGGTCAAAATTCTGTGTAAAAGTTTTGAAGCCCTCACCTAGTGCCATCACATAAAGCAAACGGAATCGAAATCGGGTTAGAAATGGCGAAGGAGTAGCATTTTGTAGCAAAATGTACAATATAGGTCAAAAAATCAAGGTCAAAGGTCAAAGAAGTCAAAGGTCAAAATTCTGTGTAGAAGTTTTGAAGCCCTCACCTAGTGCCATCACATAAAGCAAACGGAATCGAAATCGGGTTAGAAATGGCGAAGGAGTAGCATTTTGTAGCAAAATGTACAATATAGGTCAAAGGTCAAGGTCAAAGGTCACGACTGAAATTCTGTGTAGAAGTTTCAAAGCTCCCATGTAGTGCTATCATATAAAGCAAACAGAATCAAAATTGGCTCATAAATGACAGAGAAGTAGCAAATTGAAGATTTTGATCACACACGGACGCACACACGGACACACGGACACACACACGTACGGAGCCCGTTTCATAGTCCCCTGCTCGAACTCGTTCGGCGGGGACAACAACCCTGCTGGCATTGCATAAATATGAGGGTAATAGTAAAATTTTGAAGTCTTGCACTTGACCTTTGACCCCTGACCTTTGACCCCATGAACCCTACATTCTCTAGATAATCACTTCCAGTCAGTACGTGTATACTTGTATACTATGTTCCATGAAGATACCTTGAACAATTTTCCAAGGTACGGAGAAAAAAAAGAAGTTTTGATATTTTTACTTGACCTTTTGACCTTTGACCTTTGACCTCATGACCCAAACTTTCACCAGAGAATCTTAATTGGGTAATACATGTATACACTAAGTTTCAAGAAAATCTCTTCAGGCATTCAATAGATATGGTGGAAATAGTGAAATTTTATGTATTTGACCCTGACCTTTTGACCTTTGACCTTTGACCTCATGACCCAAACTTTCACCAGAGAATCTTAATTGGGTAAAACATGTATACACTAAGTTTCAAGAAAATATCTTCAGGCATTCAATAGATATGGTGGAAATAGTGAAATTTTATGTATTTGACCTTGACCTTTTGACCTTTGACCTTGAGCATGTGCACCCAAAAGTTGATAGGCACAACTTCACCCCCTAATACACATACATGCCAAGTTTCATTAGGATACCTCAACAGGTTTCGATAGTTACCTTGTCCACAAAATTCATTACGGACGGACGGAAGGACGGACGGACGGAAGGACGGACGGACGGACGGACGGAAGGACGGACGGACGGACGGACGGACGGACAACCCGAAAACATAATGCCTCCGGCACCACTTCGTGGCAGAGGCATAAAAAGGTAGAAGAAACAGAAAGCTGATGAAGAAGAAAATTTGTGACAAACATTGATTCTTGCAACTGCAATGAGACTTTGAGAATTATATTCACATGTGAAGTTCCACATACCACTATCGTCCATTGTCAACACACTTCCAGTACACCTACAAATGTAAAATCACCAGAATGATGTGAATAAGTGGGAATAATCTTCATCTCAACGAATCAAACAAATAAAGGAGACATAAACATACACAATCATCAATCACTTTGATACTAGTATAAGAATTTAATATATTCTATTCAATTTAATGTTTATTTTCCACTTATGAGGTGAAACACCCTCATCAGCAAAAGGCTGGTCATCAGAGGGTTCCAGACTGTCAAGTGAAAAAAATACAAAAACATTATAAATACAGCTCACACAGAGCAGATGAAAAAGAAAACTTGAGATAGAAAAAACAAAGATTACATTTGCTGATTGTACATTGTATCTTCATCAAATTGCACTGTAATTGTTCTCATTCAACATCAGTCCAACCCGACGCAGGACTGTTATCAGGCATTCACATCACGTAAGCTCATCTTGGGGCTCTAGTTTATTTTTTCTCTTCTTTCACTTCAAACTTCTGTAATTTCATGCATAGTAAATATTTCCATAACCTGGGCCCTGTTTCATAAAGCTGTTTGTAAAGTTAGGCATGGCTAAACGAACGACTTAAATATGGCAAGCCAAGTGAGTTTAATAATCATTATTAATTTCAATAGCTACGGTTGAAATTTGGAGATAATGATTGTTTCATGTTAACACACATTTTAGCTGAAAGTGTACTTTTGCCCCAATGTAGATGAAATACTGACATACAGTCGTACTTTGTTAAAATAAGAAAAAAAAATGGGCACACATGTTGGCACTTCATATTCCAGTCGTTCGTAAAGTCATGGCAATGATGCGAAACTTAAAGAACAGTGTTATGAAACAGGGCCCTGGGTCATCACAGGGCAAGCTATAAATAGTATGCAGTGATAAAGGGAAATCACATTTTGATCAAAGAGGAATCTTAGAAATTTCACTGCACAAACTCAAGAGTCTAAGATGACTTGGGAGTGGAAACAAACTATCATTTATGGGATCGTATAGTTTTGGTTGAGACTTAACTTCAGGTTTTTATCATTTTTTGGTGAGATAATGAGAAACCTGTTATGAAATATGAAAGAGCATGTAATTCCAAAGAGGGATTTAATGTTTATTTGATGAAAATTGGTTTCGAAATGGCCGAGATATCCAAAACAGAGTGATCCTAATAAAGTGTGGGACCCACACTTTATTACGATCGTTTTGTTTTACTTTGTTTTTGGATGTTTCAGCTATTCCAAACCCGATTTTTATCAAATAAACTTTGAATTCCTCTTAAAATGGTATGCTCTGTACTATTTCATAAGTGTTTTCTTGGTATCTCGCAAAAAAGTTAAAGCCCAATTTTCATCTCACCAATACTGTACCATCCCTTTAACCTGTTGAGGACAGGCTGATTTTGGTGCTACACAAATTTCCCATAGACACCTGCCTGAGTATGCTCGGGACTAGTCTTCAGTGAGTTACGTTGACCACCACGCATTCTTGTTTGACTTTTGATTTCTACCCATGTGATGAATGATAGCGGGACAGAAACGCCTTCAAAATCAGATCAGAACGATCAGTAATAGCATCGATACTATGAAGTAATCATGAACAGAATGTGCTTAATGAGTTTTCCCTAGTTTGAAGAAAACGTAATGATCACTTCATAGCAGTTGTTACAGTTTCGGTCTTTGTTATAGTTAACAATCTTTTTTCTTTTTTTTTTGGTCTACACACTGTAAGTAGTGAGTCAGTCCACTTCGATGAAAAATGAAATTCAAAGACTCTTTCCCCATGTTTCCTCTCTCCAAGTAGATGCAGTTTCCATATCTCATTTCAGTGGGTTTGGTTTAAGTACATTGTATATATATATCTATGACCAAAGTTATGGGGAATATGTAACATCTGAACGTGACATAACATGAGCGGAAATATTATATTCCCCTTAGAGTTTTGACAGTTTATCAAATGACTCACAGTTGTTCAAATGCTTTGTGGTTATAAAGACTAAATGTGACCCGTCTTGTCAAAAGTAACCACAAGTCGGATTCTTCGAATTTTCTGTTGACAAGATACAGTTCTATTTAGTTAGTCCAGTCTCTAAGCTGTAATTCGATGTATAATCCATTCAGACACGATTTACATCCAGAGATATTACAAATCAAATGTAGCGAACATGGAAATTTTGTGACAACAAAATACTGAGAAAACCGCTATTAAAGTTCGCTCTCGGTTTCTTTTTTGTTAAGTCCAGGCAATCATAGATTTCCCCTCCCCCTCCTCCAAGAAGGAGTTCCGTTTTCTTGGGATGTGCGGTTTTTACCGTAAATTCGTGCCAAACTTCAGTGATGTGGTAGCCCCGCTGACGGACCTTCTAAAGAAGGGGGTCAAATTCGACTGGTCAGGAGCCTGTGAGACAGCATTCAACAGACTGAAAGCGGTGCTGATGTCAGATCCAGTGCTGGAGGCGCCAAACTTCGAGACACCTTTTCAGCTCGCCGTGGATGCCAGCTATGTAGGGGTTGGAGCTGTACTCCTACAAAAGGACAAAGCTGGTCTCCTGAAACCTGTCAGCTACTTCTCCAAGAAGTTCAACAGACATCAGCGGAGATACTTCACCATAAAAAAGGTGTGCATGCATGGGTCTGGTGTTAGCAGTTCAACATTTCGAGGTGTACCTGAGCAACTCGCCTGAAGTAACTGTATATACAGACCACAACCCATTGACTTTCCAGGAGAGATTTCGCAGTAAGAACCAGAGACTCTTTGGATGGAGGCTGTTTCTGCAGCCATATGGACTGAAAGTGACTCACATCAAAGGAAAGGACAACGTAATCGCTGATGCGCTTTCCAGAGCATAAATGATATGAACACAAACTTCTGTATGAGCAAAAAAAAAATGAACGTTGATAACTGTGACAAACATTGTGACAATGACCATCAAAATAATTTGATGTTGGATGTCAAATGTTCATACACTGTTCAAACTTCCAAAAGACTGGAATGTGTTGGTGTATGATACACATGTTTGTTCGTTTGTTTGTTTGTTTTGCATACCAGGTGTACAATTTGTGATATACGTCAACATTATTATTATGTGAGGCTATGCATGCAGTCATAGAGATGAACATAATGTATAGTCATGTTGTGTAGACAAATTTTAGATTACAAAGAAGTAAATATTTATGGTTTGTGATTTCACATTGGGTCAAATCTATGTCATGAATATGCATGTTGGTAAAAAGTGGGTGTGGCCTGTTCGGCCCACATTGGAAGCCAAGATGGCTCGAGGTTGGGACCATGCCGAGAGAAGAATAAAGTGTTCATTACTTTAAAGAAGTATAAAATTCAGGACTTTCAGTCCACTAGTTATGTTGAGAGTGGAATAAAACACATTTTAGTAAAAAAAACGACATTTTCAGGCCTTTAAAAGTGGCGATTTTCAGTATCAAAAGTGTTACACGTCGTCTGCTTGTGTACCACACCGGAGATCGCCATTTTGACGACCAAAACCAGGCTTCCCCACGAAGACGTGACGTCTGTGCGGAGAACTGCAAAATGAAGTGCCCGGATGTGCGCTACTGAATTTTCATGCAACGCATATGTGCATGCAATACTACGTGCAAAAGTAGTGATCGTGCAGGCAGTCCTCAACATGGTGTACTGCCAAGCGTTCGGCTGCCAAAATGCCTCCGGAAAAGGCCTACAGAAGTCTTTCCACACTATCCTCAACAAAGAGAAGAAACCTGAGTTATTCAGCAAGTGGGCTGCGGCCATCAAAGTAGAAAAGTTCTTGGATCCTAACTACAAATGTAGCAGAAATGATGTGATCTGCAGCGATCACTTCGTGGAGGGAGATTGGGCAGTCGACATGCAAGCAAAATTGATGGGCTCGAAGGAAAGAATCCGACTGAAAGAGCATGCTGTACCTTCAGTTTTCTTGCACACATCAAAATCATCGGCTAGACAATCAAGCGTTACACGCATTTCGACTCTGGAATCGAAAAGAGTGAGTAAATTATAATATTTTGCATGATTTGATAACATTTACTATACCTGTCCTAGTAGTGGCGAAACCACGTTGTGTTGTTTAGATGTATAGTCTTCCATGCGCAGACCCTAATCGATCTACATGTATGTATACGCGTACGTTTGCGATATCGATCGTCATGCACGATTTTGGAAGCAAAACATTGACAGTATCATGGCATGCATCACAGCTCTAGCTCAGTAGTGATTAGTGATGGTGATTTGTTTCGGTGTCAAAATGTGTGACATGTTGTTGCCCCACCAGGATTTCCCTCATTCCATAATAGTGTAAACCAAAAACCCTTGTGGATTGTGTGGTTACTGAGTACTGTGTGAGGAGTGATTGTATCCAGTGCACAGGCTGTAATATGTGTCTTTATAACACCGCTCAGAAGCCTCGGATGAGACTTTTTCATGCCATGTTGATCACCCCAGTAGGGTTTGGATCTGTCCCTCTGTGATGACCTGAACATTACTGCAAGTAGTGACAATACTGTTAGCGATCCCAGTGTTGGAAACTTCTTCAACCCACTGACATTTTTGGATGATGGTATAAAAGTTGGAAATCTTCTAAATCTTGAATCTGGGGTAAACCTAACACCATTCCTTTCCTCCAGCCCAAAATGTGTGTACCGCAGCCAGCAAGTTACAATTCTAAAGAGAGGCCCAAAATCAGAGAAAATTCAAACCTAAACAAGCCCCTGCTGTTAAGATTGTTCTTTCATCAGAAGTAGTTCAGCAACGAGTTTCCCAAATTAAGATTTCTAAATCTTTGGGCACCTGGATTATAAGCAAGAGAGATACATTTAACAATACCGCCAAAGTACATCAAAGTAAGAGCAAGGTTGTTTCGTCTCCTCATTCTTTAACAGTAGCCATCATGAATTGCTGAAGCGTTAGAGGAAAAGTCGCAGTCTTTGAAACTTTCATCCATACTGAAATACCAGACATCACACTTGGTACGGAGTCTTGGCTTGAACAGGACATACTAGTCCGTGAGCCAGAGGGGGCCACTGTGCATCCCTCCCCCCCCCCCCCCCCCCCCCCCCACCCTCTGCTGTTGGTACCATTTTGTTTGTTAGGACCTCTAGTGTACCTGCTAGGTACAAGAATCATATCATATCGATCGCCACATTTCACATCCTTTGTGCTTACTTCAAAATGATGGGTAAGAAGACGGAAGGATCTGGACTGCAAGATATCCTGATTGAATCCGGTATGATGTATTCTGGTTCATTGAAAGGAGTAATGACAGGGAAGAACTATGAAAGGAGTTTGCAGTGTCACAAGACAATGTTGGAGTGCTTGGAAAGGCTCCTTCTGGAAGAGTTCCTATCAGCTGCTGGAAAAGACTCACGGCTCTCAGACATCCCAGAGACATCAAAGAGGAAATTTCAAGCACTCTTACAATCATAAACAAGTGTGAAGCTTGGGGAAGTCCTGGGGGATGCACATCTCACCACATTGCTAGCATCTTCAAATGCAAATCCACGCGCTGCATCATGCACCAATACATCACAGAAACAAACGAATTCAAAAGTTCCATCACAGGCCAACACTACCCCATCACCACCCACATTCACTGCAAATCGGAATGGACAATCTATCTAGTAGCCTGCAAAAAAATGCCAAAAACAATACGTTGGTAAAACCGAAACCTCACTCTACACAAGATTCTCTAACACCTGGTCAGAAATAAAAAACTTCCACACTCCCCAATGAAAAAACACTCACATACACTGTGCACTACAACCTGCCAGACCACACCATTAATGATCTCACTATTAGTGGCATCGAAGTCATCCACAACAGACAAAGGCCCACGATTCTCAAACGTGAATCATTTTGGATGAAAAAACTCAAAACCCTCCAACCCAATGGCCTCAATGTAGAGGAATAGCCACCCTACAAAGCCCTGTTAAGGGAGTAAGCGGAGTATTCTCATTCCCCCCTCTTCCCCATTCCCCTCTCTTCCCCCCCCCCCCCCCCCCCCCCATCCTCTACACGTGCCCACGACCGTGCGCACTTGTCCGGAGCACCCACAGCTCGTCCCCTTCTAAACATGGCCAGCATCCCTCTGTGTCCGCCTAGCCTCCCACCCGCCTTGCTCCACTCACTTGCCACCAGTTGACCATTGGCCTGTCTTTCCTCCCCCGCGCTCGGTTAGGCCAAAAAAAAAAAATTGTTGCATTGGCGTAACCCGCCCGACCCTAAAAATTCCACCGACCGTATGTTTTTTTTTTTTTTTATTGGGTTGGCTATCGATATCAAGTATCTTGTTGATTGCGATCGCGATCGCAAAAACCCGGAAAAACCCAGAAGTGTTTCATACAGAACCCGCGGCAGCTGCACGCCGCGCTATGTTGTACGCAAAAGCTATTTATAAAGCTAGCTCAACACTACGTGTGTGAGTGTGTACGAAACGAATGTACACTACTGTTTATTAAATACATGTCTGTATGTGTGTACGAGGCATGCCGGCAGAGGCGATCGTGAGGGAGCCGGAGCTAGCTAGCTAGCTAGAGCTGCATACATGTCCGCCTTGCTCGATCAGCCCAGCATGGCCGCGTATTCCGTAAAGTTTACCGGCATGTTGGGGCCCAAGAAAATCTTCAGTGTACTACGAAAATGTGACACCGATGACAGGATTGGCGATGTTATTCAGAGAATAGCCGACTTAGATTGTGACACTGATGCAGCTCCAGTAATACTTTCCTCCGTCCAAGCTTCAAGCAGTGATGGGGGAGGGTCCTGGGGGGCGTTTCATCAACGAGTTCGTCGGAGGTTTTCACCGACAAATTTGCTATCAGCCAATCAGACGCAAAGATTTACACTGACAACTGTTAAAAGCTAATGAAATCCTTGTGTCTGATTGGCTGATAGCAAATTTGTCGGTGAAAATTCCGACGAACTCGTTGATGAAACGCCCCCCAGGTCGGACGTTTTGCCGGGGGAAAGGGTATTAATTCTGGGGGGCATTTCATCAACGAGTTCGTCGGAGGTTTTCACCGACAAATGTGCTATCAGCCAATCAGACACAAGGATTTACACTGACAACTGTTAAAAGCTAATGAAATCCTTGCGTCTGATTGGCTGATAGCAAATTTGTCGGTGAAAACTCCGACGAACTCGTTGATGAAACGCCCCCCTGAACGACTTCGGGTATCACTTCGTCGTGGGGTACTTCATGCCCTGCGATTCGGCGTCTGCGTCTGAGGTGCCTAAGAGTAAGAAAGCCTTTGAAATCCTAATTTTTGTGCAGATTTGCAGCCGCTTGCAATCAAGTGCTACTGTCTGAAATATTGGAAAACACAACCGCATTTCTAATAAACGATTCTGAAATGATAAACCCTAGGAATTCTTTTATTGTATTACCTGTTGAATGGTTATGCATGTGTGTAGGTCTGTCTGTGTGTTTGTATATGAAAGAGTAAATACATGTATGTACTCTGCATGTTTGTGTGAATGCGTGTGTAAGAGAGAGTATGGTGTGTCATGGGTGTATGCAAGGGGGGGTCGGGAGGGTCGTACGACCCCCCCCCCCCCCCCCACCAAATTTTCAAAAGGTCCACTTTTTGTAAAAGACATTTTTGTTTTTTGAGGGCTTTTTACTCTATATAGGCCTACAACAGGGAAAAAAAGTGACCGGTGTTCCAGCAAATTGTCAAAAACCTCATAAATTTCGTAACTTTAGTTTTAATATGCCATAATTTACCTTATTTCTAAGCTGCACTGCCATGCCGAAAAAGTCACTTTTGTATGCACCAAATGGCCCCATTTTAAGATACAAAATTCAAAAACTCCCTACCGTGGGAGGGGGGACACCCCCCTCCCACACCCTCCCCCCGCTCGGTCGCTCCGCTCCCTCGCAAAGGCAAAGGTCCAAAAATTTTGATTACGACCCCCCCAGAAAAAATCCTGGATACACCCCTGTGTGTGTGTGTGTGTGTGTGTGTGTGTGTGTGTGTGTGTGTGTGTGTTGTGCATGTGTAGGCCTACTTGTCCTGTGATGCCCCCAGTATTTGATTGGCCTTTTCAATATTTGAAAACTTGCAAATATCATTTTCAAACTGAAAAAAAAAGAAGAAACAATCCAGACCTATTAAATCATATATGATTGATTCACAGAAAGAATGATTTAATACATTTTATATACAGTCTAGTACAATAGTCATCCTTGCCTACAATAAAAGTCGAATCTGTTAAGGACTGCAGAAATAGCTTAGATTTAAAGATAATTTGTCTTTAAAACAAAATATAAGAAGAGAAGAACTTGATATAAAGACCTTTGACTTGGGTGATTATTGGACTTTATGCTAATTTTTTTGTTTTTTTTTTTTGGGGGGGGGGGGAGGGGTGGTCGCCGACAAAAAGGGGGTACTCAAACTGGGGGCGATTGGGGCGGGATGTATTTAAAAAAAAAAAAAAAAATCCCTACCTACCTACCCTATTTTTCAATGACCCGTTACTCCAATGCAACAATTTTTTTTTTTTTTTTGGCCTTAGATAAACCCTGGTTTACATGAAAGCTCAAGCATCTGTGTAGTAGGAAAGAGGAAGCTTACATCAAAGCCAAGCAGTCTAAGAAACAACAAGATTGGTAGAATTTCACACAGATACGGAAGATGGTCAACAAATCAGTTTGATCTGCACACATGCAATACATTCAGGAATTGACTGCTACAACACGCATTTCCCATAGACACTGGCCCGAGTATACTCGGGACTCGTCCTCAACGGGTTAAGAGACAATGTGATGTCTGCCAGTGATAACAGCAGCGAATGGTCTCAAGACACAGAGGAAGATGCTGGATGTACAGCAGCATATTGGGCTGTATGTGTACCTTGTCAACAGACTGTATCGAGAGTTACTGCTGTCAGTGAGAACAAATAATCTACAAGGATATATTGAGATCCTGCCAAATGTGATTGATGTCTTTTTGAATTGAATTGAATTGAATCGTACCAATTACATGCGCGGTTGGGAACCCCCTTCCTCGACAGACTTAGAAATATGGATCCTGAAAAGCGTGAGATTCTTGAGGCTGGAGCAATGTCAATCCCGCGTATGCAGAAATCCTTTTCAAGGATACCTGCTGCCTAGACACTGGAGCAAACTGTAAACCGCGATGCAGCTTCTCCCACAAGGGGAATTCCATCGTTTACTAATTCCCACAGAGCTTTCAGGAGACGGGCTATCACTCTTACTTAACGAAGTATGGCTGTCGTGGAGCTGCGAGAAATGGTTAATGTTCAAGCCGGAGAGGCATCCATCAATCAACTCAGGAAAAAAGAAGAATTGTACGGGACGATGCCCACATTGCAGCAATCTTAAACAGGAGAAAACGCAGAAAGAGCACGCCATCTTCGACGCTGCAATGAGGGACATCAGAGACGTTCACTGGCGGCACCCGTCTTTCTCAGGCAAGCAGGTGCTAGTCGTCGTGGAGCCCAGTGGAGCAGAGCAGCAGTCTTACGGAGCGGACTACGACCATGTGAAAGCCACCGTCGGGGAATCAGCCAGGACACTGCGAGGGAGCACCATCGATGAGGAATAAACCTTCATCCACCAGGACACGGACAGACGCATCGGATGCATCATCTTCATGAAGTGCGACACCTGCGACCACTGCACAGAGCAACCGCCTTCTCTGAACGCCAACGACCTACCCATCTTCAGGGGATTTCCTTCGCCATCGCCGTCTCCAGCAACATCAGGACACTTCGTCACCTTCGCGGAAGCTCTTCAAGTACCCAGGGTACCATCATGCCAGCACATGCCCCTGTTCCAGGAGAAGGGGCTTGGTCGGTGCATCTGGGACGGATTATTACTCAATGAGGAAAAGTGTGCTTCGATGATAATCGCGCCAATGTGGAAAAGATGTCAACTTAATAACATCCAAATCAAGATTAATGATTCTCCTGTGAATCAAACTGAAACATGCAAGTATTTAGGTGTGACCCTGAACGAAACGTTAACGTGGAACAATCACACAGTGTATGTCCGAGGTATATTATCCTCTGCTATTTACTGCCTGAAAAGAATAAGACCATTTATCTCACAAGACACTGCCTTGTTATTATACAAAGGCTTAATTTAGCCGCACCTGGATTACTGCTCCATTATTTGGATGAACGCAGGAAAGACTTAAACTAAAATAACTGTACTACAGAAAAGAGCCCTTCGTACTGTCTTACTGGTAGACAATCATTTCAGGAGTAAATCCCTTTACAACCTCACTGAAGTTGAACCAGTTGAAATGCGCAGGAAGAAAGAAGTTGCCCTATCTATTTTTAAGCTCCTGCATGATATGTTGCTATTGTTTCTATGTGATAAAATAACAGTGAAACAGAATGCAGTCATTACTTAAGAAATTCACGCAATATCCTCAAACTGAAAAACCTAGGACAAATTTTGCGAAACATGGATGTATTTATACTAGCATAAGTATTTTCAATGATCTCCCCGAAAATATTAGAATATTAGACGGTCTGACTTCCTTTAGAAATCCTCTTGATTCAGTCATAGATTTTCATACATGTACTCAGAGTATCTGTTTCCTGTCTTGCATTGCATGCAGATTTCAGTTTTACTGGAAAGACATCAGCAACATATGATGTGCAAAAAAGAATGGATTTCTGCAACTGAGGCTATCTACTCTGGAGATGAGATGACAGAGCAGCAATCACTTCAGTGCTGCCGACGGAAGCAACAAAAGACAAACTGCGAAATTGCATCATATCTGAGGTCAAAAGAGATACAGATGAACTTTGTAGGCTAAGCTCAAACTCTGCTTTCAGGATGTCAAAAGTTGATGCTCTGCAAAGGTTTAGTTTGCGAGATCAGCCAATCGAGTTGGAAGAAAAAGCGGCACTCTTCAAAATCTGTGCTGGAGGATGCATCTGTGAGTGGCCGAATGGAAAAGAATGTGACCAAGACAAAGGACGGCATACTTCCAAACATGATGTTGGCTGCTGGGATTGTTCTCAACAGTCAAAAATCAACGAATGAACACTCACCAGACCATTAACAGTTTGCTTCTCAAAAGCTCAGGTGCCAGGAAAAATGTAATATCCAGGCTCAAGTAAAGAGGCCTCACATTGTCGTATCCAACAACTTTGGAAAGGCAATCTCAGTGTGGGGAAGACTTTGACAGCAGTGTCAAAGGTTGGGCAAAAGAAGTGCACGACAGCGACATGATAGAGAGAAGATTCATAGAGGAAGGAGATTTGGATGGCCTGAGCTCATACAATGCTGCAAGGACTGACAAGAGTTATCAGCTGGCAATGGATAATGTCAATGTGATTGTTCATGCCCGGCGGCCAACAAAGACAAACTTTGGACGCGGTTACCATTTTTCGTTGGGCGTGCAGTCTCGAGATCATCGGTCTAATATGCTATCGTTTCAGGGAGACAAAATTGCTTTATTAGCTACATCGACATTATCTCAGTATTTATACTACCTGATTCATTATGGATTCTCTGTCTCCTATATGCTTTTCCTTTGATTTGGTTGCCTAGGAAGAAGCAAAATCAAGCAAAATCCAGCTTGACTTTTCAATCCCAACCTGCTTCAGAAGATTCTCATCAACCACAACTGAAAGTAATAATTAGATTTGACCTATCTGGTTCTTCTACTAACAGGTTGCCATTTGGGTTTTTGATGAAATCTGTGAATATTTGGGAAATTGCTTATTCCAAGCATTTATACCAAGTGACAAATTTAAACAAAACATCTTCATGCATTGTCACTAATTCTCAAAACAATAATGAAGATATGATTTCATATCATAAAACAATGAACAATATTACTCTTTTAGAATTGTGAGTTGATTTTTTAATTTTTTTCTGTCTTGCATTGTACACAGATCTCGACGTTTATTGGAAAGACATCAGCAACAAATGATGTGCCACAAGAATGAATTTCTGCAACTGAGGCTATCTTCTCTTGAGATGAGATGACAGAGCAGCAATCGCTTCAGTGTTGCCGACGGAAGCAACAAAAGACAAACTGCGAAATTGCATCATATCTTAGGTCAAAAGAGAGACAGATGAACTTTGTAGGCTAAGCTCAAACTCTGCTTTCAGGATGTCAAAAGTTGATGCTCTGCAAAGGTTTACTTTGCGAGATCAGCCAACCGAGTTGGAAGAAAAAGCGGCACTCTTCAAAATCTGTGCTGGAGGCTGCATCTGTGAGTGACCGTATGGAAAAGAATGTGACCAAGACAAAGGAAAGTGTACTTCCAAACATGATGTTGGCTGCTGGGATTGTTCTCAACAGTCAAAAATCAACGATTGAACACTCACCAGACGATCAATAGTTTACTTCTCAAAAGCTCAGGTGCCAGGAAAAGTGTCATACCCAGGCTCAAGTCAAGAGGCCTCACACTGGCGTATCCAACAACTTTGAAAAGTCAGTCTCAGTGTGGGGAAGACTTTGACAGCAGTGTCAAAGGTTGGGCAAAGGCAGTGCACGACAGCGACATGATTGAGAGAGGACTCATAGAGGAAGGAGATTTGGATGGCATGAGATCGCACAGTGCTACAAGGACTGAAAAGGGATATCAGCTGGCAATGGATACCGGTAATGTCAATGTGATTGTTCATGCCCAGCGGCCAACAAAGACAAACTTTGGACGCGGTTACCATTTTTCGTTAGGCGTGCAGTCTCGAGATCATCGGTCTAATATACTATCGTTTCAGGGAGACAAAATTGCTTTATTAGCTACATCGACATTATCTCAGTATTTATACTACCTGATTCATTATGGATTCTCTGTCTCCTATATGCTTTTCCTTTGATTTGGTTGCCTAGGAAGAAGCAAAATCAAGCAAAATCCAGCTTGACTTTTCAATCCCAACCTGCTTCAGAAGATTCTCATCAACCACAACTGAAAGTAATAATTAGATTTGACCTATCTGGTTCTTCTACTAACAGGTTGCCATTTGGGTTTTTGATGAAATCTGTGAATATTTGGGAAATTGCTTATTCCAAGCATTTATACCAAGTGACAAATTTAAACAAAACATCTTCATGCATTGTCACTAATTCTCAAAACAATAATGAAGATATGATTTCATATCATAAAACAATGAACAATATCACTCTTTTAGAATTGTGAGTTGATTTTTTAATTTTTTCTGTCTTGCATTGTACACAGATCTCGATGTTTATTGGAAAGACATCAGCAACAAATGATGTGCCACAAGAATGAATTTCTGCAACTGAGGCTATCTTCTCTTGAGATGAGATGACAGAGCAGCAATCACTTCAGTGTTGCCGACGGAAGCAACAAAAGACAAACTGCGAAATTGCATCATATCTTAGGTCAAAAGAGAGACAGATGAACTTTGTAGGCTAAGCTCAAACTCTGCTTTCAGGATGTCAAAAGTTGATGCTCTGCAAAGGTTTACTTTGCGAGATCAGCCAACCGAGTTGGAAGAAAAAGCGGCACTCTTCAAAATCTGTGCTGGAGGCTGCATCTGTGAGTGACCGTATGGAAAAGAATGTGACCAAGACAAAGGAAAGTGTACTTCCAAACATGATGTTGGCTGCTGGGATTGTTCTCAACAGTCAAAAATCAACGATTGAACACTCACCAGACGATCAATAGTTTACTTCTCAAAAGCTCAGGTGCCAGGAAAAGTGTCATACCCAGGCTCAAGTCGAGAGGCCTCACACTGGCGTATCCAACAACTTTGAAAAGTCAGTCTCAGTGTGGGGAAGACTTTGACAGCAGTGTCAAAGGTTGGGCAAAGGCAGTGCACGACAGCGACATGATTGAGAGAGGACTCATGGAGGAAGGAGATTTGGATGGCATGAGATCGCACAGTGCTACAAGGACTGACAAAAGACATCAGCTGGCAATGGATAATGTCTATGTGATTGTACATGCCCGGCGGCCAACAAAGACAAACTTTGGACACGACTATTATTATTTGTTGGGCGCACAGTCTTGTGATTATCGCAATCAGAAAATCTGCATCTTCTCTTGGTTTATCGCAAAGTGTCACCCCAAGGGAAAAGGGACGAAGCCCAGACTATTATTGGTCAAGCGAGGGGGGGGGGGGGGGGGGGGGGGCGACACCTGTCAATCAATACTAACCGATTACGTCCGATCAGCCAAAAGAGCACACGCTGTCTATTGCTTGCTTCAACTACGCTGACGTCGTCTATCAAACAGAAACAATAACGCTCAGAGTTTATGATCAATCATGCTCTGTAACTTGCATCCAGGCAATGAAAGACTTTGGTGAGATAATATGTCATCACCAGCCAATCAGCTTCGAGTAGTTGCTAGGGGCGGAGCTTGTGAAAATGCCACGCAAAGCCCTTGCTCAAACTGTGCAGCAAAAAATTGACCAGCTGAAAGAAGCAAATGCATACAAATTATCTAATATTTCTCACTTTTATGGGAAGCGTGACACCTTGAAATTTGAACAAGTGGTAGATATATCCCTCTGGTTTCCGATTACCGGTAACCAAAAATCAAAATTTCAATTTCTTTTTTTATCGGTACCTCAACTAAAATCTGATTTTTCTCGGTTATGATGTCAGACACTTGTGGCTGCTTTTGACATGACGGGTCACAAATAGGCTTCAGAGGGCGTGGTATCTGGCCCTCAGGACTGTACCATTTATCCAATTGAAGAGAAATTTACTGTGATTATTTTTGGTGTGCTTGAAAAATGGGACATAAAGGGAATTTTCTTCCTCAAAGATTGTCTCATCACAAATGAGGAACTAGTGGTAAAAAACATGCATTTTTGAGCCAATTTGGATTTGAATTTTGACATGATTTTGGTTACAGAATGGATAAACATATAAAACATCTATACAAAATATGTTGTAGAAGGAGTTAAATTTGGAATGTTGGACAAAATCATTTTTTTTTCCCCTTCAAAACTGCTCTAAACTACCATTTATCAGGCAATAAGGTATTCCCCTGAGGCTTAAAACAACATTTTATTCATGTGTTTATATAACTACATGTATGTCAGGAAAATCTTCTGACATATTTCACCTTAAATATTAAATTGTTGTGTGGCATTTTGTTTGGTTGTTTTGGGTTTTTTTTTTTTTAGGTTTGGTGATGCATGGTTACATTCATGAGCTTTGTTCAACTTGGTCATAGGATTTGGAGTAGTGACAGTGACAGCGGAAAGATCACTTTCATATTGGTGGGTGCTACTTGATTTTCTGACAAAGTACTTGCATTTTCATGTCACATATTGTAGGGTTCAAATTTAGCACATGAACTGTGCCTTTTCAAACACAACATCCAACACCCATTACAGGAATCACATTGTCAAATGTTTCCTTTCTTCAGGTACCAAAGTATAACAAACTTTTTTCCATGGTTCTGGACTTCATGAATATTTGCAATGTACATATTTGACCTTTATACATTTTGACCTCTGATCTAAGACACATATCACAATAATGATGAAGTAGTGAATCTTTTTGTTGTAGTTGGTGCTGAAAGGAATTGAGATTGAATTCATGAGAACCTTTTTTTTTTCTTCCTTTTTGCAATATTTCAAAGTTGTCCCATTGCATGCCGTTAGAGGTATTCCAGGTTCTTTTGTTAAAATTGACTCATATTTCTATCATGTGCCAGAAACAGGTGAATTTCTCAGCAATATACCACAGATTTTTTAGAATCTCATATTCATTGCTATCCCTAGCTATTATCACTATAAAATCTCAGTAATTCATCTTTGCATGGTCATATGCACAAAATACTAAGTTTCCATGAGGGCCTCGAGTTGTAACCAAAACAGAAATCACATGAAATAACGTACAAAACAGATGGACCGTCACACAAACAAGTGGCTAAAATTCCTGCCTCAAGCACCAATGCATGACTTTATGCAACAGAACTTGGTGTCACTGATATTAAACACCTGGTGAAGAGGTTGCCACTATTGCAAGATGAGTTGAATGTCTCCAGATCATCCTGGGTGGGAGGTTGGTCCTGTGTTACCTGACTCCACACACCACCGGATGGATGTTGCTGGCATCACGCACAGAATGCCCACAGCTGGGACAGGCAAAGGATGGATCTGCCTGGTAATTACTCTGTAAAAACAAAAACAAACAACACATTCTTGTTAAATTACAGATCAGCAATTGGAATCTTACAAATTTCATTTGTAGAGGAAGACAAACTGAAGAAAGTTCACACATCAACCTTCTCCCCTCTGCTTCTTATTCTCTTGGTTTCAAAAATGAAAAATTTCGTAAACCCCTAATCCCATTTTCACATCCTTCCTTAACATTTAACATGTCAAGTTTCTGTATCTCTATACCATGCAACCTGAATATAGATGCAATTAAATGCAGATAACCCTACCTCAAGGATCCTTTAAACCCTCTTCCAGTTTCTACACAACATTTGCCTGCTTTTAGCATTTACCAAGAAACAACAAACTTGATCAAAAGTTGTACATGACTGAAGCAACTGGTTTTTCAACATCTGGTTAGCGGTTTGAGGGAGTTAGTTACAATTATACATGGCAAAGCATAAAAACATGGATGTGGTATAGGAGAAGTAGAAAAGATGATGACGCAGAAGGAGAGGAGGAAGAGAAAGAGGATGGAAAATGAGGAGAAGGATGAGAAAGACAAGAAGAAAAAAAGAAGGAAGAAGGAAGAGGAGGAGAAGAGGAAATTGAAATGTACAAGGAAAAGAGAAAAAAGAAGAAACAGAAAATGTGGCAAGTATTTCACCTTCACACACAACTCACATGTAAACAATAATAACAGAAGATATGCTGGCAACCAATCTCTTGTGGACAAGTAGGCCAGTCTCCACACACAGCACACTCCGTATACTGGGACCTGGATCTCTCCCTGCCCTCGGGCCTAACCATCCCGCTGCCTAGCAACCGACGTCGCAGGAAGTTGCGGATGCGGTGGACGTTGATGAGCGGGAGGAGGAAGAAGAGGAACTCGGCAAAACCATGCCACAGGAGTTCACGGGTCATGAACTCAAACGTCACCTGCCAATTGAAAAGATCAGATCATATCAAATTCAACCTACTATCAAGCATATTGATATACCAGCGGTCCGTTTCATGAAAGTCTTAAGAGAGACTTTTTGCTCTATGACATACTCTTAAGACTTTGTAAAATGTATTTGAAAGTCTCATATACATGCCCCTAAATATGAGCAACTTTGGCCATTCAGAGATTAATGTAAAGACTTTTATGTGATAACCAAAATAGTTGAATTGAAAATAATAAGAACTAAGGTAAAGTTTATGTTGCTCATGTTCATGAATGCAGATTTCTACAGAAACTTGTATTACTAAAACTCTTGCTCCTACTATTCTACTGTAATTATAGCAAACATATATCTGTAACATTACGATACGCTCTCAATGTCTTCAGTGACAAAATAGTGCCTTTGATCATTGAGCTGAACTACTTTTGTTTGAAATAGGACAAATTTACAAACATTGTGTTTGATAATTGGTCATCATTACATTTCTCAATTCTCTTTCACTGTTTTTCTCTGCTAAAAAGTAACTAATCACAAACAACAACACTGTCTGCTGCACATGACAACATCAACTTTGATACAGTATTCATCGCATAATCGGGCATCTGATAATCGGGAACCTCGCTTAAATGACATACGCTTCCAAGAAACATTTCCAATGCATGTTATTTTCACTGGATAATCGGGCGGGGACCTCTGATAAACGGGACAATTTTTCTTCAAGCGATCTTTGATTTTGTTGATATTTTACACAAAAAATCTACCAAAATACCACAACAATATTTCAAAGATTCCCTATCAGTTGTCGTTTACATCAAACTTACAAAGCAAGCTTCGGACTGGTGTGTTTTGACCTCCGTCCATCCAGTACTTGTACATGCATTGCCACGAAAGCGCCGTGTATAAGTATCCATGCCATTGCGAAACAAATGCTTTCGCGAACATTCTTCTCCCCTACATAAGCAAAGCCATGTGCTCGCTTGCAATTCCTACTCACATCCAATAAAAAACATGCCTCGCTCACACAACTCAGGCTGTGTACGTTGTTTAATCTCAGTCATACACTTTGAGGGCAAAGTCCAAATTCCTCGTCTCTGAGTGTTTAAACTTTCAATGCACTGTGATCTGTGACTGTGTACGTTCCTCAGTTGTGAATGAGCTAGAGGGTCGCGCCGAGAGGGGTAGCGTGGTGTATTCATGTACATGTACAGTACGTCAGTATGCATGTGTGTGTGTACGTGTGTGTGTGTGTGTGTGTGTGTGCACTACATGTACCTGTCGTATGCCGTTAGTGTATGGTGAGTGCTCATCGCGAAATCGGGCACCTCGCTTAAAGGGGCCGTGTTTGCTACTCCCGACCTGTCCCGATTATGCGATGAATACTGTATCATATATCTTCACAGCAGGTCACAAAAAGGCAGTTCATAGTATTGGGAACACAATTCAGAAATTTCACATTGACATCTTATTGTTGTAATGCAATTCACTGACATTACAAGAAAAAAAAATCAGCCTTAACAGAATAAAAAGGTAAGTATCACCTGAATTTACTGAACCCATCAATGCATATCTATGAAAAATTAAAAATGCAACGCACTGTTACTACTGTCAACTGATTTCTGGACTCTGCAAACGATGCTTTATTTCCTTTACCTGTCTCACTGACTGAGGGTGTGCAAATCTTGGTACGATGCCCAATACCCTCTCAAGGAGTGTTGGGTAGAAACCTTGCTGGAGAAACACAAGAAAGTTGACCAGAGAAGCCACTTTTACCAGTCTCTCCAACCAGTGCACAAACTTCCAGATCTACACAGTGAAAACAAAAACACACAGAGTAGAAAACAAAGAGAGAAATACACTAACAAACAAGCAAATAATTTTGATGGAAGACATCAAGTGTGTTCTGTAAAGTATTTTCAAAGGATGTAAGTAACCACTTGGGACTAAATTTGCATTCTGATTGCCATGCTCAGGTAGATAGATGGTGCTCCTTAGCATCATTTGGTGGTTCATTAATGGAAAGGAAGACCCAAGGTCAAAGAGAATGTGCTAACATAATCCTCATGCACAAGACTTTCTCTGCATATACTTCCCACTTTTCTAGTCTCCTATTTCAAGAGTGCATAGCAACAGCCCTAAAGGTATGATTTGATATGCAAGAAGTATTTTCACAACTATTACTGTATGATCATTATCATTTTGTTATCATCATTATCATTTTAATTTTCATTATCATTATCATTATAATCAACATCATCATCATGACAACTATTATCATAATCATTATTTACATAATCTTACATTTTAATTCTTAGAATGAATGAGATGCAGTTTGATATTTAAAGAAGTTTGGAAAAAGTGTCCCAAGATACCTTCACATCTTACAGGATTACATTTCCATGTATTGAGAGAAGTGCTTGTAAGAGATCTTTTTGGGAATATACATATTTCAGTGATTCAAATCTAACTTATAAGAAAATGCAACATCATTCATCTTTCTAACGTCCAAGGATGAACCTAGAAATCAGTAGTCACCATGCTTTTATAAGTTTTGCCACCCAATTTCGTCATGCCCAACGAAAAGTGATAGTCGTGTCCAGAGTTTGTCTTTGTTGGCCGCCGGGCATGTACAATTACATTGACACTATCCATTGCCAGCTGATATCCCTTATCATATTTTTTTATCAGTCCTTGTAGCACTGTGCGATCTCATGCCATCCAAATCTCCTTCCTCTATGAGTCTTCTCTACATAGTGTTGTTGTCATAAACTGTTTTTGCCCAATCTTTCACACTGCTATCAATGTCTTCTCCATACTGAATGTTGCCTTTCTAAAGTTGTTGGATAAGACAATGTGAGACCTCTTGACTTGAGCCTGAGTATTACATTTTTCCTGGCACCTGAGCTTTTGGGAAGCAAACTATTGATGGTCTGGTGAGTGTTCATTTGTTGATTATTTACCGTTCAGAACAATCCCAGCAGCAAACATCATGTTTGGAAGTAGACTTTCCTTTGTCTTGTTCACATTCTTTACCATAATAGCCACTCACAGATTTGCATTTGATATGATGCGAGCATTCATTTTTGGGCAAATTTGAATGATCATTGAGATTAACATTCAAAAAGCTATTGTACTTCATTCAATCTAATTTCATCAGCATTTGAATTCATGATTTTGTCACATAAACATGTAAATAGTGCGTTCAAATTAAAAATGCGCATGAAACGCATTCAAATTCGCACCAGCACAGCCATGATGACCGATAAGGAATTCAAATGAACGAATAGGCAAACATTTACAGCATCTGGGCAGTGTTTTTCATTGCTGCTCATGTTCTTTGTATATTCTCCATCTGTTTCAATAATCAATGCAAACGTAATGTGCCCAAGAATGAGACTCTTGTCTTTAACTACTGCAATTTCTCATTCCTCTGATGAACAATAGTAGAAGCAACAACTCATATACAAACTCCAGTTCCAAACATTCCCTGATTTATACAGACTATGGCAGCAGCTTGAGGACAGTACATGAATGTCTCGAATACAGACCGAGCTAGGTTGGCAGAAGCATTTGATAATCAGCAAGACTACCTAGAAATGGCCGACACTCTTGGAAAAAACAGGTCTATGGCTAGATTAGAGGTAGCGAAGTACGTATGTGGACACTGGCAGGGTCGAAAAGCTACCAAGGGGTGAAGCCCCGAAATGTGAAAATGGATGCCAACATGCGCAACCACTCGGAGAACGTCACAGATGATAACCCACATTTAACTCTTTAACAAATAAAGGAAAGTCTTGAGCGCAACCTCCCTGACAAGCCTGCAGTCTCAACATCTGTAGGCAGAGCACCGGATGGGATGCTGTTAACGCTGAAGATGGCAGAGGACGTCCCAGATGCCAGGAACGTCCTACGGGTACTCGACCAGTGTCAGGAACATATGCTGAATGATTTCTTGAGGACGTAGTTGTGGGAAACTGTATCTTCATCAGCGAAACGGGTTACAATATCTGGACAAGGCGTACACGAGAGAGGGCTCTGCGGTATGTTGCGGTTAGAAGGGTGATGCATGGACAGCGAGGTCGAAATTGCAACATGACCTTCACGGTGTCCACTGTCGTCGGTCTTATCTACCACAGAATTGCATTTCAAACTGAGGCAAGGGAGAGCTTCGAGGATTTCCTTGCTAAAATCGTCACCGAATGCAACCAATTGTTCCCTGCTGAGGATCCAATCTACCTGTTCTATGATTACACCAGACCCCATGTCCGTGCCCAGCTGCCCGACGGAGTAAACCCTTCAATACAGCTGACGCTACTCTCTCCCTACTCCCCCTTTCTAAACATGACAGAAATGGCACACTCAGCCTTCAAAGGCCGCTGTCAAGAGAACCTTGGCACAGCCAGCGTGGCAGCTCCGTTTCGGAGACAGGCAAGCAGCTCACGATGCAGGGGTCAACCTGCAGCAATGGCGCTGTGACATCCTGAGAGATGCTGCTCTCTAGAACCTTGACACCTTTACACCTGAGAAGTGCACTCAATGGTACAACCACTCTCAGACGTACATGCCAAGGTGCCTGGCATGTCAACAGATCAACGGCTGAAGAGATTGAGAGACTGTACATCAAAATTATGAATAATTATGTAAAAGAAAGAATATCCCAATGCAAAGTATATCACACACATTTCAAATCTCAAATGTGACTGAAAACAAAATCTGTAATACGACTATATCACACTTGACATATCGATGTTCTCAAGTGATCTCTCATTATAATATGTTGGCAAAGTCAGAGTTTAACCATTCTGTAAATGTTACATCCATTTGGATGGGGGAAATATAGAGAAACTAGTTGAATAAAACACCCCCCCCCCCCAAAAAAAAAAAAAAAAAAAAGATGTTGAACTTGAAATGATAACCCTGAACGTTGATGAATTTGCCATTCAGCAATGTAAGAATATTCATAAGAATTCCATAGAATTACAGGACTTGGACATGCTAATTGGATTTGAATGTTCAAAGGTCAGAGTTGTGTGCCTATAAATGAGATTGGAATTGGTATTTGGGACAAAATTGAACGGCTATTCAGCTGTCGCGAAATTGAATGCGAACTTTGCTTCCTTAAATTGAATAAAATAAAATCTAAAAGGAATGACATGACACAAATTTGAATGATCAAAAAACGAAAATGAAGCATGAGGGCACAGCGCTAACAAAAATCGCTTGAATTTGAACTCCCTCTCATTTATTCGAATGCGAATCTGATGAAATTGGGCGGGGAAACCTATATCAAGCTCTATGCTGAATGACATTACAACATCATGGCAACCTGCACTGCACACCTACCACCTGAACCCTTTCGCTGCTCCCTGTCATCTGGGAGATGTCCATGCTCCGCTCCTGGAACCACTTACAGCCTATGAGGAGCAGCGCAAAGAGGATCTTCTGCTTCCTACCCAGCACCTCTGACCTTTGACCCGTGGGCAGAGTGTGGGTGTACAGCATGTTGAGCATATGCTGACCAAGAGTGGCTCCAGTCCCACGCACAGAAAACTGGGTAAGGAAAAGAGAAGGAGTAATATAAGGGCACCATACATAATGCAAATCTTTGGTCTACAATTCATTACAAACCTCACATCAGTATCTGAAGGGCATGTGATATCTTGTTTACCAGACTGAACAACAGTAGTGGCTATCAATATCACACAAGTCACACCCCTTATCAACTTGAAACCAAATGCACCATAAAATTATAGAACACTGAAGTAGATTCATTCATTCTTTTTCTATCACAGTGTCCATACCTTCCAGGATTGAAAAAATGATGCTTTAAGCATTTCTGAAAGAGGAAAGTGTTCATACATATCTTTCTAAATACAAAGAAGAAAGAAATCCAAACATAATACATGATATCAGAACAATTAGGATTTCAGATTACATATGAACTTAACCATAAGCACATACAATGTGATATTCATAAACTTTTTAGCACTACTAACTGGGTAATCAAACACAAGTTTAGACAAGTGCATTAACACATGAAGATACATTTTACTGTGTTGTTAAAACAATCCAATCTTACCAGTAGACAGTGTAGTAAAACAGTTGTCAGAGGAAGCCAAATATAATTAAACTATCTTTAAATTGCACAACACACAAAAGTACAGAATAGAGACTCACATGCCATATGAGAAGTCGCAGTAAAGCATTTAACTCCGGATCAATCTTTGACAGCACTCCAGGCTAAACAGATTTCAGAGAAAAACAGCATTTTGATCAGTTAAAAGAAAAAAAATGTACATCACAATAATGATGTGAGACTTGGGCAATCTCAAAACCTGTTCTTTAACTTCGGATTATTCAGACAGGCAGGGCAAGGTAGGCCTGCATGTACTTCATGATGTCTGTGTCACACTGGTACATGCACTGGACTAGAAATGCATGCAATCACGCCTTTGTTTCAAGCTGTGGTGAATGGCTATTGACTAACTTTACTTTTGCACCTTTTAAAGCTTATCCAATAGATTGCCATCATTGGTTACTCATTAATGTTGGGTGGACTGAAATCATCACCTATATGTGTGGGGGGGGGGGGGGGGTGGTGAAAGGGTGGAGCTCTTCTTGGGATCATATTGGGATGCTAAGGTAGATATGAACTCTGAACCTTGCATAATGTTACAAAAGAAGTCTGAAAAAAACATCAGAAATTTCAGACGATGCTCAGCACAAAATGAGAATGCAGGGAAGCATCAAAATATAGAGATGGAAATGAAGTCATTACCTGAAAGAACTGGAAAGCCTTTGTAAACTGTGTCCTGAGGAGGATATGTATCTCATCATCAAGCTGATGTGCATCCAGCTGTAGGTCAGAAAAAAAAATGTCAAAGGTCAATTCAAGTCACTTTGAGATCTCATCACGCTATGCCTATAGATCTATACACCGCCTAACTGCGAAGCCCCAACGTGCAGCGTTGCGGCTGTGCCGTTTTCGCATTCAGATCGAGGAGTTGTACAAAATGGTGCCGTTTCGGCGCTATATTTCCTTAATTTTTCAACAAAAACTACTAGGAATACTTACATGGGTCGATTAAACCTAAATGATTAATTTCGGCGACTGTTTGACGCATTTCATCGCTTATGATGCAGAAAATGTTGTCTTATAACGCGAATATCTTCAGCTCACCGATGCTCACTGAAACTCACAATCACTCGCACAGGCGCACAGCATGCATGCAGTGCAGTGCATTGACAGCATGCGTAATGCGTACTAATGGATATAGCAGCAAGTCTCTCCACTGTTGCACTAGGGCAGGCCACTTATTACTCCTAAAAAATTTAGAAAATTTTGCAGTTTCTAGATAAATGGGTGAGAAAAACCAAGTCGTAAAGGTAATGTATATTTCATTTTTTATTGTCACTGTGTTTATGACAGAAATTTAGCCGTGCTTTATTTGTGAAGTCGCTGTGAATGTGGCAATGGAGTTATTCTTGATTTTTGCTCCCGCTCAGCTGCGAGGTAGCCGCCAGGACCGCGCTGCAAGGTGCGGTCTCCGGGGCTATACACAGCCCTGCTGCTGTACACAAGTGTCTTCGCAGGGCGTCAGGTCAGGCTACTCAAGCTAGTGAGCATGTAGCAATGTCATGACATAAAATGTCAAAACTTTAATTTCATTGTGAAGTTGATGAGCACCTTGTAGCTTGTGCAGTGTGCAAACCCCTATCTATTATTATGAACAAATGATGAAGCAGCCTTTCTCCAGCATGCTGCCCACCAACCAGTACTACAGATTTGGTGGAGGAAAAAAAATGTATTGAACACTCTTGCCAAACCAAATCTAGAACCCTAATTGCAAAAACGATTAACGTTGGTTGATGTGACAAAGATTCTAAATCTAGCAGGCGTTAAATTAAATCATTCTTCAAAAACTGTTAAAGAAGTTATTAGTTAATCAATAATAGTACCAAATCTCTCTTTTTAGTTTTATCTCATTCCATTCTTCAATTCCCCTTCAAAAGAACATTGCAACTTTGAGACATTTGTTAGTCCCAGGAAAAATGTTATGTTCAACTAATAAATAAAATGCAGACGACCAAATATCATACAAAACTGTCAAGCAAATTTCTACAGTTTACAATGCAATGCAAAGCAATGTGCATTCTCATCATTGCATACGAGGTTACTGACACGTACCTGGTTCACGCGCAATACGCTGTGCGACATGGTTGTAAAATCAACTTTTAGTGCTTGTGATTTCACATGCCAATACAAACTAGCGAGTTGTCAAGATATTCAGAAGTTTGCGCTATTCACGACACCTTTCACCACAGCTATCACAGATGAATTTTCAGTCACAAATCAACTTGTCACGGCAGCTTGATATACGGCAGCAGTCCTGAGCGTTCCTGTATGTGTACCTGTGGCTGCCCGGACTCTTCCCAGGGGTTCCCCGGGAGTGACCACCGATTGTCCGTTGCGCGAGTGTTCTACACCCCTTCACTTTGCTCCACTCAAGAGTTCAGTGCGTTTAGCTCACATGCCTTCCTCCCGAACCTGTGCGTCACAAGACAAGTTCGACCCTACCAACATTACACGGCCAGAAACAACTCGGCACCGTAGGTAGCAATTGATTCATCTACTACGTGTAGTCAGGAAGGTGGGAAGCCCACCTCCCTGGTGTAGTACAGTACACTGTACACGATTTCCCCTACTTTCAGTACGTGTAATATATATCCAAGGAATTATCACAGAAGGATCTGTGATAACTCCTTGGCATAACATGGTGTGCTAATTAATGCTTCATGTAGAATCACTGTTGTCACATAAAAATCATTTGCTCATGAGAAGTAAGAACACTCGACTTTGAATGTTTTTTTCTTATGAACGAATTATTGTGACTGCGCTAATTTCACGTTCCCCCGTTTTATTTCCCACTGAATGTCTGTCTGTCTTTCAGTTTACACCTTCAAAAACTCTGTGTCAATAAGATTATCACATGCACCACTTTTAACAAAACACAAGAATTCCTTTGTTTGAATTTACAATATTTACAGATTTTATTGTCAACATTATTGTCAAAAAACAAAATATTTTCCAGGTTATTTTCCTGCATGCAAGGCGGATTGCAATGCAGCTTATAATATTGGGTACATGTATGAGAAAAAAAGATTGTGAAATACAGTATTTGCACATTGCATGGTATAACACAGGATACAAACAGTTGGCCAGAACTTCCCTTCCAGTGTACCACACAAATCCATTATATGGATCTCACCTATTACACAAAAACACACAAAACAAGAAGTAATCAAACTGAACATTACACAAAATGTTAACACTGCAATGTCAACAATACATGCCTCCACTTGCAAAGCTGCATTAGATCCACGTAATATGCACTGTACACCATGCTGACATTTTGATCATACATAATCATGATCTGCACTGCCCTCTCGTGAACGTCACTCATTTTTGTCACATTACATCAACAACTTAAACATGCACTTTTCGCATAAATTACCTTTACAGAAAACAAAATTTCGCCCCTAATTGAATAAAATTACCTTGTCATGCAGAATCATGATTTATGTATGTTAAACTTGAGTTATCAAAAGACAATTAACATAAAAGATTTGCACTGACCTCTGAATCCTAACTTTCCACTGTTAAAAATAATACAGTTGAACCTCTCGTATCCGGACAAGTCAGGACCAGGGCTCATCCGGATAAGGGATTTGGCCAGATACGGGAGACTCAATGCTTTATACATGTACATATACATACACATGTACTGATGTAGCCCATTGATTGTAGTACCACATGTAGTAATGTGTATACTGCAACCTTTTCATTGTTACACTCAGTAACAGACCCTAAAATAGAGGTTTGTGTTTGCAAGAATGAAATCATTTTCTTTTATAAATTCTTGGGATGATTTACCTAAATAATTATTAAGAAATGTATCAAGTATATGTAATTCATGTGTGTTTGTGTAGGAGTTCTCATGGAGTTGGGAATCCCCCTTTCCTCCCGTAATTATATACAAAAAAATTTAAAAAAATCACGGCGAGATTGCGTCCGTATAATAGAGAGATCCGGATAAAGGGAGGCCGGATAATAGAGGTTCAACTGTATGTGTGTATCATCGTATCTGTTCACACTTCATCCTTGTACAATTGTGTACATGAATCTGATCCCTTGTTCTGAGGTATCACTACAAGTAACAAATCAGACTGCCACCAAGGTACAGACAAATTGAAAAAACAAACAAACAAATAATATGTTGCCCCTGATGTGGAGGCATAAAAACAAATCACAGGACATACACTTCAGCTAAAAATCCTTCAAGAAGATGCACGCTGGTTGGCTATACACGTTTGGCACCTGAACTCCACTGCCAATACAACACAGACACTCCTGCGATAGTTTCACACTGAAAGAAGGAAGAGATAAAAATCATAATCCTCACATTTTCAAGACTGTTTTCAAGCCATCTATGTGCACATAAGAGAATCAGTTTCTACATACAAACAAAAATGCATTATGACCATGATGAGTTAGCAAGATCTTGTATACCTTGCGAGTTGTCACGACATGTGTATATAGAATAACTTTCACGGATGACAGAAAAATCAGGACTAAGTGCAAATTAAATATATAAAAGCAAACCATTCCTATTAAAGCAATACAGAATAATCACACACACAAAAAGGTTTCTCCTGACATCCTTTCAGAGACCTGCTTTCACACAAAGAACAATTGATCCTTGAGGGTATTGCTTGGAAGATCAACTGTAGTTCTATTTTAGAATAAGCAATGTGATTACATAAGGCAAGGATGGTTCACACAAGGATTGTTACATAACTCAACTATCTTAACAGCATTCTACGCCATAAAGGCAATGTCTGACATATTGTAACAAAGTCTGCTTGGTAAGTCTTGCAGTGAAGAAAAAAAAAATAACACAGACCTCCGCCAAGCACATATGCTGCTAATGACCCTATATTCCAGTAATAAAGAATCCTTCAAAAAAATTAAAAATATTCCTGCACCCAGATGGTGATCCAGATCAATACCAAAATTTAATCCTCCGTTCCTCATTTTGAGTTGTTTTGCAAACAAACCAACCAATGCCAGCAAAAACAAAACCTCTTTGGCAGAGGTAACAATCATACACCGTATAAACAAAAAGCGGTCTAAAAACATGCATACAATGTACAGCCAGAGAAACAGCTACTTCCTATTCAGCCTGCTATACCTGCCTCATGAAAAAGCCATTCACAGACATATTACTGATCATCAGCAGGTGCATTTCATTGTTCTAACATATATGGGATACAAAAGTTTACTGGACTCATACATGCCAAGGTTATCACTATGTAGGGTAGTTACTACATGACATTCTTTGCATGGAAAATATATATCTTACAGTGTACTCACACAAACACACACACACACACACACACACAAAGTCACTCTCTCTCTCTCTCTCTCTTACGCTCTTTATACACTTGCAAAAATGTATTCGCACAATTACTGCACACCAAGTTTGGCAATTATAACGCAATCTAAACTGAACAGGATCTACCTCTATCTACAACTTAACTTACAGGTATAACCAAAGATTTCACCTGAAATGACACTGTTGCTAGGATCCATTCAGACAAGACTCTGATACAAAAATATATTGTTATTTGCTCAAATGAAAATGTTACAATCCAATTTCAAATATGCAGTAGACTCTACAACAAATATTTTGAGATATTTGCCCAGTTTCACGAAGCACAAGGAGCAAAAACTGGCCATCTACGATAGTTGCAGTTACTATAGATATCAAAACAATCCATCAGCACTGAAATGAACATGCAGTTGTTGCCATGGTAATTGGAAATATCACACTTACGAGTGTTAATCTTTCTGAGAAATTAGGACCAGAGATCTTGTCACACGACTACAATAAGTCCTTATTGCTACAAAAAGAGAGTGCCAAGAAAGTGTAACACTGCATGCAGAAAACTATAAAAGCATACACCTACTTATTCAGTACTGTATTGTGCTTACCAATTTGGATAAACTATTTCATTATTGCAACATTTGCATTGAAATACATAGGGAACATCTTTACATTTTACATTTGGTCATTTTCATACATGAAGATAGTTGATAGCAGGCAGCTGTATACATGTGAACAAAACGAAATCAAATTTGACTATCACATGCGATTCCTGTCAGGTCTACCTCAATAAAGCGATTAATTCACATGTACCAGTACATGAAAGCATACATCTGCAGATTAATTGTGATATACAAAGCATCATAAACATGAATTTGGTAATTAATTTTTCACATTTTCAAAGAGCCACTATGCATATCAGAACAAATATATAACACTAACTGACATTCAATCAATGTGTCATCATATTTCATTGACGCTAATCTGTTGTCACAGTTCACATTTCCTTTCATCAGGTCACTTTGGCACATTTCAGGTCACTTTCAAACTCTAGCACTTAAGTACTTTTCAGTGTCAGATCTCTTTCTTTTTAGTTTTTCCTTTCTGTTTATTTCATCTCTACATCGTGTTTATCAAATGAAGATAACTTTGAATGCATGAATTGAGGTCATGAACATTTCAAAGACATTCAACTGACACCATTCTACAATATTAGTTTAAGAAACAAGCAATCTTCTACAAAAATAGACTTGCCATGTAACAGTACATATCACAACAGAAAATAGATCTTTGGGCAAGATGTAATACATGGCATGAGTCTACTCATGCAAATTGATGACCCTTTTAACACTACTCACAGAAAAAAGCAGAAAGCTAGTTAACATGTAACCTTAATGAAAGATGAATTGCAGTTTTCATAATCACCACATTTATTCCCTAAGTATCATTTCTTCCGTAAGTTTGTTACATCAGTAATACATGTACCAGTCACTCCAATGGCACTGGAAATAATGGCTTGACTCAGCTTAATATCAGCAAATTAAAGGCAAGGTGTCAAAATATTGAATGAACTGATGAAAAAGCTGTAAATTACCCTTTATCCAGATTATAAACATGCAATTTTCTTCCACAAATTATCAATTACTCTCACCGAAATGAATTCTACATTGCAGCTGAATACAGACCAATAAGTACCACATGAGGAATATTAAGGAAAAAGGAAGCAAACTATACTGTTTTACAATCCTAGTTTAAAGGGATAGTATAGTTTTAGTTGAGATGGGGCTTCATATTTTTTTTTTTCTGTGCCATCCCTTTCACAAAATGAGTTGCAACTTGCCCATGCAGGTGATGCATGTGTATGTGCATGTGTGTGGGAATGAGGAGGGGGCTGGGGAAGTTGTGGAAGCTCACACTTACAATCTTGATCCATAAAATGAGGAACAATATCACACCTTTATTGTAATTGATTGACAAGTTGCCCTACATCAACGTAAATAAGCACTGAATTAATCAGTGTTTACTAGTAGCCATGGATGATATAAGAAATCATGGGCATACATACTCGGTCAGGATTTGAACCTACGACCTCCCGATCATCAGTCATCAATAAGAGCAATATCACATTTTCAAGAATATGATGCAGGAAAATGCTACTAAAAAGTGTCATGACTAATTTTGCACTGTTTTGTGCGACCATGAAAATGAAATGACGCTTCGACATGCACGTTTATTCCACTCGGCATACATCTGATGCAGTCCTCACAGCATATCTTACAAATGTTTCACTCTTGAAAGTCAATGGCACTTCTGTTATTTCTCGGCTCCCCTTCTGGAGAATGGCACATATAGGCAATAGTCAAAGTCACTTAGGAAATGAAACACCGCACTGACAGTCGTGCATGCTTTCTTCTCCTGTCTGTGGCAAGAATGAGAGAACCTCTACCGCCACAAGACTCCTAATTGGACATGGGTACGATGCGCTTCTGCCGGACGCACCGCCACACCCAGTCTGACGTCACAAGCTCGGTAGAGGAGCTGCTACCCCCCTCCTGGAATGAGAAGAAATCACAGACATGATGACTTAATTACAAGCTGTTGAATTATCTGTACCGAGTGAATGGCATAACTCTATTTCGGCAATCTTTCATTTCTCAACAGGAATTAGGCAGAAACAACTGACAGTGTAATAAAATACCCTCTTCAAAGAAGATGGGGGGGGGGGGTAGTCAAAGCAAACCATCAAAAACTCCACATTACTCTCCTATTATTACTTTGAATGATGACTAATAGCAATTAATGTACGGGGTGTTGATGAGATAGACTGATGGTAATCCAACCGATGTACATTGTACATTACACCTCTAAGGATGCTTAGTCTTCACACTTCACTACCTATTATGGTATACGGTATCACAGTGTTAGCTGAACATTTTCACAATGAAAGACTTATTATCTAGTGATTTTACAGCTTATTACGTACCACAATTCTCTTTTGGATGAATTTTGGTCCCTACTCAATAACACCTACTTGGCTTTTCTAATGCACACCAATCAAGTGGGAGGACAGCTAAGACAAATATAAGATGTGTCACTACCTTTGAGGGCTTGCTGTCTGTGACAAGGTGAGTTGCGCTGGACTTGCTTGTCTCATCCACTACATCGCCATCGTAGGCGATGACAAAGCGCTTCAGCTTGACGGACTCCTTGACCTCGTCGGGGATGTAAAAGGTCATCCCGGTGAACACATTCGGTAGACCCTGGAATGGAGAAGAGTTTGATCTGTCAATGCAATGGTTTGCCCCATGGAAAGGAAAGGTGCTTGCTCCATTTTTGGAAATGTTTGATATGATGATTTCCTCCTATAGAGAGCAAACTGTAAAAATCACAGATCCTACATTGAAGACTTACTTGCCATGAAATATAGTAATGCAGGGGGAGGGTCATGTACTAAGAGGGAGTAACTACCATTAATGAATATAAGTTTTTCCTCATTCTCAAAGATGTCTTCATTCCACTGTGCAATAGCTGGTATAGTTAATGTTATGCATTTGTCCACTCATTCAGTTTTCTTCATCCAAGGTGGCCTTATATGCACTATTCTTCCAATGAGCCCTGCTTTCATTTTCAACAACACATGAACACAGAGGAAAATATACCAATATAACAATCACAAACAAAAGTAGCATGATGCAAGACATATAGGTACATATCTTCTCACCTTGTGTGGTCTGTGCTTTGCTGGTGACTTTGAAGGGGAGTGAGTGTACTTCCCTCGATGTTCTACACTCGTCTGGTAGCAGTCCTCTCCGTATTTACAGTCTGGCTTCTCCTGTGTGTGCAGAACAATGATACCAGACTTATGATGGGTCTGTCAGTAGGATAATAATTGCCATTTCAACAAATATTTTTTTTAAAAGGACAAAGATATGATAACTGGGCGACTTAGTTCCCTTGTAGGAGAACTATGGGAATGTGAAAAGCTGCACAAGGCTCTAGGACTGCCTAAATATGCATACCAATCGTGAAGTATGGAAGCATTCAAGCACAAAGTCGAGTGTGAAGGGACTTTCACACCCATACAAAACTCCATCTCTTACTTCACGTGTGAGTCTTCTCACAAGTTTAAACAGTAATATCCAACCTCAATTTTTATCAGAACACCCAAGCAAGAGTTCTGAATGATTTTGTGAATTGTGATCTCAGACTAGTCTCACACTCTGAATTTTCTCCCACCAACTTTGTCACGAAAAGTAGCAAGGTTTTATGGTTAATTGAACTCAATCAATAATTGACAGTAAGTTTTCATCACCTGCAGAATCCTTGCAGTGTGAAACAGTAACATTTTCCATTCATGCATCTAAAAACTAATACTTTTGAATCACGATAATTCCACTAAAAATATAATGTGTTCAATGCTGCTTTGAGTTTATGTCAAATAAAGAAGAGAGTAAAAGGCCTACTGGCTACATAAGTTGCAGGATCCATGGTGCAGCAATGAATATGTACAATCATGAAGTTGCCCCCTCTTCAGGGGGGGGGGGGGGGGAGGAGGGGGGAGGAGGGGGGGAGGAGGGGGGGAGGAGGGGGAGGAGGGGGGGCATTGTAATGACTACTACAAGGTGCAGTCAGGGCACCCTCACCTTTTTGGGACTTGCTGTGTTGCTCCTGTTACCATTAGTGTTCTCTGTCTTGATTTTCTTGGTGGGGGTTTCCACCCTCCTCCCTAACTTGAATCCAGTAATCTCCTCCTCCTCCTCATCATCATCATCTTCAGCTCCATCTTCACCTTTTCTCCTCTTGGTGGACACTTTGGAGGAAGAGGATGCCACGCCCATGATTGCACTGACATCTGTGCTCTCTTTGGACTTTTTGAAGAGGGTCTGTCAGAGAGAGAGAGAAGAAAAGAATGAACAATCACCAAAGTTTGGTAAAAGTTTCTAGGCACAGGTTTGGAGAAATCAAGCACAGAATATTACTTAAAGACAGTGAATTAACATCATTGTCTCCTATGATATGAGCCCCCAGCAGTAAATGAAGAGTTTTATCGCAAAATGAGATGTCCATTCCTCATTAGTTGAAACATTTGCGATTGAAGCTGCTAAAACATGGAGAAAATTATCAGAAAAATATAGGATATCTTTAATGATAACTTCCAGAATATTCCTTCTCATGTTACAAGTGTCCCTGAAAAGGTTTTATTTTGCTCTATCTGACGATGAACTTACTTTAAAATAGTTAAAACTGGCACTAAGTCTATTTTGCGATGACACTTATCAAATGTTCAATGCACATTTCAGCAATTACTTTCAAATGAGATAAAAATTGTAAGACTCATATTTTACTGGCTTTACTTCCCTTCTCCTCAAGCAAGATTAAAATATTGTCTTTGTAGTATGGAATAAAACGGGGCATCACTCCCTCACCTTCAGTCTCGGCAGATCTGTGGCAGTCTCAAAGTCCTTGTCGTCACGGAAACGGGTCACCCTGGGAAACCGGATGGAGATGCCACCAGCCGTGTGGGTCTCCGACTGGGTGAACTCGGCTCCGATGATCTCCCACACAGGTGCTTTCTGTTATACAGCATGGAAAGAATTAAATTACGTTCGTAGCTGGAGTGATTTGCAGACACTTACTTAACGAAGCCAAAACTTTCTTTTTATCCTCAATCTGTGTGTAACTTGTGGTTTATTTCAAAAAGAAAGAATTTATCTTGCATATTTTCTTCAGCAATGAGTTTTCTGTATGTTTTCCCCTTATGTGCATATTTTGTCTACTTGTCATCACTCTGGACATTTGGCAAAAATAGCAATAACAACAAGAAAAGTACTCTGAGAGCGCAGAACTTCGCCAAGCAGCTCATTTTCACCTATACATGGATGCCGAAAATCGCCCAATATCCCAATGACAAAGAAGCATCGTTTACCTCTCAACACCTTCCTGCTGCGCGGCGCCTGGAGCAGAGCGTGCGCTTTATTGCATGTATGCAAACCTCAAATACGCGCAGCTGGAACTCCAAAGTTCATTGACCCTATTTGCCAAAAGATAAGAAAAGTCCTTCAAAAATTAATAAAAATTCCCCCAATCACTACCAAAATTAGATTACCTGTTCATTGTGTCATCAACTTTTCATCCAAATTAATTCACAACTTTTTGAGTTATATTGCACAGAGACAAACAAACAAAACCGTCCAATGCCAATAAAAACATAACCTCCTTGGCAGAAATAATAAAAATGGAAAACAACTACACATGTAATGCAGAGATTGGTACTTTGATAGTCATATCCTACAATTTCTGAAACTACTATAACTAATGGAGGAGAAACAGATTGCTCTCCTTTGATGTCATGCTAAACACTGCCAAAAAGTTATGAGCTTTCAAAAAGTAGCTACAGGAAGTACATAGGTAGCTTGGACAAATGAGTGCATAATCAGGAACTAGCACTCTCACAGCAGAAAAAGAGGATTGTTAGATATCCAAGGTAATGCTTTAGAACCCACATATATGTTTGCAAGGATTACAAAAGAGTTTCTACTCCTTCTACGACACCTCCCTGCTTCCACTGACATTTTACTAGCTACTTTCACTTCTGGAACAGCTACTACGGCCACTATAGCTAATAACAATCAAACTGGGTTGAATGACTAATCACCACTACTTGTCATTTGTAAAAGATGATTTTTTTTTTTTTTTTTCAGTTGGCATTCATGACATACCTTGGGGTCCCTGATGACAAAGTCTGGCACCAGTCCTCGATTGACCTCCAGCCAAGAAGGCACCTTGCTGTAGTCCTTGCTGATCTTGACCATGTCCAGCTCCTTGTTGACCTTAAGCATGGTGGCATCGTCCAGGCCATTGGCACATTTGGTCACAGTGCGGAAAGTGTCCGTGGCAGGGTCGTACACACCCATCAGGAAGATGGACATGATACCACCTGCCAGGGGATAGTGAAGAAGAGGAGGAGGAGGAGGAGGAGGAGGAGGAGGAGGAGGAAGAGGAGGAGGAAATGAGATAGAGGAGGAAGAAGACAAACAACGATTATTGCATGAAGTTATCTATACAGAGACATATAAGACTTCCCATTTTTAAAGTGAATACCAGACAGGGTATGCAGTTCAGTCACTGAAATATTTGTCTCATGGCATTACTATAGGAATCAGCTCGACTAGAATCCAATGACCCAATGATTAAACCTAACATGCCTCCCTCAATCACAAGAATACCACACTCATATACAGTGCAACATCATAATGAAGAGATTGGAGATGGAGAGATTACTGATACATCAAGGTAATCTTGAGAGTTCCATTTCTTATATATTCTTTTGTTTCTAACCCTCACATGATGAAATACCTGACACAACAAGGTAATTTCAGTGGTCCTCAGCCTCTTGTTATAAGAAGGGTTCCCAAAAACCTGTGTGTTTACCTTTTGTTCCTGTGCCATAGAAGGCCCCCAGCACCAGCAGGTCGGCAGAATCGGCCATGGCGCCCTCCTTCAAGTAGTCCTTCTTGACCTTGAGCCAGTGGCGCTTGCCCGGCTCGTACACGCTCTTGATGTCCTTGAGTACCAGTCCCTCCAGGCCCTCGCGGATGACGTCAGCGATGAGGCCCGACAGCTGGCCCGGCTTGGTGACAAACTTGGACTCGGACAGCATAATGCGGTTGGGGATCTCCTTCAGGTTCTCCTCCAGGATCTTCCTGCGCTCCTTGAGGGGCCTGCAGAGACATCAGGGTCCAGGAGTTAGAACAAGCTTACATAGGTATTGTTCAGCTGACAATCAGATAGGCCATGAACTCCACAGATTTTGTACAGTGTTCATACATTTTTGTTCTCTCGGGATGGTATCACAATCACCCATCCACAAATCAGTGCATTTGGTAGAAAATTATCTAAGAATACATAATTTTCTTGATTTCTGCTCATTCCTAGATTAAATACTTTTATATTTCATTATTTTCTCCTTGAACAACCCAAAGTGAACAAGTACAAGTGGTCGAGGACAATCCTACCCTTTAAACATAGGCTAATTCAGATATGTTAAGAAATGAAGTAGCAATATATATCAGTTAAACAGCTGGCATACAATAGAAAATTAAACAGCAAAGAGGACATTTTTCATGTAAGAACTGGAATATTTGTGGCACTTCTTACTTGTCCATCAGGTCTTCCCCATTGAAGTGAAGGCAGTCAAAGACAAAGAGACAGACGTTGGCATCCTGAAAGGCAGACTTCTTGTGGATTCCCAGAGTTCCAAAGGGGAGGATCTTCCCATGTTTATCTACCATCAAGATCTGGAAGAGTGCAGGGACAAAGAGCAAAATAGACCTTGAGAAAACAACATAATATTGGACTACGTAATGATCAAAATCCTTCAATTCATCACTTTTTTGCTTAATGATGGTTTCAAAGTTTATGCATATTGTAACACAGGTCTCCCACAACTATGTTAAAACTCACCTTGAGCTCACATAACTCGACAAAGAGTAGTAAACATGGAAAGTGCAACAACTAACCCAGGTAAAAGAACCCAAAACAAAACACACCAATGACCAATAAACTATAAACAATCGACCTTGCCTAAGTCAAGCTCGCACAAGCAGAGAAATGGGCCAGATCGAAGAACACTTCTACCCTTGATGGATATAAACATGAGTTGATTTTATTGTGTAAGTCGAAATTCAAGTTGAAGGATTTTCTCCCATCCCATGGAGAGGTAGACTGTGCAACAGAAAATCAAATAGGTATGCTACTTTTACTTCAACCATACTCTCCAGACTGACTAAACTCTTTACAAAAGTATATATAAGGCTCTTGGAAATAACTCTCACCTCACTGTCTAGGATGAGGCTGTTGCCATGGGGACAGGCCTTGGGGATCCAGTCCTTGATGTGGACCACTTTGTGGGGGAGGACCGGCTTCAGGCTGCGGCTGAAGTACTGGAAGGTGTCCCCCTGCTTGTGGATCTGCACCCGCTCGCCATCGTACTTGATCTCGGCGTACATCCCATTGGGACACTTTCGTATCCCCATCTCGACTGACTTGCATGCCTCTGCCTGTAAAGGGAAAGTGGTGCAGGAAGGTACAAGAATGGATGACTAACACCTCATTTCATCTGTAATAGCCATCACCACAATCACATCAGCCTGATACCTTTAGTGATGGCAAAATTTTCAAGCTGGCACCACAAATCACAATCATTCTTTCTGACAGCAATTTGAGCCTTTAATTTGTGATCTAGCTTTTCATGAATATATACTTTTCCCCCCATATCATAACCACATATATGACACGAGTAAGACGATACTGCATGTAATAATCTACGAGACATAGAGTCTTGAAGGAGTCTCTTTCAGTAGATGACCACTAACATAAATGCAGAGTCCACCTGGATATATTCAACTGCTTTTAAATTCAATGCAAGTTAGAGAGATGACCTTAGGTCTTCTTACTGGTGACATGACATTTACTCCTGCGACAATTGCTCCTGTCCTATTTTAGAAGGACTTAGGGTCAGGGTTACGGTTATGATACGGTTTCAGGTGTAATCTGATATTAGTATTAGGGTTATGGAGATGCTTGTGTGTATACTTCATGTTTGGCTTAGCGTGGAGATATTTCATGGGAGCAACTGTCGCAGGAGCAAATGTCATGGAACCCTTCTTACCAGCATGGGCAGGACCGGAGTCATGAGCGAGGCCCTGATGCTCAGCTTCTTGGTCATCCCTGGGACACCGTTGCTGGCCTTGCGGTTCTGCAGGACGCGAGTGACCACGTCAAGGAGGTCCCTGGACGCCTGGAAGGCCTCATAGGCATTCGGGTCTAGAGCATCCAGACTACATTGAGGAACAGAACATTGGTGTTTTGTGTGATAAATTCTATCTCATAGCAAAGGTCAATACCAGTCCTCATCACAGTCTATAGTTTTCACATTCAGTCCCTTTCTCCAAATATAGACATAATGTACATCTGCAATCAAGTCTGAAAAGTGATTTAAAAGGATGTAGTCCAAGGATGCATTGTTCGGATACATCACAACTGTTCAGGCAAACTTTTAAACCTGAACTGCTATCGGAAACTGACACGCCATACGAGCTTGACCCATAAACTGATCCCAAAATGAAAGGGGGGAGGAGGCTAATTCTAAAACATTCAGATAAAAGAATTCTATACTCATGCCAAATGACTTACAGCACACATAGATACACACAAACAAAACCCAAACATATACGAAGACAAAGCATCCACATAAAGAGGCCAAAAAATCTTTGTGCAAAGGATGGTGTAACATCAATTAAAATGAAGAATGTGAGATTTTATAGCTGATGACATAAGGAATGCGTCAATCAAAGTCAGAATATTATGCCTTTCAAAGGTATATTAGGGTCTAAGTGTTTTGCCAGAGTGCAAACTGGGAGTATGTCTTATAATGCAGGAAGCTTGCCACTCACATGTGTTTGGCCCCTGAATTGATGCGAAGGTCGTGCTTGATGAGGCGGATGACCATCTTGAGGTCGTTGGCAGTACACCTTGCAGTGATCTTGGCCAGTTCTCGCTGCTGCTCCAGCTCCCTTGTGACTGTGGTCATGCTGTCTAAGAATTCATCGACCTGGGTGCAGCAAAAAGAGCTGAAAGTTACATCTGAATGGACTAGGGGAAGGTGGAAACTGATACTGAGGATCTTATCATATACCAAGACAAGCTAATAATTCTAAAATCAACATCAAAAGGACATCAGTCTGGCTGGTTGGAAATTAAGCAAGGTTTAGTTTGTGACTCTTAATCAATTATTAGTTGAAAAGCAATAGGATTAGGGGGTGATTGACATGAAAAATGCTAACAACAAATATATATACCCTTTCCCTTTCCCTGCAGTGATGCCATCTACTTCTACATTGAACACGATTCATCATATGCACACTGCAGATATCTTGAATAAATATGAGTTTTGTTGGCATCCCTTGATTGTTATATCTGGTTGCTTGTTCCAGTTTATTCAAATGTTTGAATTTATTCAAATTATCATAGATATATTCATATTCAAATGAATTCAATTATAAAACAGTTTCTCTATCAAAAGGAAAACGTAGTGAAACAAGAGCACTCACATCATAGATGGTCAACGAACTCTTCTTCTGAGGAGGCTGGTGCTTGCTAAGGTCAAAGAACTTTCTCACCGTCTCTGAGACATCGCCCTGCTCAAGGTCTGTCACCATTTCGTCAAGATCGGTGCCGAAAATCTGAGAAAAGCCAAAGCATTACACAACATCAACACAATAATTATGGACAAGAAGACTGTATAATCCTCTTTTTCTACACTCCTCCCCCCCCCCCCCCAATGAATTCCCCATTAAGTGATTTTTGATATGAATACTGCACCCTCTAGTAATTGTTTACAAAGCTTACAGAGCATTTTCTCAGAAACTGTGTAGACTGTTTCAAGCTTTGATAGTGATTTCAACATAGATGGGCAATTACTCTGAAACGGTATATTGTTTAAACAATGTGATAGATGGGCAATACAATCATTAACAACACAAACTTCCTATCACATTCAACTTCACAAAACATCAGATGATTTGTTACAAACAGGACTGGATATATCCACTGTAATGGATGTGACAGCACAGTGATGTAAATGTACCAGGTAATTGACTATGCACTGCGCTAGCAACACACTCCTGAGGGAAACCTACCTGACTGAAGAGTTTAACAAGCTGCTTGCTGTTGATGTTGTAGACGCGCTTCACCACGCCCGGTAGTAAGAGCTTTAACACTAAATAGGTGTCTCCTTCGAAGCCATCTGAATGAGCATTGCCAAAGTGAGAGTGGAGGTTACATAATTTCCGGTGATGGATATATTCAATTTCCTAGTTGAAGGCAATTCTTGATATCAACATAGATTGATGGGCCAATCTGAAATGATCAGCTAAGTGCCTGAGAATACCGTGCACTCCCGTTATAACGAAATTTCGTTATAACGAAGTAAATCTTCTGGTCCCAAAATTATCACCATTAAAGCCTATGGTAAAGAATTCGCTTATAACGAACACGGTTATAGCGAAATTTCCGTTATAACGAAGTCTTTTCCGAGCGCCACAGACAAAGAAAAACAAAAGAAATGTGCTCCATTATAACGAAATGCGAATTGCTTTCGAAAATACATAGCGGAACAAGCATTTATAGCGTCTCTGCATGGGTGAACGCTTCACACCACTCTGTGTTCGCTCTTAATTTGTGTCACGCACAGTTTCTGAGGGAAACTTGCGTTTATTATTGTGATACAGTTATCCATCATACTTCACATAGCTTTCCAGTGTATGATGAGTATTCAGCAAACAGAGTATGATATATATACGTGATTTCCTTGTTTTCGTTATATATTGTATTTGTTCGGTTATAACGAAATTTCGTTATAACGAAAGAAAACTGTCGGTCCCGAGCATTTTGTTATAACGGGAGTGCACTGTATCACATCACTTTATTCACTAGCAGGTCAAATATGTATTTCTATGCAGGGATGGCAGCAAATATTCATTGACAACCTAGTCAGAGTGATCCTAGAGTGATGACATCTTAGATAGGATGGACCGCACTCAGCAGGCTTTGAAAAAACGGAGCACAATTGTGCAAAACTTATGACAGGTCTCGAACCCAAATAGTTTGGTTGAAAATGAACTCTTAAAAGCAGATGCACAATTTTAGCTCAAACTGCACATAGGTGTATCAATTGAAAGTAGAAATATTCCTTAAATTTCCTTTCATGTTTAGTTCTTGTTTCCAAGAGTCTACAGATAAAATCATTTTGTGATCAATGTTCATGTTATGATCACATTTAATACGTCTTGCAGGCGTCTTGGAATATTGTCTTATGGGCACTTATTCAAGATGTGGAGGACTACCCTCTGAAATGACAATCGATGTAATGTCAACAGGGGAATCTACATGCAGTGCAAAAAATAATCTGAGATTTAAATGTCAGTGAAGTAGATGGCAGGATGATATTGGAAGGAGAAGAGGCAAGATACTCACCACCACTGCTGCCATCCTTGAGAAACTTTGCAACCACACCCGTCTTGGCGTGGTGGCCTGCCACATCCGCAACACGAGCACATAATTTGCGGTACTCCCGAAATGAGTTGTCGCTATGCTTGGGGTCACTGCCATCTCCTTTGTACTTCTCTTTCTTGGGAGCGGGCTTGGATGATGGAGAGGAGGATGCAGAGGAGGACGCGGCAGAGGTGTGATGTGATGCAGATGGCTGACTGGTGCCTTTAAGGGGTCAAACAGAATGCTTGGTAATCATAAATCAAAACTGCTCTACAATACACTTTGGGATACAAATGTAACTTCATTCGTTTTAATCTTAAAAGCTATAGTATATATATTCAAACAGAAGTCAGAAATGATTATTGATTCAAAAGAGAAAGCCTCATCAGAGACACCATGTTCATGTTACAGTAAGTAAAAACTCTTTACAGAGAGACTAAATTCTCCTCTTTATCTGTGCTGAGAGGGTTTTACCACAGTGGTGAGGGCGGGAATACAGTAATGGGAGGACTGCATGCCAGGAAGGCATTACATACACAGTCACCTTACTTAGCTCTCTGGCACTACATATGTTTCATTACCATCATCATTATTGTCATCATCATCATCCTTTCATCAGTGTTGAAGAGAAGAACATTGGGCAATTACAGTGATTAACAACTGGCCATACAATACATTTTGCAAAGCAATTTTGCCCTTTCACTAGTGTCATGATTCAAAGAACTTACCAGCCTGTGGTTTCTTTGACGGGGAGACGACCTGCCCAGACGGTGTAAGCTTCCCTTGTACAGCGGCCTTCTTCTTGGCTGGAGTTTTGCTGGGAGATTTGCTCTTTGAGAGAAGCTCTGAACCAGAGACAAACAAGAAACTTATTGGTTTACACAAACCATACTTCAGAAATGCAGCTTAAAGGATACTGTCGTGTCTAGCTTCTGCAACTCATTGATTGTGATTCTGACACTTCCTAGTAAAATTTTATGCCAATCAAATTCTTGTGAAATATTGAAAAGAAGACATGTAAACGGCCTTCATTCTTGCATATTTTCACAAATATCTCACTGAAATCATGTTCAAATACCTGGCAACGGAAGTCAAATGTTTACTATGCCGACTCGAGGAGCCCTCGAATTTAATCTAAGATGACATTGCAGAATGTACATGATTAGGTCATGAGGGAATATAAAAGCATGTGTTTCTTCCTTTTTCCAAATTAACACTGAATTTTTCAAGTACCAATAATGCCCTCACCTGAATGCAGAAGTGTATGCATTCATCTCTTTCACACTCACCTTCAATGTGTTTCCTAATGATATTCTTCTCCTCATCCTCCATGTTGCTGAATCCATCCAGGTCACTCGGATCTTCAATCTTCTTTGTGGTGGCTCTTGCGCGTGCAAACGACTCAAACATACAGTGGATGTGGAAGTAGTTTTTCATCATTCCACCATCATCGCTGAAGGGATTGGCTGTGAGTTTTGCAATCCGCGGCTCCTTCTTTGCAATTCCCTGCTTGCAGCGCTTGCATTTTGAAGTCCCCAAGCGTGCATAATCAACCATGAAGGCTTTGTCTTCCATTGTGGGATCAAAACTGACTTGTGTTGTTGAAAAGAAGTGCGGTAGTGTTCCGGACAGGAAATGTGGGCACGAAGCTTGTCTCAGACCAAATGTATTACACTGAAACTGGTGCCGTACAGACTGATATTGATGCTTTGTAAATAAACTCAGCCGGTGATGAGAACGATACTGCTGATAAATTTGTCCTGGAACAATTGATTTATCACTGACCACTCTGTTTCTTGCTTCTAGTAGCAGTCTGAGTGCATATGCTTCCCTTCTGACAAGAGTGGTCCACTGAAGCATATGAAAAGGAGCATGGATTCTTGCATTCATACAGAAGCCTTCAGAGCAGAGAGCAAGTCCTCCTGTAAACAGAGAAACACAATTACAGAGGAAAGCTATGATTAGAAGGTTATGAAACATTCTAGGGTCCACAATATTCTGAAGTTATCAAAGTTTACCTCTATTAGAGTGAAGAATTGAATGTGATATTTGATCCAAGCAGATAGGTTCTTTAAGGGCTTTATTTATAATAGGGTTAGTAGTAGTACAACTTGCTTACAAGTGTTCTTTGGATCATTGTGGATTGACCACATCAAACAAACTATACAATAAGATATTGTGTAAAGACAGTTTAGTAAAGTAAGCTATCCAAAATCCAACTGCTGATGTTTGACTACTCATAAGTGAATTTATCCTTTTTGCATACACTCATACAGTCAAATTTTGGTACGGAAACCGACACATACAGCGTATGCTACCCTCTGCAAGACCCTCTGCATAGGCCCTAACCTCTACTCTAACGTCAATTGCCATATAATTGCCACTTGCGTGTATTTCCTATGCGCTCCTGGGTTGGCGAACTGAATTAGTTCGCCGCCCTGGGTTGGCGAACTGAATTAGTTCGCCGCCCATAGCGCGCCACGTATTACCAGCGTGTGTGTTATACACACACTTCAATATAGGATGTAATGTGCATCATCGTGTTTGAAAAACTTTGTTTAATCTGCCACCTGGAATCCATTCGAAATCAAAAACATTCTCGCATCAAAAACGGTTTTGTGACCTGTTACTGTATTGAAAATACAGGCTAAATCGTGATATCGGTCCCATCTTGTTCTGCGTGTGCGTCTTCACTGTGTGCAAAGTCTACGGAGGTTGAAAGCAGTCACCGGCTATGACGAACTGAATGGTGGCGAATGGAGTGGTGCATGGTGGACCGTTTCGTGATAATGCCGAAATACATTTGGATTACAATTATTTGTGTTCTGTTTATGGAGGGAAAAGGTGATAGTAGGAATGTCCTTTGAGAGAGATGAAAATCCGTCGCCCCAGCTATTCTCAGATCGCGGCGTGCCTTACATGCGATGTGAATGTCTGGCGACTTTACGTCTTTAGGTAGAAGCAACATGATGGTAGTTAGAAGACAGAAGGAAGGGTCACCTTTTATTCAAGCATAATTACTGCACCACGACATTGCACAGATAAACATTAAAAGTAAAACAATATCGACCCGTACTCGCATAGACTTCTACTCCATCTTCCAGTTCCACAAAGCAATATATCAAGGACTAGACTCTACTCAACTATTAGCACAAAGCTCCCTACACTTGCAATCAGCAGACAGCATTTTCATTCCTCTATAGACAATTAAAGTAAACTAGATCTACTGCTGCACTAACACAGTTAAAACTTACAAAACTGGAGGGACAATCTTACAGCACCAAAATCAATGCATGGGACCTAGAGAATCGAGAGCATTGTGCCGTGATTTCGCGTGTGCTCGCTGATCTGAGAAAAGGGCAGTCCACGTCCGCTCGTGTGCATGCAGCGTACACAGAGAAATCGATGTCCTCTGCTCAGCTTAGGACAAGAAGTAAACGACGTGAAAATCAACTCTTATTTCCAAGCTATCACACACCATTCAAGCATCCACATACACAAGACAAGTAATAACGCAGTTAAAACTCACCTAAAAGCGGGTATTCACAGCCTTAGAGAGCATGATAGTGAATCCTGAGGTCAATCCGGAGAGCGACAGCATCAGAATTTCTGTCACGGGTTTCACCAACACACGTTATTTATGAGGAAGGTACACGCAATAGTATAGTATGCATGATGCACACAGCGTAAAAAGCTAAGCACGGCAATGTACGTAATGTGCTATTTGTGTAGTAGCGTGCAGCGAGGGCCACTGCATGTTCTGTCTTGCCTAGCTCCATCACATTTCGTCAATGCTCATCATCAAGAGTATAGAAGCGAGCATAGCGCTAGCTTCTATACTCTTTGCTCATCATGCATGCTCGTCGAATCAGTCGTACATTGTTTGCCCCTGTTTCATTGTACGTACATGTACGAGTTGTTCCCGCGACGGTAGAAGAGATCGAGAATTCACATGATTACAGAATTTGTACATTGCCTGAAAAAAAAAAAAACAGGCTAATGGACTGGATCTGATCAAAATGTGTTTAATTCAAACTGATAGCTGAATGAGATGATTGATTATTTTACTTTTTTTATTGAGGGAAGGATGATTTAAATGAAAAAAATGCAATGTTTATAAGTACCGGTGTTAGTAACGAAGTATAATGTATCTGCCCATGAAACTTCCAACATATCAAAGCAACTTGTGGAAGAGCGAAAAAAAAAATATAAACCCTATTCCTAAATTATTTATGGCAATATGCTTCCAGTTCATTTCTTTATCATTCATATCAATTGATTCTTTTTTTTTTATCCACATACATCATAACCCTCCGAGTATAATGGGCAGATATTTCGTTTGAAACAAAGGAAATGTTTCTAGGTAACAAGATTTATTATAGTTCAAGACAAATTTACTTACAATGCCTTAGAAATTAGGGAAACGCGTGTGGCGGGAATGGACGGATGAGGGAAATGTATAACCTTATTCAGACAAAAGATCAAAACTTTTTTCAGACTAAAAATGTACACTAAAAAATCAATTGTTTAACTTTACAAGAATTTCAGTTTTAATTTTTACATGGAATATATATTGTGTATTCTTATCGTTAATTACAACGTTAGTTTTTAAATTGTTGCAGAAAATAAGCTAAAACATGATTATGGGCATTTATTTTGAGCATGCAAACATGAATAATCTCTTTGGAAAAGGATGTGTAAATCCTGAAGAACAAATTTTAGATCTTTTGTTATGAGAAAATGGCAAAATTAACCACATGCAGTATTTTGATACACCATAACTTTGCTTAGGAGGTTACATGATGCAGTTATGATAGCATAACAAGCCAAATAAACATACGCTGGCATGTTTTCGCTCTCCAGTTGTAAAAGTTTCTATCTTGATCATGAAAATAATTCATTATTTAATTGCTAGTAATCACTGAGTGAATGGCGATACTATATTTTGGATTTTAAAAAAATCCTTTAGTGATTGGTTGAAAGAGCTTCACGTGAATTTGTATTTCAGAATGTTGGCCAGCTTGACATAGATATTGTAGACCACATTCGGAAAATGGCGTCACTGCCTACAATTTCCAAATATACTCAGCAGTGCAGTTTTTGTGAAATCGATGTCACGAAGCAATTAAATTGTGAAATCGATGTCATGAAGCATTTGTGACATCTCGAGGCAATTCTTACATCGATCGCTGACTTACAGTCACTCTATGAAGCAATTGTGACATCACAAAGCAGATATCAGAATTGCCTTATGACGTCACAATTGCTCTGTTGTGCTCGCTGATCTGAAATGTAACAATTTCTAACAGAGCAATTGTGACGTCATAAGGCAATTCTGATATCGCGCGCTGCTCCGTGTCACTGTGAAAGTAACAAATTTTATTAACGGAGCTATTGTGACATCACAAAGCATTTCTGATATCGCGCGCTGCTTCCTATGTCACTCTGAAATGTAACAATTTCTAACAGAGCAATTGTGACGTCATAAGGCATTCTGATATCGCGCGCTGCTCCGTATGTCTTTCCCTGCGTTCAGACGATCCCCCGCTGCGAGGGGAATGTCCCGTTTGCCAGGACATCCCCCGGCAATCCCATCGTGTGGACGCTCGGTGGGACATTCCCCTGTCCCCCGGCAAGCTTGTCGAGCCCGGCAACAAATTCTGGTGGGGGACAGAGCGCGCAGCTCATGCAGCTGTTTTTCTCCTAAGTGCGCATGCTCAAAATACAATTTTGTACGCGCATACGGTGCCTAGACGTGGTTTGTCCCCCGTTCACCGGGGGATATCAAGACACGTGTGGACGGTCGATCGTAAAAAAGATACAATCTCTCTACGCGCTCCCCGCGAAGAGGGGGATCGTCTGAACGCCGGGACTGTCCCTGCGTTCAGACGATCCCCCGCTGCGAGGGGAATGTCCCGTTTGCCAGGACATCCCCCGGCAATCCCATCGTGTGGACGCTCGGTGGGACATTCCCCTGTCCCCCGGCAAGCTTGTCGAGCCCGGCAACAAATTCTGGTGGGGGACAGAGCGCGCAGCTCATGCAGCTGTTTTTCTCCTAAGTGCGCATGCTCAAAATACAATTTTGTACGCGCATACGGTGCCTAGACGTGGTTTGTCCCCCGTTCACCGGGGGATATCAAGACACGTGTGGACGGTCGATCGTAAAAAAGATACAATCTCTCTACGCGCTCCCCGCGAAGAGGGGGATCGTCTGAACGCCGGGACTGTCCCTGCGTTCAGACGATCCCCCGCTGCGAGGGGAATGTCCCGTTTGCCAGGACATCCCCCGGCAATCCCATCGTGTGGACGCTCGGTGGGACATTCCCCTGTCCCCCGGCAAGCTTGTCGAGCCCGGCAACAAAATCTGGTGGGGGACAGAGCGCGCAGCTCATGCAGCTGTTTTTCTCCTAAGTGCGCATGCTCAAAATGCAATTTTGTACGCGCATACGGTGCCTAGCAGTGATTTGTCCCCCGTTCACCGGGGGATATCCCCGGCGTTCAGACGATCCCCCTCTTCGCAGGGAGCGCGTAGAGAGATTGTATCTTTTTTACGATCGACCGTCCACACGTGTCTTGATATCCCCCGGTGAACGGGGGACAAATCACTGCTAGGCACCGTATGCGCGTACAAAATGGCATTTTGAGCATGCGCACTTAGGAGAAAAACAGCTGCATGAGCTGCGCGCACTGTCCCCCACCAGAATTTGTTGCCGGGCTCGACAAGCTTGCCGGGGGACAGGGGAATGTCCCACCGAGCGTCCACACGATGGGATTGCCGGGGGATGTCCTGGCAAACGGGACATTCCCCTCGCAGCGGGGGATCGTCTGAACGCAGGGAGTAAGACACGTGTGGACGGTCGATCGTAAAAAAGATACAATTTCTCTACGCGCTCCCCGCGAAGAGGGGGATCGTCTGAACGCCGGGTCAGAAAGTAACAGATTTTATAACGGAGCAATTGTGACATCACAAAGCATTTCTGATATCGCGCGCTGCTTCGTATGTCACTCTCTGAAATGTAACAATATTTCCAACAGAGCAATTGTGACATCACAAAGCAATTCTGATATAGCGCGCTTCTTTGTATGTCACTCTCTGAAATGTAACATTCTAACGGAGCAATTGTGACATCACAAGGCATTTCTGATGTCGCGCGCTGCTTCGTATGTCACTCTGAAATGTAACAATACACTGTATTTCCAACAGAGCAATTGTGACATCACAAAGCAATTTGACGTCACAAGTCAATTTTGACATCTCTTTTTTTTTCCTTGTCAGCTGATTAGGCACCACAATTTGTTAACATAACGTGACATAATCTTATGGCAATTTAGCATAGGCCTAATATTAATTAGGCCACTTCAAGCACAATCCCAATTTTTTTCCCGCTGGTCACACTGCTTAGCGTGCAGATATTTCATGGGAGCAATTATCGCAGGAGCAAATGTCGTGGAACCTTCGTGACTACCAACCGACTTTATATTGCCCCACATCATTGACCCTTTCTTTTGTCTAAATTGTTAATCCCACATATGAAAAAAAAATAATGAACTCTGCTTAGTTTCGAGTTTTTGGTTAAAATAAACTATGGGTCTCGGTGTCTCCAGAAGTAGACCTACTATCACTTCGGGGTTACCCCCTCCCCCCCCCCCCCCCAATACTCTGTATTTGTTAGTCATTTCTGCCCATAATTTTAACCAGAAAATCTCTAGGCAAAGTACATTTTGTGTGCTGCCTCTGGTGACTACTTCTACTACACCTTCTTCTACTTCTACATGTATACTTCTGTTGTACTACTAATACTTCTACTACTACTACTACTACTACTGCTACTACTACTGCTACTACTATTACTACTACTACTACTACTACTTCTTCTTCTTCTTCTCCAGCTATGTGTAATCCTTGAAGTGCCGTATACTAATCTCTATCTACGACACACCTACAGGTAACCACGAGAGTACTGTGCAGTGGAAGGTACTCTGGTAATCTTTTATGAATAGCGCCATCTACTGGTCGTATTCTGACTTAAAAGGTGAGCTTGGCACCGTCCATCACTCATGGGGGGGGGGGGGGGGGGGGGGACTCTAACGTTGTAACAAGTTAAAGTAGGAAACTCACGGACCCTATTTCATTCTGATGCTGGGATGAGACTAGCTAAAGGAAGTACAGATACCCAAAATCACCAAAAATTCAGGCCATCTTGAAGAGAGGGTGTATAGAAAAGTGTAATAATCATAAGATTCCACTTGATATCACATCTGTTTTATTTTCCAGTCTCTCAATTGTCGAAAACACGTGTTGACAACTAACAAATTCACTGGTAATGATGTACATTCACAAAAGACAGTACAGCTGTAGTTCGGAACTGGGATTACCTGTAGCCTACTTACCGCCTTTCTGGCTGTAATCTTTTATCATCCGGGATTGGTAATCCCACGTAAACCATCAAGAGGATTGCAGTGACAATAGGCCTAAGCTAATACCTTTTCAGAACGAAGGGTCTTGATTGTGATTTACAACGCTCTTTCATGGTGCCAACAACGTGCAGAGCTTTTTAATTCACCTATTATGCTGCAACTAATATCTTAAACTCTTTTGATTACTCAAGCGCGTCATCAGCTGCAAATCTCTCCCCACTCACTATTGATAACAACGGAACAAATCCCTCCCCTCACTCCCCCTCCACCCCCCTCCTCGTTTCGTGGTCAAATCAAATAAATGACGGAACTGTACTGAGTGTAATAAGAGTACAAAGCTACTCAAATTGTCTCACTACATAGAAGCTTCAAACGACCAACAGACAAGAAGAATGAACTTTAAAAAAAAAATCTAAAGTATAATAAACAGTCATGAGACCATCGACGTATCTCGGCAAGATAAAGGGATGGTATAGTACTGGTTGAGGTGAGGATTCAATCTTCAACTTTTTGGAAGGTACTTAGAAACCACTTTATGAAACGTTAAAGAGCATACAATTCTAAGAGGAATCCAAAGTTCATTTGTTGAAAATGTGGTTTGAAATGGCTGAGATATATATATTTCAAAAAAGTGAAATTCGGCGATTTTAATAAAAGGTGCGGCCCACCTTTTAGTTTTATCGTTATTTACTTTGTCTGGATATCTCAGCCAATTCAGAACTAATTTACATCAAATAAACTTTGAATTCCTCTTAGAATCACGTGCTCTTTCATATTTCACAAACGAATTTTCATTTAACAAAAAAGAAAAATCATGAAAAAAGAAATGTTGGAAACATGTAGACCCTTCTCAACCAAAACTGTACCGTCCCTTTAAACCGCAGTAGAACCCACTAATGTCAGAAGGAGATTGTACGCGGGAGAACTTATTAGGGCAATTACTCCCCCCCCCCCCCCCCCCAACCACCACCACCATCACAAGACAATTCTATCCCCGCCTAAATACTGGTTATAGTGATAAGGTTAGGAGAATAAAGATTAGGGTTAGGGTCATGGAAAGGGTCTGGGGGTAATTGTCCAGGGGATAATTGCCCTTGAACCTCAGTGAGAAGGCGACGGGCAGATTCTATCCATCGACCGCAGTAGATGTCACTATGCAGATCTATAAACCACGGAGGTTGTAACACTGTCTTCTTTTCCAGGGTTACCAAGGCAACAATCAATGACATTATCCAGGGCGTGCGACGTGACCGTTTTGACTAGCAACTAAACTTGCTGAGCAGAATACAACGCTCGGCGCCTCGAGTGGGTAGGGACCAACTACTTTCTTTCGGTTTCTCTCTCCCTCTCTCTCCTTACGATGACCTGCAAAGCGGATATTAAAAGCATGAAATACACAAAAATGAGGTGTTTGGATGGTGCTCCCTCACTCAGTCCATGCCTCCCGAGAAATCCATTTTCACATGTATTTCAATTTTTATACATACGTTTAGATGTAGGTTAAAGGGAGTTGTGTAGTTTTGGTCGAGACGGGGATTCAGATTTTAACTTTTTGAGTGATAGTCAGAAACCACTCATAAGATATTAAAAAGGATTCAGTTCTAAAAGGAATTGTTTTTGAAAGGGCTGAAGTATAAAAAAAGTAAAACAAAGTGGTCCTAATAAAAATTTGGCCTCACGTTTTACTAGGACCTCTATATGTTTGGATATCTCAACCATTTCAAAACCAAGTATAATCAAATAGATTGAATTGTATGCTCTTTCATATTTTGTTCTCGGTTTCTCATTATCTCACCAAAAAGTTGGAAACCTGAAACCGCATCTCAATCAAAACTATTCCATCACAGGCATGTATGTACATTAATTATTATGTAACATTGCGTTTTTGGGAAACCAACAAAACTGAAGATTTTTGTTTTTTCTTGAGGAAACAAAACATAAGATATAACAAAGTTTTCCTCATAAGAGTCAACCTGAGTCATTTCTGGAAACGATTCCCAAATTTTCCATTCCTCTGTCCAAATATGGGCATAAAGGTTCACTCTCAGCCCTCTGCCGGTCAAGCGATGCTCTCATGGCCTTCCACCCCTACAAGGCTAGAACAAGGTGGTGACACGTGACAGATTATGTGGGTGGTTTGGAATTTGGACCAAGTGAAAGGTTTCATGTTTCTCTCCCCTATAGGCTCTTCATACTAACAAGTAACATCCCCCCACCGAAAAAAAATAAAAGAAACGGCAAGTTGCAAAAGAGTATTGTTCTGTGAAACAATGCAAACATCTTTATCCTTTTCTGGAGGGGGGGGGGGGTGGGTTGCTGGGTTTGGTCAGGGAAGTAGAAAAAGACCCTCTGTCCATTACCCTATGTTTTGGTACCAGTCGGTTCAATTACACTTGATAATCAGGACCTGCTATATACAGAACAAATTCACACCCCGTCAACGAAACATCAACAACGCTAGCAACACCAACTATATCAACATCAACACCAACACCCCCAACATCCCCAACAGATTCCAGTCTCTATAAATTCGTTGATGTTGTTTCATGATTGTGGTTGCCTTTCCTCGCACTTGCGAAAATGAGGAGTTTCGGGTCCTTTAATCACAGCAACTCCGTGATGAAGTTCATGGAGTACAACATGATTGGTTATGACGATGCACTCGTTGAATTCATCATCTGTTCCCAACTGTCCACCTGTCTATTAGGTACGATGTCTTGAAGTTGGGTAAAATACTTGTAATGCGCGACTGACGTATCTCATATCATGAAGTAGGCCCTAAACAAATCCGCTGCACATAATTTTAGCTGTAGTGAGTATTTCAAAAAAATCCATTTCAAAAACTGTATCAATTTTATAAGAAAGAGCAAAAAAAAAAAACATGAGAACAGCGCAAAAAAAGAAGGAAGAAGATAAATAAGGTAGTTCTGACATTCTGAAATTTCGAAACTTTTCGAAAAGCACTACTCTTTTTGACCAGTGGTAGTGAATATTCAAATCAGCAAGTTGATGACGTCATGCTGTCACAATACATTATTTCTTATCTATTACTAGATGACGAAAATCTCGTATATCAGCTTCACGAATAAAACACTTGCTTTGAAACCCCAACATAAAAGAAGAACAAGTAACTCTGATATATCTTGGTATGGGAACGTGTGTTTACTTGAATCAGCTAGAATATGTGTGTGGTTTTTTTTTTTCGATTTTCATATAACATACATGAAAAATTGTGAGGGCATGCATCATCAACTCGCTCAATTATTCAGAAGAACTGGGTAAGAAATATTTTCCGAAAAGAAAAATGTCCAATTTCAAAATGTCATATCTTCCTTATGTATCTTATCCGATTTTTGTCATCTTTAATTGGAACGTTCTGCAGCCTTTTTTTCCTCTTTCTTTTAGAGCTTATTTATTTAAAGGGTGAATTTCCTCTTTAAAGGGATCGTATAGTTTTTTGTTGACACGTAATTTTAGGTTTCTAACATTTTTTTTTTGTGAGATAATGAGAAACCTCTTATGAAATACGAAAGAGCATGTAATTCTATAAGGAATTCAACATTTATTTGATGAAAATTGGTTTTGAAATGGCTGAGATATCCAACAATGAGCAATTCTAATAAAGTGTAGGACCCACACTTTATTACCATCACTTTGTTTTATTTTGTTTTTGGATGTTTCAGTCATTCCAAACCCGATTTTCATCCAATAAACTTCGAATTCCTCTTAAAATGGTATGCTCTGTACTATATCATAAGTGTTATCTTGGTATCTCACAAAAAAGTTAAAAGCCAGGTTCTCATCTACACCAATACTGTGTCATCCCTTTAAAGGAATAAACTATTAATAGTGATATCAAAGATCGAAACTGCATTTTATCGTTGATACCTAGCTCTTGTCTTTCGCTGAATCTTCCAATTACGCTAACGCAAAACCACATTGCCCACCTGCAAACAAGAGATTATAGGGGGGATAATCAGAGAACATGTCTTTGGGATAAAAGCGAACTAAACTGTATATTGGACTTCCCGTAATCTCATGGTACATTCGAGGTGCCCACTTTACACGAAGGAATAAATTATCGATGTGGTACTTCATTCTACATCTCGACAAACTGATATATGGCATTGCTTCCACGTTTTAAAAACCAACCAAAATTCTCGTGCTTGAGACATACACATCTCTTAGATATGTCAAAGATACTTCAATAATTACATGAGTCCAACTTTGATCGAAAGATCGGTCTATATCTTGTCGTCGGGGATAGCTGTCTTGAAGCAATCTTGGAATTATTATTGTATAGCAGCACTGCTGTCTTTGAGTACAAAGCGTTAACTGATATCCTCATGCCAAAAATAATGTGATCGCAAGGAGTTGCTGTGACGGAAGAAAAAGTAGCTGAGCGATCATTCATTCATGAGATAAAACGTTATCATATTGGATCCCTATTCCACAATACAATACCCCGTGCTGGGAAGAATAGATAAAAGCAACAACGTGATGACATCTAAAATTACAAGCATTTCATAACGGGATAATGAACTCAGAAACGAAATCTGTATGCCCTCCCGCAGTGTATTCAAAAACTCCATACTTCTTGACTGTATTTAGGAGCTATAGTGGTATTTGTTCCAAGTTTATCGAGTCACTGCTGGCAACCATGCAGGGATAGCCTGGTGGTAGTGTCGCTGCCCGGAAAGCAGTAGATGACAGGTTCGAGTCCCGCGTGGTTCTTTTTTCCCCCGACATGTTTGTTAAATCATAGATCAGCAGTTGCGATCTTACAATTTTCATTTGTAGAGTGAGAAAAATTGAAGAAAATTCACACCTCAGGTCTCTCTCCCCCCCCCCCCCCAATTTATAATGAGATTGATGACCAATGAAAATATTGGCTTGTCTGATTTCTAAAGTATTACAACTTCACAAGTCATGATAGTCAATAGTCCTTGTAGTATTTTGTCGAACTTTGTGCGAAGATGGCAGTGGAATTAGAATATCATCAGATTTTAACATAAAGTAAAACCATTGGACTTACTGGTATGTGACAATTTTTCAATACAAATAACCAAATTATATAGATCTCGTTGTTTTTTTTTTTCAATTGCTTTGAATGAAAAGGCAACGGATATACTGTAATCATCGACCGCATATGAGATGAAGTGCAGTAAAGTCAATGATTACCTGTCCCTTTCGTTTTGTAAATGTAGGCTACTATATGATTTGTCATAGAGTAAAGATTTTGTCATTTCTGTGTTTATACGTTATTGATTTTAATACATGCATAAGAAACCACAGCATTGGAACACAATAAGGTTTACCCCCGAGTTGAACTTCAGATAATACGTGTCTTTATCATTGAAATTCTTTTAGTATTTTCTGACGGTGACTTCATCATAGGCCTAATATCGGTCAGTGACCAATTGATATTTTGGCGGGATGTCTGAATGTGATGAGATGTTTGGGTCTGGTTCTCAGTTGGGGACGGAAGCATTGGAACTTGTTGAACAATAAACTGAGTGTTTAGTGGAAACATGATACAGTATATAGGGTTGGTTAAATGCTATGAAGTTGGTGCAGTTTGCCTTTGGGAACAGTGATTTCAAAAATGTTCAAAATATCCCATTTGATGCATATGTGCAGGTCTGTTGTATCACAAAACATCCTACCATATAAAAATTTTCACAATAAAGCCATTAGATATAGGGAAATATAAACATTTTTCTTCAACAATAAACCATAACTGTAGACGGTTTAGTCTCGAAGCATTCTTATTATAACTATTGTTCACATTTTGTGCATTTAACAATACTTAACATCGATTATACGGATTCAAATTTTACAATGGTTGTTTCTATCCCTAACTCACATTTTAGAACTATTTAAAGCACTAATGATGGGTTTTCGTTTCATCTGCAAATGCTTAATTATGCCTTTAAAGCACACAAAGGGTTAAACATTGGGTGTGGATGAAAGTGTGGTGGTCAGAATGTTACACACATCTGTGGTGTTATTTTAAATGTTGTAATTCACGTTAAGTCTTCATTAATTATTAAGCCATATTGAGGAATAAGTCATAAGACAAAGTTTGTCGTGTCCTAGTTTTGTTTGACATCTAGCACCGGTGGAAAGAGGTGCTGGCACATACACAACATCACACCTCCTGTATACTGTTGCGTTGGGGGGGGGGGGGGGGGAGGGGGTGATTCGGTGATATAAATGTCACCTCGGGTCATCTGAGGAACAAAATAATCATTGTATCCATGTCATCCTAAACAAGCTGCTTATGTCGCGTGATTTCTCTGGCATCGTGTAATTATGCTAAGAACATCACATGCTTTACACAAAGTCATAAATGTGCTGAATAAAAGAAACAGTAAAGCATATACATGTATATTCAAATATCACCGCGGGGACTATACTGGGAAGCAGTGACAAACGAAGGTGCATAGTTTGATCATCATATAATTTATATGATAAAAATTATTCTTTTTGCAAATGATGGAAACACAGCACTTGTATTCGCTCCCATCAGAAGGATCATATTTCGCAACCGGAGATGTCGATACCAGTACATTATTTCTGCAGTTCTAGCACACCTCACCGTTATATGCTATGTCACCTTCATCCACTAAAAATAGACACTCTATAGTGTGCAGATTCACCACATAAACAGAAATGAGAATAAAAAGGTACATAATGTGGGGACAAATTGTTTTTATTTTCATAACATCATAATCTATAATGCCTGCGAACGCTTGAAACAACTTGCACGTATGCTTTTTTTTTTCTTTTTTTTTTTTTTTTTGTCAGTTTGAATCTTTTGCGGAGCCCTCTGGGTTTTGTAACCAGGGTTTCGAACGTTTGTACATGGAGCTTCAAGATATCTCTGGACAGGGAGGTGGGAAGACCCTCCCTGCTTGAATCATCCTTGTCTTTGATGAGAACGACCCAGGAAAATTTGAACAGAGTATATGGCGATCTTCTAATGGAGCCCGGCGATGGAGATATTTACAACCTCAACTAAAGGAGAAGTCCAGACGATTTTCATAATTTCACATCATGTAGCACACAAACCGACAGCTCCATGTATCACTAAATTTTGTGGAATTTATTGTGGTCATTTAGCAAAGAACCAAGTACATGTACTTTGAAAATACCCAAACAAATTACACTGAAAGGGACATGGGAGGCTCTCATGATTATTTCACGGATGTAGCAATGTCATTCCATGCATTACAATTCAATTCATTTATCTTATTCTCAATTTTTGTTCCAACAAAATATAACACAGACTAAATCAGGAATTATATCATAAGCATATATTGAAATGTGCAAAATGATAATTAATAGATAGAGATATGCATACATACATTGCAATATATACATTGCAATATCGCTTGCTCAACAAGTTCACCTGTGTAGAGTTTATGTATACTTTCTTCTTTTGTTTTGCTTCCTTGAGCCCCCACTCATGCATTCGCTGTCATGGTCATGTAATTATCCTTGCTCGCTGTGATAAATGTTCCAAACATTCATATTCCTCATCCTGATCACTATAAATCCTGAAACTCTGTACCCATTTTTCATTCAAATGTAAAAGTTTGAAAAGCATCCGGAGGTCTCCTTTAAAACGTGGGAAGGGGGGGGGGGGGGGGGTTGAGGGGCAGGGGCCATGGATCTATACCAGCAACGATTATGCTCTCTTTCCCGTACAATTCAATGTGTTATGCTTGGTCACCGCCCAGCCATTCTCATATTATACTGTATATTTCTTTTCCTCCGTTATGATTTGACCATCCTCTTGCAAACTTGTACAACTTATCCATTCAGCCAAAACTGATTTCGTATTCTTGTTTATCTATTTATTCCATTCTCAGCAAGTAAAATAGGCAATTTTTATGTCTTGCAAGGTTTATACCTCCACTTTAAGATTTGTCTTAAAATTTTCAAGGCCATTTTCTTACTATACATTTTTGAGTACATGTACCCTCATTATTATCACTTCCGACCTTTCCACATAGGCATCTGGATACATGTGTTTTGTCTACCCTCATTATTACCATTTTTCTGAAAATCCCTCCAAGGACATTTTCTTACCAGAAGTTTTCGGATGGAGGGGGGGGGGGGGGGTCGCTTCCACGTGACTTGGTATACTTAGTACGCACTATGAGCGCCAAAACAAAACAAAAAACAAAGGAACAGACATGTCAAACTTGTTTACTCTTCTATAGGCGTAGGCGATCGCTGAAAGGGGTATTCTTGATCAGTTATACAAGTTTGTCTGAAAAAAAAAGAGAAAGTAAAATGTTCTCAGCAGAACAGTTAGGTTTCATCACAATCCAATTAAAAGCATAAGGAAGTTATATGTAATTTCAAAGATTTGTCAATCTTTTGCAAAACTGTACACGGACATACGAAATTACGCAATGAAAAAAAACACAATATTATCAAGTAATAAAATACGGCATCTTATTTGCATAATTTTTCCAACTAAAAGTATAATTTTCCAATAAAGATTGAAAAATCGAACTAAAATTATAAAGAAGTTATATGTAATTTCAAAGATTTGCTAATTTTTGCAAAACAGTACGCGAACATGCGAAGTTACGCAATGAATAAGTAATGGAATACGACTTCTTATTTGCATAATATTTGTCCACAGCTGCGTGCAGTCACCAGCTGTCCGAAGTACCTCCTTAATCATCTCTTCCGTTTCTCTTGTGCAGGGTGTGACTATAAGCATATCTATATATCTTTCTTTCTTTCCTTTCTTCTTTTAATTTTGTTTTTGCCCCGTTTCTTTCAATCGTATCTCCCTCAGTTTAGTCATGTCATTTTGTCTTAATCATTTTTGTGTTATGTACTTGCAATTATATCAGTAATTATTTTTGAAGAAATTCTTGAGTGGTCCACAATGCAATGTAATCTACAAGTACTGCTTTTTAGTGGACCTCTCAGTTTTCTTTTTCCCCCTTCTAAGCATAACTTTGTATTACAAGTATGCATGCATATCTTTATTAGTTTGTTGACTATCGTTTATTTTTCGTACTTTGTAGTGTGTATATGCTTATTCAATTCATTTGAATTTCAATTCAATTAACTTATTTTTCATTCCTATTTTTCTTCCAACAAAACATAATGCAAAGATGATGTCTAGTATTGCTAATACGCATGTCCTGATCCGCGCGAAATTAAACCGCCATGGAAAAGGAGAAAATATAGTTTCGGCTATGAGCCAGAAACTTAATGTAAAAAAATGATTAAGAAAAAGAAAACTCCTCCGGACAGACGGATTTCTTTGTTTATAGTGTCTAGAAACGAGTCAAAAAAAAAATGTAGCTCCATCTGGAGTAATGACCTCAAAACCTTCTTCTGACAGCTGTACAATTATGCCAAGGAGGGTGATTATCTATTATAGGCGCCTATACCCTCAAACATGTTTCACCTGTCACTTGACTTGCAGGGATCCGTGATGGAAACGGTTCTCCACCCTCTGCTGTATTGCTATGCGAATGAAAAAGAAAATACATTATACAGTTACTGAATACAGGGTAGCTGCTTGCACGGTAAAGAACCAGTCATATTTCAGAATTACAATGCACAGTCCGTTATTCATTCTCACTGAGAGAACAATTACAATTTGTGTGTCAGTCGGTCATTAAAGAGCCCCAACATAACCTAGGCGTTTTCATATCAGCCCGATGTTTCGAAATAGCGCGCTATTTTCTGACTTGGGATATTTTCCTGATAGCGAAATAGCGCGCTATTTGATAATGTGAACACAAGTTAATGCGCTGATTGTATCGCTCTGATCGAGAAAATTTCTCGAGTCCAACTCGGGAAATTTCTGAAATAGCGGGATAGTAGCGCGCTATTTGATTTGAATGTGAAAACGACTCGAAAAAATTAGCGCGATGCATCCCATTATGCCTAGCGTGTGTGACCCGATCGATCGAGGCAAACTGCACACAAATCACGAGGAATTTTTGAGAGGGCACACACATTCCTTATGCTGTTTGCACATACTCATGCAGCTGTCGAATTAGAGATTCGGGCTTATTCTCTTCGGGCTGATGTGGATAAGAAATGAAATTGCGCGCTAACTCGCAATCGCGAAAAATTTCTCGAGCTTGGATTTTTATCGGGCTGATGTGAAAACGCCTTATGTGAATCCGACTTCAAACACTGTATTATGGCAGCCATAACTTGGAGCTTCCAAAGAAGAAGAAAAACCCTTTCATGGTTATGCAATGAGTCAGGTGCGTTGCTATGTCAGTGCATAAATTATCTTTTCATACGCATACTTGAAAACCCCTTCCCCCCAGTTAGAAATTATCATGGGAAAAAAAAAACAACAGTACCTATACCAGGGAGGTGGAGCTTCAGGTCCACGTCCCTGCCCAATCAGGAAGGTGAGGGTGACCTTCCCTCCTAAACCAAAGTGGTCTACACGCCGCCCTGGCCCCGCCCATCGCAAATCTTGCCACGATCTACGTAAAGATTATGGAGTCAAATAAAGCAGGGAGGTGCACCTCCCCGGTCGAAGAATGTTTTGAAAAAACAAAAACACGTCATTTGGTCTGGATCAGGGAGGTGGGATGCCTCCCTGTCTGGATGCTGTTGTTATTATTATTCATATCTATTTCAGCCATAACGAGGGGGGGGGGGGGGTGGGCTTCATCGGTATGCATAACAATACTGTAGTTGGTCTATAAACTGACTGTTTAGCAATGCACCTGTAGGCCTATTGCATACCGTAGTCCATCAAATCAGATCCGTTCTTCTTCTTTGGGAGCCCCCCCCCCCCCCCCCCCCCCCCCCCCCGTTGGACATGGCCGATATAAATTAGAAAGCAAGCAATGTTCCATTCAGTGGGGATGTGAAACTGACGATTGAGTGAGCCACTTCGGAGTTCACTCATGTGCACATCACAAGCAAATGTATATATACAAAATAATTACCTTTCCTTTTTTTTCTCGGTTGATTAGGCCAAGGAGGTTCGAGAGATGGAGTTACAACTGACTATAATTATTCCGAGCAATCAGCTGTCAGTTTTCTATATGGATGGACAAAAGAATTCCACAGGTGCATTTGTGCCTTTGATGTTCGATGCTTGAAGTCGCCATCTTTCTGAGCAATCTGAAGACTCATTTTTAACGATAACATAAAACGGGTATATGCTGCTCGTTATATATCAAATGCAATGAAATTTCACCTAATGATAAAGCATATATAACACAAAATTCAATTCCGTTCGAAAATATGCGAAAAAGTGTAAATCTGAGCTGTATTTTGTTAAAGTGTTTGAAATTCTACCCTCATGGAAAGCCGGTTTTATCACTTTTCCGATTATTTCCGACATAACTAACATGGTATCATCTTCAAGAAAAAATCAATATGTCAGACTATATAGCGTATTGATACAGACACGTGCAGTCGAGTAATTACCCACGCCGATGAAAATCGGCAGGGGGTTATGTAAAGGGTTCCGTATGTTTGTTTGTTTGTTTGTTTGTTTGTTTGTTTGTTTGTTTGTTTGTTTGTTTGTTTGCTTGTTTGTTTGTGTACAAGATAACAAGAGAACGGGTAAACGGATTTGCACGAAATGTTCAGGGAATGTTTGGATAATGACAGGAAAGAATCGATTAGATTTTGGTGATAATCGGTTGACCCTTGCAAATTCTGTGTGACCTTGAAGTTTTGACCCCATGGTATAGTGACCATTCCGAAAATTTCCCGTTTCTCACTTTGCGATTTTCCGCTACCATACGAACACATAAACTCCCCAACGATCCGACTTCGCTGCTCAAATGTTCGTAAGAATTCCGAAATTTACGTTTAGGCCTATTTGAGGGACTATGTCCTTCTAGATTTATGAAAGTTCGTTCTCCGTCATCACAAACTGGCCCGTATTTTGATGATTTTTCAAATTAACATTGATTGTTTTTTTCGTTGGAGGAGCATTTTGCTCGGTCGCAGTCACACTGCACGATATGCGTGCTCAATGTCAATGCGTGTGCAAGGCCGCTGAAAATGCATCGCGCTCTACACTGTTGGTGCAAAATTGCACCGGGGACGTTGCGGCGCTCGTTGGTGGCCGAATACTGGTGCAGTAGACATTTGCATTCAACCCTTGCATTGAATAATTCCCGTAGACACTAATCATAGGGGTAATTGCCTAGGGGGTACGTAAATTTTGTTTTTCTTTTTTGCTTTTGTGGATACCATCAAAGATCGTACACTCATACGACCTTTGATATTTGATGATTTTTCAAATTAACATTGATTGTTTTTTTCGTTGGAGGAGCATTTTGCTCGGTCGCAGTCACACTGCACGATATGCGCGCTCAATGTCAATGCGTGTGCAAGGCCGCTGAAAATGCATCGCGCTCTACACTGTTGGTGCAAAATTGCACCGGGGACGTTGCGGCGCTCGTTGGTGGCCGAATACTGGTGCAGTAGACATTTGCATCCAACCCTTGCATTGAATAATTCCCGTAGACACTAATCATAGGGGTAATTGCCTAGGGGGTACGTAAATTTTGTTTTTCTTTTTTGCTTTTGTGGATACCATCAAAGATCGTACACTCATACGACCTTTGATATCATCACACTCTCGGCTTGCTATAATCAAAATATCCCGCAAGAAAACGGCGTATTTCTCGATTTTTAGCGCTTTTTCCGCGACCCGTCGCGTAGACAATACTCTTAAAACTGGACTTAATTCGCGCGCGCTTGGAAAAGTTCCGATTCTGCACTTTTGACGGTGGAATTTGGGATTTTCGATGGATTTTTGGAGGAGACTTAAGGACTTTCCTGTACGTGAATGAGTGTTAATACCGTATGTGTAATGATGTGATTTGCGTGTGATGTGACTGTAGAACCAAAGATCGTACACTTCAGTGTATGATCTTTGGTAGAACTCACTGGCTGGTGATAAAGCACACTGGCAATTAAGTGGCCGAATTCTGGTAGATGACCGAATGCACATTATGTTTACCCCGACTTTGTACTTAGGCGTGGGTCTGCCGCCTTTGACGGCCCCTCTCTAGTTTTATATCTATTACAGAAATATTTGAGCAATTTCTATTCCCGCACCCCCGTGCCTTTACCATTGTCTACCGCCCATCGTTTGTAATTAGGGATAGCGAAAAGTAATTACCATTACAAAGACATATCTTCCTTGGAAAGTGGCTGGTGATTATGCAATGAGACACGAGTCAGAATTTGTCTTCGCATCTGAGCGGCAGATCCAGTTTCACACATACAATACTTCAAATATTTTTGAGTAGGATAGCGGCTTCGAGCATGGGATCAAAGCGAGTAAGACTATTAATTGTGACTCAATTTCTCGAACCTCCTTGGTTCGGCACTTCACTCGCTTGCAAATCGTCATAATGCATAGGCTTGCCAGACGTAGCAATCTGTGAACTTCATCTGTTATCAATATCATGTTAAAAACGATAATGGATAATTACTAATTATCATGTGCCGTGGTATAGTCTGACTTCCAGACCGTCTGTTCGTACTCAGTTCCTTCCCAGAATATGAACGTCCTCTAACGACAAATTTAGCAGGTTCAGCTGGATGGTTCTTTCGGCAAAGGCAGCGACTTCTGGCGGCATTGCGGAGGAGGCATTTTGTTAAAGGGAGTACAGTTGCAAATCAAGGGTCTGGAAAACAGGCTAGTTCCGCGGGGACCACGTCTGGTCAGGGTATGCTCGTTCTGGACCTTTTTATATCGTATAGTCGGCGAAAAAATTAAAGATAAAAAAGGTCCAGAAATAAACTAGGTCAGGATTCACGGAATCTCTTCCGTCTCCCGAGGAAGGCCGTAAAAGTCAAAAATGTTATAAAACTCCTCCGGACAGACGTACCACCCTCTTATCATCTCCTTGTCTAGCTCCAAGGAGTTGGTACACGTACATGTCACTCCTTGGACGGTGGCGTCTCACCTCCTTGCTCCTTGGTAACTCGATGGTTGACACTGGGAAGATGTATGTGTATGATAAGAATACAGATTGCCCCCTCTTCTCCACCACAACTCCACGTCACGTCTAAAAACACTGTCTGCTTTGTTTCACTTGCCGGACTATTGTGCGACACGCAAAGTGTTTATTTGAGTTACCGTGATTAGAGTCCGTTCTCCCAGGAATTTACGATTTGCTGACATCGACGATTTCTCCTCCAAACCTATTCACATTCCTCCGAGTTATTTGACTATCGATACAAGTAACCAGTGTCCGCCCAACCATGCAGCCACTGGTATTTCTCATTTTGTTTTGTAGTATTATTGATTAAGGTGAGAATTCGGCTTTTAACTTTTTTCGAGTTACTTAAAAACCACTCTATGAAATCCAGTTTATGGGTAATTCAAAGTTTATTGAAGATATCCAAAAACAAAGTAATAGAAAGCGCCCCTAATAAAAGGTGTTTCCCACTTTTTATTGGGATCGCTTTGTTTTGGATATCTCAGCAATTTCTAAACCAATTTTCATCAAAGAAACTTTCAGTTCTTCTTAAAATTACATGCTTTTTCATATTTAATAAGAGACTTTTTATTATCTAAAAAAATCTTTTTCAAAAAAACGTTGGAAACCTGAAGCCCTATCTCAGCCGAAACCGTTGAGTCATCACGTATCAAGAAAGGACATTGTTTATTTTATTGCTTTTTTTTTTCTTACCAAGTCTGAAAGAAAATCAGAATCCCATTTCACTGAACGCGCTTTTTTGGCCAATGTCTTTTATACAAAGTGAAGAAAAGAAGGTACTGGTTTCCAGAATTTATGTTGTAATAACTCATTCATTCTCCTCTCGTGTGTGACCTTGCATAAGTTATACTGACAAAATACAAGTATGAAAATAAACGAGGTAAAATACTGACAGATGTGACTTATAGGCTCCTTTATCTTTATTGACACTCGAAAAGATAATGTCATTTTCATTACAAAAATGTATTGTGAGCTTATTCTAAAAAAATATATATATACTATCATGCTGCATCTGGCCAAATCCATGCAGTCCAGGAAGTTTATAGGGCCTGTAATTTTATTTTTAGCCTATACACGTTCAACATTTTGCAATGACATTTGCATCAACAGTGGTGGAAGCACTATTTTTTTCTATGCTGGAAAAGCACCATAAAAACACAGTTAGTCAGTTTGAAATCATATATATAGCCAAAGTGCACATTTCAGAAAATAAGTTTGCCCTACGTAACAATTATGGAATTCATGTTCAGTTGAAACAAAAACGAACTTCGATCGCTGCGTAGACCAGGTGACCACAATGACCCTCCAATTTTGAGCACCTCAGAGAATCATCTATTTGATTGAGTTGTTTTCCATTATGAAATCACAACACTCATTTTTATGTATAGAGAGGAAACCCAAACCCAAAGAGAAATGTGAATTGAGTGAAAACATCAACATTCACACATTAGTGAAAGCTTGAGGAAAATCGGACAATCGATGCAAAAGTTGTAGTGAATTTTTTTTTAAAGTTTTGGTGTTGGAACCGCATTGTAACTGTAAGACATACAAACTCCCATATTAATAAAGCGGCTGCAAATAGACATTAAGATAAAGCACAATGATAATTATACCCAATTCGAGCGGGTCAATTGGAAGCCCACCTCCCTGATAAACAGGTTTACTTCTTCTTCTTTTTTTGCGAATAAAGACCATTTCTGTATTTTTTACTTACAAACCGTACAGTAAAATTGATTCTTCTTTTCCCTACAGCCAAACAAAAACATAGAAACAGAGCATTAATTTTGATTTGCCCTTATAGTCAGGAATTCCAGTCTGTTTCGTTGTTGCTGAAAAATGTAGGGCATCAAGTCTCCAGTAGACTCTGCGGTAGTATTATCATTATCATTAATAATTTGTGAACAACCGCGCATACTGTCCACTTACATTTCCGATGTCTGACAGGCCTTGGTTGTTATTCAGCCCCTCCCCCACCTCATCCCCGCCCACCGCCAACTTCTAAGCAAGAAATCCGACAAAATACTTGAAATACTTTATATCACAACATCCATGCATAAATCTACACTGGCTTCCTTGCATGATATTGGTTATGTAATCTTCGTGTTGTGTTTCACCTGTTGATGAATTTCACAATGTATGTGTATGTGTGTGTGTGTGTGTGCGTGTGTGTGTGTGTGTGTGTGCATGTACGCGTGCGTGTATGCGTTTGCGTGTTATGTTTATGAAGGTGTTGTGTGTATTAGTACATTATATTCTTTGTGTAGTTGGGTACCAGTGGTCTCCCCATGGGGAGGTGAGAGAAAGTCTATCCCATGCCATATCAGGGAGGTGAGTCACCTCCGCGGCCTAAGCTCCACCCTCCCTATCGTGTATCATGCAGAAATATTCATTGATTCTCACCCACGTGGGAAAATCATTGACTGGAGTATGAATTAGGTTGTTACGTATGTGGTATGCAATGCACATAATACCCCAATCGCTATACACACTCACTGGTCACTATAAATAAAAGCCGATTCTTAAACGAGACACGGACATTGGAGTGGTTGCTTCTCACATGGAGTTATACAACAAGCGAAAGAGTGAAACATACCACGGCCACGTCGTGTATTTCGCGGCGCACGTCTTGACGGGGAAACCATGGGGCTAAAGCTGCAACCAACCGTAAGTGCTTTCGATAAGGAATAGGAAACGGAGAGGTGAAGTGAAAAATTGTTTTGCTTTTTAGACCAGAGTGTAGACTCTACAGTTATTGAATAATGATATTGTTTTCAGATAAATACTGTCAGTGGTAAAGCAGTGGCATTACAGGGGCGGATCCAGGAATTCCGTAAAGAGGGGACGCGTTTACAAAATTAAAGGGGGCGCACGCACCCCTCCCCCATCTTTTTCTTTTTATTTCTTTTGTTTCAACAAAAAATAAAGGAGGGGGGGGGGGTGTGCGCCCGTTGCGGTCCTCCCTGGATCCGCCCCTGGGTAAGATAGAACACTACTTGTCACTAGAACCTGCAGTAATTGATAATTTCACAATTTAGCTTTGAATATGATTTCTTGTAAACTTTACCTTGAATTAACATGTGCCGAATGAATTAAATTTCAACGCAAAGGGTGTACTTGTTTGCTCTTCTTGTACAACTCCATAGTTTATGAGGGATGAAGGCCACAGACCAAGAAATCATTCCCGCAAAGGAGAAATTAGTTTTAACAATGACTTGAGTGGATGGTATGCAAAAAAGAAGTCTTAAAGTGGCGATATAGGTCTGTATGTAAAATCAGGGAGGTCACCTCCCTGGTAAAATGAATTGACCTCTGCTATACCAGCTACTGTGACGTCGAAATGGGCACGGACACATGATTTTCTCCAGAAAAGATTGTAAGCAAGGCCAGCCAGGGTGATAAATTATTTATTGGGCAGGGGGGTCTAAGCATCTTGGGCGCCGCTCCGCCCCGACCGGGCTCTCCTCCGCTGACCACTCATAACAACGTCACTGGGTGTTTCGCGGAAACTCGGCGAAATTCCACCGCACGACCACCACGCATTAGTCACTGCGCACAGTCCTTGGAAGTAGAAGCTGTTTGAACATCTCCGAGCAGTGGCAAAGACGTGGCGGTGAGACAAGCGAGAGGACGTGTATAGGAGGACGTACGGCAGCGTGGAGGAGAGACGGTAGAGGGAGAGAACAGTGAAGGTTTACACATCCAAGAGGAGCGGCGAATGCACTGGAACGATATAACGCAACCGGTGTATTGCCATTCATTGTGTTACAAGTTTGCCTGTTTCGTAAGTGTATTTATTTCTTGAGGATATAAAATTTATCTGTTTCTGTGATTGTGTTGTATTCGTCTCATCCACTGGCAGTGGCCATTGCTGTAAATCTTTGGCCATAGGCCATGGTCATTGTTGGCAAAGATATTTTCTATATAATACGTGTTAGCATTGAGGTATAGAAATAGTCACTCCTCAACTTCCCTGGCCTGGCCTGCCTGATGCACTATGCTGTCGGTTTCGTCTTGTTACAGCATGCCATGGAACTACGCAGCTCCATGGTTACCAATGTGGTTACAGGACTGTTTTTATCGTGAGCTTACGCATGATGACTGATGTTACAAGCAACGGAGCAAATCTCATGACTCTTGTGGGAACTCGACCAGTGATACCGGTAATTCCGCAGGCCTGCCTACTACTGAAATTAGAGCCATGGGCATGGCCGATATCTCGTGCAATGGCTGGCGAGCTCCGAATGCGAAGAAGCTTCGCGGCCCATCGGCTGAGAGCTGAGAGAGAATACAAGCCTTCAACAATGGGAAGCTTTCTTCATTGTTTGCCAGATGCGAGGATGCGGTATAGTAATCTGGAAATATGCCTCGCTCGAGACAAGAATGAGATGCCTTTCCATTTGTTTCAGCGGGCGCTAGTATACACGCAAATCACGGAATAATGATCAGTTTTGTGTTCGTGTGTTCTAATATATTAGTTCCCCAGTTTAGGAGTATAGAAGAGAAATAACGGAGACCAAGGAGGTTTAAGAGTTATTCCAACTGGCTGTAATTATTCAAACAGTTGTCAGATTTCTATTGATGTACAAAGAATTTCACAGGTGCATTAGTTTTGTGCCTTTGATGATCGATGTTCGAAGCCGCCGTCTTGCTGAGCAATCTTAAGATTCATTTTGAACGTTGATATAATATTGGCCATATTTTGCTTAGTTATTTATTAAATGAAATGAAATTTCACTTACCAAAGGATGTAAAACAAAATCAATCCCGTGCAGAATTTTGTGCAAAAGTGTAAATCAGAGCTGTATCATGTGAAAATGTTTAAAACTGTATCATCCTGGAAAGCCGGTTTTCATTGTTCCGCTTGATTCCGACAAATAAAACTGACCTGGAATAATCTTCAAATATAATTCTTTATTGATAGATATATCAGATTAGTGCCCGGGTATGCCCAGTCGAGTAATTTTCATCTTTATTTCAGCATTTTTTGCGCAATTTCTATTCGCACATCCTCGTGTCTGTACCACCTACCTTGTATATTAATTATTAGGTATATTAGAAGGGATAGCGAAAAGTAATTACCATCACAAAGACATATCTCCCTGAATAGAAAGTGGCTGGTGATTATGCAATGAGACACGAGTCAATTGTCTTCCTATCTGCGTGGCAGATCCTGTTTGGCACATGCTTCAAATATTTCTGAGCGGCGGCATCGAACATCTAGCGAAGGAAATAAGACAGTTGTGACTCCATTCTCTTGAACCTCCTTGCGGAGACTAACTGCCGCGTTCGGGCTGTTCACAGCTGTAACAACGCACGTGAACGCCCCGGGGTCGAACGGAGGCATGACTGCATATTCAATGTGCAGTCAGAAAGGAAGTGTTTGATTCATGGTCCTCCAAAATCCACTATATACAAGTAAAACGCTTTTAAACTGCAAAACAGGTGGTTACGTATATGACAGAAAGATCCGTCTGTCCGGAGGAGTCTTTTATTCTTTTTACGTTATCGCTCTCCTCCTGGATGTGATCCGTGAAGCCAGACGCAGTCTCCTCTGAACATTTCCCCGACGACCAGATACAGACCGATCTTTCGGTCAAGTGGTTACATACTTCTTTGTTCAGGTACAATAGACGGCAGTGGTGTTTGTAACTGTATAAACATCTCATTTTATTTTGATTTCTCATGCAGTTCGAGGATTATCGTCGAGACTTTCTCATGTTATACGTTGTATTATCATTCGCATTCACTGCATAGCTGCACGACTAAAGATTAGAATGTGCATGTGTAAAGGTCACCGGTTTGCAAACCGCGGTGACCTGTACGTTTGTTAGCACGACGGCCCCGGTGTCGCAGACCATGCATGGAGCGACGAAACTCGCTCCGTGCCACCATGGACCTACCATGGTGCCACGCAGAGTTTACTGTAAACATGCGGGCATTAGAATGTATGCTTGGAGAGGTGGGAAGATACCCCCCCCCCCCCCCCCTTGCTGTGCTATTTCCATCTTTAAACATACTGAATGGCAGGGACTTCCATAATCCATTTCCAACTGGTGAACGTCGTTATACAGACTGTATATAATTATATCACTAGGGAAAAGGACCTCCGGAGCCGGAGGGGTTAAAAAGAAGGATTAATCTCTTTGCAGTTTGCGAAAACGTATATGAATATGTTCTAAAAAATAGCATGACAGTTATCGATGCTTACACTCTTAAAAATATCTAGTCATTTTGTGACTAGATTTTTGGTTCATATTTTTTCAACTAAATTCTAGTTATTTTGACTAGAATTCTATCAACTTTCAAGCAAATTTGACTACAATCGAGTCAATCGTTTTTACGCTTTAGCTAGAACCGTCTTGTCAACACTTCTTTGAAACGTGATTGGCTCTTGTCTGCGCGCTGCACGCAAAGAGCTAGTGGCGGCGCAGGGCGCAGAGAGCAAAAGCGTACTCGATCGCACGATCCGTGAGGAGTGTATGCTGAGCGTATATGTAACGCGTACGCATCTACCCTAGCAAGCGCCACGTACGTACGTTAGTACGCACTTGATCAAAATGGAGTTTGTGGATGACAAGCTTTCTGAGTGGGGCCTCGACAAATTTATCAAAAATTTTGAGGGTAAGTGCTGTATTTATTTTGTAGCATATTTTAAATCGTGTTTAGAAGCTTGTAGTGTACAGCTTCATATTAGGTATTGATTCAGTATTATCTAAAAAGATATTTCGCTAAAATTGGGCGAGCTCGGGGGAGAGCTGCTGCTGCCTTGAGCCGGCCTATCAAGTTGCCTCAAATTGTTCGCGCCTAGCCTAAATGTGTAAAACGTGCTGCATGAACCGTTGCGTTGTTGGGCGGCAATGATTAGCAGCGTAAACATCGGTGAACATTGCAAAAAAAAAAAAAAAAAATCCCCCCAAAATCGGCTTTGTGACAAATATGGTTTCAAGCAATTGTAAGATAATATGCTGTTACAATATTGGGAGGTCTTTACTAATTTGGTTAGAGACGATTACGGTGATGTAATCAGATTTACCGCACTTCACCACTTTTCAATTAGCAGAAGAGAAGGTTCACTTTTCGAATGAATTCACAAACAACCGCGCACTCGCAAGTCACAGGCAAACGAGCCGATCTCCGTCATTTTAGGGGGCTTAATTCATTTTGGCTCAACCCTGTCAGTCCCCACCCGTCCTCTTTCCTTCGGTCCAAGATCTATTTGCATGGCACCTAGTTCTAACTGCACTTGGTACAATGGTAGCTTATACTATAGACCGGTGATCTATCGAGTCTCTGTACTGTAGTGTAGACCTAGACCTATCTACCAGTACCAGTAGTACCAGACAAAAGGTCAAGCCTTCATGTAGAAGAACTCTAGTAGATCTGTAGTATAAGGTCATTAAGGATGTAGGTAAAGTACTAGGTCTAGTTTAGAGGCATTATTGTGAAATAGGTCCTCATTCACTTCTTCGCACGCGTGCACTTGCGTGTTATAAGTACCGTACTAGAATCTAGCAGTTAGTCTTAGTTGCTTGATCTTTTCCTGATACGATAAGCTAGAAATATAGTCAAATACAATATAGATCTAGATACTTAGTAATTGAACATCTAGTCTAGATCTTCTAACTACAACGTATTCATTTTTGCTAGTCTAAGCCCTTTCAGTCCTCTTCTCATTTGGTCTAGATCTAACTGACACTTGCGCTTGGTACAATGGTAGCCTAGACCTCGGATCTATAGGTCTACTGTAGAAATTACCACCAGTTCCAGACAAAAGGTCTAGCCTTCATGTAGAACCCCTAAATAGTGAGAAGCTCTAGAGGCATTATCGTGAAATAGGTCCACACTCATTCACTATGCAAGCGCGCACTTGCGTGTAAAATAGTTTTAGACTTAGTCTAGAATAGCCAGACCAGACGCCGTGCGGAGCCGGTTGAGCGACAGGGCTGTGTATGTACTATAATTAAGTCTAGAATTAAAAGTCTAATGACACTGACATATCTAAAGGGAAATTCGACAAACTGATGTGGCTCTAAGTACTGTCATGGAACTAGGTGTATAATCCCCAGAAAATGATTGTGTGCCAGTCATGTTATATTATGGTCTCACACTGGCAATATGTACTGTACCCATTAGGAGAATAATGTGATATGGCGGAGGCATACCAGTGGCATAGCGACATTTCTAGTTTTTAAGTTAAACAAAAAAGTATCCTTTAGGACACCTAAATATTGTGCACCTATCAGGATCAAAGTGGTCATAACTTAAAATATTTCAATTCTATCCCTAAAGATATACATTTTCAAAAATGAATTTCCAGAGGATTTCCAAAATGTAATTGAGAATAAGGTAGGATAAGGTGGTAACATCTTATAAATGGATAAATTTGACTTTTGATCCCAAAATGTCTTATTTTGAACATCCTATGTGTTTTCCCTTTGCTCTTACCATGAAATTTTCAATATCTTTTAATAATTAATCATGAAATCCCATTTTTGATGATGCATAAGTTATGATTGGGGTTTGTTAATTTTATAATGAAAGTGCCTACATGTTAACTTCTGCTTTTATATATCACAGGTTGATCAAGGCTTTTGGATACTTTTCGAAAGTGAACTCTGCAGATGCCCTCTTCGAAAAATGGCCGAAAATGTCAGCAAGAGTTCTGGAATATGCAGAAAAACAAGTGCAGTGGAAGAAGATTCTCAATGTCGAAGATCCACATTCAGGTATCACATTACATGAAAATAGCACAATTCTCACGGGAACTGAACCATTTGACTCGTGTATGCATTATATAGGAGGGACAATGATCTAAGCAGATATTGGGGTCACAATTTTAAAGGTCAAGGTCATTGCGTTTATATATGTGAAAAGGACACTCTTGTGCTAACTATTTATTTGGTGGATCAAACATGAATCATACTTGCATATGAGAGGGACAACGATCATATTAGAGTTGGGATCACAACATTGGCCTATAGATGGGGAATCTGCATGGTTTACGTGCAAACGTAATGTCAATGACCTTCGACCTCGCCCACGGTTGACATCATTTGATCTGGCCGGCAGCCACTATTTGCATAACACACTTGTTATTCACATCACATCCTTCCCGAGCTGCTTCCCCGCCAAAATAGCCCGGGCTTAATCAGGTTAAGAGTTGAGAACCATTAGATCAATATGAAATGGGCCTGACGCAACGTCATTTAAGTAAATTTTATTTTCCACTTTGTGTAATACATTTCAAATTGACACTGTCATATTCCTGATCTGGCAAAGGTGGAGACATCAGTCGAGGATTCATCTGTAGTAGTTTTTTTTTTTTTTTTTTTTTTTTTTTGACGGGGGGTTGGATCCATTAGAAGAGAAAAATGAAGTGTTCACTCATGCATTAAGTTTCTCTTTGTTTCAAATACCAGGTTAAAAGACCATCGAATGTTCTTTAATTTGATACATAATCTATTGATCTTTTGAAATCCTTGAAAAATATGAATCTTTTCCTGAGTCTTGATAAAGATTTAAAATTAAAAACTCTGATATTAATAAATGAAATAAAACTAATTTTGGTAATAGATTGAGAAAAAATGCAACCCTCTGTAGAGAATGCAACCTTTATAAGGGATGATTGGAATTGAAATGTGTATCTTCTTTGTCATTTGAATTTTTACAGAGAGAAAGTATTAAAAAGATAATAAAACTCCATGTGCCACATTTCATGAACTTGTTTGCTAATGTTTGTGTTCTCCTTAGATGATGAGAAGAGCAACCTGGCTCTACAGGTTCTTCCTCTGTTGTTTCCAGCTGGGGTGAAGAAACAGGGGCAGAGAAGTGTACAGCGTGCAACTATGGAAGAGAGCATGCCTGCATTCATCAATATCGAGAAGGTGATGATAGAAATAGAGATCTAACACTGAAAATAGTGCAATACCCTGTGTTGTGTGAATGGGTCAGTTGACATGCTATGAAATATTTGTCACTTGAGATCGATCTTCAGTCAAGTGACCACATTCCTTTTATCCTTTAATTGACATTTAGTTATCCTTTAATTCACCATAAATTATAGTCAAATTGCTCTGAAAATGCTTGCTGATTCTTGTTCATTTAGTAAGTAATCGATGGAATTTCTATTAATGATAATGATAAGAATACTAATAACAGTATTACCACTAGTGCTACTACTAATGATAATGATAACAACAACAGTCACCATAATAAAATGTGCTTCGTATGTCCATAGTTTACTGCAGCTGGAATTATCTCACTGTCTGCTTGATATATTGTAAGGCAAGATCAAGTAAATTAAAACCATAAACTGGTGAAGGGCTGAAGATAGAGGTGTGCAGAAGGAAATGTAAAAAAAAAAGTGATATAAAAGTGGCATGGCAAAATCATGTAGATGAAGGGGGCTTCCATAGGCAATATTTTTTTCCAAATTCAGAAAATGAATGAATCTCCCAATGTTTATGATGGTATCAACAGAATTCATGTTTGATGCACTGATTGATGTTTGTGTTTTTATATTGGTTAGATTATTCAAAAGCACTTCTCTTTTATGCCTTGGTTGTGGATCAAAATTTTGAATATTTGTCTTTTATCTGTTTGTTAATCTCTTATTAAAACTATTAGAGAAATTTCTTTATTTGCTTTTTTACATATGGACGAACCTGCCTATGTATTTGGAAGGGAAACGAGAACCTCATGTCCTGGTCTTCGGGGAGAGAAAGAATCCAGAGCAGGCATTCGTGGCTGTTGAAGGAGATGCGATCCCTTGCACATCTCTGCTGAAAGCAGTAGATGTATGTTTCAAACTTACTTATGTGTTGGACATCAACTACTGCTGGCAGTGCAGTCATACATATACATATGTATTGCAAAAGTATGTGTATGGGCTGGGAATGGGTGATGGTCCACCAACATCCTCTGTTGTATTGCTTAATAACTTCGTTGAGCAAGAGTAAAGCCATAAGGGCTCCACTATACACCAGCTAGTAGGGCGCTGAATTGAAATGTTCATTGAACAGTAACATCGTATATTGATCTGTTTTTGTAACACATATCTATTTCTGAAGATATAGTTGATTTTGTGGATTGTGGCATGTGGAAATTTTCTTTGGGATTGTCCAGGGGGGCGTTTCATCAACGAGTTCGTCGGAGTTTTCACCGACAAATTTGCTATCAGCCAATCAGACGCAAGGATTTCATTAGCTTTTAACAGTTGTCAGTGTAAATCCTTGCGTCTGATTGGCTGATAGCAAATTCGTCGGTGAAAACCTCTGACGAACTCGTTGATGAAACGCCCCCCAGGTTTATATGAGCTGGCCATAATAAGGAGGGATGGTCGATTTTGGTGGCCTTATTGTAGAAGCCCTTTTTGTGTTGCCTAGATTAAATAGTGTATATGATGCAAAAGAAAATGACACCAAGATCATAATATTTGGTTGATTCGTTTTTATTCTATGCTTTGTTGGAGTAACAACGTAATTTCAAAGGTCAAAAGTCAAAGGTCGAGTGACAGTGCTAAAATTTCACATTTTTCTTCATATCTTTGAAATGGTTCACGGTATCTTCATGAAACGTAATGCATATACAATGTACATGTGTTGCCTGACATTGCTTCTCTGTGGATGTTTTGGGACATGAAATCAAAGATCGAGGGTCAAAGGTCACCTTAAAATGCTAAAATTGCATTATTGAATGCTGAAATTATACTACTTTCTCCATATTCATACGGAGAAAATATGTATATTCATACATGAATATACGCAAATAAATTAATGCACAATGATTGTGTAGGAAAAGTTTTGGGTCAAGTGAAAATGCTAAAATTTTGCTCATCCATATATTGAAAGTGGCTCTTAAGTACAAGTTCTGTCATGGAACTTTGTGTATAATCACCAGAAATTCATTATGTACCAGTCATGTAACATACGGTATTACACTGGCAATATGTCCTGCACCTAATGGAGAATAATGTGATATGGCGGAGGCATGCCAGTCGCCATAGCGACATTTTTAGTTAAACATAATTCGAATCTCAAAACCGTCATCTTCCTCAGAAAAATGCTTCTTCAAAAAAGGCTTCATCAGCATTGGCAATTTGAGATATGAGCCAAAAAAGATATTTCATTGTTTTATTGTTCAACTTCAGAATCTACAAACCGAATGGAAGTCTGCACAATGATTCAGCATTGTGTATGAGATCAAAGATGGCCGGGTTTGAGCGTACCCAATGAGAACAATCATACTTTTTGATTCTTTTCAAATATTTGATCCCCGTTTTCTATACATGTATATACTCGCCAATTGACTGGGCGTGCGAACGCAATGCAGGAGAGCTGTGTGTATGTGGGGCTCCCTGATCAAATCAATCACTCAATATTATCAAATATCAATTATCAAATTGTCTATGTGAACTTTTTATCCGAAACATTTTTTTTTGTAAGCCCATGTTAGATCAATTACATCTCTATCATCATTAACTTGCCATTGTTAAATGTGCTATCAACTGAAAGCCTGATTATTGTAGTTTACATGATGCCTCGTTTGTTATGATCTAGGAAACTTGAGATATGTGACAAGGTAGAATGTCATGGAAGACCAAGTGAAAATGAATGTTAATTTTGAGAAAAAAAAAATGTTCGTGTACATTCCTTGTATTCTACACACATTGTTGATAATGCTGAATTTTCAATTTGCAAAGAGAGAGTTATGAAAGAAAATGAATGAAAAATCATAAATGTTCATGAATCAATGCAATATTCATTGCAAGCTTTATACTCAGTGCTACGAGTAGCATGTTCCGATGATTGTTGGTTCAGAATAAAATATGCATTTGTGTCAGTTAAATGTTACACAATTTGTCATAGCATTCATAATTGATTTGTGACTGATGTGTGATTGGTGAGATTGAAAAGATGTTCTGGTCATTTTGAATAGAAACTAGTTGAATTTGACTAGATTCATGAATCACAACACTGACTACATATCTAGTCAAATAACTGATCAGTATATTCTAATCATCTTTTACTAGAAACCGGTCAAACCAACTAGATTTTCTAGTCATAAACATTGACTAGATTTCTACTCAAAATCTGTGACTAGTTTTTTCTAGTAAAAATGACTAGAACAGAGTAAGTGCCCCTGGGATCCTATAATCTAGTCAAATACGACGAGATTCTAGTCATATCTGACTAGGTATTTTTTAGAGTGTAGCATTTAAACAGGCTTTGAAGTGTGATGTTTCATGTTCCAAGCCGCTCTTTATAAAGTTTGGATTGGGATCGAGTTTGGGTATGGAGACCAGAGAAGAGGTTAGAGGCCCTATATACCGGGTGTTTGGCTGCATTTGAGGTTAAAGGCCGTGTACAGTTCTGGTCGAGGTGAGGATTTAGCTTTTGACGTTTTGCGAGATATTCAGAAATCACTCTATGAGATATTACGGTCAAAGAGCATGCAATTATAAGGGATATCAAAAGTTTATTTGATGAAAATCGGTTTTGAAATGGATGAGATATCCAAAAACAAGGTGAAACAAAGAGATCCTAATAAAAGGCGTGGCCTGTAGTCTTTTATTATGATCACTTTTTTGGACATCTCAGCCATTTGAAAACCAATTTTCATCAAAGGAACGTTGAATCCTTCTTAAAATCACATGCTCTTTCATATTTCATAAGAAGTTTCTCATTATCTCACTTAGGAATGCAAAAAACATGAATCCCCACCTCAACCAGTACTGTACAGCCCCTTTACGTGTTGAAATCCTGTTTTGAACTTGAGAAAGTCTTGCATGAAACAACTTCTTAGAGGGAACCAATACCTTCATGCGAAGTTGTTCTTATTTAAATTCGTGATGTAATCGAATTAATCACTATATATCATGTTGAGCCTTAGGCAGGCAAAGAATATAAGGAAATCCCAGCTTTTTAACAGTCAGTAGGGGGCAGCAGACAGCTTCTGACATATCTTGTGGACATGTCTCCAAGGGATGTACTCATAAAAAGTCACATTTTTAAACTTTTCTCAACAATGAGCGCGTAACTCTAGCTCTATTAAAGATGTGGAACTAAAAGTAATGCATTTTGCAAAGCGTATTTTGAAGTTGAACCATGTTTATAATAGTGAATCAACTTAAATTTTGTAGAGAAAACAAATGGAGAGTTGGTAATTGTCTACAAGTTACACTCTGATTAATTTGTTACCCTCTGTGGTCCATTTATTCAAGAGCTGTAGCTTCCTTATTCCTATAGTCCGATTTAGCTAAATACATTTGCAATGAATAATATATGTCAAGTATTGAATAAATGAAACTTCATCTGAGGAAAGTATTGGTTCTTTTTTGTCAAATTTCCCAGGGTGGAAATAAGCAGTACATTCTGTATTATCATCTCGTTAAATGATAAGATGCTAACATAACCATCTTTTTTTTTTCTTCACAAGTATCGTTCGCCAGGTTTAGCGCTTGAATCTTTCGAATTATTAAAGTGGTTAGTTTTTGCGTGTTTCTAAGTGTTCAGTAACATTTTTACAGTTAAAAAGAGACGATTTTTACTAATTCTTTTAGCGTGTCCTAATCATGTTCTTTGCATGCTTAAACAATATTACTGCCGAAAATATTGAAGGGGATATACGCGGATTGCAGCTGGCTATAGCTAGGTATGATATAAAAGCTTTTGTTTTTAGTCATAGCATTATACCTGCTATCATTAATATACTTATCTGAGCTCATAACTTCTCCGCGGGACACGGGAGCATTGGTACAAAGGAGATAGTTTTTTACTCCTCTAAAGGAGGTCCTAACTCACCTCCTTGCAACATGTTGGGATTGCAAGTGGAGTTCGGTGTATCAATGCTACATAGTCAAATTTACTGATAAGTAAGGCTTGTTTTGCCTCTTTCGACTATACGTGTATTATGATGCGAGATGCAACGTATGATTTGGTCGTTTCGACCAGGGAGGTGTTACAGAGATGGAGTGGCAACTCTTCGTAATTCATGCAAACACATGTTTGGGTTCAAGGCGTTACAATGGGATGTCTAGCATTCCACTACGCTTTAGCCCGACCAGACGCTGTTACGCTATGCGAACCGACGTACCATGTACAGCGACTGGGGCTGTGTATAGTTAACTACGCTTTGAAGTCATGCTCGGCACCGCTCTAGTTGCAAGACGAAGTTCGAAGACGAAGAGCGCATTTCGTTGAATTACAAGCTTTATTTCAACCTAAAATTTTAAATGAAATACTCGAATTGATTTAGAATAGTTTAAGAAAGAGTTCAATATAATAAACATGTATTTCTACTTTCTTCGTGATGCGCAAATCGAAATGAAATGAAAATTAGGCCCTCTTAAAAACCTAATATTTTTCTACAATGCGCACATTTCCGCATGTTAGTTTTCTATCATTACAAATCTGGTATATAGATCTTTCAAATAAAGTACTCCGCTAAAGCGTGTTCCAGTGTGCTTTTAAACTATTTGCTGTTAAAACTGTCAGTTTTACACTGCATTCTGATTCGCTGCTCCAATTTAAGGTACACAAATTCATTGATGCCATCACATTGAAAGAGAGAGCGAACTCCAGTAGGGGCAAGTATACAGAATAGTGAGAGCGCTAGTCCCGATTATTGATGCTCTCTTTTGTCAAAGCACATGGGTAACACCTGTAGTTGAACGCATAACTTCTCGGCGGTGCCGCGCATGACTTCAAAGGAGAACAGTAGGCCTATAGTTGTCTCTCCTTCTCTATAACACCTCCCTGTTTCGACGTATAAATACAGAGCAGTGCGTTGGAGGATTTGTTTGCTCGCGCATTGAAGGCTGTGCGTGCGGATTTAGATGTCTGTAAATCAAAATCGACTTTCCCATGATGCATGTAATCCAACGAAAATGCTTTTGAGACCGCGTTTTAAGTGAATTTGTCCACAATATGTGAATCTCCTAGTTGGCATAACCAGGGAGGTGTTCCCTGGCATAACATTGCGTCAAAGCCTAAAGCTTGGGAACTTGGAAACTTTTGGGAACTTTTGAAAATCATTCCAGTCACGTTCGAGGAAGAGTCCTGATGAGGGCTAGTAGAGCGGGAAGGTGAGAGAAAACCTCACCTCCCTACATAGACCAACAATAGATAGGATATAGGCCTAGGACCTATAATGATCCGCCCTCCTGTTGAGTCGGGAAGCAACACAGAACCATAAAGCCCGTATAAAGTCAGGCATGGAAGAAAAAAATGACCTTCACATACTCATTTTAACACTCGGCAATCACAAGTGGACATCATACAGCCATCGTGGTCACCGTGAAGTGGACACTGTTTACGTGTGTCTATATAGGCACATGTGCCAGTAGATTGTTTTTGTTCTTTTTGTATAGTGCTATAGGCCTACTATAGTGTTATCCACCATGCCTATATCTTTAAGTTTAGGCCTTACACGGGGTGCACGAAAACGTGACTTCCGAATATATTTGTTTTCTGGAATAGAAAGCACTAAATAAATGATCATGAACTGTCATTATTACAAGTATTCTTTTGTTGTTGTTGGCGCAAACGAGGGAAAATAGAAATTATATATTGATAGTACCCATTATAGATTACAACAAATCAGAAACATTTGTCACATATCCGTTGTATCATTATCATTGTTATTATTGTTACAATAATAATAATAATAATAATGATAATAGTAATAATTATTTGTCTGACGTACGAAAGCTCATCGAGATAAGATATTCGTTAGCTTTACTTGTGCCTCCTGCCCCCGTGGATATTCGTTCGTGTGGATTGAGTGAAAGCAGCAATATCGGGGAGAACACACAACTGAGAGTTGGAGAAAAATCGGACAATCCGTTCAAATGTTATGAATTTTAAATTTTCTGCTCAGTCACTGTTGGATGAGAAGACTATATACTCTTGTGATGTCATGTGTAGAACAATATAAAGAAAATGTATAAAGAAAATCATATTTTCACTCTTCTCGCATAATAAAAGAACACTGGACTTGCCTCTTCGAGAAGGAAGCTGGGAAACAGTAGGCCTATATTATTACCTTCATATACGTCATTGACAAGTCGAGGAATGTTATTCTTATGCATTTTTTCAAAAAAAATATGATTTTGTGAAATTCTCTGTGGAAATACTTTCCTTATTGTTCAACGCATTTGACATCATACACTGTAGCGGTCTTCTCATTCAGCAGTCACTGCACATATACTTCATAAATTTGTAACTTTAAAGCGGATCGTCCGATTTTTTTTCTTCAAACTTTCACTTTACTCAATCCATGCACATGAAGGTGGACTTGTGTAACTTTTTTAGGGGTCTTGATATGCACGCGATATCACCTCGTTATTCAGTTGGTTCCGAAGGTTCGTTAATGATTTAATCCGAAAACGAAAGATGAATCGTAACTCCGGATGATTTTTGTTTCCACTTGGTGCCACTTATTCGTCGTCGTGGTGTACTCTCAACTTACCACAGCTTTGAGCTATATGACCACCAAACTCACACCACATAATTTTGTTTATGACACTAAAAAATACCGGTCAAGTTCGAATAGTTCGAATTAAGTTCGACGAGTTCAAAGGTCTAAAGGTCAGTGAACTTGACCACACATAATACTGTGGTGAACTCTCAATAACTGCTCACAGATTTGAGCAGGACTACCAACCTCACAAGTTGCAAGACAGGGACAGGGACAAAGTTGCGGTACGGGCGAAGTATACCACAAGGTCAAAGGTCATTTAATAGACTCCCTGACAAGCATTTCATACCAACTATTGTGGTGATTAACTCTCTATACTTTCTACAGCTTTATGCTACAAGATGACCACCACATTCACACCATTTGTACCGGTCAAGTTCGAATATTGGTGAATTCCGACAAGGCCAAAGGACAACACTAATGGACTTTACCTGATAAGCATTGTATAGGCCTATGTACTGTAAATACTATGTAAATAGTATTTTCCTGTTCTCTCACCACAGCTGTGCCATGTCCACTACATTCGCATTACACATCACCTAAATATGCCAATCAAGTTGGAATATTGGCGAATTCCGACGAGGTCAAAGGCCAAAAATGTCAAATAACTATTCCTGATACGTACCATTCTGTGCTTACTACTTTAGCGATGACTACAAAACTCGCGCCTGGTGCACCAGGCATGTGCATCACCCAAAGATGACGATCAAGTTTGAATTTTGGTAAAGTCAACAAGGTCAAAGGCCAATATGTCTAGGTTTCATTGAAAAACACTATAGATCCACAAATTGCAATATACAGGCGAGACATCGCTTGGCGTTTTTCTTGTCTTGTTTTGCAGCTTTTGGTATTTTTTTACAGTGTATCTATAGTATTTTGTTTTCCATTTTCATAATAATGTACTGTCCTTCCGAATAACCAGGGAAGTGGGAAGATGTCCCCACCTCCCTGAATTTCAACATCACCCCCTGCACGCTTGGGTTGGTCTCCTTTCACGTCTTGTTGCATTTTACCATTTGAGGGGAGTTATATTGTCCTCTCTTGTTCAAACTGCCTTTGTAAACATTCATTTCATGCTGTGTGAACACAGTAAAAGCAGGAATTAAGCTTAAAGACCTCCCACTTTGTTGATGAGATGGTAAGAAGTAAAGGTATTAATCTCAGCTGCGTCGTGGAGAGAGCCTTATGAATAGGATTACACGATCGCGGTCTGACGTAACCATGGCGAGTGAACAAAATGTTCTTTTTTACGGGGGGGCGCTAGAATAATGAGACATGGGCAGCTTTTTTTATTTTTATTTTCATTTTTTTTTTACGACGGACAAGGTTGTACGCTCTTATTGAAAATCAAAGTCCAAGGCTGAGCGCCGTCAGCAGAACACAGTTTCCCGCGCTTTGGGTGAGCGGAATGCAGGACTTCCTCCAGTTACGTCACGTGACTGGCAGAGAGAAGCAGCTATTTGACCTTCACATGAGTCGGGCCTATTTCTTTTTTTTATGATGGATGTGCTAAAGGGGTGATTATGTAAGGAGCTGCAAAGCCAATGCGATTCTGTCCGAACATAAACAATAATACAATGTATCCTGTCTGTTTTACATTGCATTTCCAAGAGGGATATGTCAATAACGCGCATTTGTCACGCCAGTACGTCTTTTTATTCTTTTTGCATTCGGACGAGAAGGTAGAATTGACGCAATAACGATCTTATTGTCAGGAAATGCCTTTTCATATCATGCCCTATAGCTGTTTCAAAGGAAGAAGAAGAAGAACAAAGGTGGTACATTAAATATTAAATGCACGCTCAAGAGAGCCATCCGCACACTGCACCCAGTGGGTCTACAGGAATGTGCAAGAGTAGGCAAATGTTCACCGGTGAAAAAGAAAACGGGACTACCATAGGGCCTACCATGGAGCTCCATGGGTCTACTAAAGTAGCTCCAATGCCTCCATGGTCAACCGCAGACCACAGTCGATGTACATTGCAGGAATTATGGGCCAGGCATGATAGGTAAACTTATAGGCCCCTATGCCACTTTCGCTTCTGGAGAGCTCTTTGGCAAACGTTATGGTATAGGCCGAAAGCATGAGTCATCGTCAAACTCTTTCTCTAAATCAGTCGTCAGATGACCGAGGATGCCTGATGTATAGATAAAGGTCCAGTCTGCTCTCTTAATTTCCTCCTACAGTGCCAACAACACGAAGCATTACACCGTATATACAAAGTATATTCACTTTGGGGACAGCTTTCCCAACGACTAGAGCCAGCCGTGAGTTTTATTGAGGTTACTTTCTTGCTTTTACACAGACGGGCTTTCATGTGCTTCGGCCCAGGGTTAAAAACCAGAGGTAAAAAACTCAACGAGACAAAAAATTCTCTGGAAAACCTTTGACCTCACAATACTCTAACTCCGAAAATCTTCTGTATCTAGATATACGTGTTCTGGAGTGATACCGTTGAAACGATTGTATGACGGTCGACTCTATCCGGGAACCAACACTCATGTTGCATAAACGTATAAGTCTGAACGAGTTGAAGGCGCAAGCTAGAATAACTGACGAGCCTCACGCCCTCGAATACCGCTACCAAACCCACTGTACTCGAGACGCATAATTCCTGCATAATTACATGCAAATTCCCACATCGCCTCGTATTCGCATAGTGTATGCAATAGAATTCTCATTAATGATTCCAGACAACTTTTGCCTGCTATACGGTGTACCGCAGGCAAATAATATAATCAAATTGTGCATAATGAAGCACCCTACCATCTTAATTGGATTAACTCCGTTGCCCGACATAGCAAATTTTAAAGACAGGTGCGCCAGTAGGCCTACTGACTGCAAGCAAAGCTCAGAGGAGAGTGGGCGGTTTGGCACACCACGTCATGATCAAGACCATGAACGCCGAATGGTGTTCGGCATTTTGAGACAACTCCTTGGTCAAATCATGTGCGTATAAACGGCCTGCTGAGGCCTTCGGGATGTTCGTGACCTATTATGACATAGGCTGCGTTTATCAACTTTCCCCTGTTTAAACGGCTTTCGATAGCCCTTTCGATAGCCCTCTCGAAAGCCCTTTCCATAGCCCTTTCGAGAGCCCTTTCCAAAGCCCTGACTGCCTGTACTATTAATGTGCCGCTTGTGTTCTAAGAAGGGACGGCGAAAAGCAATTACCATCATAAAATATATCTTCCTTTGAGAGTGACGAGTCATGATGCAATGCCACTTGAATCAGTTGTCTTCCTATCTGTGCGGCAGCTCCAGTTTAGCACATACAAAATGTTTCTGAGTGGCGGCATTAGACTTTGGCTGCGTTTATCAACTTTCCCCACTTTCGATAGCCCTTTCCAAAGCCCTTTAGAAACGGCTTTCAAAATAGTTTCGTCAAGGAGGATAACCTCCTTGGTTTCGTTTATCAAACTCTCTTCGCGAACACGATTTTTTGACTGGCATGTCACTGCACAACTGCATTGCGCAATTCGATCCGAGGAGAAGAAGTCATAAGGCGTGCATTGTTCGTAACTGAAGTACAATACTATACACAAAGCCGTTTCGTAGCTTTGCGTTTATCAACTTCCAAAAGGCTTTCACAAACAGGTTTCTGATAACCTGTTTAGGAAACTTGTTTGGATAGCCACAAATTTGGGGCTTTCGAAAAGGCTTTCCTAAGGGGCTTTCAAAACAGCTTTGCGTTTATCAACTCTTAAAAATTCCTTGAAAGCTGTTTGGACAACCTATTTCTGTCGAGAAAGGAGAGTTGATAAACGCACCCTTTCGTAAAGACTTTCCTATAGGCAAGGAGCTCCTTGCTAAAGGGCTTTCAAAACAGCTTTGCGTTTATCAACTCGTAAAAATTCCTTGAAAGCTGTTTGGATAACCTGTTTCTGCCGAGAAAAGGAGTTGATAAACGCACCCATAAAAACGGGTTCGGAGGCGATTGTCACTCTGAAATGACTGTTCGGCATCAGACTCTGATGATCAATGAACACAACAATTAAGCAGGTTGTGATCTCGGAATTCTCTGTCGTGAAATTTTCAATAGGCCTCCAAATTTTGCATGCACCCATTTGCACCTGTTAAACAATGGGCCTGACAGGGTTCAAGGAGGTTCGTCTAACTCTTTGTTTCAGAGTGTGCTGTGTTTGTGGGCATGTTTGTGTTCGTCCATTCACAACGCTTGACTCACTCAGCTTCGCGGGATGTTTAAATACGGTACTCCTTTCCTTATAAGTCGTCACGGTCTATCGAGCCGACAGAAAGATTGTTCTGACGCTGCGCTGCCATAAAGGTGTTCGTTGCGTAAAATACGGTACCTATCCATTCTTGCACTCAACCCCCTGCCACACTGGATGGTGAACAGGGCTTTTAACACGATGGCTTTCGAACATTCAACAAGTATATCCCTTGAAAAACACATCGTCGAAGCCAAGTACACGCGTAAGACCGTGGACTTTGCAATGACTTCTTAGACAGTTTGCTGGCTTAAAGAAAATTTGATGTAAGTAGTGCCGTTTCAAATTTATTTTGTCTTCTGACGGATATAATCAGACATCCTCTAAAGCTTGTGCTATACATTGTGACATCATTTATGTGGTCAGCAGCCCATAAAAAAAAACAACAAAAAAACAAAACAAAAACAAAACAAAACGCAGAGGGCGCGGGCGGGCACGCACTATGATACGGAACTCCAGCACTGACTGAGAAAGAAACGAATAATGTACTGCATTCATACACTGTACACACATAGTCTATACATGCTTAGCAGACGATACATTTTGCACGTTATTCTGTGAATATGATAACGTGATGCATATGGCTCGTCTTCGGTTGTTTTGCACAGAGATTACAGTACAATGTACAAGTCCGCTTTGGTTTTGCCCTCTAACTGTTAGTACTATAAGATTGTGCCCAAAATTAAAGGGTGTGTACAGTTCTGGTTGAGGTGAGGATTTAGCTTTTAACGTTTTTGCGAAATATTCAGAAACTGCTCTGAGATGTCAATGAGCTTGCAATTCTAAGGTGTATCAAAAGTTTATTTGATGAAAATCGGTTTTGAAATGGCTGAGATATCCAAAAACAAGGTGAAACAAAGAGAAAAGGCGTGGCCTGTTGTCTTTTATTATTATCACTTTTTTAGATATCTCAGCCATTTGAAAACCAATTTTCATCAAATAAACGTTGAACCCTTCTTGAAATTACATGCTCTTTCAAATTTCATAAGAGGTTTCTTCTTATCTCACTTAGGAACGTTATTTATAAACCTGAATCCCCACCTCAACCAGTACATGTACTGTACAGTCCCGAGCTGTTTGATTGAGCCGCAAATCCGCGAGTGCTGCAACGCATGTACTAGTAACACCACACTGTGCTGGTACGGATGGTCAAGGTAAAAGCGCACGCACGCTAGAAGTTGTTCGAGCTTGACGTGAGTGCTCGTCGTTATCTACGTATGAGTACACGTGTGTAGATAACGCGCGAACTTCAACTTGAACAGATTACTCAGTAGTTTGATATGCACTGCTGATGCATGCACTTTTACGATCACAAAATGCAGCTTTGCGATGCGTTAGCAGCGCATGCCGGCATGCCAGGCGCTTGGTTACTGTGTCTTATGTGTCGGATCGATCGTATTACATGCGCCGGATCTCGTGCACGACGACGCTCTGCGCGACCGAACCGAGTTGGTTGATTGCCCCAAACTTTAATACTCCTCGCTCTGTTTGTGCTCATACTACGTTGCCACAGGGCATTTGGGTCCGTTCATCATTACATGCTGGTACGTACAAACTACAACATGCCTAGTCATATTATCAAATATCATATTCACATGCGAACGAAGATGTTCAGAGCCTCGGGCTCTGGCTCTGTTAAAACTTTGCATGAAAGATCAGTGCCGTACACTAGGTCACTGGAAAGCGGGAACCCTATCGACAACCACTTACCCGCCCGTGTACCCAGTTCGCTAGCGTAGCGCCGTCGTAGCTAAGGACCCGATCGACCACTTACAACTAACATAGATTCTACAATAAATGACACTGTAGGTATACGTCCACCGGTCTAACAAGTTATGGTACCCGCCCGTTCACAGTTGACCAGCGCCGTATGAGAGAGCCAGCATAATACTGAATATTCTTTATTTTATACACTGTAGAAACTTGACTTGAGTGTCTGATACAATATGTTATTGTAATTTATAGTAACTATTGTAGTAGACTCTATCAGTACTATCGGAGGAAAGACATAATGTTAGTAACTCTTCAGTGTGGTGGTGGCGGCCGGCTTTCTAACGTGTCTAAATTTAACGTTAGACTAATGTTTATGTAATCCCCCTGAAATTTGAAAATGTTTAAATCTGTTCATGTCTGAATAAGAATCGCAAAGTCAAAGAGAATACAGTTAACATAGAAGGCTCTATGACTATATTAAAATCTCCTTGATTTGGGAATTATTTTTGTCCACTGAAATGCATCTCCCTGAACGCTTCCAAAGTAGAGTATTGTGCATGGTATTGCCACAGTTTAGACAGTTCAACCAGATTCAGAAAAAAAAAAATACACCCAGTGTTATAGGCCTAGTTCTACAGGCCAAATGTCTTCATACGAAACTTCAAGAAAGAGTTCCACATCTACCCCCCGCCCCAGTAAACTACATTGTACCTACATAGTCCATTGTATGAGCAAACTCTGAAGTCGGCATTACCGTACTTCTAGGACACCAAGATCAACATTTACTCAGTCCCTAATGCACTTGTCAATGTATACCGGTAAACCCTGATCCTAGAACAGCTACAAAATTCAATCATACAGTTTGTATGTCACTTAGGAGCCTACTTACAATGTAAATGTACACTGTATGTGGAACTCTTGCCAAATTTTATACTGTTTCATCATGTTTATATTTGTGTACCGTTGTCTTTCTTGTTTGTACCCCATCACTGTCCAGGTTTCAGCAAAGTAATTGAGTGCCACGGGTCAAAGGTGAAAATATGCCAACAATGTGTTCATTAACCAGTAAACAACTGGAAGAACTGCAGGTGAGCTTATATTTTTGTTTCTCTCTCTCTCTCTCGGGAAGGTGTAGACAGGCCATCCGGAGGAGTTTAATAACATTTTTTAATTTTAGGAGGGGATTCTGTGTAGCCAAGCATCTAAATAGACTGTCTACAAATGACTGAATTTTGTGATATTAAAGTGCAGTAAAACCAGTCATTGACTGTGGGAGAGCCCTGTATAAATCAAATGATCTGATTGTACATTGTATTGTATTGTATTGTATTGCGTACAGACTGATCTTTCAGTCAGGCAAACAAATGGAAGATGGTGCAGTGGTGGAGGTCGCAAGGAAGATGACAACGTCTGACCCACAGTCTATCTAGATCTCCAGTGTAACACTGAAAATCTATGAATAGAATTTGTATGTCATTGGCAATCAAAAGTTGTCTAACTAGTGTCTAGATACTGGACCTGATGCTTTATGTACATTTTTAAACTTACTTCTACAGTAAGATCCAAAATAAATGAAGGAAGAAAATTGCGCGGATAGATGTCAAGGCCCCCTTTTTAAAGAGCAGCATTTCCAGTGAAACTCTCGACCAGTGACAATTGATCATAAACGGGAGTATTGAATGCTTGATATAAACACATATTAGGTTTATGATAAACCTAATAAGTGTTTATAAGCATTTAATACTCTGAACGACAACAGAAACCGTCTTGCACCAGTTAACGTTCAGAGTTCATAGATCACTTTTCCTTTATCCTGTACTGCATAGTGTAACAATGTTTGATGGGGCAATGGAAATCACATACAATATATGGCATGTATTTAGTGGGACTTCCAGACAATTTCATGCGTGGTTAAATTTGTGATCTTGGAGAACACAGTACTGAATGAAGAATCATATACTAAGTACGCGCATGTACAATGTACTAAGTATGCATGTCACATTCATATCAGGATCAGTGTTGGTATTAATCATTTGTTTTTATAAATTTGTGAATAGCACCCGACTCTAAAAATTCACGAAAATAAAAACTTTGCAAAAAATTGGCGTGTACAGTATGTATACATTGCAATTTTATGTGGGCTGTGTATCAGTGATTGCAGTACAAAGGACTTGAACAGAGACTTTAAAGGTCCTGTTTACCTTTGGGAGCAGTGATTTCAAAAATGCATAGTTGTAGGTCAGTTGTATCACAAAACTTCCTACCATATGATTTTTTTTTGCAATAAAGCCTAAAATACAAGGAGATATCACTATTTTTCTCATTAAGCCATAACTGTAGACTGCTGAAGGGGCTGTACAGTACTGGTTGAGGTGGGGATTCATGTTTTTTACATTCCTAAGTGAGATAATGAGAAATCTCTTTTGAAATATGAAAGAGCATGTAATTTTAAGAAGAATTTTTTGAAGAATTCAACGTTTATTTGATGAAAATTGGCTTTCAAACGGCTGAGATATAAAGAGGTGATATTGATATAAGACTACAGGCCACGCCTTTTATTAGGATCTCTTTGTTTTACCTTGTTTTTGGGTATCTCGGCCATTTCAAAACCAATTTTCATCAAATAACCTTTGATTCCCCTTAGAATTGCAAGCTCTTTGACATCTCATAGAGTGGTTTCTGAATATCTCGCAAAACGTTAAAAGCTAAATCCTCACCTCGGCTAGAACTGTACACACCCTTTAAGTCAGGAAACATTTTATAATAACTATTGTTCACATTTGGAATATTTACCAATACAGCGTATACTTAACATTAATTATACTGATTCAGTTTTTACATTGCTTGTTTCTGTCTCTAACATTTTAGAACTACAGTTTGAAGTACTAGGGCTGGGTTTTGTTTCCCATCTGCAATTGGTAAATTATGCCTTTAAGCTCTGGGGCGAGATTTTTTTTTTTTTTTGTTCTTTGTAACACGAGTGTTGCCATGTGATCGTGATAATCACTTTCCATGTACATGTACCGCAGGGCCATGACAGCAATTTAAAAAGAAATAAATTAATGTCCCCCTTTTCTCCTGTAATGTGATCCACAGGTACGCTACGAGTTGAATTGCAACCCTAGCAGAAAGCAAGTTGATGACATTTCAACAAAGATGGGGCTTAAATCTGCCAATGTGTGGGTGTGGTTCCATCGTCAAAGAATACGCGAGAAGAGTAAGATTGACAGCCAAAGAACACGGAGGGTGCCAACACTTGCGCAGGTGGATGTCTCACGTTCGACAAATGCCACTCCATGGGCATTGGCAGTGCAAAGTAGTAGGGATAGGTGCAAAAGTGATCGACAGGGTAAGCTGGGCCATGCAAATGATGAGAAGGCAGCAAACGTGTCCTTGCCACAAAAACACTGCGGAGGAAAGTCTCAGAGGGCGACCAATGTAGAGATAGCCTCCAGTAAATGTAAAGACGCAACATTTCGATCGTGTCTCAAGAAGACAAGCAAGTTGCGTTCTTCTCCACGTTTACCTGCGATGAAGTCAAATCCAAAGGTCAAGTTTGATCTGTCAGAAGACTCCACGAAGGAACAAGAAGGAACAAGAACTCAGGAGAAAAGCAGTAAGGACTGCAATGGAAATCTTGTGCCAAGGTCAAGGTCGGTAAAACCTAGTGATGAAGCAATGTCTCGGAAAGATATCCCAGAAGGTGGTGGAAAAGAGCCTAAAAGTGACACTGACAAGGGTAGATTACAAACTCAAAATGTACACAGCCCAAAGAAAAGACTGCCTACTGAATCTACTGACAAACATCACACAAGGTCAAAGGCGACTAATCTAAAGAGTCCTGGAAACAACACTGCCTCATCGATGCATACTCAAAGAGCAGCGGAAAAAAATTTGAGAAGTCTCACGAGTCTCAAACAAACTGATGTGAGTGAAACATGTGCATCTTTCAAATTATTTGAAGCACAAGCAGGAGGGAGTGTTGAAAACAGCCAAAAAATTGTTACAAGAAATGTATTTTCCCGGGTTTTACATAAGCCAAAGACAATTGAAGCAGACCACAATTGTTCCAAGTCTTCATCCACAGGAAAAGAGAAAGATGCAAGTTTGGAGGCACTTGCACGGTCAAGTGAAAGAAAAGGGAGTGATGTATCTGTTGGCACAGATATCCCTGTTGTGACAAATCAAAGACAACGAAATAAGACAGATATTTCATCTGCAAGGTCAGTCAATGTGGGGAACTTGAAAAAAATCAAACTCACTATGCGGACAGGCAAGCTGATCAAGACTAGAAACGAGACGCAGAAAGAAAGAGCATGCACTGCAAAGACTGCAGTAGAGAATGTGCATGAACCAGCCATGGAGAAAATGGTTAGCAAGACAACCAGATCAAGAACTGCTGCTGGAGAGGACATTCATAAATCGAAGATTGGGGTTAGAGTCGCTGATCCAGCTAAGGACAAAGAATGTATGAAACGGCTTCAGTCAGATGGTCTTAAAACCAAGAAACCAATGGGATATGCTATCAGTTTCACAACAAAAGAGGAGCCAAAACTGCGCAATAATCTTTCTGGGAGGAAATTGAGAGGAGGTGTTCAGGTGCAAAATGCCAGAACAGGTATAGAGGTGAAACCATCACGTCTAGTTGAAGAAAGCAAGAAATCGCATAGTGGATACAGCCCAAATATGGAAGAGGAAATGGTGGAGCAGCCAAGGATGAAGATGGGTGAAAATGTGCATACTTTCAAACCCGTCTTGTCAACAGAAAGATTGAAATACTGTGATGACAAGTTTCTGTTCAAAAAGGAGCTCTCTGTCAATCTCATACGTGTTGAAGTATCGGCGCTTGAGTCAAGAAAAGTTACTGTTGCCAGTAAATGCTCAGAGGAAATGTGCAAGGAGACCAAAGTAGCAGCAGTAGTGAAAAGCAAGGAGTCATCTGCATCACATCGGTCAGTTTGGGATTCACTTGCATCTTTGCCACAAAAAATCAGATCTCTGGAGACCAGCTTGAAAACAGATGAATCAAAAGGTCCAAAGGATGTGAACATTCATGAAGTCAGTTCTTCCCTAGATGCTGTTAAGACCAATGAGAGCTCAGACTTGACTGAAGAATGTTCTTCAACAAAAGATTCCCTGACCAATAATATCACATGTAACTCTCAAGATAAAGGGCCAGTTGATGATGGATATGATTGTAGTGACAGTGAGTCTGCCCAGGAAATTGACTTTGTTGTGGTAGACGAAGTATGGGACGATTCTGAAAAACAACTCGACAAAGAGAATGATTCTTGGTCCACAGTAAATGAGAGAGATGAGGCGTGCGTACCCAGTGACCTAGACAGCGACCATTCATCTTGTATCTTTGATGACCGCATGGATGCCAAAAGCAATGACATGAGTTGGGACACTTGTGACAAGAAGATGGGCAGTGATACCATGCCCTCTCCTGATACCACCACGCCCCCTGAAAGTCTGCACTCAGAAGATGATGATGCCTCTCCAAAGCATGATGAAAAATACTTGTGCAAGATTCCTCATTTAAGTGAGAAAAGTGTGAGGAGTAATCTCACTCTTCATAGCATCTCTGTTGATACCGAGAGGTCTGTGGCCGACTCCAGTGTGGTTGGAGAAATGCATGTGTCACATTCTTCTGATGAGAAGTCTAGTGGCCTTGTGATTCAAAATAATGATGAGAGTGCCGATATGCATGGTCCTGCAACCAAATGTAACTTAAGTGAGGAATTAGGAGCTTCCTGTGAAAGTGGCAGCGATGACCTAGAAACCAAAGGGAATGAAATCTTGGTATCAGTGGAAGATGTTGATGAAAGCACTCCCTTATCTACAGGAGGTACTGAAGGCATCACAAAATATAGTGAGAGTGACATCCTTTTGCCAGGGGAGGAGTGTTTACAACCAAGTTCTTCTATTCATGGAAAAGAACTCAACACTGACACTGTTGGAAAAGTTCATGTGTCACGTACTTCTGATGAGAAATCTAGTGGCCATGTGACTCAGAATAGTGAGAGTGTCAATATGCACGTACCTGTGACTGAATGTAACATAAGTGAGGAATTAGGAGCTTCCTGTGAAAGTGGCAGTGATGACCAAGAAACCAAAGGGGATGAAATCTTGGTATCAATGGAAGATGTTGATGAAAGTACACCCTTATCTACAGATGGTACTGAAGGCATGACAAAAGATTGTGAGAGTGACATCCTGTTGCCAAGGGAGGAGTGTGTACAACCAAGTTCTTCTATTCACGGAAAAGAAATTGACACAGATGTCCATAAAATCACAGATGCTGTCACCAATCAAAGAACAATTCCCATGCTTCTTTGCACAAAGTCAGCTGAAATGGAAACAAATCATGTACCACCTCATGTAGCTGATTCAAACTGTGACTTCGAAATTCCAAGCAATGAGGATGCAACACCAAATGAGGAGAATGTTCTTACAGTCGTAGAGATCAAAGTTCCCCAAGAACCCATCCCGTGTACGAGGGGCCCACTTCAAGAGTGTAGAAAGATGGCAGCGATCGAGTCAGACACAGGCATCGGCAGTACTGAGCATTCAGGTGAACACTTCACAGCAGAAGAGCAGAGGGAAGAACCAAAGCAGCCCTTGGATGAAGTTGAAAAGAAAATAGATGTTTCTACTAAATTATCCTTGAACAGTTACTCAAATTCTGTAAAAACAGTCCTAGATGGAAGTGATGTTTCCTTCTGCACTTCTACAGAGGCAAGTGATGACTTAGATGATGGACCCCCACTTGTAATTGACTTTGATGATGGACCCCCACTTGTGATTGACTTTGATGATGCTGCATGTGTCACTGAAGCCATGCTATCAGAAGAGGATAATGCAGTGCATGAAAAGCACATCCCTGAAGGGCTGGACACAGCTAAGTCTGACAAATCTGAAGCATGCATGCCTTCTACAGATGGTGGTCCTCATGAAGAGAGCAGCGATGTGAAGGATGAGGTACGTCTTGATCAAATCCCAGGTTGTAGCCAGTCCAGTGTTGTAGAGGATCAGGATGATGGGAATAATGTGAACCAGCGGATTCCACAGGCTACTGCTACTGAAATTTCCAAAGACCAGCAACCATGCAATGGGATTTATGGAACAAACTTGACTGTTCATGATGCAGTGGATCCTGGGGATATTCCTCATGTGATACCAAGTCCTATGGAAGATTCCACAGTAGGTTCAAGTGCTTCTCCAATTGTCTTGCCGAATTCTGCTACTAACAGTGATCCACCAGAAGTCTGCTCCACAAACCACTCTACTTCAGTGAGTGTTGACTGCTCATCCAGTGTTCCATCTGGAAAGGCCTGTGAAGAAGACAGTTGTGCTTCTACCAAGTGCTCACTAAAGGAAAGGACATGTCCCATCATAAATGCTCCTGAATGCACCCCCGGGACCTCTTCTGCAGAATTCAACCAAGATGATGCCAAGGATGCCTCCCAAGATACTCCACAAACTACTGTATCGACATGTAAGTATGAATGCCATTCAAGTTGTTTGTAGTGGTTGAAGTTCATCTATTTTGGCTTTCAAAGTGCAGATTTTCTGTTATGTTTTGAAAATTTAGAACATGCAGTTTGTCTCATCTTAGTACAGTTGCTCAGAGAACTCGTATTTGATGTTGATTTTGCAGTCAAGTGTTGCTTTTGTGTTCAGGGTTTAATACATTGTGCCAAACAAAGCGGGCAGTGTAGTTCAGTGTGGATTCTGAGTCTGCTGATTCGGGGTGAGTTTAAGGGGTTATGATTGGGCTCATGCCATATTTTCCACAAATAAACACCTACAGAAATGTCCCTGCTGTGAGAAATTATGATTGCAGCTGATTTCCCAGATCGAGGAAGGTATCAGGTCTTTCATATCAGTCTTTCCTTCAGGTCAGTTGTATTTTAAAAATGGGAAGCTGAAATGAGAAATTTGCTAGAGGGGATTCCGGAAAAATTTATGATTTTTTTTCTAATGTGTGGAGACAGTGTTGTTTAATTAACACAGTAAATTGAAGTGATTTGAAAGATTTGATTTAATTACATGTGAACCGTACTCATATCCGTCTTATTAATGTTCTTTTTTTTTTTCCAGCTGACAGTGACTCCTACCAGTTTGCTATCTCACCCAAGTTATGCCAGCTAGAGCCAAGGGCAAAGCTGAAGCGGAAGAGATGCCTTGATGAACTTGTTTCAAAGCTTACAGTGATGAAGGTAATGAAGATGCATCAGTAATCTTTTTTTTTTTTTTTTTTTTTTTTACACCATTCTTCATTTAAATGATAGCAATTCAAAGAACAAGGTGATCTACATTGTATGTGGTGAGTAAGTGGAAGACACATTTATGTAAAATCATTTTGCCCATTACAAGAAGAAAAGAAATACATGTATGTAACTCTGATTTCTTTTCTAAACTTACATTATAACCAGATTCTTGTAATTCATTTGAAATTTTATATAAGGATATAGTTTGTTATCTTATGAAATAGGCAACGTCTCTCCCAATTCTGTCTTTAAGGCTGCGTTCATGCGAAACTAGAATTGCGTTTCTAAACACATTTAGTCGCTAAACGTGTTTAGTTGCGTTGCGTTCATGCGATTTTTCCATTTAAACGCGTTTCAAAACGCCCGATCTGAAACGCGGAAAAAAGGGCGTTTTGAATCATGATTCTACCAGAATCAAGATCGTAGAAACCGCATGAACGCAACCGTGATTTCAATCATGATTCCCTGACGTCATTGTGCGCTGTGCGCATGTGTGTCTCATAGGGTATCCCACAGCTTCTTGTTCTGTTCTCGCGCTTGTGTACATCTTATGAATCGTGTGTTTCGGTACCATACTTGCACTTGTTTGTTTACATCAACGCCAAACACCAATTCTATGCTAGTATCTAGCTGTTTAATATAATAATACACTTGTAAATGTAATTACTCTCCGATTGAGTTGATAATAGTAATGGCTGCAGCGCTGTGTCTACCAAGGGAAACAATTGGAGAGACGAAGAATTAAGATTATTCCTCGATCTGTGGGCAGAGCCTGAATGCCACAGCTTATTGGAAAGTATTCACCGAAATAAAAACGCAAAGGCCTATAACGAACTGACTGATCAGTTGGTATAAGGTCTGGCTCGAGTTGCAGAGACAAGGTCAAACTGTGCAGTGCGCTGCGCAATGGCAAAGGATGAGCAGAGCCAGAATCAGCGTTGTGAAAGCCCGCATGAACGCTCTTCCGCTGAGACCGTGATTTGAAACGCCGTTTAGAATCATGATTCATGTTTGTGATTCTGGCTACGAAATTCGCATGAACGCGGCCTCTGATACACCAATGTTGACTGTAGCTTTGAAGCATTGAGGAATATCAGACATCCCATTGCAGTGCTTTGGAACCCAATCATGTGTTTGCATGGATTATGAAAAGTTGACACTCCTAATAACACTTCTCTGGTGTAATTCATTTTCAACAGAAGAACCCTGTGGATGAACTACATCAAGAGAAAGCATCCAGAAATGATTATCTTCCCCAGTGCCCTGTAAGCATCAATCGCAAGATGCAGTATGCATCCATGTCAGCAGATAGACACAAGCGTCAACAAGCACCAGCAGAGCCACCAACTAGGGCCCCCAAGGGACGTTTGATTGTTAACAAGAATAGAAAGCGACCACCCATTCCAGAGGAGATCTTGTGCAACATCCAGGCGCATATGCCAGCCCCTTTCGATAAGGACTGGAGGGAAGTTCAGTCGCTTGTCAGAGGTGCTACATGTAAGTAGTCTGTGGCTAAAGCTGTCACAAAGAAATGATTCAGTGTGCAACAGATGCAAAAACCTAAGATAGATGAGTTGAGAAATCTTGTCGTAGAGGGGAATTCCTGTTTCCTTGAAATTTGCACGCACAGCAATGTATCTAGAACATGTAGCCCCTCTTGAAGGTATTAGCCCACATTTGCAAACCCACGAAAATCAAAACTGCATAAAACAGGTTCAATATGACTCCAAATACAAGTTATAACAGTAACATACCTCACCTGTTGCTCTTTGTCTATACCATTCGATAAAAAGAGAGAAAATCATTGTTTTAAAATCAATTTTCAAACCGGGTCAACCCGACCCAAAATCGAATTACGAGCGCGGGCTAGCTACGTACATTAACATATACATGTATCGCATGCATCTTAGTACGTACGTGGACCGGAGCTAGCGAGCGTTATACGCATGCATACGGTGCATTTTCATTCATTTTTATGAAAGTAATGGACTAATTGGAACGAAATTTTGCACAGGTGTTACTGCAATCATACCCAAACTCCATGCTAACTATGAGACCAATTGCTGCTGGTTTACAAATGTGGGCTAGTACCTTTAACACGTTAACCATATTTCTTGTCATTGTATCATGTGGTGAAAGGTAGTAACTAGACAGAGCTCAGTTCTTAAGTCATCTAAAGTGACTTACCTGCAATTTGCCTACTACACAGATATTTGTTGAAATTCAGTAGGTGAAAGGCCAGACTTAATGGGGGTATTGGTATTTGGTTTTTGTTTTTTGTTTTTTTGGGAGGGGAGAATTATGTTGTAATGAGACGTTATGATGAATTTTTCGTCGAGCCCACCGGAGGTGTGGGGAGACTAAGGGATCGCCTGCGGCGTCTGTCCGTCCGTCGTCCGTCCGTCCGTCCGTCTGTCGTCTGTCCGTAACGCTACAAAAACTTGAATAACTCTCTACCGAGGATTTAAATTTCAATCAAACTTGGAGGGAAGAGTGGTTATACAAAGTTACACATTTTACCAAACAAAGGTCAAAGGTCACAGGCAGAGGTCAATGAACTTAAGGGCCCAATGTTAAGTTTTTAGGGCGCATTTCGTTTATGACTCGTAACTTTTGATGTATCTGTCTGTTGTGACCAAACTTGGATGGTAGATGTCCCTTGGAAAGTTGAAGGTTACCACAAGCTCAAAGGTCACATACAGGGTCAATGAACTTTTAGGGCCCAATGTTAAATTTTTATGGCGCGTTTTGATTATGGCTCATAACTCTTGATCCCATTGTCTGTTTGTGACCAAACTTGGATGGTAGATGTCTCTTGGGGAGGTGAAGGTCATCACAGGTCAAAGGTCACAGAAAGAGGTCAACAAACTTTTAGGGTCCAATGTTAAATTTTTTTGGCGCATTTTGATTATGGCTCAGAACTTTTGATTCCTTTGTCCGTTTGTGACCATACTTGGATGGTAGATGTCCCTTGGGGAGGTGAAGGTCATCACAAGGTTAAAGGTCACAGAAAGGGGCCAACAAACTTTTAGGGCCCAATGTTAAAGGACAAGTTCACCTTCATAAACATAAGGATTGAGAGAATGTAGCAATATTAGTAGAACACATCATTGAAAGTTTGAGGAAAATCAGACAATCCGTTCAAAAGTTATGAATTTTTGAAGTTTTTGTGCAGTACCCGCTGGATGAGAAGACTATACTGCAGTGTATGAATAACTTAGATGTCACATGCGTACAACAATATAAGGAAAATATAAAGAGAATTTCACAAAATTCCATCTGTTGAAAAAAGTATACATTCCCCTGACTCGTTACCGACAAATGTTATGGGTAATATTATTCCCCCTGCCTTTAGAAAGAGGCAAGTCAAGTGCTCTTTTATTATGCGAAAAAAGTGAAAATATGTTGAATTTTCTTTTACATTTTCTTTATACTGTTGTACGCATATGACTCACAAGCTGTAGTAGTCTCCTCATCCAGCGGTTCCAAGACAAAAATGTAAAAGATTCATAACTTTTGCATCGATTGTCCAATTTTCCTCAAACTTTCACTGATTGTTGCATTTTCTCAATCCTTATGTTTATGAAGGTGAACTTGTCCTTTAAGTTTTTATGGCGCGTTTCGATTGTGACTCATATCTTTTGATCCCTAAGTCGGTTTGTGACCAAACTTGGAAGGTAGATGTCCCTTGGGGAATTAAAGGTCATCACAAGGTCAAAGGTCATAGGCAGGTCAATGAACTTCTGAGAGTTGGAAAAATATTAATTTCTTGTACGCGAATGGGCGAGACACAATTCGGCACTTGCCTCTTTTAAAAGTTAATGCCTCCATCTCCCCTGCATTGAGAGTGAAGGGACTTGAATACATTTTCAATGATGTAGTAATCTTTCTTTACAATACCTTAAATATGAATGTACAGTTGTATGATTTTTGAAATTTGTACTTGTCACTTGAGCATTGCCACACTTTGTATCCTGCAGGTACCACTGCAAAGGAGATTGTTGCAGAAACTTTGGAGGAGCCCTCACAAATAACTCCTCTTCAGGCAAGCAGGATTACTGCTCCCACCTTTGAGGACTTCTTATACGGCCGTCCAGCAGATGGTGCTACAGTCCCGCCTCCCGTGTCACAGACACCAAAGGATCCAAACTTGTCAGCATCATATGGATCGAGATCCAAGGAACACTTGCCGCCGAACCGCCCAAGTGTGAAGAAAAGACAGAAACGCAAAAGGAGGAGGGTTTCAGACGAGGCTGGATGTGTTACTGCAGCAAAGAAATCACTGTTTGCTAGAGGTAAGAGCAAATTTTTGTGTTTGATGTTTAACAACCCCATTATATCACTGTTCTGACAGTAGACAGATGTTTTCTCTGAGAGTAGTGTTACTGCTGTTTTGATGCCAGCTAATGGGCCGGATGCATAAACGCTAGCAATTGCTTGTGCTAGCCTTTTACTTGAATCCATTGATGCATGAAAACAAGCAATTGCTTGCGAGCAGAAGCTTTTGCTAGCAAACACAAGCAATTGCTTGCTGCCCGCAAGCAATTGCTTAGAGAACAAGCATTTACTTAAAAACGTATGCAGGGTTTGAAATTGGCGATGGTCCGCTGGCCATTGGCCACCCAAAATCACGTCGGACTAGCTAAAAATCATCAAATTCGGAAGTTACTAGTCCGTGTGGCCAGCCAAAATATTGCTCCAGTGTCGTTCCCAGCATACTGGCTGTGACAAGCGGTACTAGCGCTGAACGCAAATCGCTGCGTACTCCGTGTGCAGCGCGCGAACGGAGCTAGTCCGTTTGTGCATCCTGTAAAGGAGTCTGCACCAAGACTACTACATGCACCACCCTGGCACGGTCTCATATATATAGGCCGTGTTGTAGCTTCTCCCTGGAGAGGCTGCAGTGCCGGTGGTGCATGTTGTAGTCTTGGCGCACACAGACTTTTTCCACGACCTACAAGGGTTTGTGCCTGCAAACTAGCGGACGCCCATGGACCCTGGTGTTTACATCGATCGCCGTGGCATCTGCATGCATACCGAATATACCGGTAGTTGTATTGTGTGTCTGGCCAGCCACATGCACATGCTGCTACATGCATTTTGTCCAATGTCTGTTTCTTTTCTCTCTCTCTTCTTTGCTTCTTCATCCGCTTATTCCCCAACCTCCCAAGTACGAACTGAATTTTTAGAGTGTTGTCTGTGTGATCTTTACGATGTTATTGCATCATTTTTCTGCAATTAAGAGGTGAGTTTCTGTTCATGTGTTGCATACTTTGTTTGACGATGTGCAGGTGAAAAGTGTTCGAACTTTGTTTCCCGTGTACCGTGGAAACTCGATATATAGTTGTAGTATACAGTGACTAGACCTTCATTCGCTTTCGGAGATCTGATAATATATCAGAATACCTGAATAACAAACTGATTTCTCCGGTCCCATTGAATTCATTTCCTTCGTTTTGTATTGTTTATTGACTACTGATATAAACATTAGGATTACAAAGAACAAACTGTCTCGGTCCCAAGGAGCTCGTCATATCGAGTTTCCATATTGTATTTCGCTTGGCGTTCGGTGCTGCAAACTTCCGCTAGGGCTTATTCTGTTCCGTGGTTTCTAATATTATTACTAGTTTGGTACGATTTCTTTCGTTTAATGTCACTCTATTCGTTCCCTTTATATTTCGAAGTATTTAAAAGTGATTATTTTAAGTGTCTGGCACTGTACATGCATTGTCGTAACGGCGATTTTTCCGCTTTGCTGCAGTATTTCGAAGGAAGTTTGATCCCAGCTGTGTGTGATCTTTTGTAGAGTTTGTGTTGTCGGGATGTTGTTGTTTGCGTGGGTGCAGTTTATCTCGAGTGATCATGTACATATGTTGGTCATGTTTCTGAATGTTATAGGACAAGGGCCGAATGATCTGAGTGATGGTGACGATAATTACTGATGCTGGTGTAAAAGACCACAGCTTGCTGAGCATACTTCTTTCCCCTCCGGCCCATGAATGATGAGAAAAAAAAAATACATACACCTCACAACAAGAACCACTTGCTAGATAGCAACCTTCGTTAAATGTTTATTAACAGCAAAGGGGAAAAACACGACAGTAAATACAAGCTAAGAGATTGTGTATGCAGTCTCTGGTCTTACGAGAAACTTGACACCTCTCCCCTTGTGGAAATTTCCACAAAACCAGGTGCCAGACCCCAGCTAGGTGCCAGAAGAAAGAATGCGCGCACTGGAATAAACAGCGTGTAAATATCATAGCCTGGAAATATCGATCGAAGAACTACTAGTAGCTCGTGAGTTGAGTTCAAGGAATCATCGCAAAGATCATCATTCTATAAGCAACACATGGTTCTATAGCCTTTTTTTTGACCCATAGTAGAAATATCGAACAGTCGATTACACTATAAATTATAATAGTGTGCTTGATCGAGTATTTTAAATGTTTACTGAACTGTAGAAAGGGATTGATTAATCACTCGATTAAAAACTAAATCACAGAAATATATGAAAGTTCTCGTATGCCGAGACAAATTCACTACCCAGTTAGACAGCGGGAAGAGAATCTAACCTCCCTGGGTGTCGGGGAAGTTTTCACAAACTCCAGGATCACCCCTCCCCCTGCCAACTCCAACATGTTGCTCCCAAACGTGCATGGTAAATGCATGGCGTCTCGATGTCACCGTCAGGTACCCGAGGCTGCTTTGTTTTTGTCTTGGAATATTGATTCATTTCTTGTCATGACATGAGTGTAGTACTCTTTTTGCATGACTATGTAAAAATTTATGATACTCAATTCGTCTTTTTGATGTTTTTCTTTCAGTCCAAAAGGAAGACAAGATAGTATCATGACGTTTCAATTGTTCAAAAGGTCTGCTTTTGATAACTCACAGACTATCAAATCACCCTTGCCTGTTCCCAGGCCCTAGCTCCACCCAATCCAGTAATCTACACGCGCGCGCAAATTTTGCCATGTGGTTTTGCCAGCCAGCTGTCGGAATGTGCTTTGAAGTTACATGGCAGCCTGGCCTGGCTGGCATGAATGGGTGTCGAGTTTCAATCAACATAGTACTGTTGTTTTATTCTTTCACCCAGGGAGGTGAGACACCTCCCTGTTTCACCTAACAGAAACACGGAAATTAGGAAGGTGTAGGGAAGAGGTTTTTGTTGTGTGTTGCAATATGTGTGTGTGTGTGTTTTCTCGTTGTTTTTTCATTGTTTTTTTTTCCAATGGGATCAGGGCCAAGGTGTGGAAAGATCAGAGTAAAATGAGTACAAGTACACAGTGAAAGGAGTCAGGTAGAGGGGAGATGGAATAACCAATTACCAGAAGCATTTTAAATATTGAAGTACCATTATGTGGGAAAAAAAAAGGAGAGCTACACCTATTTTAGTGCTCCTGACAAGGCGTAAAGGAGCGTGGTAATAGTCCTCAAAAATGAAACCCTGATAATTGGCCTTAAATATGCTATTTCTCTCTTTTTCTTAACCTCAGCTGTTTATCAACTTCACTCTCTTTTTTTGTCCCCGCCGAACGAGTTCGAGCAGGGGACTATGAAACGGGCTCCGTACGTGTGTGTGTCCGTGTGTCCGTCCGTCTGTCCGTCCGTGTGTCCGTGTGTCCGTGTGTGCGTCCGTGTGTGATCAAAATCTTCAATTTGCTACTTCTCTGTCATTTATGAGCCAATTTTGATTCTGTTTGCTTTATATGATAGCACTACATGGGAGCTTTGAAACTTCTACACAGAATTTCAGTCGTGACCTTTGACCTTGACCTTTGACCTATATTGTACATTTTGCTACAAAATGCTACTCCTTCGCCATTTCTAACCCGATTTCGATTCCGTTTGCTTTATGTGATGGCACTAGGTGAGGGCTTCAAAACTTCTACACAGAATTTTGACCTTTGACTTCTTTGACCTTTGACCTTGATTTTTTGACCTATATTGTACATTTTGCTACAAAATGCTACTCCTTCGCCATTTCTAACCCGATTTCGATTCCGTTTGCTTTATGTGATGGCACTAGGTGAGGGCTTCAAAACTTCTACACAGAATTTTGACCTTTGACTTCTTTGACCTTTGACCTTGATTTTTGACCTATATTGTACATTTTGCTACGAAATGCTACTCCTTCGCCATTTTTAACCCGATTTCGATTCCGTTTGCTTTATGTGATGGCACTAGGTGAGGGCTTCAAAACTTCTACACAGAATTTTGACCTTTGACTTCTTTGACCTTTGACCTTGATTTTTTGACCTATATTGTACATTTTGCTACAAAATGCTACTCCTTCGCCATTTCTAACCCGATTTCGATTCCGTTTGCTTTATGTGATGGCACTAGGTGAGGGCTTCAAAACTTCTACACAGAATTTTGACCTTTGACTTCTTTGACCTTTGACCTTGATTTTTGACCTATATTGTACATTTTGCTACGAAATGCTACTCCTTCGCCATTTTTAACCCGATTTCGATTCCGTTTGCTTTATATGATGGCACTAGGTGAGGGCTTCAAAACTTCTACACAGAATTTTGACCTTTGACTTCTTTGACCTTTGACCTTGATTTTTTACCTATATTGTGCATTTTGCTACAGAATGCTACTCCTTCGCCATTTCTAACCCGATTTCGATTCCGTTTGCTTTATGTGATAGCACTAGGTGAGGGCTTCAAAACTTCTACACAGAATTTTGACCTTTGTCTTCTTTGACCTTTGACCTTGATTTTTGACCTATATTGTACATTGGCTACAAAATGCTACTCCTTCGCCATTTCTAACCCAATTTCGATTCCATTTGCTTTATGTGATGGCACTAGGTGAGGGCTTCAAAACTTCTACACAGAATTTTGACCTTTGACTTCTTTGACCTTTGACCTTGATTTTTTACCTATATTGCACATTTTGTTACAAAATGCTACTTCCGGCGGGGACATATGTTACGCACCGCGTAATTTCTACTTTTCCTTGTTTTCCATTAAAACCTTGACATACTAGTGATTTTTTTTTCAATTATTTATATTTTCTGATTTTTTTTTCTGTTCGGGGGCAAGTGTTTTACTCTACTCTGCAAATCTGCTTGCCCGATCGGGCAAGTGATTAAAAAAAGTTGTGTAGCACCCTGGTTTATAATGGTGCCTCAAAAAGATGCTTACTGTAGCTTAAAACAAATCGACCATTAATTAGGCCTGTATTTGTCACTACTGAAACGTTTGTTTGGAGATAAAAAAAGAATGAATAATCGACCTGTTCTTCACTTCTTGTGAATGTCGTGTTGGTGTGATTACGGTGTGCGTGCGTTCGTAAATAAACATCAACTATTTCCGAGAAGGCCTGTAGGCTGTATGTCTTGCCCCTGACCCGGAAGGCAATTTAGCCTGTCACAAAACAGTTACAAAACATAGTGATGATGTATGATGATAATGAAGTAATGATAATGAATATGATATATGATATAATAACTGAAATGTACTTGGGGCCCTCCCCAAATTGACATTAATCATGCGATTAAAAAACAAGACGGACTAGTCAAAAATTTCTGTTGGCCAGTCAAAAATTTTGCGGACTAGCCAAAATTGAATCTAACTGGTCCGCGTGGCTAGTTTTAAAAAAAGTTAAGCGCGACCCCTGGTATGCATAAAACATACCTTTTTCTAGTTCTTGCTAGCAATTGCTTAAGATTTTCCAAGCTCTGTAAAATGAGCTTGAGCTTTTGCTTAACTGGGACGTTCCCTTTTAGGTATCATTTTCATATTCGTTAAAGAAAGACCACACTTGTGAAGGAATGGTGTAAATCTGCAATAAATTACTTCTAAGTTGTGTAAGAAACGTTTTCATTTCAACAATGGGAATGTCCAGTGGTTAGCACGCAAAATGTGATGAGAAACAGGTAGGATGTCTGACTTCGATGGTGAGCAAGGAGAGCTCTCTCCACGTGCGATCTGGCAGATCCGCGCTACTGTAAGCTGTGATGGGATTCAGCCAGTTATAATGTGCGTGTGTATAGATGTGTGTGTGTGGGTCTGTGTGTGCATTTAAAAGTGCCATTTCATAGCTCTTCTGCTATGTCAGGAAATGTTTCTGCACACACAAGCCCTTTCAATGAAAATACATGCTGCCACACTCGCCTTTCTTCTTGTGTTCGCACAAGCGTGACGTCCCTTTTGTTGAAAACGCAAGCAATTGATTGTGCGGGACAAGCATACGGTATAAGCATAAGCAAAAGGTTATTCATATGGATTTAAGCAATTTCTTCAGCTAGACCTTTTGCTAGACGAGCTTGTGCTTTTGCATGAAGCAATTGCTTGTTTTATGCATTCGGCCCATTGAGTGTTACTTCTGCCAAAAATATTGTACTTTGGGGCAAGTCCAAGATAACGTCCCCTCAGAAGGCAAAATTACATCTTTTTTGAATATTGACATATTTGGTATCATTTTGAAGCTTATGAGTTGAAGTTTTGATTTTTAGGGAGGAAAATATGAGATGTAAATTTATGCAAATATCAAGGGCTTTTGCATAAATGTGAAATACAGTGTTACGTATGGGACATTTATAAAAATTCAAATTTATTCAAAGAAAAGCAAATTATTATACAAATGATGCACAGGATAGAGTGCGTAACAATGTAGTGCAACATGCACTCGGCTTCGCCTCGTGCATGTTTCACAATTGTAAATACCCTCGAGTGCACTATACGCCTCCACTAACGCCACGAAATAATCTTGTGCATCATTTGTTTTATAAAATGGGTCGAAAATTCGAAAACTAAAAACATTTTTCAGCGTTTTTCACGTACCTTTGTGGGTCAAGACGTCCGAAGATGTTCGTCCCAAACATTTACGCACGTTGCACTCGGAACTCCCGCACATATAAGTATGATGGGGGGTTGGGTTTCCGGACACTTAAGTTCCCGCATGAAAATTTACTTATTTTACATAGAATATGCACCTGTTACCTTAAAGACTTGATATAGACTCCTCATATAGGCCTACTAGACAACATACTCTGAAAACGGCGTGAGAATTAACCTGCTAAATCGTTGGATTTGCCCTTCAAAGTGACTCCATGTACGCGTCCGGTCCCACAACGCTTGGTCTACTGTACACTGTACGTATGATACGTACGCCACACATGTTATGCACAAGGGAAGAAAGGCCGGCCGGCCGGCGCCAGCCCGAACTAGAAGTTGTTTACAGGATTGACAGCGCGTATGCATGCAATTCAAAGGAGCCGCCGCGCGCACAGACGATCGGCAATAGGATTTAACACGCAGTGCAATGGGACTGAGTAACCAAAGCACATGTGACTCATTTCAGCACTTCCTATTGGCTACATTCTTGAACCCATTTTATAAATTTGATTAATATGTGGACATAAGAAGTTCATCAAGTAGTGTAAAGGGTGTGTACAGTTCTGGTTGAGGTGAGGATTTAGCTTTTAATATTTTGCGAGATATTCAGAAACCACCCTACGAGATGCCAAAGAGCATGCGATTCTAAAGGGTATCAAAAGTTTTTTGGATGAAAATCGGTTTTGAAATGGCTGAGATATCCAAAAACAAGGTGAAACAAAGAGATCCTAATAAAGTTGTGGCATGTCGCCTTTTATTATTATCACTTTTTTGGATATCTCAGCCATTTGAAAATTGATTTTTCATCAAATAAACGTTGAATCCTTCTTAAAATTACATGCTCTTTCATATTTCATAAGAGGTTTCTCATTATCTCACTTAAGAATGTTCAAACCATGAATCCCCACCTCAACCAGTACTGTACAGTCAAATAAACGTTGAATCCTTCTTAAAATTACATGCTCTTTCATATTTCATAAGAGGTTTCTCATTATCTCACTTAAAGAATGTTCAAACCATGAATCCCCACCTCAACCAGTACTGTACAGTCCCTTTAATTAGAACCTGTAATTAGTGCTTTTTGCCTCATGACTTGAAACTTAATTTTGATAATCTTGAGTGTTTTGACTTTCATCACACTGAGTTACAAGTTGTAGAATGAAATGCTTTCAGAGAGTTTTTAGGTTGAAAAAAAATGTTCAAAACAAAATTTTTCTGGTCCCATGCGTAACAACACATATTTTTTCTTCTAAAACATAATTGTCAAGGTCATTTTTCTCAATTTATTACATGATTATGCTTCTCCTAGATATCATTATCAATCACCATGATAAAGTTAATTTGTATGATCAAAGACCATTAACACTATTTTTCAGTTCATAAAAGTCTCTGAATGTCCCATACGTAATGCGCATGTTATCTTGGACTTGCCCTTTGATGATAAAACATTTCCTTTTTTCTTTTTTCCTTTTTGTCATTGGTGTCATATAGATATAGGATCACAGCCATCCAGTGAAATCCACCACAGCTCTCGGGATAGTCTGAATGTCGCACAGCCTTTTGTGTCGCCTGCTACCCAGAGAAACAGTACATCATTCCAAGCAGCTTCTCCAATGTCTGAAGGGTTTTCTCCAGCTGCAAATCCAAATACCCCCGAAAGATCTGTGATCATTGAGCCCGGACATGCTCTTCCATCGTATCAGAGACATATGGCAATGAGAAGAGCTTCAATGGACTCCCCAAGGACTGCTGTTGAAGATTTCCAGTTGCCGTCCATTGTCCGTGTATACTCCTTGCAGGATGAAGGAACTCAGAATCTTGAGGATCAACTTGTGAAGGACAAGAACACTGAAAATCCTAGCTTGCCCAACGGAGGTGTACTGCAGGAGGATACATCACCACACAACGCAACAGTGACTGGAGCTATGATTGGTACATCAAGTGCAGAGGGTAAGTGCTCGCTCTTTACTCCAGGAGAGATAATGTCCCCTTAAGCCATGTGATAAAGACCCAATGACTACATATACTGTTGAAATTTTTTGTTTTCTGTTTGTTGCCTCACTCAAAAGATGGTGTCATTTAGTACTGTTTGCGTGAAAAGTTAGTGTTTAGAATTCTCAAAGAAGAAAAGTAAAAGCTAAGAAATGGGTTCAACGTACTCTATATATAGCAAATATCAGAGCTAGAGCTAATTTTTGTATCTTCTTCTTCTTCCAGTTTCACAAAGCCACATAGCAGGAAGAATATGGTATCCACCTTCCCCTGGCCAAGTCCATCCTAGAGGACCTGAAGTGTTGAACCACCAAAGCATGCCGCAAGTGAATATGAACCATCCACCCGTAGTAGAAAACGGATCATTTGTACAATCCTCCAACCAGCTGAGCTGCATCATAGTGAGCCCGACTGGAAATGCCCTGACGGGCATGCATAATGTGCCACTAGCCATCAACAGTCCACCACCAACCCCTCCTCAGCAGATTCTCATTCCTGTGCCAAGTCACCTGTCCGGCATCCAGTTTCTGCCAGCAGCCCCTTGTGTCGAAAACAACAATCAAAATCCTCAACTGTCTGGGAAGGATCATAGCACAGGAAATGTTGTTGATGCCAGTTCTCATCCTACTGCAGAGGCGAACAAAGCACCTCTCCTTGCGAAACTACTTGAAACAAACTTCACAAACTTCATGAGATCACGGAGCTATCCCCAGCCCCAATGGCAGAATATTCTTCCAGCTGTGAACACTTCCTTGAATACAGATTCTCTGCAGGTTGTCTCAAGGGCGGATGCCAATTTCCAAGCACAGAATCGCAATCAAGCGGGGATTAATGAAGGCACCACTGATCGCAGCAACAGTGACAGTCCACCTGTCTGTACCATCTATCCTCCTGGATCTTGCGTCATGGCACCCAATCCACAGTTGCAGCTCTTCCAAAAGTAATAACTGGAAACTCTGCCTTTTGGCATGTTATGCTAGCCAAGCCACATGGCTACAGGGCTGAAGGATTACTACTTGCTGAAATCAAGTGTGCTGTATTTGCCACAATATTGCCATTAGAACCGAGTTGTTTGAGCGGGCAACACATAGCAACCTTCAAAAGTAAAACAGTATGACGAGTAATTTCTTTTTTTCTTCTTCTTCAACTTGTTGCAACATGAGCTACTGAAAATAATACTTGAGAATCACCATGCATTAAGAAGAGACTGTTGTCCCTGTCTTAACATTGGTGTCGGATACAAATGTCAGCTCGAAGTTGTGACACTTTCTGTGCAGTTCCTTTCTGCAATGCTTTGTTGTACATATATTTTCTTGAGAACCTTGCCAAAGATTAAACTGTTGGTCTATCTACAAGGTAGTCATTAAGATTTAACTTGCATTACAGAGAGGCAGCATTGGTATTGATATGTGTATTGTAGGATTGTAGAGGACAACTGGTGACCCTTACAATTGATACATTGTGTCATAATGGACTGATCTGGCAACTATGGCTGAAGTCACGTCACAACTGTGAAATAACCTTTTAGAAGAACATCTTGATGTAGGTTACTGTCTCATTGTTCTCTTCCCTGGCATCTTGGGCCTTACTCTTGTCCCATTTAATAAGTAATCCCTTTGTCCAAACTTCCTTCGATGTTTTCTTCAGTACAGTGGAACCTCATAATGAGGCACAGATGGATACAGCGACAAATATGCTTAACCTGGTTTGAGGTGGTAATTTTGTTGGTAACCTCAAAATAAGGCGCAGACGGATACAGTGAGATACGTGTTGAGCCTGGTTTGAGGAGGTAATTTTTGGAGGTCATTTTCTATGTTTTTAAATCTCTGATATAGCATGATACCCAATATACAGTGTACATGTACTAAGGAAATTTCAGATGACCCAAGCATTTCTCTGCCAGTGTACCAGAATTATGAGTTGCCTCTCCTTACCCATGAGTTCACTGCCAATGGGACATTTAGCATGTTTTTTGTCCGTTTGTTTGCATTGAGCCATGTTACATTTGGTCAGTTATTGCTACATGCTCTTCAAGTGTACTGTACCTCAGATGATGCCTTTGTCATTGTACCAATGTCTTTCCTGCATTTGATTACCCAAGGAGAAAAATGTGTACTACAAGAACAGAAGTTTCTCTCTTTTTTCTCTTTTTTTTTGGAGATTCTATGCAATGTAGGTGTGCTCTTGTCTCTCAAACAGCGTACATGAAATGAGTGTGAATGCCGAGCCTAGTTCAAGTTGTTGGTAGAATATTGCTTGTTTGTGAGCTTTAGAAGGAATGCCTTCCATACACTGTATAATGCTGCTTCTTTGTGTAGTTTGTGTGTGTGTTCTGCATTAAAGGGAACTGAGAAGACATTCTGTACTAGCATTTAGTGTAAGCCTATATGGCAAGAATAAAAAATTGTATCCATGCATTACTCTGGAGCTAACCATTGAAAGTACATGTGTGCATTATGATGTTTTTAAAGATCTTTTCCCTTTTAATTTTCTCATCGGCGCTGTCAATGTAATAAGCAGTTTTGCTTTTGCAGAAAAAAAGTTCTTTGCTATTTAAAAGGCATGTTGCTCTTTATCAATTCACAGAGATAACCATTTGTGATGTAAAAATTACACATGTACAACTGCCATCATATGAATGGTGTTTGCCAGCACATCCACCTTACTGCATCGTTACATCCTAGTATTTGGCAAAATACATTGATGAAAATCTCCAACACTTTGAATAGATAGATACACAAATGTAAGTAAGATATTGTTTTATCTCATCAAAACAAGAATGATACATTGCAGCTCTGAGGTTGAATTGGATAAAATACGCAGATCTGTTCATTTTTTATTCCTCAGGAGTATACAGTCAATTTTTTTTTTGTGTTATTTCCAGAGAAATTAATTTCATAGTGTGTGGCATCCACTTTAAGTACACATACATGAAGTATTAGAAATATATGCAGAATGTTTTGGAGTTGATTGTTTATGTAAATTTCGTTTTAGGAGCTCAGCAGAAGCTCCAGCATCGAAGAGGAATCGGAAAGGAAAGTGAATGCAAATGTTCTCATTGCTTTCATATTTAAACTCGATGTCATTCAGATTTTCCATCAGGTCATGTGTATGACCCTTACAGTGTAAAACACTATTATACTGTAAAAGTGGAAATTCGTGCATTTCGCACAACCAAAATCTCGCACAAAAATACTGAAAAAACACATCATATATTTGCTTGCTGTATGTTCCAGTATATAGTTGATGTCTTGATTCCGCAGAATTAACAACTCACAAAACTCTTCTTGCCCCTGCCAAGCATGAAAAATTTGTCGCACGAAGATATCCATTTTTACAGTGCTTGCCCTGTGTATCAGAACTTGTTGGTTTTCTGAGGTCCAATTGTAAAAGTTGGATCAGCACAACGACCTACATGGCCAAGATTTTTTTTTTTTTTTTTTTTTTGTGCAGAGATAGTCAGTATGCCATATTAGTAGTTACTTTTCATCCGCCATTATACAACTCTCTAGATACACCTATTTGGCAACTCAAATTCAACCTACATGTAGTTGATCAAGAAGGGCAGGATTACCATAATGGGGTCTGTTTGTGTTTTTATAGTCAGTCAAAGGTATGAGTGTGAAGCTGCACCTGAAAAATGCAAATTTGCTCTTGTATGTTCTTGAGATATGAACTCTGAAATATTTTATTTCTTATTTTTCCTTACATGTTAAAGTAGTTTCCGTTCACAAAGGCAGGCCTTAAAGGGGAAGGCTAGTAACTGATCAGTGGGAATCAGTGGAAATGCTGGGAGATGATTGTTCCAATCCTTATGGGATTCATTCAAGAGTTCATTGTATTCTATTGTTGTGTGAAAATGATTTGCTTCAGAATGGTCTCATATTCAAGTAACGTGCAGATTAGTGCTTCCAGGTTAGCGTCCCTGGTCAGTGACGGAGCATTAATCTGCACATTACTTGAATATGAGACTATTCTGAAGCAAATAATTTTCACACAACAATAGATATACAATGAACTCTTGAATGAATCCCATAAGGATTGGAACAATCATCTCCCAGCATTTCCACTGATTCCCACTGATCAGTTACTAGCCTTCCCCTTTAATGTATTCATCATTAGGATCAGTCCTCATCACTGTAGAATAAGCTGTGAAATTAGCTTTGAGTTGTATACGTACATGTATATCTAAAGATTGGGTACATGTGAGTATTCATTGTGGGTAAAGGAAACATTAATTCACTACCTGAATCAGTGACAGTACTTTCATTATTGTATTCATTGCCTGGGTTAAAACTTGAGGGAATGTCAATCTTGGGAGCGAGCGGCACTTTGTGTAATTGGGATTGGAGTGGAGAAGCCCTCAAAACATCTCTCTGTAGAAGAATGCATCTTTCTGCCAAAAAAATCAGTACCAAATACCGCAATTGTTTCAAACGAGATACACATTTGTACATGTAATTAAGACCAAAGCAAATTGAGAGAAGGTTCCTGAGGAGGGATAGCGCTTGATTGGAATTGGATGAAAATCTCCGACATTGGAGATATAAACAAGAAGTTGAGGAATGAAACAGCATTCCAGATAGAAAGCCAGAATTTTGTGTCGGTAGTTCGATATGGTATTTACTCAGGTAATTTCATGCTTTATCTTGTAGCTCCATGCATTATTTATGATAGTGTATTTACTAGTATACATACATACTGTTCCCTCCCATGTACATAAAAAAAGTTTGTATATAAATTGTACATGACATGCCAATGCTCTCCCAAGAGAAGTATGAAAGTTTTCAAGGATACATTCCTGACCACAGTTCTACCGATGGATACCAAAGAAAGAACTGCCGTATGATAGTTTTAGTTTTGTACTTGTCCTTCATTCGCCTTTTAGGAGTTTAGTGACGTTTAGATTTAATTTATTATAGGTTGAAGGTTAGTGAAGTAGCGTAGGACACTGTACATCGGAAAACAAACGTTGACAGGAGAGTGTGTGTGTGAGAGAGAGGGAGAGAGAAGGAGAGAGAGAGAGAGAGAGATGAACGTAAGTTCTTTGTTTAATATGTTTTGCAACCATTTTTAACGGTGCTATGTGCTCTACTGCAACAAAGTTTGAAATGTTCAAATCTTTTACAAACCTGAGAGCTGTTACTGTCTGATTATTGTGTTGTCAAGACTAATGTAAGCTCCTCTGCATAAAAACGAATGGAGTGGTTGGAAGTTTCTTGTAGCAAGTGAGTGTGTATTGTATAGTATACATGTAGGAACTTATTTTGTGCTTGTGGGGTACATGTGTGTGTATGGACTTGTTGAAAAGGGGTGTAGCGGTCACTTCTTTATTATCTGGAAAAAGAATTGTACAGTTTGTTTTGAACATTTTTTCTTGTACAGTGTAACTAAAAAGATGGCAACCTTTGTCACTGCTATAAATTGGTGGTAGTAAAAAAAAACGCGCTCCAGCTCTCAAGGCCACGAACTGCGTGGTTGCACATGGATTGTATCAAGTACAGTACCTTTGCGGCCGTCTTCTTCATGCATGGTAGACCGGTTTAGTTGTGTTTCTTATTGATCTTCGCCCATGGGGACCTATATAACTCAGTGGTTTCTACTCCACTTACTGCATATACGTGTAGTAAAGACATGTAAATACAACTGTACTTGAAATCCAATGTGCATCATAGTACAATTGTATATAGTGGTTGCTATGTGTGGGCAAGTTGCTCTCTGCTTGTCGGGGGTAACTGTTCTTGATAGGCATTGGGTATGGCCTATGGGTAAGATGGGCCTTGGGTATACATGTACATGGGTAAGATGAAACGCCAGAAACGATGGGACCACATTACAACGACCTAAAAGCCATGACAATTTTGTTGTTCTTCACTAGGACCTAGTAATATGCCAGGGTACATGGGTACAAAAATAAAGATTAACGTAGAGAGTTGAGACCGGCAAATCGACATGTAATAGAAGGGATTCATTTTATCTGGCCTCTTCATCAACGACTTTCCATTCTTATGTCTTCGATGCGCATATTGATGAACTAGTACAATAGTGATCATTATTGATAGCTTGATAACCAAGGAGTAGAGTTCATGCAACATTCATTAGCCGTTTACTAATCTTTAAGGACACAGTAGGCCTACATATATGATGAAATCTTAATTACTCCAACCAACAAGTACACAAACATAAAAAAAAACCCCACGAGTTTGATGCCATTGAAACATGACGTTGGGTTCATGCGCGTATAGTGGAATGCAACATTGTCGAGTCCCTTTAAGTTGTCATGGTGTTTCAGATGTCAACAGTAATTGATGAATTGCACAGCTGACAGTTGACCTTGTACCAAGGCCTAGCTAGCCTTTAAAGAAGGTGACTCGCTCTGCGTGCCCCCGTATAGCGCGTTTACCCCACAAACCTGTGGTCGCTCCACTCGCCGGCCAACAGGTTTGTGGGGTAAACGCGCTATACGGGGGCACGCAGAGCGAGTCGCCTTGTTTAAATAGGCTAAGGCCTAGCTCACTTGAGGAAACAGTGCTGCCCGCGACCACAGAAAGAGTTCTGTGCCCGCGACTCGTGGGACAAGCTGGGAGGCCACCTCCCTGGACCAAGAGATGTCTCGCGCTCTCGCCAAGAAGGCGGACTCTGATAGGGCGACATCTGAGATGTCTCCAAAGAAGATGATAAATAAATTCGCCAGGAAGTTGCGTCGGGAGTCACGGAGATGTCTCCGGAGACCTGGCTGACAAAATTAGCGTCCACGAATTGGCCGCGGAGACGTGTCGGAAATGCCTTCGAGACCAATTGGAGGCGGGAAAAACTCTCCCGGAAAAAAAAAGCAAAAACAAACAAACAAACACGAGAAATGTCAATTTTCTCGCGACTCCCCGGAGACCAGGCATAATAGTTACGTTCAGACGGCAGGCCTTAACCTCGAGGTTAGGAAACCTCGAGGTTTAGCTCTTGCCCCCTAACTACGACGTGTGTCCACACGACGAATCTTAACCTCGAGGTTACGAAACCTCGAGGTTATGTTTCTGCCCCCCGTAACTACGAGTGGGTCCCACTCGATGTTAAAACCACTAAACCGGAAGTTTCAGCCCACGCTGCTAACAAGGCGTCTATTTATTCTTTAGTCCAACCCTGTCGGACTCGCTTACAGGTACTCTTTTTCTCTGTCATGGTATGCAGAGATAGCACTGCACTGATGACTTTATGCCTTTATGAAGATATTCGTCGAAAACATTTTTTTTTTTAGCGTCGGAGAAGAATATAGAATACAGTATCGAGTTCGACGTGTTCAGTTTCAGAGATCAAGCGCATGGGAAGAAAAGATGATGTTGTTGTGTCGTGCGTCGCGTCATAGGTTTTTCACGTGTAGTGTATTTGTGGTGTACGCATACGTTTGGGAGGTTGACCCGGAAGCAGAGGGAAATTGTGGGGGCTGGAGTTTACGGCGAGGTCACTCTTAACTTCGAGTTCGTTGTTTTTTGTGTCCACACGGTGCTTAACTACGAGTGGGGACCCCCCGCGGCTCGTGGTTAGAGCGCTAACCATAAGATTTCTCGTGGCTCGAAACATCGAGCAAACCTCGAGGTTTGCTAACTACGAATGCGTCTTCACGGTCCCTAACTACAAGCTCTAACCTCGAAGTTTCCTAACTTCGAGGTCAAGGGCTCCCGTCTGAACGTAACTATTGTCTCTAGGATGCGACCAGCGAGACTTGGGTCTCCACCAGATTGCCGCTAATACATGTACATGTACAAGTCTCGAAGCCAGTGGCGTATCGGGGGGGGGGGGGGGGGGGGCAAGGGGGGCACCTGCCCCGGGCGCCACTCCTTAGGGGCGCCGAAAACGAAAAAAGAATAGGAAAAAAAAAAGGAAAAAGAAAGAAAGAAAAAACCTCGTCCGTTCCGGGGGGGGGGGGGGGGGCAGAAAATCAAAACAAAATGTTACACGGAGCAGCGGTTGCAATTCTATTTCCTTCGTTCTGAAGCGATCGCCCATTGGATCAAACGAGGGCGCCAATGATGTCGAACATACGGGGGGGGGGGGGGGGGGGCGCAAGATAGAACAAGATAAGAACAAAACGTGATGATGACACGGAAATATACAAATTTCGGCTCACTCGCGCGTACTAATTTAGAGTATTTTTTTTTCAAGTCCTCAGTTTGTTGGTATAAATCGTAAGGCCGTCACTACATTAAAATTGTAAGATTTAATAAGCAAAAAATGACAAGAATTTCATGTTTTGTAAGCTGAAATACAGAAATTTTCGGCTCGCTCGCTGCGCTCGCCAAAATTCATAAAAAAGAGATAAGAACAAAACGTGATGGCGCGGAAATACACGTATACAAATTTCGGCTCACTTGGAGTATTTTTTCAAGTCCTCAGTTTGTTGGTATAAATCGTTATCTATAAGGCCGTCACTATATCTTGATTAGTTGTAAGATTTAATAAGCAAAAAAATGACAAGGATTCCATGTTTTGTAAGCTGAAATACAAAATAAGATTTCGGCTCGCTCGCCAAAATGTATCTAAGTTTATTACATTTAAATCACCCAGGGGTGTATTCGGGATTATTTTCTGGGGGGGGGGTCGTAATCCAAATTTTTGGACCTATACCTTTGCGAGGGAGCGGAGCGACCGAGCGGGGGAGGGTGTGGGAGGGGGGGGGGGTGTCCCCCCTCCCACGACGGAAGGGAGTTTTTGAATTTTATATCTTAAAATGGGGCCATTCTTTGGTGCATGCAAAAGTGACTTTTTCGGCATGGCAGTGCGGCTTGGAAATAAGGTAAGGTATGGTATATTAAAACTTATAGTTACGAAATTTACGAGGTTTTTGACAATATGCTGGAACACCACCTGGTCACTTTTTTTTTCTGTTGTATTTAGGGTAAAAAGTCCTCAAAAAAACAAAAATGTCTTTTACAAAGAGTGGACCTTCTGATTTTTTTTTTTTTTTTTTTGGGGGGGGGGTCGTACGACCCTCCCGACCCCCCCCCCCCCCTTGCATACACCCATGTCACCCTCAAAAGACCCCTTTTAAGTGCTTGAAAAAGCATATCATGTGGACTTATTTTAAAGTCCTTACCGGGATGGGGTTGAACACTTTTTTTCAGAAATTAGGGGCGCAATTTTCGCGCTTTCCCCGGGCGCCATTTTCCCTGGATACGCCACTGCTCGAAGCTAATGAGACTCGCGAATCTTCTGGTTATCTGTGTGGATTTTAATTTGAATTTTCTGAGGAAACTGATTTCGTACTGTATTTACGCCAGAAGTTGCATGTCAATAAAAAATTGAAAATTACAATGTACTATCTCCATGATTGCACATGGTGTAAGTGCATAGGCCTATGACACCGAGACACGATATGAAACTGGTACATGACTAATTGTATATTATTACACCGTCGAAGAGAAATCTAATCTCTTTGCTTATCCTATATTTGTAGGCTGTATACGGATGTTTCTGTGGCAGTGTCTTGGAAATGCTCCCGTTGCAGAGACGAGAGACAGGGACTACAAAGGGGGATCCACCTCTTAATGTGCTCCCTTGTTTCAAGCTTTCCGGCTAGCCCGGCGCCTATTATTATGACACTAAGAAACTGGACAGAATGATGACCACCACAGAAGCAGACCAATGTAGCCTACTTTGCCTTTGTCTAGAGGACCCTCGCCGTAATTCGAGATAAGCGAGCATATACCCTTGTGGTCGCTACAACCAGGTGCTCCTCAACGTCTGTCTGGAGGAGTCTTTTATTTTATTGACGTTATCACTCACCTCCGTAAAGGAGGGGATTCGTGAAGCCAGACGCAGTCTCCGTGGAACATTTCCCCGACGACCAGATGCGGACCGATCTTTCGGTCAACTTTATACACTTTGCTCATGGTGGTCAGAGCACGGATATCTTTTGTGCAGGACCCATGCCAACAAGAGAGGGATGGTTATGGAGGCCACTCGGAATAAAGATCCAGATACTAGTACAATGTACGCTGTATGCATACAATATCATGAGAATACACATGTACCGGCATGATGGAGCTACAGTGTACAATGTACCGTACTACGAAAGTAGCTCCATGCTTGCGTGGTTGTATCATCCACCCACACATAAAACAGGAATTCCAAATATCTCCATAGTGATTCACGCTCGCGACTTTCTGTCATTGACTAACCTTTTACTACATTTATTTTGCCTTGCCGTTTATAGCTCCCCCGTTTTCCAAGAAACCTCGTCACTTTCGATTCAATATCATTTCCCGGCCCCTCATAATTCTAGCAATGTGAACAGTACATGTCCCTTAGGTTTTGCACTACAATTTGTATCTCATTATACGTATTAGGGCCTACGTAAGGTTTCCTGCTACAGGCCATGATCGCGTCGATGGTGTTCGAATATGACATTTAAGGGGGAATCCAGTCCAAATATATTTAGCCTAATAAGAATGAGTAAGATGTTACGAATTCAATGGTATAATTTTGATTGAAATCGGATGAAAAATAAGAAAGTTATGACATTTTGAAGGTTTTGCTATTTTGTCGGTAAACAGTTCTTGAACGGTCAATAGGCCTATGAATACTATGCAAATGGAAAAATGAGCATGTCATTCTCTGAACAAGTAACCATATTATGTAGTTATTTTGAAATTTCCAGTTTTTCATTCAAACGCAATTTTACGCCCGAGACTCAAGTAAATCCTTGTATGTAGTGATATATTCTGAAGTTATTTATCCCGGAATAACATCATGTTTCAGACTTCAATGACAGAAACATTGAATTTTTGTCATTTTTTTTTGTACGCGATCAATGGAAACTGTGAGGTTATGACATGGTAATTAGCTCACACATTATTTTGCATATCCATATCCAATGTACAAGAACTGTTATGCAGAAATTAGCAAAACTTAAAAATGTCAAAACTTCCTTATTTTTCATTCGATATTAGTCAATTTTTTATCTTTGAACTCGTAAGATTTTACTCTTTTTCGTATAAGACCGTGGACCTACTATAACGAATGGATTTTTAACAAAACCCACCACTTTGAAGTGCGAGATCCGCCCCCACCTGACTATGCGCATCTCAATGAGTACATACAGGGGCCTGTTGCATAAAAGTTACTGTTGTGGCAACTTTGCCATCCAATGGTAACTACCATGGCAACAATACTCAACAGCCAATCATAATCAAGAATTCCATAGAAGTTACCATTGGATGACAAAGTTACCACAGTAACTTTTATACAACGGGCCCCAGGTGTCGAAAAAATGATGATTGCATAATCATACATCGTCACTGACAAAAGAATTGTTTCCCTAATTCTTGTCTTATTGGCTGATGCGCCTTTTCAGACTGAAACGTCTTTGAATAAACGCCAATGATGAGAAGCAGCAAACCTCAGAACATGACTGATCTCGTTTCATTGGATTGGAAATTACCGATTCGCTCGCTGCAAGCGCTCACAAATATCACTTTGCCTAAATAGTAAGACAGACATTTTATCCTCTTCCCTTGCTATCTTTTTTACTTTCGAAAAATGTGCGGAAAAGGTGGAAAATGAGATAACAAATCATGACCAATTAGCTTAAAACTATACCTCTTCAAAAGTACCTGTATTTCGCTAATGAAAATATTTGAGCGGTGATATAGCCTACACTGTACCAATACATACCACAATTGCACAAGCATTTTCCTTGATTTTAAACAGTTGTTATCTTCTGCGCATTTCAGTTGATAGATTTTTCAAAGTTGGGTTGTGTTTTGCCCCGGCTTGCCGGCGACGGAGATCATATTACGATCAAAGAAGGGAAGAATGTTTAAAATGCTTTTGTGACACTTTTGACATAGACAGAGGCATGCATTGATAAAGGAAATGATGGATGTCCATGTGTAGTAGGTCCATTATAAGACTAACTTATATTTGGACTGGATTGCAAGGGTAGGCCCTATATATACACGTGTAGATATAATGTACTAAATTTGAGGGAGGTTTGACTCACTCCTCCCTGCATGATTACTGACATGGAAGCATGCATGTATATGCTATACGCGTTTGCATGGTTCGAAGACTACGCCCATCACTAATAACGCGCTGCAATAATTTCATGCGACAAAAACAAAACAAACAGTCAGTTGAGACTACAAGATTCTGTTTTTGTCCAGAACAGAATATGGTCGATGAAGTATGTAACATAAATTGCAGTCATCATGCAGTCATCATTATATTATATAGGACAGTGTCTAGCATAAGACATTCCAACGTCACACTGCAACGATACAACAACTTTCAAAAGTTTTTTTTTTTTCAACTTTCAAAAGTTGCAAACATCACAATGGGTCTGTAGCCAGATGTCAAATCGCTATAAACGTCATAAAATTATGTAACTCGCGAAAGTCACTCGCTGAAGACCATGGCTGTTATCACAAAGATATATATACAAAATTTGCACATTCCCCACATCCATCCCGGAACGTCCTTGCACATGACGTGTACAATATGAAACCCTTCATGACTCACTAGATTATTTGGAAAGTGGTCAGTGATCCCCACTGACCGTATTCCATCAACCTCATAAGGGCTTTTTACACTTGTGTTTCTTAACCCCGGACTTTCTCTGACCCAGGACTATCGTTAGTCCCGTACCAATTTTTTCAGCTTTTTACACTCGCCAATTAGTCCCGTACTATCTCTTGTCCGGGGCTAAGAGGAAAACTGACCTTTTTACACTCGTATTTCTTAGCCCCGGACTTTCCAAACCACATGAATATTCATAATTACGCTGTGTACTGTACACGTACACGCACGCACCGGCAGCACTTGATTACCTCGTTTCTGATTGGTCAGTGAGGGTCGGACTTCGTCTCCGTCTCTTAGCCCAGGATTATTTTTTCGTTCTGTTTACACTCACTTGCTTGGCACCGCAATTGCGGTGCTAACCCCTGCTATTTTGCAGGGCCAGATAGTACCGTACTATCGGTGGGGCTAGCCCACTTTGGCAAAAACGAGTGTAAACAGAAAGTGGGCTAAGGATAGTCCCGTACCAACGGTGGGGCTAAGGCCCCCCCTTAGCCCCACCGTTGGTCCGGGGCTAAGCAAAAATTTACAAGTGTAAAAAGCCCCTAAAATGTGCTCCCTTGTTTCAGGCTTTCCGACTAGCGCCTGTTTTTTCGTAACCAAAGGCGCTTCCGGCTAAACACTGACTACTTTATGTAGGCCCTACCACATTCCAATGTGTTGACAAACACCTCAAGTGCGGGTGCAGTAGATATTGCCTCCGACCGAACTCTCCCCTCCCCAAATTTAGGCTGTCTTCCCATAATTAAATAACCATTATTGGGCCTATGTGTAAACGTGTACAATATAGTTAGAATTATAATCTCCTCTTTCAGATTATGAGAATTTGCAACCGATATACTAACGTACATGTGTGTGTGTGTGTGTGTGTGTGTGTGTGTGTGTGAGTGTTTGTGTGTGTGATGTATTCACAGATTCTCGCTTAACAATTATTGTTAAAGAAAAAGAGAGGATTCTCTGGTTCACGGCGTTGATACTTGCTGGAGTCCTGGCTGTTACTATCTAACAGGAGGTCGATCTTTTTTTAGTGTTACAGTTCAGTTGAAACTTGTTTAGTCCATGGAGCTGGATAGCTCCATGTTTAGCCAGAACAACTGTTATACTGAACTACTAGTACCAGACTTCCAGCATGCCACAGGGTGAATCCACCTATTCACTTTTACAATCCGCATAAAGTATATACACTGTGGGTCCACTTACAGCCCCTGCTGATGGAAGCATAATGCTGACGGTTTATTCATCAGCAGATGTATTTCTCCTGCGTATTGTTATATTCGTCCAATAATAGGCTGAACTAAATTTTAATCTTAAGTGAATTGTGTGTGTGTTGAAGGTTTCACAATATCAATTCGGTTTGGGTATACTGTTAAACAATGGTAATTTCTACGTGGATATACATGTAATTATGTAATTATAGCAACGCACCTGCCTCGTTGCATAAACAGCGTTGAAAGTGCTTTTGTTCTTCTCTTGAAACCCCCTCCCCGTTATATAGCCGCCATAATTTAATAAGTACTGTGCTCTGAGGTTGCATCCATCTCAAAATGTTGCATCACCAACAACTCCGTCCGTCCGTCCGTCCGTCGTCCGTCCGTCGTCCGTCCGTCCGTCCGTCCGTCATCTGTCCGTAACGCTATAAAAACTTGAATAACTCTGTACTCTTGGCTTCAATTTGAATCAAATTTGGAGGGAAGAGTGGTCATACAAAGTTTGACCTTTTACCAATTACTATGAAGGTCACCTCAAGGTTAAAGGTCACAGGCAGGAGTCTATGAAGTTTTTAGGGCGCGTTTCGATTATGGGCCATAACTTTTGATTTGTAAGTGTATTTGTGACCAAACTTGGATGGTAGATGTACCTTGGGAAGTGGATGGTCACCACAAGGTCAAAGGTCACAGGCAGGGGTCAATGAACTTTTAGGCCCCAACATTAAGTTTTTAGGGCGCGTTTAGATTATGGACCATAACTTTTGATCCGTAAGTCTATTTGTGACCAAACACGGATGGTTGATGTACCTTGGGGAGTTAATGGTCACCACAAGGTCAAAGGTCACAGACCGGGGTCAATGAACTTTTAGGGCCCAATGTTAAGTTTTTAGGCCATGTTTCGATTATATCTATGGGTCATAACTTTTGTCCATAAGTCCGTTTGTGACTAAACTTGGGTGGCAGATGTCCTTTGGGGAGTGGATGGTCACCACAAGATCAAAGGTCACGGGCAGGGGTCAATGAACTTTTCGGGCCCAATGTTAAGTTTTTAGGTCGCGTTTCGATTATGGACCATACCTTTTGAGCCATAAGTTTATTTGTGACCAAACGTGGATGGTAGATGTACCTTGGGAAGTTGATGGTCACCACAAGGTCAAAGGTCACAGACAGGGGTCAATGAACTTTTAGGGCCCAATGTTAAGTTTTTAGGGCGCGTTTTGATTATGGGTCATAATTTTGATCCGTAAGTCTATTTGTGACCAAACTTGGATGGTAGATGTACCTTGGGGAGTTGATGGTCACCACAAAGTCAAAGGTCAGAGGCAGGGGTCAATGAACTTTTAGGGCCCAATGTACTGTGCATTTAATTATGACTCCTAACTTTTGATCCATAGGTCCATTTGTGAATAAAATAAAATAAAAATATGTGTTGTACGTTTGTGGGCGAGACACATTACGGCGCTTGCCTTATAACAACGGAAATGTGACCAAAATCGGATGAAAAGAAAAAGAAAGAAAGTTATAAATTGGGAAATTTTGTAAATGTTAAAAAAAAAGTTCCACAGCGGTCAAGATGAATATGTAAAACAATTATCGGTGTGTTGCTGATGTCATCGCGTTATCATTTTTCCACATATATCAAATCGAGAAATTTCTAGTCTTGTAAAGTTTGAATACGCGCAAGTCTCAAATTCTATTCTGTTATCGATTATTTTGAAGTTATCCAGCTATAGGAATCGCTTTATGTTGTATACACTTTTATAACCACAAAAAAAGTTATTTTTCATTCGAAATCAATGAAAAATTGTGAGGTAATGACATCATCGACTTATATCCAATTGTATATATTCATTTATTAACTGCTCGACAACCGTTTTGCAAAAATTAGCAAAACTTTCCAATTTCATAACTTCTATTTGTGATATGTAGCGTACAGTTCGACTTTGTGATCAAATTTCAACTGTTGTGCTTATGTAAATAATGTTGATTTCGCTTTACGGACTAGAAATTAACTGGCCCGTATCTCCCTTTGATTTTGTTTATCGAGTATACCAGAGGGAATCTTCACTTGAGTATATATGCTAAAGTTGGTTTTATCAATCTATATTTCTGCATGATTTCGATCGTGCCATGCTATTCTGTATAAATGACCTTGTAAACATAAGACTTTTTATTGGAATTAAGCAAGATTTCTGTGTAAACTAAAGGGCGACTTTTGTAAGGCAATATCATTGTGACAAAGCCGACACTGGCTTTGTTGCTGACAGAGTTGCTTAGAATTGCTGAAACAAAAAGTGCCGAATCGATCGATCGTCAGCAAGTTCTGATGTAGCTCGGTCCATGCAGTAGCTCCATGGTCCATGCGTGCTCTGATAAAAGACTCGAGATCAGCACATCAGCATAATTCCCGCAAGAAAAAGATGAAGAGGTTTGTAAAGGGAACCTATTCAAGTCAACTCCTGGGTTACACAACTTTTATTTTATGTGCTGTCTGTGATCAAAGCTCAGACGAGGCAGATAAAAAGGGTTTAGTTTTATCCAAGGCCAGACTGCGATTCGACTTCGTCTGGCTAATACTTAAAAAAAAAAACATACCCCAGGGAAATACTTTCGGCCACTCACCATTCCATCTGGGCTTTCTACCAGATATTATCGTTATTTCATGGAGATGTGGCACTGAATGACCCCGCTGAACCAGTAATCCACTATTCTGAATGACAGCTTGGCCCTCCGCCTCTGGGGAGATTATGTAAGCCCGTGCAGGCAAAGCGAATTGTGTCAAAGTTGAGATGGGGAACTGAGGCCTAGTGACGAACCTATTGTTTTCCTTTTTGTTTTTATTAAAGAACTGAAAGGGGGCGTGTGCGCCCTAAAAAAAAAAAAAACTCGTATAGCCGGTTGTATGGGGGGGGGGGGGGGGTGTATTCTAGACATTGTGTCCCCACCAGATTTTCATTCTCCAGTCCTTCAATTTCAACCAAATTTGGTGACTTTTCCTAAAATCTTATTCCGAATATTTTGTTATATACATATAATTTGATATAATTTGATATATATTTGATATTGCTATAGTTGCCATGGTAACCATACACGACTGACAACCATGTCAGTCAGATTTTGTGCATTTTTTCTGTTCCAATTCCAATTAGCAATGTTCTGGTGTATGAAATGGACGTTTCTTGGCTGAAATTTGCTAAAGAAGCAAAATGTGAAGTAATTATGGCCCTGAAAGGTTTTTCCCATTATTCCCTTTGTTTTTATATGTCAATGGTCTAAAGCAATGAATATGATAAAGAAAATTGAAAAGCAACAGCATTTCCAAAGATTGCCGTTCCATTTTGTGCCATTTTGATTCCTCTGCCGAAGTCATACCTGTAAAATCATTTGTTTATCTCATTATCAATTTGAAAAACTTATAATTCCAATATTATGGAAATATGAAATGTGATATCTATGACTATCCCAAACAACTGGTGACCTTCAGAAATTTCGACCATAACAAAAGTTGATAATAACCTTCGACTTGCACATCATTTGTGGCAAATATGAAAATGATTGAGCTATGATTTAAGTATGGGGGATAAAGAAATTGTATACAGAAAAATCATGTTTTAGCATATTTTCTATGTATTTCTTTATATTAATAATAATAATAATAGATAATGATAATAGTAAATAGCGCCCTCTGTGGGTGACCTTGAAGAAATCTAAATGTGCAGTCATGCAGAGTATGAGTTGCTTTACCACGATGAAACATCTGACAACAACGAAGTTAGAGCTTTTCGCTCTACCCTACTTATAAACAATGGGCAGTAGACTCTGATAAAGACACGGGGGTGCGAGAATAGAAATTGGTCAGCAGGATATTGCTGATACTGATATAAATATCAAAATTACTCGACTGGACATGTCTGGATACTAATATATCTTTAAAAAACAACTATATTTGAAGATGATACCAATACCATATTATTAGTTTTTTTCTTTTGGTCGGAAATAATCGGAAAAGTGATAAAACTGGCTTTCCATGAGGGTAAAATTTCAAACACATTCACAACATAAAGCTCACACTTACAGTTTTGCACATATCTTTGGAGAGGATGAACTTCTTTTTTTAGAGCCTACATAATATTTAGGTGAAATTTCATTCCATTATTTTGATAATGATAGGCCTATAAAATAATTATAATCGAGCAGCATGATAATAGGGCCTACCCGATATTATGTCAGCGTTAAAAATGAATCTTTAGATTGCTCAGGAAGATGGCGGCTTCAAGCATCGAACATCAATGGCACAAATGCACCTGTGCAATTCTTTTGTCCATCCATAGACATCTTCTTGAACTCATCTCTTGAACCTCCTTGATAACAAACTGCATGAAGAGCGCAATATGTATCAGGTGACATACATCGTGGCTTGTAGGCAAGACGTTATGAAAATCTAATGAAATATCTGAAGTACATTTGAACTATAGATTTATGTAAGAGTGCGTAAAATTATGATTAGGACTAAATTTGAAAGTGGAATAAAGTAAGCAAAACAATTCAAAGATATTTCATGAGCCTGAAATAAGGAATACAGATCAGGAGTGATGGTAATTCTCTTTGTACAAGACTAGCAACGATAACAACATCATGATCACATGTGTATGAACTACAGTGGTATGAACACTCTACGCCACCATCGCGTTCACTGTCTACGACCGAACGAGCTCCTGCCACACTCTCGCCGCTGTTTATAGTCCACTTTCAATTTCCTCAGCTCGTATAAAATCCACCCATAAAGTATGTATTCATGAATAATCCTTGCTCGGATTTTTTTTTTTAACTTTAAGCAGAGATCGCAATCCCGATCACTAGGTTCTAACTGTTTTTGTTGGCAGTTTGTGCAGCGGGCGCGGGACCGTCGCCGTTGGCAGAGCATTCTATGTACATTGTACATTGACGACCGCTGCGCTGTGAATGTAGATCGAGGCCTGGCTGGCCGAAGCGAAGCAGTTCTGAATCTCAGTTTCATACAATCGGCATGGCTTTTCTGTATCGTGTGTGTGTTTGCATGTGTGTTATTGTACCTTGACTCTTCTCATTTGTTTCAGAACTCACAAATGAAATGCAGTACAACTCAATTCAACCGTGGCAGGGAACAATGTGGAAGGAAGTTGTTTATGTTCTGGTGATACTAGTGTCTTTTGCTGTAAGGCAATCTACTGGAATTTCAACCTTTGACCTCGCTGGAACATGGAAAATTGTCAATGGAAATGGCAGTAAGTTACCATTCATATCATTGCATTGGAAAATCTCATGTTTCTGTCATAATGTATTCTTTGACCGACAAGTATGTCTAAGGCGAAAAACTTCTCATTTATGATAATGACATTTGCTGGGTCAGTTGTTCGAACAACTGTCAACTGACCCAGCAATTGTCAATATTGAAATGAGAAGTTTTTCGCCTTAGACATACTTGTCGGTCAAAATGTATTCTATGTATGTGTACCACACTTTTTTGTGTAGTAGACTGTGTGAGAATCCCCCTGTACCTGTACCTGTGCCTTAGGCTGTCTGTGGTCTGTCTTGTAAAACCTCTGGAGGACGTGCCGGGCAAAAACCTTTTTTATACTACAACTGTACATACTAACTTTTTTTTTTTTTAAACTACCTTGCCCTTTGCTTAATTCAGATGGGGATGAGAGAACCCCCCATAAGAGTCCCCTGGTCCTCTACTTTAGTACAATTTCAGCATATGTTTCAATGGAAAACAGTGGGCGGCCATTTCTCCTTGACAGAGGTGGCAATTTCTATTAAATGCGCAGACATGCACATGTACACTTTGCCACAAACAGGTCAGTGGCAAGGTTTACATGTGTGCGCATTAAGTGTGTTCCATGTTCGTCTTGAGACCATTTAGAGCTTAATGGAGACCCCTAGCATGAGTCTAAGCACAACTCTTGGAGGTTGTATGTGCTGGACTCATGCTAGGCGTCTAGCAAAGTAGCATGATCATTACCTCAGATTACGCCAGACTTGTGCTTTTTGTACCATGACCATTTGGAATCCTCATTGTGTGAGGTAAACAGGGCATGACATGAATCTCAGAAGTTGTGTCATGTTTGGGGGACTCTAGTTGGGGTATAAGTTTAAAGTGTGACAAATTTGTCAAAGGTATAAGCCCAAAATGTGACAAATTTGTCAATCAGTTGCATAAAAAACAAGTCAATACAAGAAATTTATCAATTTAAACACACTCTCTCACTGTTTATTTGCAGTACTTGATATTAATTCTTCTCTCTCATTTTCACTTTTTAATATAAAAATGATGATTTGTTCTAATTTTGTCATCCCTCCTGCCCATCAAAACAGGACACTAGATCGATGGAGCATTTCAATTGCTTTAAATCTATTATTATTATTACTACTACTACAGTTATTCTTATTCTTATTACTATTATTATTTATTGTTATTATTATCATTATAATTATTATTATTATTACTCTTGCAGGAAAGCATACACAGATTTCTATGCAGTGTTTGACACAGCTCTTCTATGGAATGCCATTTGTAGCCAGTAGTTGGCTGGGAGACTCAATAATTATTAATATGCGAATAGATTTCTCATAGAAGTTTTTATATGCCTCTTGATTCCCATGAGTCAATGAGTGTGCAGCATTAAAACAAACCATTAAGGATGAACTGATTTTGCTACAATGTGCATTCTCCATAGACACCTGCCCAAGTATACTAGGGACTCGTCCTCAACGGGTTAAAAGTTGACAGTGACCATTTGTCCTCATGTTCTGTCAGATTTTTTTTTTTCATTGATGCCACTTTCATGCCAAAGGACCATGTAAAACTATAAATACATTTCCTTGCATAGCATAGAAACTAAGGAGTAAAAAGGGCATTCATATCTTGTATTTCATCCTGATGAACATTATGTCAAATCAATCATGCTATAATATTCTTATGTGCATGAGAGACTTGATGTAAAATGTCTCCTTGTTTTTAAGTTGTATGTAATACATGGTGACACAGACTTTACTGCTGTAACAATTGCCCTGGTCTTATTTTCTCCAGGGAGGGGTAGTCTCCAGGGAGGTACCCCTCCCTGTTTTCTCCAAGGACTTAGAATGAGGGTTAGGGTTGTTATAAGGGATATAGTGGGTTTTTTGTGGGTTGAATTTATGTTTGGCTTAGTGTGCAGATCTTTCATGGGAGCAATTGTCACAGGAACAATTAAATGTCATGGAACTGTAGTGTAATACATGTGTATTCCTGGTAGTGAATCCTCCAAAAAATTAACCTGTTAAGGACGAGTCCCGAGTATACTTGGGCAAGTGTCTATGGGAAATGCGTGTTGTAGCAAAATCAAACCGTCCTCAAAGGGTTAAGCATATTGTCTTATTTATACATTTACCAATATTGTTTGATTCAGGATCTCTTTCAGTTTTATTCAATATGCTAATTGCTAACTTTTTTAATTTATAGGATGATTTGAAGAGTTGATGAAATGATGGACCACACATTTGTGTATTGTTGCAGTATGGTTATTTCAGTGGTAAATTCTTTAAAAAGGTTGATCTTAGAGCAACCAGACAAAGAAGTTAAAAAGGGCGAAAAGATCTTAGCCTAGAGAAATGTTGTATTGATAACAAAAGTGAAGAATTTGAAGGAAATGTGGTACATAGCTGTATCAAAGCATAGATTTGAGTGTTGGAAATGACTGTACAAGAAGAATTTAAAGATGTAGATAAATGGTGAAAGATGCCACTCATCCTGCACTCAAGCATTGGACAAGAGTTGCCTATGATGATTTACAGATACAATTTGGGAGAGAGAGAGACTGTTGTATTAAAATATTTTTAACGTAATGTCCACTCCAAAGGCATTGGAGTCTCTGGCCACGTTCCGGGCAGTGTACACACTTCCCTCATCAATGCCAGTATCCTCTCTGACCCCTACTACCGCTTCAATGATGACCTTTACCGCTGGGTTGCCATGGACAACTGGACGTACTCTTTGGACTTCATTGGTGAGTGGTGGTGTCAGCCCTGGCTTTCAGAGCTGATACTAGTGGTGATTCAAATTATTATCTTCTTAAGAGGACTTCCTTTCTTTAATAGCAATACTAGATGTTTGATGGAGGTTGACAGTGTCTTTGTTCTAAGATAGTTATATACTGCTCCTTACACAGATGGTGTTAAAAGCAGATTCTGTATTTACAGTGTTAAATACTGACAACAGATTGGCCAGATCGTGGTTCTATCTAATTGTTTAACATTGTCGTGATGTCTGATATGCCAATATAAACTGGTTAGTACTGAGGAATATCCATCTCATATTTGCACATGCATTTAACCATTTTTAATTGTTTTGTTTTGAAATCGCATAAACCAAGTTTGATAGGCTGTGTCTTGACATCCCATATTCTTAATATTCTCCAGCTGTGTTTGATATTTAAACTTGTAGGCCCTAAGTACCAGAAAGGCCTGTGTCAACATATAGCTCACTCTGAAAATCTCTTTTGATGGCATACAAAGATTTCTTTGTATTTCAAAAAGCACTGCCATATCATCATTGATATGTACTGTACAAACTGTACAGTACTGGTTTAGTGGAGGATGCAGCTTGTAACATTTTGTGAGCTATTTAGAAACCACTCTATAAAATGTTTAAGAGCGTACAATTCTAAGGGGAACCAAAAGTTTATTTGATGAAAATCAGTTTTGAAATGACTGAGATATCTAAAAACAAGGTGAAACAAAGAAATCCTAATAAAAGCTAGGGCCTGTAAATGTTATTAGGATTGCTTTTTTGATATATCTCAGCCATTTTAAGGCCAAGTATCATCAAATAAATGTTGTATCCTTGAAAGTATATGCTCTTTCATATTTCATAAGAGGTTTCTTATTATCTCACCAAAAAATTTTATAAACCTGAATCCTCACCTCTACCAGTACTGTACAGTTCCTTTAATTTCTCCTAGAGTGAAGTCTGTTTTCTAGTTACCTTACAATAAAGGGATGTCATTTTCAGTGCACTGTAGCTTTACAACCATGAATTGAGTACTGTTTTGTGATTCCATTTGTGATACTGGGGCCCAATTTCTTATCTGTTGCCATTTTGCAGTAAAAGATGATTTTGCTGATAAGAGCAATGTGAAACTGGTCTGCAATGGATTGGACACAGTTGCCAATGTGATGCTGAATGGAATTCCTATTGGACAGTCTTCCAACATGTTTGTGCGTAAGGTGTGGGATGTCAAGAAAGCTTTGAAGGTAAAGCTCCATGCGATTGTATTTTGACTTTTGAATGAATATGATAATAATCATACTATCACAGGAAAACTTTCTTTGGACTGACTAAAATGTCAAATTTTTCTTTTTTCCCACTCATAATCATGTAATTAGTCAGACAGTAATAAGCCGCAATAAACTGTAGGCAACAAGTTTGAATATTTGAATTATTTTAAGTCTGGGCAGATTGAAAGTAATTTATAGTTCTGCCGCATGGAATTGAAATGAAAATTCTTTTCAAAAAAGAGAGAAAAAAAGAAGAAAAAGAAGAAGATACCTTAACATTTCATAAAGTTTGTGGTCCAAGTCAAACAACTTGTATATTGTTATGTTTTGGTTGAACGGGATCATTAGAAGCTATGCAGAAGAATGATTAGCAACATACAGTAATGGATAATTTGAACTTAGCACTTTTAGGGTGGGGGGAGGCTTCTTTGGCAGGTCCTCTTTATACTCGGAGGGTCACATTCTAAGTCTTTTGCTTTGTACTTGTGCAAAAAAATGCTGAATAGATCTAATGCATTTAACTCTTTATATGCTATGTTCACACGCCCCAACTGATCAGTCGATGGCGTGCCAACTTTGCATATTCAGCTCAAACGCACAAACCTGCCCAAATCAATCAATAAATCACCAAGTGCCGCAATACGATGGAAGCGTTTCTTGCGTTTCTATTCCTGTCAAATGTTGCATGCATTTTAAGTGGCGTTTGACTATCAGGGGGTGTTCCCTTCTTGATTTGTGAGTAAAATCTAAGTTTTTGTCACTGTTATGTGTGCAAAATTAATGCCCCTACACGAATGTAGGTACTGGCCATTTGAAAGGCAAGCAATCATAGATTTGTCATACAATTATTTACATCAAAGCAAATCTTGGCATTTATTCTACACCTTTTGTCATAACATGTCCAGGGTAACTAAAATCTATAAAAGTCACACAGATTGAAAAGCAAAACGTTTTCCCAAAGTATAGTACATCGCGGTCACAACATAATGTGGCACACAGTGGGTTTGCACCATGGCACATAAAGAGTTAAGGGGTGAATGATGGTGGAGTCTTGATACTGAAGAGAGGTTTTCAATTAGGTAAACCGCAAGTTGTTACAGAAACAAAGGGGGACTATTTCTAGGGGGTTATAATAGACATCAATTCGAAGTAATGAATGGGGGATTATTGGCAGGGAATGTAGACAGGATGTTTGGGGTTGACTCAACCAGGTCGTAAATCGTGGTTTGATTATGGAAAGTTGGGGCTGGATCTTATGTCTGATAAAGTGGGACAACAATGAGATCATTCTGGCATACTAGTGGTATACTTGAGGGATGATAGAGGTCAGTGACTGGCTAGTTGGGGTGGGGTGGGGTGGGACAGTGGATAGCAGGTCAATGACTGGCTGGAGGTAGGGTGATAGATAATGGTCATCATAGTGGAATGGAGGGGGTGTAATGTGGGAAACTTGCACAACAATTTATAGCAGCAGTGAACAAATTCAACATTCCAAGTGCTTGTGAATGATGTTGCTTTTGTACAACATTATATATGTCCACAGATTTAGAGTCCATATCACATGACATGTCACATGAGTATTTTCCAGACATGTTGTTACTAACCATCATGGGACCAGGGCCAGCAACAGCTTAAAGGGATTATAGAATTTTGGTTGAAACCTATCTTCAGGTTTTTAGCATTTTTTGGCGAGATAGGTAAAAGTCTCTCATGAAATGTAAAAGAGCATGTAATTCCAAGGGGAATTCAACATTTATTTGATGAAAATTGGTTTTGATATGGCTGATATATCTAAAACAGAGCAATCCCAATAGTCAGGTGGGACCAACCTTTTATGACGACTGCTTTGTTTTACTCTGTCTTCGAATGTCTCAGTTATTTCAAGACTGGTTTTCATCCAATAAACATTTCCTCTTAGAATGGCGATGCTCTGTACTACTTCATAGGTAATTTCTTGGTATCTCACAAAAAGTTAAAAGCCCAATCCTCGTCCCCACCAATACTTTACCATCCCTTTTACAGTTTCCAGGGTCCTGCAAAGACTGTTGCATGCATTATGTCTTTCTTGAAGCAGTTATCGGGGTCATCCAGAGGAAGGTGCTGTAAAATGAGAAATGTTCACATGCATTTTAATTTCATGAATTTTGCAAAGACAAGATACCTTGGTATGCAAAATCAAACTGCTTACAAAAGTTTTGTGCTTTGAATGCCAGTGGTAATTCAAGTAAAATGTCATGCCCCAAAACAAGCTGCCAGCTCCATTTTGGGAAAATTTCATACTGCCAAAATATCTTTCTTTACAGTAATTGCAATTTATGTTAACATGTAGAAGTCTTTGTGACGGGATCACAATGTCTTAAAATCATAATGTTATTATCAATCCAGTATCGTAGCATTAAGTATTAAGTGAAAAATTCATTTCACCTGTAATTATTCAAACACAGGTTGGCCATAACACCATTCAGGTGGCCTTTGAATCTGCTGTCACCTATGCAGCCTCCAGATTTAGTCGCTACCCCTATGATGTTCCCCGAGACTGCCCTCCAAGTGTTCTCCGGGGCATTTGCCATCGGAATTTCATCCGCAAGGAACAGTGCTCCTTTGCCTGGGACTGGGGCCCGGCCTTTGCCCCTGTCGGCATCTGGTGAGGATCAAAATTTCTTGAAAATATTAAGACCTTAGAGAATTGCCTGTCTCCCAATTCATGCTTTTTTGAGATATGCTGAATTAAAGGGCCTGTACAGTACTGGTTGGGATGGGGATTCATCTTTTGAACATTCCTAAGTGAGATAATGAGAAACCTCTTATGAAATGTGAAAGAGCATGTAATTTCAAGAAGGATTCAACGTTTATTTGATGAAAATTAGTTTTCAAATGGCTTAGATATCCAAAAAAGTGATAATAATAAAAGGCGACAGGCCACACCTTTTATTGGGATCTCTTTGTTTGACCTTGTTTTTGGATATCTCTGCCATTTCAAAACCGATTTTCATCAAGTAAACTTTTGATACCCCTTAGAATTGCATGCTCTTTGACATCTCATTGAGTGGTTTCTGAATATCTCTCAAAACGTTAAAAGCTGAATTTTCACCTCGACCAGAACTGTACACACCCTTTAAAGCATGATTTTCCTTGTTTTTATTTTTTATATTCCGTTTGGAAAATCTGGTTTGTTCAGCAGGACTTGGTTTTGAAAGTAATGTGGTTGTGATGGTAAATGCATGTTCAGTGCACTTAATGGGGTTTTATTTTGTCAAAGACTATGATTGTGTACACTATCTGTTTGTTTGTATTTTTTCTTCTCTTTCTTTGTCTTCCCTGTTGTACTGATGCTTTTAAATTTGTGTTAAAGATTTGCTTAGAAATCAGTGTACAAAGAGAGCAGTGTTCAACCCACCCCACGACCAGTGGATATTGTTTGAGATAAGCAGCTGGGGGAATTAGAGAATTGGTCAGCAAGACTGCCTTTATTGGCTTTATTGGGAAGGAACCTCAGGTTAGGGGATTAAGGCAGCACACACTGCGAAAGTGGTGGTAACACTTCAACAAACAAGACTTTTGAGAACCAGCTGCCCAAGTTTTATCTCAGATTCTTTTAAGATAAGAATCACTCCATCAGAGAAACACCTTGCAAATAATCATTCTCACCAGTGGAGGCTTCCTATAAGAATTCCAGAGAATTTGCTGATGCAACAATCGGGAGAACTGATGAGAAGCAAAACATGCAGAGTGAGATGGTAAGAAAAAAAAATGAGGAGGAAGAGAAAGAAAAAGTAGGTGCATTCACGCTTGAATTTCATATGGCAATTTGTTGGCCCCATTCTTCTTGGTTGACATACCACAATAATAGATAGAGTGGTAATTTACTTGGTGCTGTTCTAATTCACGAAATACTGTGGTATTTCTGGTAAGCATTGGGCATATCGCCATTGGGGAAAAGACACAAAGTATTTCAGGTTGGCTTTTGTTCAGTGGTATTTTGTGACACTTTATTCACACTAAAATCTTGCCTGCGTATTTCGTGCGAAGTTTGAGTCACCGTCCTACAATATATCTCATGGTATTTCCGGGTATATTTTCACTTACATCAACAAACACTGCACAAAATACCTCAGTAATTCACCATGACTGTAAATGCACCTAGTATAAGGATGAGATGCTACAGTATCTTTTTATGATGATGCTCTTTTAGATTCCTTTCTTTTGTTTTATCTTTTTGTCTCTTTGACTGGGCCAGGAAAGATATTTATTTGGAGGCATTTGACAAGCCAGTTATCAGAGATGTAGTGGCAGTTCCATACAGAGGTAAGGAGCCTGGTTGTTGTATTACCAGTTAGAGTTTAGGAAAATATTTAGTTTTTTTTTTTTTCTTTTTCCGTCTTTATTTTGCTTCTTCACAGATTAACAGATACAGAATTTTGACATTGCTGCATATAAGTACCGTATAATGTTTTCTTTTTTGCAATGGTAAAAAACAAATTGTAATACAATGCAAGGGGGAGGCTAAAAACTCCCTCATTTTGTACCAAAAACAAAGAACCGAGTCCACTCAGCTTGTTGGGCTCAGCCACAACCCCAACATATTCTCAGTCATGTTTCAGGGATGATTTAATCATCCCTGCAAAACTTTCCATCCCCACTTGTCTACAGGCCGAACAAGCCAGTCCAAACAGAGTCTATAATCATATTGATCATGACAAGTGCAGAGGTTTGAAAATCTGAGTTAAAAATGTAATTGACTGTAATTAGAATTTAGGAATGTAACTGAGCCCAATTGCTTAGACTGCAAGTAACAAACACCATTTGGTTCTATGAAATGTTAATTTTCCTTTTCTATAAGCTATAGCTCTTTCAACCTTTTCTAGATAAATTATCTCATTCTTAAACTGATCAAAACTTAAGGTCTTGTCTTGACATTTGTTACGGAAAATAAAATGTTTTGCATATAAAATAATGGTGTTTACCAGAGTCTTCTGGGTGTCAATACCAAAACAGATATCAATACAGGTTAGAGGTGAAGAAAGTATTGCAGTTCTTTCTAGCCACTTCGTAACGTTTTGCCAAAAGGTTCGTACATAGTCACAGTAAAAAAACAGATGGAGCAATGTTTGCTCTTCAGTGTTGCATAAATTACAATTTGGGGATGATTTTATACCAATTTTAAATAAAAATTTGTTTGTTGCAATTATACGGTGCAAAAACTTAAATTGAAAGGTTCTAATTTTTGTATCTAATGTGGCAAAGAATGAAATATTGAAACGCTTTCTCCATATAATCAAACTCTCAAGAGGTTGTTGCAAATCTGTTTCCCATTTTAACAAAACACGGGAATACTCGGTTGGACAGATCTTTTTTAACAACTGTGAGTAACAAAATTTAACAGGTGATTTATGGCATACAAATGCTTCCAACCTGTCATCAAAAACTTCAGGCTGCTCATCAACATTTACATGTTCTTGTTTCAAAACTCTTTTCCACTCAGCAGGTATAGCTGATAAAATTGCAAAATAATCTAAATAGTTTGAAATAGGAAGATTAAATTCAGCCTGCAATTCTTCAAAAGACTTAAAAAAACCATTTTCTCGTATCAAATCTCTAACGTAAAATATACTTGCATTGGACCACCTTTTGTAAAATACAGTTTTGCCTGCTACCTTAATAAATGAGTTATTCCAAATCGATTGCCAAAGTATATCTTTATATCTAGCAGGGTTGTAGTATCTGTAATGGGCCCAAGCCTTTAATACATCAATCCAAAAGAGATTTACAGATAAGTGGTTACAATCGTGTGCACTAAAGTTTCCTCTGAAAACACTCTTTCCTCCACATTTCTCCAGAAAGAATTTAGAGAACAATTTCCATTTTTTGGTTCCTGTTTGAGTTTCTTCCTCGAGAAATCTCTTTACCCAAGATACTTTTAATGCCTGACAAAAACTTTCTGCATGTGGCATTTTCAAGCCTCCATTTTTGTAATCATCATACATAATAATACGTTTTATACGGTCAGTTTTTTGGTTCCAAACAAAGTTGAACAGGAGTCTCTGTAACTCATCAAAAAAACGTTTTGGAGGATCTTGTATGTTACTGAATAAATACACAAACTTAGGCATCACCAGTGACTTAATTATAGTAATTTTTCCTAACAGTGTCAAGTTACGGTGTCTCCAAATGTTCAGTGTGCTTTCCGTTTCTTTCAACTTTATTTGGAAATTCTGGTTAAAACAGTCTACACTTCCTCTTAAAGGTATATATATTCCCAAGTAAAATAAATACTCTGTTACCCAGTTCATCTGGATATCTGAACACAAAGTGCCACTCCACGGACCAAGACAAGCGATGTTGCTTTTTTCAATATTAACTTTCATCCCAGATATTTTTTGAAAAGCAGACAGTAAATGAAATGTGTTTCTTAAGTTCACTTCATTAGCAGATAAATATACAATCGTATCATCAGCGTATTGACTAACTCTGAGTTCGACTCCATCAATTTTAATGCCAGTAATGTTCTTACTTTGCCTTAACATGATACCTAGGATTTCAACTCCAACTAAAAACAAATAGGGTGATAAAGGGCAACCTTGTCTGACACCTTTTTGCAAATTAAAATTGCTTGAAGAATATCCATTGTTAATTACACAACTGGATATGTCCGAGTACATCACTCTAATCCATGTAATGAAGTCGTCTTTAAAACCAAAGGTTTTTAAGCAAGCTATTAAAAAATTCCACTCAATATTGTCAAATGCTTTTTCAAAGTCTATTGACACAGCTAAACCTTTGAATGGTTTCATTTGACAATACTGAATCACATCTTTCAATAGTCGAATATTTTCTCCAATATAACGATTTTTTAAAAAGCCCGTCTGATCAAAATCTATTAAAAAAGGCAGGACTTTCTTAAGTCTATTTGCAAGAACTTTTGCTAGAATTTTATAGTCATTGTTCAGAAGTGTGATAGGTCTCCAGTTTTTCAAATGGAGCTTATCTTTACCCTTTTTTGGCAGTAAAGTGATGACACCCCGCTTCATCAGTGTAGACAGCTCTCCATCTATAAAACATGTGTTAAAAACTTGACATAGTATATCTTTTATGTCTTGCCAAAATACCTTGTAGAAATCTATAGGAAGGCCATCACAACCCGGAGTTTTTTCACTTGGAATTGATTTAACAGCCTCGAAACACTCATTTTCAAATACCATGCCTTCACAGAGGTTTGCCTGTTCTTCTTTTAACATAGGCATTGAAATATTATCAAAAACTTCTTTAATGTCCCTTTCTTCAACTTTACATGATGTATATAAATTTTCATAAAAATCCTTTTCCATAGTCAAAATTTCAGATGGGTCACAGACGATCTCGTCATTCTTTTGAAGTTTTTGAATATGTTTTTTGTTGTAATTTCTCTTCTCCAAATTAAAAAAATATTTTGTATTTTTTTCACCATCACTGACCCAAGAAGCCCGGGTTCTAATCATTGATCCCCTAACAAATTCTTCTTGAATTTTAGTTAATTCTGCTTTCTTGTTCAATAACAACTTTTCTAGATCATGATCATCAGGATTTTGATCAAAATCGTTTTGAAGTTTTTCTATTGATTTTGCTAATAGTTGGAAGTTATGTTTTAAATCTCGTCTAATCTTTGAAGGAAAATATTTAGTTAGTGGTAAGAGAGAAAGTGTAATTTCAATTCAAAGGTTTGCTTTCATTTCGCAATCATACAAAAGCAAGAATTTTCTGATTCAGAATTTGGTATTTTAGTAAATACTGATGTGATTAGATATCCCAATCTCATTTTTTTTGGTACTCTATTGTGAATGAGCACTTCTCTCACTCTCTCTTTCTATCTTATAGTCTGGTACAAATTGTACTTTCCACATCTGATCTGTCATCCATGCAGGACAACACTCCGTGAAATATATGAAGACTGAATAGAAGTTGATGTAAATATTCAGGAGCATTTCCTCAAAGAACAATAGAAAATACTAAAAAACAACAGCAAAAGTAATATGTCTGACAACGAGTTTTATTGTGAGTTAAAGAAACTGGAAAAAATGAGAAAAGAAATTGGGATTCCATCAGGATTTGAACGCGAGACCTCTGGATGCTAGCTCGGTGCTCTACCGACTGAGCTATAGAAAGCCCTAGTTCAGTGTTCGTCCCAGAAACCCTAAACCGAGCATTGAGAATTAAGGGTTTCTGGGACGAACACTGTACTAGGGCTTTCTATAGCTCAGTCAGTAGAGCACCACGCTTGCATGCGCAGGTCTTGGGTTCAAATCCCGATGGAATCCCACTTTCTTTGCTCATTTTTCCTGCGTGATAAATTATAGTCATTTCTGGTCAATTTCCGTCTATTTGCGTTAATCAAATAAACTGTTACTGCACATGACATATCACCAGCTTTGCGTCTCATTTTGCTTCTTGTTCTTGATGACGTCAGGTGGAAAACCCATGTCCTGGTGGCTGAACATCACAACGCACTTTGACCTCGGAAACATTGGCGAGGGACAGACAGTAGCTGGCGCCCTCTATGTCCAAATACCCAGCCTGTTGGTGAACAAAACCTACCCAGTGTCCATCAATGAGGATGTCACTCAGATTAGTCTTCAAGTCCAGGCCCCGCAGGTGAGATATTGAAATCTAGTGTTATCTCCAAATTGCATTCTCAGAAGTCCCTAGTGGTCAACACATTGAAACACAATCAGGGAAATTGGGGCACAACACCCATGTAGCATCTGGATGGGACTGAGCTTTATAAAACTTTTGTAACAAGTTGAACTATGCATTGTTTCATTACTCTAGCCCACCTCATCAGCTTTCCTGTGACTATTGCTTTGAATTTTCTTTTGCAGTATTTATAACTTTGATTATTGTCGCATGTATTGTAACTCAGTTGTGTACAGTTTTGTTATCATGTATACTGTGATGTAACATTATTGTACTTTTTAATTTACCCCCCCCCCCAAAAAAAAAAAAACCACCAAACAAACAAACAAACAAACAAACAAAAATGGATATGTCCACATGACAAATTATCTTGAATGGTGCATCTATAAAACCATTCATCATAAATGCTATTTCCTATCTTTGGAAATGAGTTTATATTGTCAAAAATTTTATGTGAACTTCCGATCATCAAAACACTTCAGGCGGAGACATGGTGGCCTCATGGCTACGGATCCCAGCCACTATACCCCCTAACAGTCAGCCTCAAGACCACCAAGTCATCCGAAGTGAGCCAGAGGGATCTGCGTGTCGGCTTCAGGACAGTTCAACTCGTACAGGAGAAGATAGCAAATAGTACAGGTGAGTTTTTGTGTCGCGGACACATGACGGACAATGACATGCAGGGACGTAAGCAAACATTTTTTTATATCTAAGTCAGTCATATATGTATACTGGCGGCTTCCATTGTAAACAGTCCTCAGGACCGGCAGTTTTCTTTCATTTTATAGTTATTTTGTTATAGCTGAACAGCAAAGTACATAAAGATATTTAGATAATTTTTGAAGCTGAATTTTCCATCATTGTAAAGAGAATTTTTAAATTTCTGTGTTCATTATAATTGGAGTGCACCATATTTTAATGTGAATAACATGTTGCGTTATGCTCTGCCACGATACTGTCTGGAGGAAAGCACCTTCATTCTTGTGTTATTCTTTCATTCCTTATCAGGACCAACAAACCCTTCGACACATCCCAGCTGTATCTGGTGAAACTTTCATTTGTTTTGCGAACTGCTCATACAGTTCATCTCTGTAACCTAAGATCAATAAAGTATTCCTGAGATCAAATTTTTCATTTATTCTGTACCAATCCTCCCACTTTAGGGCTCTCCTTCTACTTCAGGATCAACAACAAGGCGATTTTCATCAAGGGCTCCAACTGGATACCCGCCGACGCCTTCCAGGAGCGCATCACCCCGGAGAGGTTGTCCCGCCTCTTGCAGTCGGCAGTGGATGCCAACATGCATGCCCTGAGGGTCTGGGGAGGAGGCATCTACGAGCAGGACCGCTTCTACGAACTCTGCGACGAGATGGGGATCGTCCTCTGGCAAGATTTCATGTTTGCCTGCGCCATGTACCCTACGGACGAAGACTTCCTCCAGTCTGTCCGTGATGAAGTGACCTATCAGGTAAAGAGGTCATTCTGTTAATAGGTAGCAGAACTGTCATGGGCACCCCAGTTAACTCATTGAGGACAAACTGATTTTGCTACAACACACATTTCCCATAGACACCTGCCCGAGTATACTCAGGACTCGTCCTCAACGGGTTGACATTTGCAACAATTTTTTAATCGTCGTTGCCAGCATGATACTATTCAATGTACATAATGTACAGCTTAAGGCCAACTGTCCCTGGGATATGATGAAACTTTTGCAAATTTTGTGAGGAGTCAAGATTTGCAAAAGAGAAAGGTTTTGTCTACACAATGCATTGAATGCCAAATGCAGTTGGTAAAAGTTTCTTGCCGTCAAAAGGTTATGGGCTTCAATTCTTGACAGTTTCATGCTGCGATTGCTTCTGGTTGTTCAGTATGAAAATGCTTGTGAATGTTTAGTTTATTCTGTGTAATATTTATCTTGAGGTCAGTTCCAGGCCACTAATGTACAGGACTAAGGTTACAAACAGGATTATTTTATTACTCTTCCGATTTAGAAAAAAAATAGTAGGTATCATGCCACATAAAAGGAATGATATGAAATGGCAACCACATGATACAGCCAAGTTTGAAAGTTCCATTACCCCTTGCAAATATTTGTTTCTGTTTCCTTTTCAATGTTTTCATAAATTTTGCAAAGATAGTGCATCCATTTAGGTATATATGAAAATTAAATGCTGGTGTAGTTTTTCTTTTTGTCCAGTGGGCATTGTTTAAAGGGTATATAGGTATACAGAATTTTCCCATCCCTGTGTTATCAAGAAATTCAGATTGCCTTTTAGCAGAAGTTTGCCAAGATTCTTTCATACAATTAAGAGAGATTCACACCCCCCTCCACCCATTGTGCGCTTTTAGTGCCAAATTTTCACAGAAATCCCTGTGCACTTTTAGCGCCAATAAGCACAGAAATCCCTGTAAGTGTAGCATTGTGCACATGGTCAAAATCCTTTGCACAGAAAAGATTGCAGGGGTGGTATAGTATTGGTGAAGAGAAGGATTTGGCTTTTAACTTTTGCGAGATACCAGGAAACTACTTCTGAAATAGTACAGAGCCTACCATTCTAAGAGGACTTCAATATTTATTAGATGAAAATTGGTTTTCAAATGGCAGAGACATCCAAAAACAAAGTTGAACAAAGCGATCCAAATAAAAGGTGGGTCCCACCTTTTATTTGGATCACTCTGTTTTGGATACTATAGGCAAAGTGTTGTCCCTGACATCAGAATATCAAACCTTTGATTACCTTTGCATGTAATACAGGTTCGACGACTCAACAATCACCCCTCCGTCATAGCCTGGAGTGCGAACAATGAGAACGAGGGCGCTCTACGACAAAACTGGTAAGATCCAGCTTTTAAACCACATATTGTATACAACCATATATTTCGCGAGTCTAAATTTTTGTGAATTGTGAACTCCCAACGATTTTGCAAGTGGTTAAATTTGCTATCGTGGAGTCCTTTACAGAATGGATCGCGAATAGCACGTGACTCGTGAAATTTGCGAAAATAAAAACCTCACAAAATATTTGGAGTATACAGTATCTGATCAGACAATCCAGCACTACCCAGTTCTGGTGACTTTTACATCAGAGCCTGTCTAGCATTACAAGATATTTTACATAACTCAAGACTAACGGGTAGTAGGAGAGTCTTCATATTTTACTGTCACATTCTTAGATATGGAATGCTAGAGGGATAGGGAGCACATGTGTCTTATTAGGTCCTATAAAATTATATTCTTCTATATCTGGCAAGCGTTCGGTATAACAGTGAGAAATTGTATCTTAAATTTCTTTTTGACCCTGTCAGAAGATACTCATATAGTGTTCTTGGATATAAGGATCAAACATTGACACAGTAAAAGTGTTTTTCTTTTTGCCAATGAGTTAATTTTGTGATGACCGAATGGGATGTAAGTTTGTGGTTCATTGTATTATTCACATCAGTCCTATTCCAGTCAGAAAGACCCTCTTCGGTCAAATGTTCTGCTCTTGTTTCAAGGATTACCACAACAGAAGTATGTAAAGCATCGCTGAACAATTGTTTCCTGCTTGAAAAGATCTTAGCTGCATAGTCCTACACACTAGCAGTGTCTCTGACATTACATTGTAGGTAAACATGAAATTATGGACAAAATTTGCTGAGGCAATATTATCACTGAATTGTTCAAAACAATGAAAGTCTGTGTGTAACACGATTTATGCCAAACCGACTTTTGTGATCATAGAAGATGTTAGAACAAACAATGTCAAAACTGGTGTGTGTATGATGATATAGTGACAGCTCATCTTTGAGAAAACTTGTGTACTTTTGTGCCACTTTTTCCATTTCTGTCGTATCAGGGCAATTACCCTCCGAGGGAAATTAAGCTGTGGCTAAATACTGGTTAATGATAAGGTTAGAGTAAAGATTAGGGTTATGGTTAGGTTTAGGGTATAGAGTTTGAATTAGGGATTGGATTAGGTTCAGGATTAGGGTTAGGATCAGGGGAAGGGTCTGGGGTAACTCCACAGGGAGTAATTGCCCTAGATTCCAGAATCATAATCCATCTTGATAAGCAAATTTCAATAATTTTTAAGATTAAGCCACCACCACAATATCATGTTTTGTGGCTTGAATATTCTAGCTCTGACTCAAAAGAGGCATTGCTGTTATTTCACTTGCTCTTCCATTGTACTTTCCAGGTATGGCACAAATAAGAACTTCACACTTTACGCCAGTGACTATGTCACCCTCTACATCGGTGCGATCCGGGAGATCGTCGTCTCCAAGGCAACTGGTCTGCCTTTCATGAGTTCCAGTCCCTCCAATGGGATACAGACCCAGGAACAAGGCTGGATTGCGAAGAACCCCCAGTCTACATACTATGGAGATGGTACCGTTTAAATTTTGCCTATAATAATAAATCAATTAATCATGATTTTCCATAGAGTTACAATGGCACAGAAAGATGCTGTACACTGATGGTGCAAGCATGGTTTCAGTTAGAATGTGGCTACAGAATTAAATTTGACTGGTTTGTGAAATAACACTAAACAATTTAGTAGTGATTTTTATCAGCCCTTTTCTTGTGTCTTTGTGAGAAATGTGTACCTCACTTGATATGCAGCTAGTTTTGACAATTCTGTTTATTAGACAATAGAACTTGCCTATAAGGAATGCACAAGGAAGATAGAAAAAGGCAGTCTTTATGAAAATGAAACTAGACTGAGGCTGTCACTTTGATGGTATGTTTCCCCTTGCAGTTCATTACTACAACTACAACGCAGACTGCTGGAATGTCTCTAGCTATCCCAAGCCCAGGTTTGCCTCGGAGTACGGTGTGCAGTCCTGGCCCTCCTTTGAGACCCTCAGCCATGTCTCCATAGCAACGGACTGGTCTTACGACAGCGCTTTCAGTGCGCACAGGCAGCACCATGCATTAGGTAATTATTTATACAGCTGGATTATGGAGGCATCTCTCCACTGACATCTTGTCTGTTTGCCTTTTGTGTCACCATTGATGTGTCAAGGAGAGTTATTTTGTCAATCATGTATGTCAGATAAAATTGCTTTAATTTCAGTGAGAAGGTATTAGGTGATACAGTGGAAACTCGATATGAAGAGATCGGGGGGGGGGGGGCATTTCATGAAGCGTTTTGTCAGATATTTTTCTGAGAAACTGTTACAAGCTACTGAAATCCTTGCATCTGATTGGCTCAGAGCATATTCGTCCGACAACTTTGTCGGACAAAATGCTTCATGAAATGCCCCCATAACAGAATACCTGCTATAACAAACTAATTTTCTTCGTAATTTATTTCTTTGTTTTGTATTGTTTCTTCACTACTGATACAACAAAATATTTGATACAAAGAACAAATTGTCTTAGTCCTCAAGAACAAGTTATACTGAGTTCCACTGTATATTAAGCCTACAATGTGCAGTTTTTATTCTGTCGAAGCCAAGGTGAATTACAGAAGTTATTAGGTGTGGGTTTATATAAATCAACAGAAGGCAGACAATTCGGATTACAGAAGAAGATGCAACCTGTGCATAGATATGCCCATTGCAATGCTTTTATGGAGAGATTATGATATCAGGGGCCTGTTTCATAGAGTTGCGGTTGATCTTACGCTCAATTTATAACTTGGTGAATTGATCGTAAGTTCAATATTAGGATTAAGCGTAAGTCCTGTTTCAAATAGACATTTACGCTTGATTTCAAGAAAAATCAAGCGTAACTTTCAGTAGATTGAGTGTTATTTGCGATCAATCGCAAAGTTGTTTATAAAACGTATTTTGCGATTGTTTGCAACTTACTCTCAATCTTTATGAAACAAGCCCCCGATATTCAAAGTACTGTGAGAACACATACTGTCAAGTCATCACTTACTTAGTGACTCTGCAGAGTCCAAAGTTGATTTGTCTTCGAGCAAGCATGACAAAGCATACTAAAAGTTTTAAAAAAAAATTCTACTCATAAGCAAAATGTTCTCTCACCTGATCATGTTTATCCAATCCCTGACTTGGTATTTGACAAGCCCATATCATATCATATCATTTTTCGGGCTAAGCGACTCTAAAACATATTTGCAGGTTCTTGAATTTGCACTGCGCAGTTATCAACCCATTGAAAATGTGCAGAGAAAATTGTGGAGATATTTTTGCGAGTTTCAGAATTTGCGCTAGACAGAAGTAGCCAAAAATACACTAAAGTTAATGTACTGCAAACATTTTTGCATTTACAGTATCTGAAAGCACTAGAAGTAGTGTGCTATCACTCTCTAATTCTTCCCCAATTCCCAGGTCAAAGTCAGATGCTTGCTGCTATTCAGAGACACTTTAACCTGCCGTCCTCCAAGGACCCGCTGAAGTACTACAAGGATCTCCTCTACTTAACACAGGTATGCCAGAGACTGTCACAAATCACCCGTTATCACAGTTGCATCATGGTTGCATCGTGGCTGAATTGCCACCCTGCCACTCCGTGAATTGCAATAAACGTCATGTGCAGCTACCATGTTATGTCATAAACTTAAAACTATTGACTGTTGTTATGACTGTTGTAATTTTGGTTTGTATTGTCCTAATGTTTCTTCGTTTTTTAGTCTTTTTGTGCACTTAGAAACATCATTATAAAGCACCTTATAAATGCAATTATTATTATCATTATTATCATGACACTGGCATGTAATATCTTGAACTGTCGTGGTGTTTCTTGCAAATTGTAGGCAGATTTCTTTGTGTGTGTGTGTGTGTGTGTGTGTTTTGTAATATCTCCAAGGTTTTTGGTCAGCCTTTACCTCTGTCTCTACATGAGAACATTTCATGAGAGTGGTTTTCTGGTAGAATATATAATCAGTTTTTATATAGTTGGCCAGTTTCTATGTTCTACAGTCAGTCTTTTAGGTACGGGGAACCCGTATTACGGTGTACAAGCCCTCTTACAACAAGGGACCGCTTTTGTAGGTTAATTCGGCCTTTCTGATTTTCCATCCCTGTATTAAACTGGTGTCTTCTTTAGTACCGTTTGTAATGAGGTACCGGTTAACAAGGTAAAATTGGCAGTTGCAGCTAAGTAACAGAAACAGTGTCTCTCACTATGTGCACTTTGAAATATATCAAAAGGATGATGTGATTTGTGAGTGATTGAGGAATTGAGCGCTTCATATTTAGTTTTGTGAAATACAGCTCTGCATTGGTGGAGCTGGATTTCAAATGGAAACATGGTCAGAGGCATTTTGTTCTTGTAAAAATGCAGTTACTGTGGGAATAATTTCAATGCCCATAACTGCATGGCTTCCACAGAATGTAGTAACTGCAATCAAGTCTTCTTACAGTGATTGAAACTTTGTTGTGCGATGGGATCCTTTATTATGCAGTAGAGTCTTGATATCAGTGTGAGTTTACTTGTTTTCTTGATCAGATATCCCAGGCACTGTGCATCAAGTTTGAAACGGAGCACTACCGTCGGCTGCGTAGCCTGTTAATGGACGGACAGGGCCACTGTATGGGGGCGCTCTACTGGCAACTTAACGACATATGGCAAGCTCCTACATGGTCCTCCATAGGTAAGCAGAATCTTGCTTTTTTTTAATGTAATTACTTGTTTTAGTTTTATTACTTGTAAAAATGATGCTATGGATCCTAATCATAACATTTGGGCGAGAGCTGTAATGCAGCCAGTCATTTATATTGCTGTCAATAAAGGCCCGACTTAACTTATCATTAGGCCTGGACTCATTCATAGCATATTGTCACAGCCATTTTCCATGTTCATTGGTGCCTCATAAAATCAACTTTTATCTCCCTCTCCCCCCCCCCCCCCAAAAAAAAAAAAAAAAAAAAAAAAAAGAGAGAGAAAAATGTATGGTGTGAATGATGTGACAGATTGCAAGGTTAATTTACATGTATCACACCATCATTGATGTTTTCAGAAAATGCAAGTATGTAATTGTGCCCTTTTTTTCAATATGTTGGATTTCAAGAACTTTTGTGCTGTGGCAAATAACTGTGTCTTATTATACTAGACTGTGACACATTTGATTGAGTGTTTGTGCATATTTGTATTTTGTTGTACAGCAGATGTAATATTCACATAATTTTCACTAAATACAATATGATATGAGTACATATATCGTTTTCTTTACTTATATGTTATTCGTGGTATATCTTACAGAGTATGGTGATAAATGGAAGATGCTTCACTACTATGCAAAAGACTTCTTTGCACCTGCCATGTTGTCGGGTGTGGTCCAAGACGGCGACCTCCTAATCTATGGAACCTCTGACACACATACCTTCAGCAATGCAACCTACTTGCTCTCTGTGAGATCGTGGTCTTCTTTCACTCCTGTTTTCTCTTCAGTTGGTGCTTTTTCTCAAGTGAGTATGTTGCATTAGAAGCAAATATAATCTTGCCCTCACACATCAGATAGTGTCAAAACAGCCTCAGTCCCATTTCATTAAAAGTTGTTATGAAAGCAGCTCTTGCTGGAACAGCAAGTGTCTTGTTGTGGTAGTGACAAGAACCCTGCTTCCTGATTGGCTGTTACTACTAGAAGTTGCTATTCTACCATATTTAATGAAAATTTGACCTGGAAAGGGAAACTTCTACCGCCGGGAATTTCGCAGTAATGTATTTTTTACGCCCATGACTACACTGCTGTGCTGCAAGTTACGACTCTATCACTTTGTGCTCTGTTTATGTGTTTGTAAAAGTCAAACATGTATAACAATAATATGAATTTTCAATTTGGGGAAACAGGAATGCATTATATGCGGTCAGTTTGATTCAATGCAATTTTCTGTAAGAATTGTAATAGAGAAGAATATATAGAATATGTTCAGTGAATGTCATTACTTTCCCCCTTTACTTGATCAGCCTGCTGGCTCCTCCAAGCTGATCCTCCTGACATCTCTCGCCTCACTCCTTGGCCTGGGAAGATGTGGCGAGGATTCCCAGGTGCCGCCAGAGACGGCGTGCTTCATCACATTAGAAATCAGTGACCCCGAAGTAGCCGCCCCTGTCAACTTTGTCTTTCCTGCCTCCTTCTCAGACGTAGGGCTCAAGAAGGCTAATATTGTGGTGAGCAAAAATGTCATATCTTATTTAATACAGTGTTCAACATTGGTGGTGGCCCGGTGGCCCAGGGCCAGTTCAAATTGATGTTGGCCCACCAAATTTCCAAAAAGGTTATCTTTTGGTGGCCTGACTGTGTAGCTAAGATTCAAAATGGATTGTTATGTTTCCTTTTACTTTTAGGCTAATACACTTCTTTTTTGGGCCACCAAAATTACAAATCTAAAGAATTTAGTGGTCCAAATGGGCCACCAGAGGGAAAAAAGTTAGTGTCGAGCCCCGTTTTTATGTGACTGTAATAAATTCAAGGGCTCTAGGGCAATTACCCCCTGGGCAGTTACCCCAAACCCTTCCCCTTGCTGTTATCCTAATCCTAATCCTGAACCTAATCCTAACCCTAACCCAAACTCCTAACCTTAAACCTAACCCCAACCCTAATCTTTGCTCTAACCTTACCACTAACCACTCTAGCTCTTGAGGGGTAATTGCCCTGATACAAATTCAAGAAACAAACATGTAACCATACCTGCCATAGTTGATTCTGCATTGTAAGAAATTCTGCCAAGAGATCAGATTATCAGCCACATCACTGAATAGTCTCAAAGATTCAGTAGTAGAACTCTCATCTGGGACCTATTGCATAAAGCTTTTTACCAGAATGAGAAAATGCGGGTTACTTTTCAGTTTTTCCTGTGTGAAAGTCAATGGCAGAGTCATACTTACCTGAGTTTTTACTTTAACCAGTTTTTTTTCTCGGGTAAAAGTTTTATGCAACAGGCCCCTGGGCTTACTACTGCAAGCCAAATAAACATTTTGGTGCATCGGTTAGTTTAAACTATAATTGCTAAGTTCTACAATTCCAAATAAATTCCAGGATAAATTGTGTGCTATATATGTGTTTCTTTTTATAAAGTGTCATATGCACACACTTCTTTCTACTTCAGACCAACTATTTGTCACAAATAGTTTGATTTACCACCTCTCCATTAAGTTGCAAAGATCATGATAACATGTGATCAGATTATTATATACTTCATTCAATGAAAATGTGTAATATCTAAAACTTGATGTATCACTTGACATAAGATACCTCTGAAAATTTTGTGTCTGCAGATCACAGCAGTGACTGCCATGGGTTCAAATCAATTCAACATCACATTGAAGACAGACAGCGTGGCACCTTTTACCTGGTTGGAGAGCAGTAAGATAAGGGGGCGCTTTTCGACGAATGGCTTCCTCTTCTACAAAGCCTCTGTTGCCGTGGTTTTCTTTGCCTGGCAACCAACTTCTTCCAGTGAGCTGGCTGGTAGCCTGAAGGTATCCTCTTTAATGGATATCTATAGTTGATCACATTCATTTTATACGAAAAAAATTCTCCAAGCGTGTCGTCATCTTCATTTTGTGTTGCCATGACAATGTTTCCTTAGCAACTACACTCTCCTAATGTGCCTCATATTACAAGACAAGACCTGTCCTCTGTGGTACATATTATATACTTTGTTTGCACATTTCATATGCTAAGAGTAACCTAGGTGGCATAGGGATGAACACCAGAAGAAAAAGAAGAATAAAGTCCGCGGTTTAAGGTAAAGTGTGCACTTATTCCAATCATGAATTACCAAAGAAAAAAAAAATCAGAAAATGCTATAGCCACTTTATTGGACACATTTCTTTTCTTTTTTCTTTTTTTTCTTTGCTGATATCTATACATTGATTCCTGCAATACCATGTCTTCTTGACAACCTTTTAAATAAATTCTTTTTATGCCTCTGTTGCTGAAATGTGCAGGATATGTACTATCAGTAATGCCAAGTTCTGTCAATGTTCTGACCCTTTTTTTCACTTTTTTGCACATTTCATATGCTAAGAGGAACCTAGGTGGCAAAGGAATGAACACCAGAGGAGAAAGAAGAATAAAGTCTAAAGTTTAAAGTAAAGTGTGCACTAATTTTCAATAACGAATTACCAAAGGAAGAAAAAAATATCAGAAAATGCTTTATCTACATTATTGGACAAATTTCTTTTGTTGTTGATTTTGTTTGCTGATATCAATACAATGATTCCTGCAACACCATGTCTTCTTGACAACCTTCTGAATGAATTCTTTTTATGCCTCTGTTGCTGAAATGTGCGGGTTATAATAACTACCTTATAGCATTTGTAATGCCAAGTTCAGTCAATATTCTGACTCTTTGATGAGGATGAATAGCAAAGGAAAATACTCAGGTACATGCTTGAAACAAAGGATCTTTCTTCGAGATGTGTAAATTATAATGAGATTGTGTAATGACAGCATTATCTCAACATAGACTTCCCCCACTATAATTGAAGGTATGAATCTCTCATTTGTGTGGCTGGCTAAGTAGCTAAGGAAAACGTTCAAGTACAGGGGAATCCCGTTATGATGAGATCCTCGGTTCGGATTGATTTCTCTTGTTATATCCGGACTCTTGTCGTATCCGAACATGTGTGGGGAAAAAAAAGAAGATGAATGTATAATTTAAAACTCTCCCCTCTCCAAATTTATACTGGTACAGTTATGTTTACATTCATTGCATTGTCATACTAATGAACAGAGAAGTAGGAAATGCGATGGGAAAGTGCTGGTGTATTCTAGCGATAATGATAATGATAGAAAATAGCTATATTGACACTCGTTATTGAATGTTCTAGATGTGACAACACATGTAATCATGTCGTAGATGGGACCTGCATTTTGTCATATGCATATTAAAGGCACTCAATCGTGGCGAGTGGTTTGTGCGGCACGGAGACGAACGCAACACGCTGCCTCCCCCATTCTGTATCAAATGTAGTGACCCCGAATGAGAATAGCGCAGGCTCAATGGGTCAGCGAACAAAACGCTAGGCTACAAGAGAGCTCTCTGTGCTAATCTCCTAACCCAAAATGGCTGTCCGAGCGAGCCAAGAGAGATTCCGAGTGGACGCCCACTCTCAGTGCGCATGCGCATGAAGAGAGGCCAAAAGAGCCACGCGTCTTCTGGCCTCTCTCCTCCAATCACCGCAGCTCGCGGTGACAATATTTGTGTATGATGCGTACACACACGCGCGTCTTCTGGCCCTTCTCCTCCAATCACCACAGCTCGTGGTGACAATGTTTGTGTATGATGCATACACACACACGCACACACACACATGTGTCTCAGTGGCAGCATTGTCCAACACGTTTATGGATATAGCACCGAGTCTGGCATTACGCAATTGCATGCACAAACTTCGGTCGTTCGGAGTTTACGTACCATTAGGGATGGCGATCGGCTGCCAAATCAATTTTCACATCTAAGAGGAAGAAGAAAACAAAAGATGCAACTACCGGAGCGATGATGTGCTATCCATGCTTGCCTTTAGCTTAACTTGCGCGGATGGGAAGCGTGACTAAAAGTGTCTGAAAGTACCTTTCAGTCTTTGACAAATTGTTGACACCAATCACATAATCAGGGTGACAGTTTAAATTGCAAATTATCCTCTCATTTTGTCATATCTCAGTCAAATACATATTTACACCTGTAGAGAAGAATATGTGAATCAAGCACATTTCCCATAGATTAAACATCCAAATTCAATATGCGATAGAATGAAGATAATCACCATCTGAGAACATGGACAGATTGCTCTTCTCTACCAAATGATTACTAGGGCATGATGATGAGTAGCTTCTCCACTATGACCTGATAATGTGCTATCTCCGAGCAAACAGCTGGTGCCAATATATTCAAACCCCTGCCTGGATTGAAATCCCATCGAGGATGAAGCAGCACTCTCGCTCTTCTGCTTTCATTGCGGTTACCTTCAACTGAAGAGATCATAAACACCTTATTCAAGATTCCCTGTTCCATGGATATCAGTTCTAGTCTTCTTCGTAATGACCTGGCTGACAGTGACGGTTGATTGTGAGAGAGAAGAACCTCATTTCCAGAAGATTTAACTGGACACCTTGTATGATGGTTTCAGCAGACCATTTCATTTCTCGCGGACTTTCGCGATTGAGTTTCTCAAGCTGATCTCTGTTGAAAACTCTAGAAACATTCCTCTCTGCATTTTTTTTTTTTGCTGTTTTAATACTAATAGTTTCGTTTTCTCTCTTCTTTCCTTAGCCAAAAGCTTTGTCAGTCTCAATGTTTTGGTTGTCATGCCTTTCATTTTTTTAGCTCACCTGAGCCAAACCAAAGGCTCAGTGAGCTATTGCGATTGCTCATCGTCCGGCATTCAGCGTCCAGCGTCCGGCGTCCATCATCTGTTGTGCATAAACTTTTTACATTTTCATCTTTTTCTTGAAACCCCACAACCAATTTTCATCCAAATTGGCAGGTAGCATGCCTAGGGGGATGGGATCTCAGTTTGTTCAAATGGGCACCATGTCCCATCAGGGATGGCTTGCTGAGATTCAATGATACAGTGGAGTCAGGGCTGGCTCACTCTCCCTCAGTTGGTGGCTTGCCACATACTGCTTCGAAGATACCCTTTGACAGTACTTCACCCTCATCTATTCGTCTGCATAGGCGCTCGACCTTGCTGTGTAACTCAAACCGTGCCTTTGCAGCCTTCTACCTTGTCTGCTCCTCAGTTCGAGTTAAGAGAAGTAATATTGTTTACTGGGACAGTCCTTTCAATTTCCTTTCCATCTTACGCATATTTTACTTTGTATCTAGGATTTTCCTTCATTTCCATTATTTCTCCTAGGTGAACTAGCGGCCGGTGTAGGGGTCTTCCCCCACGCTTTACACCACCTACCACATGAACTCTTATGAATTCCTTTTCCCCAGCATGGTATGATGAAGGTGGGTGTTTGCGGACATTTCTGGAAATCATGTGCGTGGATGCCAAGTTTGACTTCTTCTTAGCCTTGGCTCGTCTCTTATTTACATGCTTGAGATTTTCTTTCAGGCTCTCCTCAGTGGCAGGTGAAAATAGAACAAAAGAAAACATAATATGCATTATGTCAGCTAAAATCTCTTCAGGAGGAGGGGTTGAGGCTTCCTGGACAGCCAGTTCAATTCCATCTGCTTTAAAGGCTCTGGAGAGCAAACCTTGGTGTCGAAGAAGGTAGTCTGATGCCGCCTTATGCTCACCCTGGTAGCACTCACAGAACTTAAAAGTAAAGTTCATCCCCGTTGATGGTAGAGCCATACGCTTTTTCCATCGCATCCAAGGCCTGCAAGGCTGTAGCATTCTTCCCCAATGACCAGACAATGTCGCTTGCGGGAGGGAGGAGAGATTTGACGATCCTGTTATACTTCTTTGATTCCAAGAGGTCCTTGTCCTCCACTATCTGTTTGGCGGGGCATCTCCAACCCTTGCCGTCTAATTCGACTCTAGGTACCGGAGTCCTTCCAGAGAATAGTTGGAGCCTTCATTGTTGAGCAGAAGATGATGTAACAAAGTGTTTAACATTTGTGTCTGTAACATCCTTTGGTACATCCGGGCCGGATTTTGCAGGGTATGGAAAGGCTAGGGATAAGTCTGCGAGGGTCTTGCGATGTTCTGCCAGAAGCGTTTGCAAGGCCTCTTTAAACTTGCTTGGTTCTTTCTCAGTATCAGACATTATGGAAAATTGAAATTGATTAAACAAAAAATGGCTAAACAATGAGAAGGGGTAGTTTATGGGGCTTGTAGGGCACATCCTTTCCCTCAGGCGGAGAGTGTGCCTTCAGCATGGGGTTGCAGTAGATTGGGTCCACTACCAGCTGAAGGGGGGGGGGGGGGGGGGGGGGGCGAATGTTAAGGAGCAGACTCATCTGTATTGGGGGTATGACAGTCGGCTGTATGAGAGCAGCCACAGGAACAATTTTTGTGCATCTTATCTGACCGATGTCATAATAAGCTCTCGGATAATGAGAGGGTAAAAATTTCTCCCCAGTACAGGCTCACCATCAAGTTTGATGTGATCTCAAGTGATTAATAAACAAAGGATCACCTATTCCTTCTGGCCTCAGACATTCCGGAGACATGAGTGTAGGGGTACTGTCAGTACCTTATCAGTAATAGGATACTTTGTATGAACTTTGGGGTATAGTGGAAACACTTGAGTTTCTCTTCCATGCATTATTCCATTGCTACAGCCCATGTACTAGACTATTATAGGGCAACAGGGTAAAATTGTTACACGTGGAACATATAGTTAATCCATAGATTCCTTGATAACTCAATATTACATTCGTACATATAATCTCTTTCGTCCCATTCATTTGCAGGGATTCTGAAATTGTAAAACAGTCAAAAGACAGGGGTTAATATCTGAATGAATAAGCGCTATACCTTAGTTCTCCATACGGTCTTAAGGCTTTGTTGTATAAAGCATATCTGTGCATCAAAAATGTTGATATCTAATACACCTGTTTATTGCCTTGTGGAAATTTTATCAAGTGTTGGAAGAATTTTTGTGTTTGAATTTCAAAAGTGAGTGTGCCTGGTGATATGCCCTCAGTCAAACTAAACATGTGGGACTACACAGTATATGAAAAGCGTCTGCGATAAATGCTTCATGCACATATTTATGCCCAAATTTCTTATGGTTGCATCCTAATTCGGAGCAGATTTCTGACACCAACTTTTCCTTCGTTCCTCTGTTGTGGTATTCGTGTAGGGACACATCGTATAAGGGAGGCCTTTCCCTCCAAAGGTTGATTAGGTACATGCTCTGCAGCCTTGGTCAAACTAAAAATCTCAGTCGTTTTTGCAGATACCCTGCAATATATTTTGAATGTGTTCAAAAGCCCATGATGGGAGGCGATCGTATGCAATGATTGAAAAATCGTCCAATGTAACTGCTTTGATTTTCCCCTTGTCCCCCAATACTTCTGCCAAAAAAACCTGTCACACCGTGATACAGCACTTCCCTCATCCAAGAGAGCACAGATCTCTACTTCCTTTTCATTATACTGGATTCTTACCGATAGGACTCTGAGAATGATCTGCGCCTTGCCCTGGACTGCACTGGATGAAGCCTGGTTCTCTCCTGGAGGGGATTGAGCGGGTGCAGTCATCGTCATGCTCGGCAAGTGAATGAGTGGGTGGTGCCTCTTCTTACATCCACTTGTGTTACGCATTGAATTCTGCTTGCAATCTTTCTTGAGGTGCAAACTGTCCTAGCAGTTGGAACGCAGTTGCTTGGGGCCAATCATGCTAATCTGCTCTTTAGGTGCCTTCTTCGCGAATGTCTTGCACTTTACAGAATGATGTGCCCCATCGCGCAGTGCAGTATAGACCGATTCGGGTTCATTGAGGGCAGCAGACAATTTGTGGCACTGGGCGCAGCCATTAGCTCATTTTGAGGTGTCTTAGCCGACCCCCCTCCTCTCCCCCACCCCCAGGCAATATGTTTATCGCGCACTTGTAACAAAGGTTCGCGCACTAAGTAAGCATTCGCACACTCAGTACGACACGCCCATTGACTAAAACAACCACGCATCAGTTTTTCATTCTGCGTGCGGAAGGGGGTGGGGAGAGGGGAGGGGGGTTGGCTAAGACACCGCGTTAATGGCGCTGCCCATGCCAAAAATACACATAGCGCGTCACAGAATCGGTCAATACTGTCTCTTGGGGTGGGGGTTGACTCTCCATGTTTCAACATTGAAGACAGTGCGTCGGTTTCCCCGTTGGAGCTTAAAGGGATCATATAGTTCTGGTTGAGACCTAATTTCAGACTTCTAACAATTTTTGGTGAGATAATGAGAAACCCCCTTGAAATATGAAAGAGCATGTAATTCCATGAGGAATTCAACGTTTATTTGATGAAAATTGGTTTTGAAATGGCTGAGATATCCAAAACAGGGCGATTGTAATAAAGTGTGGAACCCACACTTTATTACGATTGCTTTGTTTTACTTTGTTTTTGGATGTTTCAGTCATTCCAAACCCGAGTTTCTTCAAATAAACTGTGAATTCCTCTTAAAATGGTATGCTCTGTACTATTTCATAAGTATTTTCTTGGTATTTTGCAAAAACTTTAAAGCCCAATTCTCATTTCCACCAATACCGTACTATCCCTTTCAGTGGCAAGGGCCTCCCTACATTCCTTTTGAAGACATTACTACCAAGCTTGGCAGCAGATTCAACAAAATAAGTCATGTGGGAGAAGTTTGATGTAATGGCTGCCTTCAACGAGTCATGGGCTGTACTTGCCCACTTCGACTGCAGCGGTAAAAAATGTTGAATCTTTAGTAGTCTCCGTGGTGCTCATATCTGCTGTATACCCCTACCTGCGCCATCGTCATCTGGCACTGCCTCGTATCTCTTGTGAAATCCCACAATGCCTGGCTGTCACTGGTCATTTGTGGCGATCGATTGTTCACCCTCTCAATATGTGCTCTTGTTACCACATGGCTCAGTCCAAATTCGCTCTGAAGAATGGCTGTGGCATTCCCTGAAATAGGGTCTAACAATTCAATTCTGTTAAATTCAATTCAATCTCAATTCATTTTCACAAACCATTCACATGTAACACCTAAGACACAGTTCTCAATTTCCTCCTTTGTCTTCTTGCTGCAGTACAGGATCTTAGTATGCATTATGAACTCTATCTGCTGTGTAGTGTCAAACATACTGATGAAATTCCAATACTTAACTGGGTTTCCAGCAAAAATCTTTATATCTGTTTTTTTGCAAACTGATCGCCATCGCTCTCATGGTAGCCATCTATGTTTTACCATCAGCAGCTTTACATACACTGTTCATATAAGCCTGCACACTTTGCTGGTTACTACACCACTCATCCACTCTGTCAGTGATATTGACTGTGTGTTGAGGTGTTACAAAGTATGGTTGCAGCCTGGTGCTTCTCACCTATCTCTCCCTCTACTTTCTGCCAAATGACAGCCTCCAATTCGGCATTGTTTCATTTGTGATCAACTTTCAACATTTCTAGCTTTTTGGCTAAGTTCAAGCTGCTCTCTCTTTGGCCTCTTATTATTATTATTATTCTATTCTGCATTTCAGACATGTGCACATGTTCATGGGTAAACACAAAGTACATTCAATTCAGCATAACAAAAATAAGATAAATTATAACACAGAGACAAAGCACAAAAGAGAGAGAAACCCCCCCCCCCTAGATTGTGACATAAAAAACAGGGCTGCCTGGGGCCAGAAAAGGTAAACTTAATTACCATGACCCGCTGGTCGTCTATCCCACACCCACACCTTTGTTCTTTGAGCAACTGTCCCTCCCTTTCTCCCGCAATGTGCTCCCTGATTTTGGCCTCGTGCAACCTTGCGCTTTGACGTTGCACTTTTTTGCGAAGACCTAGATGTTGTTGAGTGATCCTCTTTACCACCTGACCTAATTACTTAATTGTCACCAGCACCGGTCCCAGGTACAGCTCCTACTCCAGGGCTTCTGCAATGATGTCTGCATCACCCACAGGTCGGGCTGCAGCAGCAGCATTGCCCGTAGTAACTGTGAGGTCATGATTTTTCTGCGGCGGGGGGGGGGGGGGGGGGGGTATAATGCGGACTGGTTCCTGTGTTGACAAGGAAGTACACTGTGTATGTGTCTTGTTTGCAGTTCATGATGAAGATTAGGTGACTGTTTTCGTTGCACTCACCAAGTATACTCGTCGCCACTAGTTCCCGGCAGGAGCGTTTCCCTTTCACGACTCAGGGCCTTCCTCCTCCTGTCTCCTCCAATCTCTGTCACCAAGCCGCCTCTCAATGTCTTCTCCATCATCAAACTGAACGACAGCGTCTTCCTCCTCCTGCATGTGTACCCCTCACCTTCACTTTCAACTGCAGCCACGGCCGCATCCGCACCTTCAACTTCAAGTTCAGTCTCAAACCTGTAGGGCCTGATTTTTTTTTTTTTTTAAATCTGCACGTGGACTAGGCAAAACAGCAGGAATTTGGTCACAAAATTCTGCATGTTCAGAATCTGAACTTGAGGAGTCTACCCTCTCTTATCATCCTCCAATGACGATGACACAGATGCATCACAGTAACGGGTGATATGGTGTGCATGTTGAGATTTGCGGCAACGATAATACGATGAACGCGGCGACGATCGATATCGTTGACACTCAAACTTGTGATCTTTATCATAGTGGTGATGGTGTGATGATCAGGACTTTGAGTGTGGTAGAGATCTGCGACTGTGCGAAGATGAGTTATGGTCCTCTTGGCGGCGATAAGATGATCGTGATGGTGATGATGAGCGTGAAGACTCGCGGTGTTCACGACGTTCCATATGGCGATATGATGAGCGCGATGAGCGCGACAATCAAGGGTGGTTCGATAAGCCTGATTCACGGCTGGATCTTGCGGAAGATCGCGAAGAGGGATGGTCATAACGACGATCGTGGGACGATGACGAGGGCTTAGCACGTGGTCGCCAGTGTACTGTTTTTAGCGGTGTGCTGAGTGGTGCATATATCGATTGGGAGTATGTGTACAAGTATATACTCTACACAGAGACTACAAAGAGATGAACTTCACTCAGAGAGAGTTGGGAGGATAAGTGAGATTTTATTATTGAAACTGGGTGTATATACTGTAAAAGTGGATATTCTCGCGCGACTAATTTATCGCGCTTGGCCGGGTGAGAAGAGTTTCGCGTGTTTTTAATTCCGCGGAATCAAGACATCACGCACAGGAACACATGGCAAGCAAAAATATTCGCGTGCTTTTATTTTCGCGCTAGTTGCTGGTTGCGCGAAAATTTCCACTTTTACAGTACACAGTCTGCAGTAGGAGCTCATTTAACAAGTTTATTTGGGTTTGTTTATCAATCAGGTGGGGACAGTTAGTCTGTGTGGTCAGCTGAGAAAGGAAAGAGAGGATTGTGTTATCAGTAGAAGTTAGTAGTTGCGTTCAGATGACAAGCCCTAACCTCGAGGTTAGGAAACCTCGAGGTTAAGCTCTTGCCCCCTAACTTCGACTTGCGTCCACATGACAAATCTTAACCTCGAGGTTAAATTCCTGCCCCTCTGAGTGCGTTGATTTTTGTGTCCACATGGTGCTTAACTACTAGTGGTGACCCCCCGCGGCTCGTGGTGAGAGCACTAACCATAAGATTTCTTGTGGCTCTTAACATCGAGCTAACCTCGAGGTTAGCTAATTAGAGTACGTCTTCACGGTCCCTAACTACAAGCTTAACCTTGAGGTTAAGGTTTGTCGATTGAACGTAACTAGTGACGGGGAAAGCCTGTTGGTCTTATAAGAACTTAGTTTCTGGTTTTGTCACAGCACGTGATCTTGCCAGCCGTTCTGTTCAATTCAAACAACAACAACAGCAAAACAAAACTGTTGTTTCATCTGCACAAATTCTTCTTTGTTTAGGCCCAAAATTGATATGTAATATTGAGAGGAACTTCAATTTTCCATAGGTTAACATTTAAAGTTAGTTGGGACGGGCCGATTTATCTTGTTATGAAAGCAGATTTTTGTTGTTTCTGCTCTCAACTATAATAGGATTCCCCTGTATTTGCTTTGAGTATGAAACAATTGATCTCTTTTTTTTTTGTAAAGAGATCTGAATTTATATAATAGGAGACATTCTGTAAAGACGAGCAAAATTTCCATTATCATTGATGTTATGGATATTCCATTTTGTGTGCAGGTATTTATCAAAAAGAACCAAAATGTTAAGCTAATTCTATCATAGCATTTTGCCTCTCTAAATGTATATCAATTTGAATTCTGCTGTCCAGCACAAACTCCCTTTTTTTCTTTTGGTTACATACTGAGTACATTTATTGCTAACTACAAGAATATGTTGCTGTATCGCCTTGTTTTTATGACCCATCTATATTTTTGCCCATCGTTTCCCTTCTATGTATGGGGTATACTTTACATATATGCAGACATATGAGATGACATTTCTATCATTTGTTTGTTTGTTTGTTTGTTTGTTTGTTTGTTTGTTTGTTTTTTGGTCCATGTCAAAGTTGTATACATTTTTTTTCCCCTCTGGGAGACCCATCCAATCTTTCTGTTGGTTCAGAGCAATAGAGCCAAAATAGAGAGTTGGTAAATCAAGATAGTGAAATGATATCAGATAGTCAGTAAAAAAAAGCAAAATAGAAAGGCAGTGGCCATGTAAATGTCATTCCGTGTGAAATTTGCGTGGGCTTCCCAAAATAACAGCATGGTTTTGTGTAGTTCGTGTGAGCAATACATTTCTCCCTTTGCATTGTATCATTGGAAAAATACAACATGCCTTTTAAGGACTATTTACAATGTGTTGAACATGGATGTTCCTACACATTGTTACAATTAAGAATGTATGTTTTCATGCAAATGAATGAAGACCAAGACTTTTTTTCTTGTAGAAAATGAAACAAAGCAACTCTTCAGACCATAGTATTTAGTCATATGAATATAATAGTTATTTTCATGTTGCCACAAAATGCCATTTGAAGAAAAAAAAAAATTCCTTACATTTAAATGACCGAACTCTTGTGATTTGCTGTTTTTTTTTAAACTTATATTCTATTTTGCCATATAACATTTCCTATTGGTTATATTTTCCTTTCAAATGATACTTCCTTTCACCCTGAATTGGTACAAATGAAATAATTCAGTGCAAGAATGTTATTTCTATGTGAAGAGAAATGACAGATTAACTTGTGCCAGAAAGTATTAATAGCTTGTTTTGTGCCATTTTTCAATATAGAGTGAATATATTTTACATTGTTCTGAATTTCTTAATGACTGTCATAATTTCTGTCATGAGCAATTTATGTATGATTAAATTGGAAATTGTCAAAATATCTGTGAAGTGCAATCTTATTCCATTTCTTAGAAAGTGTTGGATGCATGCGTGAGATTTGTTTCAACATACACAGAAATTGTGTTCATCATTCTTTCAGCCCATATGAGCAGGGAGACAATCATTACACACACAAGCAGTTATAACTGAACTCCAGTAGGTATTAAGGGTGAAAAAGTGCCCTTTACAATAGTGTACCTGTGTGTGTGTGTGTGTGTGTGTGTGACTGTTTACATGTGCACATGAGTGTGTTGGTGTTTTCTGTATAATTGTGTGTGTGTGTGTTCATATACAGTTAACAACAAAATTATTCATACCCCTGAGAAATTATTTGTTTTTAGCAGATTTCTTACAAGTGAAGGATGGAGTGATGGTGATTGGGTGTTAACTTTATACTTTTAGTTGTCCTCTACTAATTGACATTAATTCCAGTTTCTCCTCATTTGTATAACAATAGAAATGTTGATTTATTTGAATTTGGGCCTTTACAGAATTATTCATACCCTTATGAAAACACTGTCATTGTCATTGATTTATTTACTAGTGCAACTTTGAAAAGTCATTTTGCTTTGCCATTGGGTTTGTGCAGGTCTTAAAAAGACATTGGTCCACGTTCTGTCAAAGGGGACCTCCAGTATTCCAGGAACTTGAGGTTTCAGAGTGTCCATGCCGACATGTGATCTCTATAGCTACAATGCATATTAGATAGTCATTCAATACCTTGGAAATAGTTTGTCTAGCCAAAAACATCAACAGTAATGTCCCGAGACCATTACTTGTAACTACCGTACCAGACTATTTTGTGTCTCTGCCAGAGGAGAGGCTCTTTTTTGGTTATTGTCTGTGGAATCCTGGGCAGTGAAATGCTTCTAAGGAGTTTGTCTCAGTATAAGTTGGATCTATTCCTGCCCAAGATGCACTTGGAATGTCTCTGATGTGATATTCAGGTCATTGTCACTCATTAGCAATCTCTCAATGGCAAATAAGGTGACAAATTTGATGTCCGGACACACCTTGAAGAATTCTGCTCTGTACTGAACAAAAGGCACACCTTGGATGTATGCTGTTTACGACGTTCGTGACTCTTGACCACCTCAGATCACTACAGACCTGTCTTTAAAGGACAAGTTCACCTTCATAAACATAAGGATTGAGAAAATGCAACAATATAAGTAGAACACATAAGTGAAAGTTTGAGGAAAATTGGACAATCGATGCAAAAGTTATGAATTTTTTAAATTTTTGTGTTGGAACCGCTGGATGAGGAGACTACTACAGCTTGTGAGTCATATGCGTACAACAGTATAAAGAAAATGTAAAAGAAAATTCAACATATTTTCACTTTTTTCGCATAATAAAAGAGAACTTGACTTGCCTCTTTCTAAAGGCAGGGGGAATAATATTACCCATAACATTTGTCGGTAACGAGGCAGGGGAATGTGTACTTTTTTCAAAAGATGGAATTTTGTGAAATTCTCTTTATATTTTCCTTATATTGTTGTACGCATGTGACATCTAAGTTATTCATACACTGCAGTAGTCTTCTCATCCAGCGGGTACTGCACAAAAACTTCAAAAATTCATAACTTTTGAACGGATTGTCTGATTTTCCTCAAACTTTCAATGATGCGTTCTCCTAATATTGCTACATTCTCTCAATCCTTATGTTTATGAAGGTGAACTTGTCCTTTAAAGGTCTTTCATCTTTGCTGGGAGATGCAGTGTATTAAGTACTGCTAACCAATTAGCCTATTTACTGAGAAAGGAATGTTATACTATCTGTCATAAGTGTCTGTAGTTTCCATATCAACTACTGTTTCAAGAATGGACAGTTTCACATTGTGACTAACCTCTTTGGATGTGTCTGGAACTCAAGGGTAAAGTTTTTTTTTTTTTTTTTTCTGGCAACATTGGAACAATGTCATCCCAAAGATCACAATCAAAGATATCCTGAACAATCTCAAGGATAATAGAGTCAGACTATCGGGAGAAGACTTCCACAAGGCTGTTATTACAGCAATGTCTTCAAGGAGAACAGCCAGTTCAGATTCACTTGGCCTAACCCAGATGCAGAATATGTTGGTTTGATGTTGCAAGTAATGTTTTGGGTGCATTTACAGCATATGTACTCCAATGTATAAGTAATTTCTACATTCTTGAAAAAATCTTTAATCTGATATCACATGTTGCCATGGACACTCTAAAGTCTTTAGCTAATGGAGGTCCTCTTGACAGAAAAAACAGCAAATGCATTGGTGGAGCCTATACAAACTCAGTGACCAAACGCAAGAACATTTCCATGTCTGTCCTCTGAAAATATTCCATGACATTGACAGTGTTTTCATAAGGGTATGAATAATTCTATAAAGGCCCAAATTCAAATAAATCAACATTTCTATTATGGAAATGAGGAGAAACTGGAATTAATGACAATTAGTAGAGGACAACTAAAAGTATTAAGTTGACACCCAATCACCATCACTCCATCCTTCATATGTAAGAAATCTGCTCAAAACTAAAAATTTCCAAGGAGTATGAATACTTTTATTGTTAACTGTATATATATATATATATATATATATATATATATATATATATATATATATACATATACATATATATTATATATATATAATATATATATATATTATATATATATATTATATATATATATATTATATACATATATATATATATATTATATATATATATATATATATAATAGTTGTATATTTTCTCTTTTTTATCATAACTATGGTGATATCTGGGGTTTTCTTTTTCTCTTTTATTTTTAGGTGTGGTTGTGTCTAAGTAGTAATAGTAAAATTGCAATGGGTAAGGGTGGAAAGGAGAGGATGGGAAATTATGTGCTGGTGGAGTGGGGTTTGCTTTTATTTATTTATTCATTTTTTGGTAATTTATAGTAAAGTGGTATATTATATGGTTGGGAAGGGTAGTGAGGTTAGCTGGGGGGATGGGTTTATTTAGATGTGATATACTTCCATTTTTTTTCTTTGGTCATTGCTGTACTTTTGCCATTTTATTTGTTATGTTGAAATCTGAAAATGTATTATTATATCAGTTTTCTTTTTAAGAAATATCTTATGTTTGTACAGTAATACCAAAGAGAATTGATGTACTTTGAATTATTTGCTTGGAAGTAAATAAATATCATTTGAAAAAAAAAATAGATATATATGTGTGTGTTTCTTTTATGTTTGTGGGTTTGGGTTGAATCAGGTTTGGTTGAGTGGGACTGGGATTTGTTTTTGAGGAGAGTACAATGAAAAATTGTGGCAAAAATTATGATGTATGAGAAATCACTTAGGAAATTATGATAAAATCTATTTCAGTTAGAGGTTGCTTATAGGGCTTTCATAAAATGTTTTATTCTTGAGTTGCAAATGTACTTTGTTTTTGCATATATACTCTGAGATATATGTTTACACAGTAAGGGGAAATATGGATTCATTTGTTTATACAGTATTATCAAGAGGAATATAACTCATATTATGAAAATTATTTTTTTTTTTGTATTGTTCAGTTCGTTTACCTATTATTGTCATCTTTAAAGAGAGAGAGAGAGATTATGGCATTGAATACATTGTACTGCACAATGATGTTCATTTTGTCTTCAAACGTATTTGAGGTTTTATTTTGTATCCAGAACGGCTTTGAGAATGAAATTGATAAAGATCAAGGACAAACAAAAGTGAATGGGCACACCACGTTTCCATAGAAATCTCGGGATTGGTGAAATACTCCATTTCAAAAACAGTTGCTTGTAGTTGGTTGTGATATTGATGAAACCAGCACATCAGCCCAGTGGAGGTAAATGACATTTCTGTATAGATGACATTTCTTTGTAGAATTATATTGATGATCAAGGAAAACAAATGGAAATGTAGTGTCACTGAAACAAAACAAAAAAATCATGGAAATGCCAGTAAACATATCACATTTGAAGCCCTTTATTTTTTGTTGACATGTAAAAATTTGTTAAAAGAACAATCACAAACTAATGTCCATTAATCACTGTGCTACTTCTAACATTTAGATTATTTTTAAAGTCATGGCTTCCTTTTTTTTTAGTCAATTAATAATTGACTGTGTGAAATATATAGGCCTATTACAGACAAATGCACTATGCACTGAAATAAATCACTTTATATATCCGTCATTATCCCCCATTAATGGATGTGGGTGAATCATCAAGTTTAATCATTTATTAACTGACAATGTCTTAGATCCGATGTTATAGTTATTCCTTAATCACTATTGATAATTATTCACAACATTTATATAGCGCACTATCACGTGAAATGTCTCTAAGTACTAGGGGAAAAAATTCACTCGGCCTGAACATGTGACTCAATGACATCATGTCCTATTTCTATGCAAGACTGAAGTGAAAGTCTAATCTGTGCATTTGATATAGGCATAATCATGGATGATATATTACAATGTCAAATTCATGTGTGTGTGTGTGTGTGTGTGTGTGTGTGTGTGTGTGTGTTTTCATTGCAAAAAGCTCTGATTTTTTTTTAAGTTGTGTATGTAGGTGTGTGTGTTCTTTCAGTAGGACCAATTTCTCAGTTATCTTTGCCTACATGTAGGCTACATAGAATTTAGAACACAATAAAAATATTTTGATTAACTGCAGACAATCACTGCAAACAATAATTAAACACATACACACAAACACACACATGTATATATATATATATATATATATATATATATATATATATATATATATATATATATATATATATATATATATGCATATAGACAGAGAGGGGGATAGAGAACCAGAGCATGCGCTGGAATGTACAGAGAAATAATAAGTATGATATCTGTTTGACCCTATGCTTTATGAAGAGAGATCAATATGAAGATAACTTTGAAATGAAATTTACAATTCTGAAAATTAATCTATCCAGATAGGCCTACTTTCAAAGAATATGACTCAGAAGAAAATGTATACATATGTATATTAACAAACTAGCAAGTAGGTATCAGGTCCCTGATAATTGCACATTGATATTACAGAGCTAACATAGTTACAATTGCACTTTATATAGTTGTGTGCACAAGTACATGCTCTCGCGTTTCTGATTTCAATCACCCCTCATTCTAGACAAAATCTCAATCAAAGTTACTCAGTAGCTGCCAAAGCTGATACACTGTATGATGTTCAAGTGGTTATTTCAACCCGGAAGTAGATATGGAAAGAAATCGTATTGCATTAGCATTTCAGTCCTTCGGCTAGTGACGTTTTGAACAGGCCGCCAATCCGAGAACACAATGCTAATCAGTCACGTGATAGCCGGCGACTAATCTTGTATACGCGGGAACATATCTGACAACCATGGCTACAGCTCTGTATCTCGAGCAATACTTGGACAGTAAGTACCGAAATCTACATTTTGTGGAAAGTGACCAGAGTTGTCATATGTGTGGATGGATGCTCGGCATTCCAATCACTCATTCTGTTCTTTTCAAACTTGATGAGGATGACGGAAAAGGTGTTTTTGGCGGATCAGAAAAGAACTAATTATGTATTCATGGCCTGTTTGCATTCCTCCACAGAGCAGCGCTTGCAGTCAGTCATAAACTACCGCAGCGTGCGATGAGATGTGCGTGTGTTGTGGATTGAATGAATGAGTCATACGGAGCTGTGTGTATGTCGCACTGCTTGCGGCGCTGCGAAACGAGTTCGAGGACATGATAGCTGACAAGATGTATGCGGCCACCCACTCTCTATGCAGGCGGCGGGTGATGTCCCCGTCGGGGGCCCCGTAAACTCCGATGGTTTATAGGGCTGCTCTAAGCAGAATTAGTCGGTAGTGTTTAGTTATGTGTAAATATCAACAAGTTTTTGTAGTTCACAAATACTGAAAGCTGAACAGTACCACCCCATACCGGATATAATATGTAGGTGTGAGGCTCTAGATGTTTGTTGAATTGTTGAGAAATTCAAGAAACAAGTCATACACAAATATTGACAAGTGTATAAATAACTGTAGACTGTGTAGTCGTGCATAGTGTAGTGTCTGAACAACTCGACATCACGTGTGTATGAAGCATGCAAGCATAAAATAAGGGAATGAAACCAAAGTAATGTAAATGGATTGAGTGAATGCTACAACATTAGGACAACACATCAGTGCAGTGATGTATGCTTTAGGAAAATTGGATGATCCATTGGCTGCACTGGATGAGAAGATCAGTTTGTGACGTCACACATGGGTGACGTGACAGTAGATCCTAAACAAGAAAGTAAGAGAAATCCACACAACAATTTATTTTAAATTTACTTTATTTGTTTATTTCACTCAGTCTCTCTTGATACTGACATGTATATGTGGCTATGTACTGTAATACATGTAGGAACATGCAATACGGTACCCCAACTTTCAGAAAGAGGTAGACACTACTAAGGCAATTTGTGTGGTTTTTCATATATGTTAGAAAAATTAGAATTTGTTGAGAAATCTTTATAATATATTTTCTGTATATTGTTGTCTGTGCAGGACTTGTTGTTTTCATTTATTGGTATATCATTTATGGATTAATAGGCCTACTTTGCCAAGAACTGACATAATGAAATGTTGTAGCCTTCTCATTCAGCAACTTATAAAAAAAACTCATAACACTGTACCGGTATAAAAACTCCTAACTTTTGAACAGATTGATTATCATCAAACTTAGATCGCTAATGTGTTCTACTAAATATATTGCTGCTTTCACTCTATCCACACTTTATATTTGGCTTTCATTCTCCTTTGAGTATTTGCAATTTGAGTTTGTTGTTGTTGTTTTAGGTTTAATGGCAATCAGTCATAATTTTGACTATTTTTGCCAGACTATATAATATATATATTTCCCTATAAATTAATTATCAATATTTCCTAACAAATTCAAATTCTATCATAATATACATATTTCTTTTATTTCCAACCATATTTTTTTTATTATAAATTTTTTTATTGTTATCCTCGCTTAGTCAAAACGGCCACGTTGCCACCCTCAGATCTGTCTTACCAACCCGGGCTTTCACTTCACTGTATTTGTACACAATGTTTGATGACTGTAAACGTGGTTATTTTCATTGGAGTAGTTTTTTGCACTCAGCCAGGTATTTTTTCATGTGTTATTAATTCTGCGCAACCAGAAACAGTCAGTAGATTGTGTTACATATCACAAGCAAAAATATTTGCATGATTTCATTTTCCTGCTAGTTTCTTGTAACGCGAAATTCGATGTGCAAAAATTTATACAACGTGAAAATTTCCACTTTTACAGTATTGAGAGCCAGATCTTGATTAATCGCAAAATTATGTATATTCCTACTTACCTCTGAAGTAAGAGGACTGAAATATAGATTTTGCACAATGTAAAGAGCATTACAAGATTATTACATTTTTTTTTTCACTAAATATCTTTATTCGTGCCTGAATGGAAATTCAAGCAAATGTACCATGCTTCACAAAGTTTGGCCATTACAGTACCTGTTCAATTTACTTGGCTCACTTGTCTTCTCGCTTCTGAGAGTGCATTATACTTATCTTAATTACACCCCTGTATGTTAGAAATTAAAATAATGGTATAGACTTACTTATTTTTAGGATTTTCATTGCAAAAAAAAGAAAAGAAAAGAAAACAGACTCTGTACCCAACCTAACAAATAACTCAAGCATCATGGCAGGTTAACTTTTCCTTTTTATATAATATATATCACCTTTGAGTGGATATGTTGCGCATTATGAATGTCTAAATTTAATATTATTATTGTTTAAATTAGGATCCTCAGAATCCCCATACATGTATATATGCCTCCAAATCGTTTATTGAAATGAAAGAGCATACTTTTCTACTGACAGTCTGTGTCCAGTGAAAGTACATCATGAAACATATGGTATATATACAGCGTATATTATATATATATGTATATATAGGCTTATACATAGGCTAATATATATATTTTCTCTCTCTCTCTCTCTACATATATGTAGAAAGAGAGAGAGAGAGAAAATATATATATTGGCCTGTATATAAGCCTATATATAAGCCTTGCATATGAACCATAAATTACAGGTGCTGACAATGTGATTCACATATCATAAGATTTAATACTTGCATGATTGTGTTCTGTGTTTTCCCTCATTCCAGGCATTGAAAACCTGCCGTTTGAGCTGCAACGAAACTTCACTCTCATGCGGGACTTGGACCAGCGTACACAAGGTTAGTGATATTGTGAAATACCTTCTAGTAGTTTCAGTTTGTGGAAAATGTCCATTCCTTCCATAATGTACATTGTAGCCAATGAAACCAGTATTGCAAGTACATTGTACAAGGGCAAGATTAATCTTTAAGATGCTCAACTGGGGAAAAAAATAAAATCAGCTTCACCAGTGTTGATGCTTGTGAGAGCTTAATTTGAAATTAACTGCAGCTTTCATCAAGAGCGATTCTTCCAACTTTTAATTGTCTTGTGCTCTTCCATTTGAATTTGTATATGAAATATACTGTATTTCTTTCTTGGTTGATATTTACAATAGCACCAGTCCCTCCCCCCCTCCCCCCCCCCAAAAAAAAAAAAGAATAATAAATAAATAAATGAATAACCTAGAAGGGTAGTGGCAATCTCTGCCAATTCTCCCTGACTCTGTAGTAGGCTTCCTGAAATCTTCTGTAGTAGGCTTCCTGAAATCTTCAATAGTCCTTGTCATGTCTAAATAAGAGAACTAAACAACATATCCCTGACTTTTGGAATATTTATTTATACCCAGTGAGAGATGTATGTAACGTGCAAGTATCTCCCTGAGTGCAAGCTCTTTCAAATCTCACTGATTTTGATAGAGTTGGCAGCCATGCATTATTACTGTCACTATAAATATGCAAATACCAATGATGAATGGTGATGATGGTTGTAATGATCATTTTGTTGATGAAATTGACTGTCCTTACGATGAGGTTGTGGTGGTGATATAACGATAATGACAGAAATGACAATAATTCAGAAATTAAGGGGGTACTTATCTTGTTTCCGCCTTCAAATCTCGCCTCTGAACATTCGGCTCTCCAGTGTCCTGTCTTTCCGCATGCGAAGCATGATCATGGCTTCCTGGTGTACATGTACAAGTAGCTCCGTTGCGACACCGAGGTTACTGGTCAGCCCGCATACTGAGACGGAGTGTACTCCGCGCCTCTTGTCGTTGTCATGCCTGCCTGCTGGTACGGGCTGAACCTCCTGCCATACTTCAGTTTGTTGGCTGAAGCTTTCTCTTTCCTCTTTTTTTGCACTCTCAACTGCGCTCTCATGATCCGCTTTTCGTTGTTGGAATCCTGGGCCAGAGACTTCTTTGTGTATTCGTCTACAGTCAGCCATTCAGACTCTGAACTGTCGACCATCTTGATTAATTTCTGTCTCTGATCAATAATCTGAATACCTTTGTTTATCCGCTGCTTTGCTTCAGCTCTCGCCTTCTCTCCTTCTTCTAAGATGATGTCAGCCTCTTTTAGCTTTCTGGCCAGCTTTACGTTGACTTTGTACTGTTCTTTGTTTCCTCGCTTCTGAAACTTGTATTCGTCTTTGCTCATCTCCTCTATCTTAGCTATTTGAACATCACTAAGTTCTCACTGGTTGTCGTTGATCTGCTGCTGAAATGAGCCCAGCTTAGAAGTTATTATGACGTCCAATTGATTCAGTAAACTTCTCTGGCTCTCCCGAATCCTCGCGTCTGTGAGCTGGTTGACGTCGGTGATGATGATTGTTGAGATGATGATAAAGATAATGCAATCAAGAAGCATTTTACATATTGTACTTGGATGTGTGTATATTTTGCCATTGCACACACCTTTATTATGTTTGTGTGTTTAACATACATGATACCTGTTGACCTTAAAAATTATCAGGACAAAAGCATTCATCTTATGATCATGTTTTATTTATGTGTTTTCTGCACAGAGCTGGCCAAGAGTATAGACAGCGACACAGAAGAGTACTTAAAGACAGTGAGAGATCTGAAGCCAGAGCAGCGGTCAGCAAAACTGAAAAAGATCAACGACGCCTTCACCAAGAGCCGAGAGTATGGGGACGACAAGGTTCAGCTTGCTATGCAGACTTATGAAATGGTATAACATCGAATGATTTCGCCCTTTTCACCCCCCGAACCTCCCCCCCCCCCCCCCCCAAAAAAAAATAAATAAATAAAATAAAATAAAAATATATATGATAATAATAATAAATGAATGAATGAATAATTGTAGATAATTTCTTGTGCATGTTTGCTGTCATTCAGCTGTTGGAATGGACATGGACATCACTGTCCGTAGTAGCTTTTCCAGTACGTTGATGGTTTGTTAGAATGTGTTGCTTTCGTAGACATTTTGAGCAGCATGTAGCCCCAAGTACACATTTCAAATTTAGAACAAGAGTTGCAGTGTTCACTATTTTATGTCACAAGTAATGATGAGCTGGGACAACAAATTGCTTTTGTAATTCATCAAAACACAAAGAACAGGCGGCTGCATCTTGTTCATGAAGTATACATAAACATAAAGGAGTGTCTTTCTTTTTTTTTTTCTTCTTTTTTTTTACACATTGAGCCGGACGAAGAAGACTACAATGTATGCTAGGAAAATGAAAATCTGTCGAATTCTCTTTATACATGTATTTTCTTTATATTGCCCATGCTTGACTTCATTTAATATTGTAGTCTTCTCATCCAGCAATGGCAGTACCAAAACATTTAAGAACAATAACGTTTGAATAGATTAATAGATTTTCCTCAAACTTCACTGATGTGTCCTACTATTATCGCCACATTTCCCCAATTCATATTTGAGTTTTATTCCACTTTGAAAGAGAAGTTTCTTTTCTTATTTTTTTGCCAAGAGTACATTTCTGCCTATATCTTCTTGAACATTGCCTTCATCAGGCAAATGTGTCTGCCTTCATGCGGTCTTAAAGTTTTATGAAAACGTCCTATCGATACACCAGTCTAGCGTTAATGAATGGACAGTAGTTAACTGTTAAGCCTGTGCTCAAACAATTTAAGTATGAATGTTGTTGACTTTTTTCGCAGGTTGACAAACACATCAGGAGGTTAGACTCAGACCTTGCTCGGTTTGAACAGGAACTCAAGGAGAGGACACTTGAACAGACTACACCAATAGAGAACAGAGAAAAGAGTAGGTTTTCTCTTTTACTCTCAACCATTCATACCCAGTTGGATGGATTTCCTCAGCAGTATTTCACGCAGGAGCCAGTGCATATTTTTGATTTGTTTAATTAGTTATGCTGATTAATTTCTAAAACTGTAACTAGCCGACATTACAATGATTATAATATACTTGAATCTTGATGTATTTCTGTATCTGTAAGGTAGTCATTTTTTTTTTTCCAGTGGGACATAGTGGATATACAGTCAACCTCGCGTAAGTCAACATAATCGGGACTGAGCAAAACATGTCGACTTACGCGAATGTCGACTTACGCGTAAGTCGACATTTTGTCGACTTATAAATGAAAACTAATTTCACCTGTACAGAGTATAGATTAGGATCACGATGGGGATCGCTACCCAAATCTTATTCATTTTGCCGCCAAAACATGCCTACTGACATCAGCAACAATAATGTTTTAGTTCATGCATAACTAATCTCGCGCGGGTTAGTAACGACAACCCACAATTTCCAAATCTCTAGAGAGATTTTGAGAGAGCGGGATCGGAAACCTAGGCCCGTTTCTAGACACTTTACTTTTTAAGCTTGATTTGAAATATCAAACGCAAATTCCCCAACATTAACTTTGCGATTTAAATTCAAGTGCGTTGATACGAAGATATGCGTGTGATTTCGCATGATTCTGTCGAGATAACTTCAGTGCCGACTGAGTTGAAATATGTGTGATTTTCCTTCCCTAAGTCGCCATATTTGTTCTGTTTAAAATTGGTATTGCCATACTCTGAAAATTGTTCTCGCGCTCCGATTCGTAATATTACTGCTCTGTACGGCGCGGGCCCGTCTAAGATAAAAAGAAGAAGAAAAGTTTGTTTGAAAACGACATCTTTCGGACTACTATAACCTTCGTAAAAACAAACCTCTTTCCATTGTCGGACTAATTTAACTTTGGACTGAGATTTAAACCTTCGGCATAGCGAACTTTAACAATAATTCGTTGTCATTTTTTCATTGACATTTTGTGAAGCAGCATGCGTTTCGGCAGTTTGAAACGTGTGAATGTTGCGATGTCTTTCCCCTGCAAGTGCAGACTAAGTTCGGTCACGGCGAAAGTTCCGTTACGAAATAAAAAATAATGCGAGCCTTTTCAACCATAACTCACTTCCGTAAATTTTGATGCGTTTAAACGCAGTTTCTAGTTTCGGACAAAACCCGCAAGTCTTTTCTCAAACGCTTTTGCTTTTTGAATACACCGTTGCTTGTGATTTGACGGACTTGCATTTGATTTTTAGAGTTGCGTTTAAACGCAATTGAGTTTAAATTTCATACAATTTTCTAGTTTTGTATGATTATCAAACGCAAGTCTTTTCAGCGTTCCGTGTGATTTGATGGACTTGCATTTGATTTTCATAATTGCGTTTAATTTTTAATTTTGCTTACGAAATGAAAAATAATGCAAATCTTTTAAATAACACACTTCCAGAGATGTTTAGAGATGTGTTTAAACGCAGTTTCTTACAGTTTCGTACAAAAACCGCAAGTCTTTTCTGCAACGCTCTTGCGTTTAAATACAGGGTTATGTGTGATTTGATAGACTTGCATTTGATTTTCAGAGTTGCGTTTGATTTCTTATTTTGCTTACGAAATGAAAAATAATGCAAGTCTTTTAAACAATAACACACGGATGTTTAGAGTTGCGTTTAAATGCAGTTTCTTATAGTTCCGTACAAAAACCGCAAGTCTTCTCTGCACCGCTCTCGCGTTAAAATACAGCGTTACGTGTGATTTGATGGATTTGCATTTGATTTTTAGAGTTGCGTTTAAACGCGATTGAGTTAAAAAAAAGTTCCCTACAATTTTCTAGTTTCGTATGATTATCAAACGCACGTCTTTCAGCTTTCCGTGTGATTTGATGGACTTGCATTGGATTTTCAGAGTTGCGTTTAATTTCTAATTTTGCTTACGAAATAAAAAAAGTAATGCAAGTCTTTTCAACAATAACCCACTTCCGTAGATGTATAGAGCTCGACACTAACGGTGGCCCGGTGGCCCGGGGCCACCAAAAATGAAAGTCGGGCCACCAAATTTCAGAAAAGAGCAAATTTGGTGGCCCACCTCGGGCCACCAGAATTTTTTGAAAAGTGTGTCAATAACTTCGTAACTTTTTGCGCCGGAAATGCATAAATGCATGCAGTGAGTGTGCGACTTATTAAAAAAAATGGACTTTTATCAATTTTTTTTTCGGGCCTCCAAATTTTTCTCTCGGGCCACCAAAAATTTGAAATTGATGATTTTGGTGGCCCCATCGGGCCAACGAAAAATAAAGTTAGTGTCGAGCCCTGGTATAGAGATGTTTTTAAACGCAGTTTCTAGTTTTGTACAAAACCGCAAGTCTTCTCTGCAACGCTCTTGCGTTTAAATACATCGTTGTGTGTGATTTGATGAACTTACATTTGATTTTTAGAGTTGCGTCTAAACGCAATTGAGTTTCAGGTTCGCTCAGTTATTTTCTAGTTTCATATGATTATCAGACGCAAGTCTTTTCAGCAACGCTCTTGCGTTTAGATGCAAAAGTTGCGTGTGATTTGATACACCTGCATTTGATTTTTTTGAGTTGCATTATTAGTTGCATTGTAATAAATTTTTTAGAAAGGGCCCAGGTTTTGATACCGCTTCGGAATAATTAACGTCAGAATATTTGGATTTCCAAAACATTTCATGTTCGGATAATGAATACCTACTGGGACATAGTTAAGTGTACAAAATTTTTGCGTTTTGAGAAAAACGAGAGGGAGAAAAGGGGTAAAGTGAACTGCCTTGGGTACTACGTCATGTAATACTCCAGTGTAAATGAGTGTATGCCCTTTCTATTCTGGCATACAAGACAATGGACGCATGGCGCGAACGCTACCGCGATGACGTACATTTGCGAATTACCGAGTAGAAATGCAGCGAATCGGAGCGGGGAAAACAATTCTTTTTCAGAGAATGGCGATAAGATTTTGAGCGAAAAGTTATGTCGACTTAGACGAGGGAATTAACACGTATTTCAGCTCAGTTGGCACTGAAAAATCAGGTCGACTTACGCGAGTTGTCGACTTAGAAATGTCGACTAAGACGAGGAAATTTTCAAGGAATAACAAAGGCAAAAATCGGGACTTTTTTATTGTGTCGACTTAAGCGAGTTGTCGACTTATGCGATGTCGACTTAGGCGAGGTCTACTGTAGTTCCAGCTATAGTACAATATTGATAGAGACAATATCAGCATATTGCTCGGGAAATGCGCTCAAATTCAACTAACTGTAACAGCTGTAGCAATTAAAAGAAGATGGAATGCACCCCAGTGTTTTGTATGTCAAAGCAATGGTCTAAAAATTGCAGTTTAGATATATATTGTAATGCACTGTGTCTTAAGTTCTTATGCATATATTGTACTTGACTGAGCCAACTCAAAAATTATATTGTGAATTGCCTTTACTATTTAGAGATATTAGAATCTATACAAAGTACTCTGTACTGTGACTTTGAAAACAACCAAAGTTTACTGATCTTGACCAGGCACAAAAAAGAAAAGAAAAGAGTAAATTATTATGATGAGTTCGCGTGAGTTGCCACATTTAAAGGTTTGCCAGTACAATAGAAAACGTTAGGATTCTGATTATTCTTTTAAGGATCATAAATTCGCAATCAATGTACTTTATTATCCCTCTGTATAATTGGGGCAAATCTTCCTCTTAAATTTCACTCAGCAGAGCCATGAAAATACAAAGCATTATTTCTTGATCCTCTTTTTAGACTATTTCAGTGTAAATGAATAATTTGGCATGAATATATGTATTGATCTCATCAGAAAAGAAAGGAACAGAGAAGTCGGGGAAGAAGCTGAAGAAGACCGGTAGATCGTCAGATGATGAGACGCCAAAGACATCGAGAAAAAAGCTGAAGACACCTGCAATAGAACCGTAAGAACAGAATAATTTAAGATATTAATGCAACTGATTGACAAATTGCCCTAAATCAATGTACAGTAGGGGCAATATGTCAGTCAGTTGCATAAAAAACTTCATGAATTCGAATAATTTAAGAATCGTATGCGAGGGTTATAGCAGGGCTCCACCCTGACTCTATTTCATGCAAGTCAATTTCTCTCTTTTCATATTTTTACTTGCCTGAAAGAAAATCTACTAGCCTGAAAATGAAAAAAAAATGAAGAAGAAGTAATTGTTTTTGTTTAATCTCAACCACTAAGGTCTTTTTTTTTTGGTGGCATTTGAAGTTTGCTATCTTGAATCTAGGGTTACAAAATACGAGAGTATATAACTGATTGCTCTGTGGAACTTCTTTCAGTTTGATGTATACAGTATGAAAGCTGGTAGCCCTGACTTGAGAAAAGAAAATTGAACGACAAAGAGTGACACATGATTACCTAACATCTTTGATAACATTTCTTTACGTTTTGTGCTTTCAATGTCCATCTTGAAAATATGTAAGATTGTTTTGCAAGCTAATTTGAGCTTATATCTCCAGACATGCGAGAGATATGGAATATGGAATATGGAATATGGAATTGTCAGCCTTAAAGCTTAAACTTAGTGGCATGAATTAACTAAAATAACAGTGATCTCTCAATCTGACACCCATGTTCACTTTCTTCTCCTTTCCTGGCCATCAGAGCGGTCACACCAATCCTCACGTTACCATCGGTCATCAGCTCACCCTCCGACGTGCTGGACATGCCGGTTGACCCCAATGAGCCGACCTACTGTCTGTGCCACCAAGTGTCTTACGGCGAGATGATCGGTTGCGACAACCCCGACGTGAGTGTCCCCACTCCCATTGCTTTTGCAAAGATTCTGTCATTTCTAACACAGTAGCATCTGTAGGATGACTACTGCAACTGATAGTGGGCATAGATACTCAAAGAAAGAATCCATTGATATGAATATGAGGACTATTATATTGGAAGTATCCATCAATTGACTGAGAGAGACAATAAGAGACAATAAAGGGCAAATAGTATGAATATGCGACACTGCACACTGGCACTGGTCCGACTGTCCCTGACCAGTAAAAACCACTGTTGGACTAGTAACTTTTTCAGGAATGGACCAGTAAAACATGGAAAAACTATGTATCCACTGGTTTGACAGACAGGTTGGACCAATAGAAAAAATAGGTCAGTGTGCAGCCTTGGAATATGGAATATGATAGAGCTTATTTTGATTAAGAAAGCTAATGCTTTCTTTCCTGAGGCATGATATTGGTAATTCCACCGCTGAAATATGAAAATCTGTGGTTGTTGCATTATTTTGAAAAATGGGGCAATGTGGTGGTTTATATGATGAATGGACTAAAGTTTCATTCTCCACAATTTTTATACCCCCGCCAAACGAAGTTTGAAGGGGGTATATAGGAATCAGCGGGCGGTCGGGCGGTCGGTCCGTTGCAAATCTTGCGTCGCGAACTACTTCCTCAGTTTTCAACCGATTCCCATAAAACTTGGCACAGATGTGTGCCTTGGGTTGTAGATGTGCAAGACGTATTTTTTGACAGTACCCAAAAGTACGTTGCCATGGTAACGGCATATTATGGGCAAAAATGGGTACAAATCTTGCGTCGCGAACTCCTCCCACAGTTTTTGATCAATTTTTATGAAATTAGGTACAGATGTTCATCTGAATATGTTAATGTGCAAGACACATATTTCCGCAGTGGCAAAAAGTGCGTTGCCATGGTAACGGCATGTTATTGGTAAAATATAGGGCAAAATGCTTCATGGCAAAACTGCTTCATTAGTGTTCTTCCAATTCTCATGGAATTCATATTGAATGTTTGTCTTAGGATATAGGTCAGCATGACACATTTCTTGACAGTGACAAAAAGTATGTTGCCATGGTAACAGCTCACATATTATGAGCCAAAATGATGGAAAATTTTGTGTTGCAAACTACTTCCTCAGTTTTTGCCCAATTTCCATGAAACTTGGTACAGATGTGTGCCTTTGGTTGTAGATGTGCAAGACGCATTTTTTGACGGTACCCGAAAGTACGTTGCCATGGTAACGGCATATTATTGGCAGAAGATCAAGGAAAGATCTTGCGGATTTAACTACTTCCTCAGTTTTTTGACCAAAGCTTATGAAATGTGGCACACACCTTGATCTTGGTGGGAAGATGTGGAAGACATATTTTTCGGACGTGTCGGAAGCTGCATTGCCATGGTAACGGCATATAAATGGCAGAAGATCAAGGAAAGATCTTGCGGATTGAACTACTTCCTCTGTATTCGACTGAAGCTCATGAAATGTGGCACACACATTGGTCTTGGTGGGAAGATGTGCAAGACATATTTTTTGGACGTGTCGGAAGCTGCGTTGCCATGGTAACAGCATATTAATGGCGGAAGATCAAGGAAAGATCTTGTGGATTGAACTACCTCAGTTTTTGACAAAAGCTTATGAAATGTGGCACACACAATAGTCTTGGTGGGAAGATGTGCAAGACATATTTTTCGGACGTGTCGGAAGCTGCGTTGCCATGGTAACGGCATTTAAATGGCAGAAGATCAAGGAAAGATCATTCCTTGGGTAAGACTGTCGTCACGGGGCGGGGGTATTAATCACCTTCAGTGATATTTCTAGTTCTGTTTTGTTTTTACTTGTTATATGTTTGGGGATATTGTTTAGGTGCCAGAAAACCAGTCAGACTGTAGACTGTGCACTGGTTGTCACTTTTTGAGTAAATCTTGTTAACCTGAATGTTCCTTATATTTGCTGTGCTGCTGGAGATTGCTGTAGCATTGTAGCACCTGTAATTGTAGACAATACAAGTTCTGCTGGAAAGGACATATTTTACATCAAAAGGAAGAAGAGTGCAAGATTCTGATAATTCTAAACAGAAAAGTAGTGATCTTTAGGAATGCTTCTAGATAGGTCAGCTGACATTCTGTCCTTCATTTGAGAAAATGATTTGTGTATTGTTTCATTTTTGTTTTTATATCTCTAATTATAGTGTCCAATTGAATGGTTCCACTTTGCTTGCGTCGGTCTTGTCACAAAACCGAAAGGAAAATGGTAAGTTTGTACTGATTTATGTACAGTGGACTCCCGTTACAAGGAAGTCCTTGGGACCCGCAGATTTCTTTCGTCATATATGAAATATTGTTATAACCGAACAAATAAACAATGAAAACACATAGAATGGACAATGTTGCGGCCTGAATTTTGACTTCGTTGTGACCGGAATTTTGTTATAACCGTGTTCATTATAACGGGAGTGCACTGTATTAGTTTTACCATCATTTCAATCCTTCAGTTCGTAGGATTCTTAATGTATCATAATGCCACCAACAAACCAAGTTTCTAATTTTTTGTAATAAGATGTTATCAAATGAAGTTTTTGAGTGAAGAGTGATGTACAACCAAACTGTTTGCACCAATTTAATTTGTCTAATTATCACTATTTCTCCCAATCCGTTGATGCTCATTTGTTTTCATATATTTTTTTAGCACATCTCCATCACTCACTACATGAAACACATGAGCTGGGATGGGCAGAGATGCCAACAATTTATTTTTTTTCCTGCTTTTTTTACTTCCTTTGTATTTTGCCCAAAAATAGTGCAAGTTTCATGGAAAATACTGTTTTCCCCAAATTGTGTTACTACTCATGCCCAATACAGCAAAAGTTAAGAATACTATTTTCCACCAAAAGTATGCCTTTTCGGCCCTCAAAATGCAGCTATACTTATTACAAGATTGACACCCCTGTACATATCAGGTGAACAAAATCAATGCTGTCGGTAGAGTTCATAGAGCCCAGTTATTGTACATTCTTAGTCTGAGGTCATGCTGCAAAGATTTGATTCTACATACGTGTTCACTGTATGTTTTCACTTTTTCGCCCTTCCTCTGTTTTATCTTTTTACAGGTTCTGTCCCAGATGTTCACCGGAAAAGAAGAAGAAATAACACCTGCTGCAATATTTGTTGTTTGTTTGTGTTTTTGTTCATCAATTATTATATTTGTACATATTTTGTAAATAGAGAAAGATAAAGTATTGAGGCTATTAGCAAAAAAAAAAAAAAAAAAAAAAAACAGAACAGACAATAAAGTATTATGAATTGTATATGGTTCTATAAAAGCACAAACATGTAAAGTGCTTTTACACGCTTTCATATGCAGACTGCTCATGCAGAATAAAAATTTGTAGTCGGTACTTAACTCCAAGCGGTATCATTCTCTCGCAAGCTTGTTTTTTTTAATTTGAGATAGACAAGAGTGAGATTGCACACCACTGGTTGACTTGGCAGGTTTGATGCATAAGCAATGCGAGACTCAAATTTTGGTTTTGGCTTTTAGTGAGAGCTTCTTACCTAAACATTCTCCCTGAGACAAATGCCCTTCAAACGAATACCATTGCCTTGCTTCTGATAGGAAAGGATCATCATCTGTAATGTACTTGATATTGTCTGCAATGTTATCAAGTCATCTTCCAAAATAATGCTATTAAGATTTTATTTGTGGCTTGATACCACTTTCTTGCTTGTTCTGACCCTGCATCCCAAAATGCCCCTTCCTCTGTGGTCATTTGCTTCATTATTCTGAAAAAAAAAATGCAGAAACCATTTTAAAATGCCAACTGGAGTGGAGATTAAGCACTGTCAGAGCTGGTTTGAATACAGGCAACTTCCGTTATAATGAAGTCCTCGGGACCAGCGGTTTTCTTTCGTTATGTCGAAATTTCTTTGTAGCTGAACAGTATAAGTACATAAAGATGTATAGATGATAATTTTGGACCTGAATTTTTACTTCATTGTAACAAGAGTTATGTTATTAACTGTTCATCATAGTGGGAGTGTACGTATTGGTATGTATCCAGTCATTGGGGTAATGATAGTCTGTAAAGCGTATTGAAATTCTTAACAAGTCTGAAATGCGCAATACAAAAACCAGCGATTATTATTGTTATTATCAATGATAAGACAGTACCACGTAGATGTAGATTCTGTGAGCTAAGTTTTGTGTTTGCCAGAGAGAAAAACAAACGTACATTGATAGCGTATCAATTAATCCTTGTCCTGTGTTATCAGGCATGCTGGTTTGATATGCTGTGCGGGGTTATACATTTCACTTTTAATTTAGGCGAGACTTGGATACTGGTGTTCCTATCAGCTGTGTGTATGCGTCACACAAATGACCAATTAGTTTAAAGTCTTCAAATGAACTTATGGTGAAGAGTTATGTCTGGCATGCAATATACAGTCAAACCTGCACTTTGCAACCACTCAAGGGAAACATGAAAAGTGGCCTCTGTTAAAAGGTGGCCTCTGTACCCAGGTTTGTGGCTAATTTGCATATATATTGTGATACTGTCTGTAATAGGTGTCACATAATTCTTTATCCCTTATACACACCTTGATGGGACAGGCCATTACTGGTAATCTTTTCCCAGTCACACATGTGTGCGAAAGACAATATTTTCATTCTAATATCTTGTATGCTTCTCTTGGTTGTCAAAATTGTTTTCCTAAAAATTAACTCTGTTGTGCAAGATGCAGGAATTTGCTGAATGGATAGTTATAACTTGATAAGTATGCCAACAGTCAGTGTTCAGTGTATAGTGTGTGGCCACTTAATATACATGTATAATGTATAACCCATGGGAGACAAATTAGGTGGCTGCTGTGTGCAGGTTCCAACACTAAATCTCTCTGCTGACTTTTGGAGTAGCTGCATAAAGCAGATGGTCTGAATTGCTGTGTGCACAAGTATGGTACAAAGTAACCGGACCAGCAACCCCAACGCATGGTTAACAGCGCCCCGTGCCGGAATTAGGTACAAAGGAACCTTGCTATATCAAGCTGCCTGGGATGACTTAAATTTCCTAGTTACAGCTGATATCTCACTATGTCTGACCTTGTTATAACAAGTTTCCACCGTGTGCAGTATGATGGTACCAACCCTTTTACTCCTGCGTTGACCCATTTGTTTGTATATTCACCGTGTAAACATTCCTTCGATGCCTCAGAAACCCAAGCATTACCAAGAGAAAAAAACTTGTTACAGTGGACCATGTGTTGCTTGTTTATGATGCATAGATTGGGGTGTGATACAGTGCAGTCATACGGTTTTCGTATGTAGAAATGGCCATCATGAAAAGATGTAGGTAGTTGCACAAAGTAATGTGTAAGCCAAAGGTGAAAATGAAAACACTTTGCTTCCAATATAGACATTGCAGTACAGTGATTTCATCAAAGAGAAACAAACGAGAACAAAACTTTTAGGGTCTTTAGGCTTACTTAGTGTCATTTTGCTGTTTAACCATTGTAAAGAACAGTCTTTTGTCATGGGATGTGGCAGAGGGGCCATTTTTGTAATGGTATATGATGCATTGCAACTTTTTGCTGATTTCTGGTTAGATTGTTTATTGAGGTATATACAACAGGCTTGAAATGGTGCTGCTTTTCTTTCATTTTGTCCCCCCCCCCTCCCCCTCCTTTATGAAACAGATGCAGACATGTAAACTCAAAAAGCATTCTGTACAGAGAAATCAGAGACTTAAGTACATGTAGCATCTTGGGTATTCTAGGCATCCCAGATTGCATGAAATTAATGGCTTTCTGGTGTAGTCTGCCCTACCGTGGCAAAAGGAAGCATGTGACATCATATCTGATATTGAGACATTATTTTAGATTAGATTCCCAAAGCAATGTTTGTTACTTAGAGGCTGGGTTTTGAGTGGAAACACTTCTTCTGTTTAGATATGTAGATCATAATGTCAACATGTTGATTTGATGTTAATGTAAATGACATATCTATATTTCATTATATATTTTAATCCTATATGAGAAGTGACATATATATTTCATTTGCCTCCCTTTGCAAAAAGAATGCAGGGTTGCGGTTTTGATGTCATATTCACATGGATGTGAGGTTTTACACTGAAAATTACTGCTTAAGGAAGTACTGTATTCCTGTCTTCAGCCACTTTGTCTTTTTAAGTAGTACTTTGTATAAAGGTCTGAATTACCAACCTGTACAATATACCAGCATGTGAAAAAAATATATTATTTTCAGGGTTGCAGAAGGAACACAAGTTTGAAAGAGATTGTAATGTTCTTGAAAACAGATTATTATTGAAAACAAAACTAACATTATACGAGAAATGCAAGCGAATTTGAAAGTAGAATGAGGATAATACAGGTGTATATGAATAGAAATTGAAAATTCTCTAGAGACAGAAGCATTTGCAAGTTACAATGTCAAAAAAAGAAAAGAAAAAGAGGTGTCAAATTTCATGCCTTGTAAGTGGAAATTGAATCATAACCGACCAGTGGACCTCTGCCAAAACAAACGGACATCTAATCCCATATTCCTGACTTGGTATAATTAGTCGTAAGAAAATGTCACTACAGCTGTATTTACATTTGTGGTAGGTACATTGAAAGAAAAATTTTGTGCAAACCCTGTATAATGAGAGAGAAGTTGTCTGTGGAGTCTGAAATGCATGTGCTAGGTATCATGACACAAAATCTTACAGATGGAGTGGCTTACAAATAATATTGTTCATAGATTTCCTGTATTTTATGGTTGAGATGTTCATTAAAATATATTATGAGCTACTGAAATGACTTGGACCAAGTTGTGCTCATTCCTTTGAGTGAGTGATGTTGGACGTATCAACTACATAATTTGAGGATGCTGCACACAGATGCTCACACATGTTGTACATATTCAGTGTTTTTAAAGTCTTTCACTACACAAGGGCCGTACGAAATTTTAAAATTTCCATGCGGCGTAACATTGAAATACTGCAGGTAACAATGTGTTATGTACATGGCCAGTGGATATATTGCATATTGGGAAATCTTCCTCAATGTGCCCGCTTTATACTCTGAGAAAAAAAGGACATGTGGATTGAATGAATGTAGCACCATTAGTAGAACACATCAGTGAAAGTTTGAGGAAAATCAGACAATCTGTTAAAAAGTTATGAATTATTTAAGTTTATGTGTAGTCACTGCTGGATGAGAAGACTACTACAGTGTACAGTTCATGATGTCACATGCGTAGAGCGATATAAGGAAAATATGAAGAGAATCCTCAGAAATTTTCATTTTTTTTTTTTGAAAAGCACACATTTTATATATTTTACATGCAAAATTGAAAGGAACAAAAAAAAAAAAAATACGGTTTTCTTTTCGGTTGTTGCAACAACTTGACAACAATGTGTGAACAGAAAGAAGTGAAAAAAAAAAGAAAAGAAAAGAAAAAGAAAGAAAAGACTAAAAAATCTGAAGGGGCTTGTCCGGGAATCGAACCCGGGGCCTCTCGCACCCAAAGCGAGAATCATGCCACTAGACCAACAAGCCTCATTGAATATGAAGATGCTACAAATACAATATATAGTCAATATCAAGTGCCTGCGTTCCCAATGTTTTCTTTAGCGGGATTAGTTCATGTTCCTTTTGAGGGTTCTTAGCTTCGTATGATGAGTATTTCTGTAATTGTAACAAATTTACGTGCTTCAAGGGATTAGATTCATTTGAATCTTAGAAAAATTATTCATTGAATTCATATTATAGTAGATTCTATGCACTGTATGCTCTAAAAATCTACAAACTTTGTTATAAATTGCAGCAAGTCATCAGAAATACCCTATTATTAGAATGGATCAACCTTCACATCTCATGCGTGATGTACACAGATCAGTGGGCATACTGGAACGTGTGTAACGTTGGGAGTCATGCGCCTCCTGACTTACAATGTATATGTGTGTGTGAATGCTGCTAGCTAGCGCCGCCATAGCCAGCGCAGCTCATACTTGACTCACCGTGCGTACCGTGGATGCGATAATCTCATGAATATTCAGTTCGGGTATCATCATCGCCGGGGAAATCATGGCGAACCATCGAAGGATCCATCCTTTTCACAACAAATGCGGAACACTAATTTCACTAAGTGATGGCGATAAAACAGCTCGTCGTAACGATTGTAGGCAGGAATTCAACAATGGACTTGTGTTTAGTAAACGTCCATTAAGAGATGGAGAAATTTTTGAAGTCAGAATTGACGAAAAGGTTCGTATCATTATTTTTATCACCTCTGTCCTTCTTAGTCAACTAAGAGAATTAGAACAGTCATTACAGTCCCACATATTGGAGATAATGTAAGCTGACCTCTGAGCTGAGGTCATCAAAGCTGATCACCATCTGCATCTGGGAACAGTTTAGTGCTATGTTTGGAACCTCCAAGAATGTGATGTATGATGAAAGTCGAGTCCAACTCAACGTTTATTTAGGTGCGTGCAGATTTGAAGATATGGACCTCGGGTTTACAATTTTGCTACTGTGCTGGTCAGTGCTGGTGGGGTGGCTACAGTGTAAATTTACAGACTAACTGTAGTGTAGTGTTAGGTTCTACAGTAAATTTAAATTTATTTAATTTAGAAACATGAGAAAACTTATTTCATGTCTAACGTGAGAATAGATCTATTTTTATGTCATTATTTTTCACATTGTCTGTCACCATGCCATGTCCATCACTCCATCCATGACCATGTGTCTGATTGAAATTGATTCTTGAATCTTTGGTTTAATTTTGGAAGCCACTAAGCTGGAAAGAGCAATCAATGGCAATGCATTTGCAAAGACAGATCATGATTTATTATGGTTATTTTATGTCATGTGTATGACCTATAATATAGATCTAGTAAAATAGTAGTGTGAGATCTGTATCCACACATCAGTCCGGGAAACCCGCTCATGAGGACCGCTCCCGCGTACGAGGACTGCCCCGCCTCATGAGGACCGCCCCCACGCCTCATGAGGACCGCCCCCATGCCTCATGAGGCCCGGGGGGAACGCCTCATGAGGCCCCCCTATTCACTTCTATTCATCTCACATCTGACGTATAAATTGTCGCAACTTTGCACGGTGATTTTTTGTTACACACACATGTCCACTATCCATGATGAAAAGAAGAAAAAACAAAAAACAAAAAACACACGTGTTTTAATGGGCGCTCTGCATCGGTTGATTAAAACTCGATTTTTGAAAAAAAAAACATATAGGATTTTTTCTTCTTTTCATCATGGATAGTGGACATGTGTGTGTAACAAAAAATCACCGTGCAAAGTTGCGACAATTTATACGTCAGATGTGAGATGAATAGAAGTGAATAGGGGGGCCTCATGAGGCGTTCCCCCCGGGCCTCATGAGGCATGGGGGCGGTCCTCATGAGAGGTGGGGGCGGTCCTCATGAGGCGGGGCAGTCCTCGTACGCGGGAGCGGTCCTCATGAGCGGGTTTCCCGGACTGACATAACGCAAGTTCACAAACACTTTAAACTGAACAGCAGACCGGCTTGGTAAGGCATGGTTGTGGTTGCACAGCACGCATAACAATACTATTATGACTGCTGAGTCTACGACTGAGAAACATCTGATATTACTGATGTGGTTTGTAGAGGTCTAGAGAAGAGGTCTAAAATTCTACAGCTGGTATAGATCTAGGCCAAGCAAAGAAGAAGAACTTCTTGTGTGTGTGAACGAGGGCTCAAGCAGTGTGCAATGTTATGTACATATGTAGATTTAGATTCCATATTTTAAAATGTGTTTCAATTCCTTTTCTTCTAGCTTGATTTGTATCTAAATACTTCATTACTAAATTGTTATTTATGTCTGGAGCCTCTCGCTTCGTAGTTTGTATATCAGGATTTGCTTGAGTTTCTAATACTATAATAGATTCCATTCAGACATGGTTCTTGGATAGTTGGATGTATGACATGCAATCTGGAGAAGCCCTGATCTCTGCACACAGCAGTCTAAATCTTTGTGATATTTTGTTGCAAGTTGACCGGTTATGTCGTAATGTTGTAATTAACTCTTTTATGCAGCAATAAGAAGCTCTTTGATATCTTTAAGCCAATCTGAAAAGTTCCTTCAGCCAAACTGACAAGTTACCTGGATGAAATGAATGAAGATCATGAGAATTTACTTATATTGCCCAAAATGATAGCAATTTGTGATTTTCGAAATTGAAATCAGTTGGTTTAGTGTTATTATTGTTGCTAGATCCATTCTGGCCCAACTAGTGCCAGAAGTGCATACAGTCCTGTTTCTTACTGAAATCTTATACCCCTTACTGTAATCTTATACCCCTTTCATAAACTCAATTAGCGGTATGAGAATAAGATCTGCATCAGTTGTAGTTGTTACTGCAGTAAATGCAATCTGTTTTGATGCAAAAAAAAAAATGAGTAACAATTTTGCTAGGGATGCTCATTTATAGTATCATATTCATCACAGTTTTTCAAGTCGGAACATGGACTAGAAATGCTCTTTAATGACAAAAAGTTTCTCCCATCTTGGGGCTTTGCCTTGGTCTTAATCATCCAATGCAGGTTGAAACTTGGAGTGGGTCGATCGAGATTGGAGTCATATCTCTGGACCCGGAAAACCTTGAACTGCCTGCTAGTGCCACGGCCCTATGCGAGGGCTCCTGGATTTTGTCAGGATGCACAGTGTTGCGCAACAGCGAGTCAATCCTGGATGAATACAGCTGCGACCTTGACGCGTGTGCAATCGGAGATCGGATCGGTGTGCAAAGGACACGTAGCGGAGAGCTCCATATCCATTTGAATGGAGTCGATAAGGGTATTGCAGCATCAAATGTGCCCAGGAAACTCTATGCTGTGGTGGACCTGTACGGGAAGTGCACAAAAGTGACAGTTATCAGCTCACAGAGGCGAGGTAAAACTGTAACTTGGCCCTCAAAATCATTGTGCAGTTGAATGTCTCCAGATAGTGATTAGTTTCCTTATATGTAATCCTGTTATTCATATCATCGTACTTCAACCATATAAAGCTATGTTGTTGTGTTTTGTTGTATAGACAAAGTAATGATCTAAACCTGTAATGAACACATGCATAGCAAAGCATTAACCCTAAAAGGGCCTGGGCAGGGGCGGAATCTGCCGCCCCAACGTTTCACACTATAATTTATTAATGCAAGAATGCTTCATTACAAGGCTTCTTGACTTTCTTTGTTCAAGTCTTGTGCAACTTTTGAGACCGAATTTGCAACATCCACGCATACTTTTACGAAACCACGCCCATTTTTTTTTTTTTGTAAACTGCGTGTCATCATCCCAAAGCGGGCCGAATTTTGTGGTTTTGTGTACTTTTTACTATTAATCATTTTGATTGATTAATGCTATGCTTATTATGGTAGAAAAGTGGTCAGTGACAATTTCCAATATGAAAACACAGAAAAAAAAAAACACAAGTAGAAAAACAAAGATATTACAAAAATAATGAAGTACATAAGAATAGCCCATGACTTTTGGAAGTTTTTATGATAAATACAATAGTTGAATATATGTTAAAAGTGATATAAACCAAAAAGTAGAGTCTCAATGCTCTTAATTAGGCTTAAATAAGATATTGGGCTTAATTTGCATAATTGATTAATAAAAATTAGAAATTGATAACTTCAAAATAACTGTAATACACAATCTTGTAAATTATGATGTGGTTTTGTCATGCCTGCCAAATTTCATCATGATGCAGATGGCCAGGACCTTGGGGGGGGGGGGGGGGGGGGGGGGGAGGGGTGGAATCAGCCCCCTCCAGTTAGATATCTTACAGTCCAAAAAGCCTGGCATGATTAGGGTTTCAAAACCCTGCACAAATACAGTACTTTGGGTACCAGTAAAAATCTGTCAATACCAACACCTTGCACTCAGTGTGAATTAGGTTAATACATGTCAATATGCAGTTCACATGGTTTTCTTGTTTGGAGAAGAAAATGAATATGCTATAATTTTTTTGCCTGCAATGTTAGGACTTTGTGCAATTCATTCTTTATCTTTTTTATTCAGAGAGGAAACAGATCTCAGTACACATCATCTTGACATTGTTGTCAAAGATGAAAGCAACTTGTCACATGTTTGATTAAATTTTGACAAACGGCAGTCAGTAAATGTCAGATACTGATTTCTTTGCTAATATGCTATTTGATAGATAAGAGCAGCGATCTTTTTCCTGAAACTGCTTCTGAGCACCATATTTTATTACACATTTTGGAGTGAAAGTTACAATATCCTTAAATATTTGTGAGATCGTGGCAACTGAATTTCCTATGAAATCAAGAGTGTTCACAGTTTTTGAGTAATTGCTATAATTAGCATCTATAGAACCTATTAACTCAAGGGTAGTAAACATTATGTGTATTTTCTTTTTGGGTGTCTTTTGGCTCTTTTTTTTTTTTCAGTAATACACAATCCTATTATACATTTGTATCCTTTTCCAAGCAAATCTTTGAATTGAATATCATCTATTCTTTTTTATCCATTATTTGGGTTTGAGATTTGACTTCTTTAAAATGATTTTAATATGATGAAAGATTGAGTGGGGAGGGGCATTTTCAAAGAATCTCCAAACATATTAAGCAGCTATTTTGATTGCCTTATAAGATGTAAACATGGTGGATGATTGTTTTGGTTATTTATGTTTGTCTGTTTTGTTTTATTTTGTTTTTTAAATCTTGGAGGACTGTATGCCAGTGAAGGCATGGTATCAAACCAAGAACTCGAAGGTTTGGACTCCTCCCATGACACGGACACAGACACAGATGACACATATGGGAATTGCATTGAAATGGGACCCATTGAGGATGATGACGATGAAGAGGAAGATGAAGATGAGGAGGAGGATGAAGAGGAGGACGATGACGATGAGGAAGACGACGATGATGACGATGAAGAGGAGGAGGAAGAAAGTTCGGTGGACGATGAGGACAATGACAGCTGCGACGATGGCGACAATGAAAATGACGAGGACATGAACAAGATCGAGCAGGACTCGGACAGTACGGAGTCTGGAGAGCCGGTGGCTATCGCCTCGGCATCGCTGAATTCGCCGCTCTGCTTCCACTCTCGGCATGGCACGATGATCCGCCTGAAGAATGCACAGAAGACAGCCGAGAGGACGAATGCAATGGATGAATTCAACAATGGTGTGGTGATCACCAACAGGCCTCTCAGAAGCAATGAAATCTTTGAGGTGAGTGGTAATGAGTAGTCAGCTAGTGTATCATTAGGTGAAAGAGATTACTGTATATATAATGATGCCATATATATTTAAATAGCAATTTCAGTTTTTCTAAAATAGGGACTTCAGACAATTTTGTGAATGGTTAAATTTGCGATCGTAGAGTAGAGGGCTGAATGGAGAAATATATGCGTGTACTTGACATTCATGTCTGGATCAGAGTTAGTATGTTAGCGTGTATTTTGATTTGCAAATAGCACATGACTCGCAAAATTCCCAAAATAAAAACCTCACAGAATATTCAGTGTATACAGTATACCATTTCTCATTTATAAAGCATACTACATGTAAAAGTGACATAATGTGTATATTCACCAGTATGATCTCCTCCTGTTGACGACCTCTACAAAATTTGTTTGCAAGAGCCAGCTGTCCTCAAGTGTGTCTTGCAACAATTTTTTTTAGTGATGTATGCACACTTGCTGTGGATTTTTTAGCTCACCTGAGCCAAAGGCTCAAGTGAGCTATTGCGATCGCCCTTCGTCCGGCGTCCGTCGTGCGTCGTGCGTCGTGCGTCGTGCGTCGTCCGTCGTCCGTCGTCCGTCGTCCGTCGTGCGTCGTCCGTCGTGCGTCATGCGTAAACTTTTTACATTTTCATCTTCTTCTTGAAAACCCCAAGACCGATTTTCATCAAACTTGGCAGGTAGCATCCCTAGGGGGTTAGGAACTCAATTTGTTAAAATGGGCACCATGACCCACCCAGGGGGCCCCCAGGGGGGCCCAAACCCCCCAAAATTAAGGAATCTTTAAAAATCTTCTTCTCTAGAACCAGAAGTGATAGAGCTAAGTTAATACTATGAGTTAGTTCATTGATGACTGTAGTTTCAAGTTTGTTCATGGCAGAATCAGGGATGCCCCCCTTGGGACCCAGGGGAGGGGGGTGGGGAGGGGTTCTAATGGGGCCTAAATTGTACATTTTCATCTTCTTCTTGAGAACCCCATGACCCATTTTCACCAAACTTGGCAGGTAGCATCCCTAGGGGGTTAGGAACTCAATTTGTTAAAATGGGCACCATGCCCCACCCAGGGGGCCCCAGGGGACCCCCAGGGGGCCCAAATCCCCCAAAATTAAGGAATCTTTAAAAATCTTCTTCTCTAGAACCAGAAGTGATGGAGCTAAGTTAATACTATGAGTTAGTACATTGATGACTGCAGTTTCAAGTTTGTTCATGGCAGAATCAGGGGTGCCCCCCTTGGGACCCAGGGGAGGGAGGTGAGGAGGGGTCCTAATGGGGCCTAAATTGTACATTTTTATCTTCTTTTTTAGAACCCCATGACCCATTTTCACCAAACTTGGCAGGTAGCATCCCTAAGGGGTTAGGATCTCAATTTGTTAAAATGGGCACCATGTCCCACCCAGGGGGCCCCCAGGGGGGCCCAAACCCCCCAAATGAAGGAATCGTTAAAAATTTTCTCTAGAATCAGAAGTTATACAGCTAAGATAATACTATGAGTGAGTACATTAATGACTGTAGTTTCGAGTTTGTTCATAGGAGATCCAGGGGTGCCCCTCTTGGGGGCAGGGGTGGGGGGGGGGGGGGTTGGTTAGGAAGGTCCAAATGGGGGACTGAATCGTACATTGTCATCTTCTTCCTGAAAACCTCATGATAGATTTTCGTCAAACTTGGCAGGTAGCATCCTTAGGGGGTCAGGATCTCAATTTATCAAAATGGGCACCATGCCCCACCCAGAGGGCCCCAGGGGGCCCCCAATTCCCCAAATTAAGGAATCTTTAAAAATTTGGGCCTTTATTGTACATTTTCATCTTCTACTTCAGAATGCCTGGTCAAATTTTGGTAGAGCTGTGAATAATTTAGATTAGTGACTGCGTGAAAGGTGAACTTGCGATACTCAGGTGAGCGCTAGACCCGCGGGTCTCTTGTTATTTTAGAGAGAGAGAGAGTGATTCTTGATATCTGTTTTTGGAATGGAGTGTGTTTAAAAGGAAACCATACAGTGTAGTGTGTATGGCTTCAGTGGTGACATTTTGTAGAGCTGCTTTCAGCCCATGATGTAAAATCTTGAATTGGCCAAAGTCAACGAAAGTTGTAATTGTGGTAAATTGGACTTGTGGCTGCTTTGATTTGAGCACGCAATATCTTTTTTTTTTTAATTGTTTAGGAATTGTCAAAGATTGAGGCTGTACGTTGCAAGTTTATACTGATATAGATATCTTCAGTACCATTAAGAGTAATGCAAAGAAATGTATTGATTACTGTAAATGTAGAGAAATTTTTGCGTATTTCGTGCCATTTCAGCTAGCGCGAATTCTGAAATGCGCGAAAATATTTTCACAATTTTCTCTGCACATTTTGAATACCGGGTAGGTTGACAACTGCACAGCATGAATTCAAGAACCCTCGAATATGTTTTTGAGCAGCTCAGCGGGAAAAATCGATCATGCGAAAATGTATGAATATCACTCAACATAATAAAACTGTTTGTATGCAGTCCTGTTGTATGCTTTAGCAACATTTATAGAAAGGTACTGTTATGCTTAATATTTACATACGTCAACATTGAAATACGTATTATATGCTTGTTTCAAAATCAGTCTATCTCTACACATACAATATAATAGAAATAAATTTTTCTTTTCCTACAGCCTAGTAACAAAGCATTTCATTCACCTCTTTGCTCCCATTAAGTTCCTGAGACAGAAATTCACTTAGTTGTCGCTAGGTAGGGCAAGCCTCTGGCAAGCTTTGTAGTGGTTAAGGGCAACTTTTGCGAACAAAACATGCAAACATTAGCAAAACAGTCTGTTTGATAAGTATGTCTATATTGACACCTGACAGTGAAAATCCCTTTCAGTTACATGTTTCCAAGATGACATTACCAGAACTGCCAAGTACATTGTATCCCTGATTCTGCAGGAGGCTCCTTGAAAACTTAATTTCATTTCATGTCTCTGATTTATGTATTATTTTTTACCATTGAGATGCATGTACCATGCAATTATCTCCCTGATGCTCCATGGAATCTCCCTGAACAGTTTGCTGTGTCAATGTTAGCAGCCCTGCAATGAAAATGGGAGGGAGAAAAACTTTAAGTGTCAAGAATTGATAAGCATTAATAATTCTTGAATGACTCCTCTTTTGAGATAAGATAACATCAAAATATTGCAAGTGCTTAGACTATACTATGTGTAATACATTGTAGCTGAAGACAAGCTTGTACAAGCTACCCTTACATTGTAGGTTCTGTGTTCAGGCAACAATTGTATTTCCCGGTATGTTACACAGCATCAGCCGCCACTGCCATTTCACATACATTACATGTAAATATGTGTACACATGATGTGCTGCACTTCTAGCCATGTTTCTTCATAGATTTTATTCCAATTTAGGATGAAGATGGGATATCAGCAAAAAACATCTAGCCGCCTGTAACTTTTGATGATAGCACCCTTGCTTGGTTTATTTATTTATTTTTTTTCAAGGGTCTCCTTTCTCTGTACTGGCCACATTTCTTGACCTGATTTCATTCAGGTTTTGTACAGAGGTGTATCATCATCAAATCTACTAGTTTTGCCATGCTGCCCCCAGGATGTTCCACCTTGTTAGTGGGTCAAGGGCCGCCATCATGTTGTATTTCTTGTGTACTTACACATGCTGTACCATCCACATTTCTTGATGATTTTTTTTTTTGAACTCATATAGAATCGGCATCATAGTGAAATTTAGACCCCTGATGTTTCTGGTAATGCTGTTCCCATTGTTCTGCCTTTTATAAGGTCAAGATCATATTTTGGTGGGTATCTTGTGTGTGCCATACAGGACTTGATGGACATAGTTGAAATCTTTTACTCAGGTGTATATGATGGTCAAATGTGGGCTCCTGTTAATTTTGATGATGTTGCCTCAGTGCTCCTTTTTTTTAGCTAACCTGAGCTGAAGGCTCAAGTGAGCTATTGCGATCATTCTTCGTCTGTCGTCCGTTGTGTGTAAACTTTTTACATTTTCATCTCCTCGAAAACCCCTTGATGGATTTTCACCAAACTGGGCAGGTAGCATCCCTAGGAAGTTAGGATCTAAATTTTTCAAATGGGCACCGTGCCCTCCTGGGGGGTCCCAGGGGGCCCACCCCCCCCCCCCCCAAAAAAAAAAAAAAAAAAAAAATAAAGGAATCTTTAAAAATCTTCTTCTCTAAAACCGGAAGTGATAGAGCTACACACATGTAAGTTATTACTATGAGCTAGTACATTGATGGCTGTAGTTATAAGTTTGGTCATGGCAGATCCAGGGGTGCCCACCCCCCCCCCCCCACCCCTCTTGGGGCCCAGGGGAGGGGATGGGGAGGCCAAAATGGAGGCCTAAATTGTACATTTTCATCTTCTTCTTGAAAACTCCATTCATGATGGATTTTCACCAAACTTGGCAGGAAGCATCCCTAGGAGTATAGAATCTCAGTTTGTTCAAATGGGCTCCATGCTCCCCCTGGGGGCCCTAGCCCCCCCCCCCCCCCCATTAAGGAACCTTAAAAAATCTTCTCTAGAACCAGAAGTGATAGAGCTAGAATTTATAGTGTTCTCAGGAGTAAGTATATCGATGACCATAGTCCAAAAAGATTCAAATTTGTTCATGTCAGATCCAGGGTTGCCCCCCTTTGAGCCTGGGGGTGGGGGGGGGGGGGGGGGGGGGGAGAAGAGGTTCCAAAAATGGGCCTTAATTGTACTTAATAATCATAATATTCGTCTTCTTCTTGAGAATGCATGGTTAAATTTTCACCAAACTTGGCACATATTATCACTTGGGTGATAAAATATTAATATGTAATTTGTACAACACAGACAAAACCCCCAAATTAAAAAATCTTTTCAAATCTTTTCTAAAATTTTAAATTATGGTAGTGCTAGATGCGTACTACAGCTGTACGTGGAAGGTGGATTTGCAATACTCAGGTGAGCGCGAGACCCCTGGTTCGCTTGTTTAAAGGGTCAAAGGTCATATTTAGATTGCAGGCTTATACACACTGTACTTGCCACACTTTTTACTGTTTTTGTTTTGGTTTTTTTTGTTTTTTTTTGTTTGTTTGTTTTTTCTTCACCTTCATTGCATGGCAGTGGATATTTTTAGTTCCAATCTTTTTCAATATCACTTCTAATCCAGAATCAAAGGCCTTGAAAATTGAGAGTGAGCTGTATGCAGTGAACGAACATGAAGCTGCTCATTAGTAATGATATAGTCCAATCCCTAGAAGTGCATCATTGTCTATATTTTTATATCGGTAGGGCCATCAATAAGCCTTCTTTCTTGTGTGCCAATTGTATATTCAGCCTGTTTAAAGACTTTCACCAATGAATACCTAGTAGTGCTTTGCATTTCTCAAGTGTTTTCCCTCTCTCTACCCTCTTGTTTAATGAAATGACTCAGCAACCTACAGTTGTACGACCAACTTGTACATTTCATGTGAAGCAAATTACAGCAGAAACCTTCATGATGCAAGCGGGACTAATACTGTCCATTTGTCTAGATTATGTGTATTTAAATGATTGAGTGGATGTGTGCTGAGTGAGTGAGTGAGTGATCAGTGTGTGTGTGTGTGTGTGTGTGTGTGTGTGTGTGTGTGTGTGTGTGTGTATTTGTGTGTGGTGTGTGTGTGTAATATACTGTATGCAAAAGTTTTCATGATTGTGTCCCTGTTCAGTGATTTGTTTTTTTTTCAGCATTGTGAAGGGAAACTCTCACCTTGAAAAGAAATTAATAATTCATATCAGTAATCATGGCATCCAGATGTTTTAGTCATATAGGTTGTGTCTCTAGAGAGTGACACATTAGTAATGTAGTATGTACATGTATGTAGGGCCTACTTGGCCATTCATTCTGTAGAGATGGTCAATAAAGGCAAAGCATTATTACAAATAAATACATTTTTTTCTCACCTACCCCTTTTGGTAGTTGGGCAAGGATCAGGTACCTTTTGTACTTTCCAACAGGCAAGTGCACACTTGCCCAATGGTAAGTTTTTGTTGCCTGGGCAAGTGGGCAAGTACAACCATGTAGATTTGCAGGATCCTGATATTCAATGTTTTGGTACTTAAAAGCCATGATTTAAAAAAAAAAATCATTGGCCATTATACTGATACTTCAGATTCATCAATGTTACATTGCTGCTGCCATTACAGAGTATGTCACATTTGTGTTCGCGATACTGACATTTCTCGTCTGATTTTCGTCATAAGTCAGTATCGAGGTGTATCAAAAAAAAAAATCTAGCTGCCTTTATCTTTTTGGTGATAGCGCCCTCATTTGTTCTGTTTTTATACACAGAAAGCTTGATTATTGAGGGTCTGCTTGTGTGCGCTCTACTAGCCTCATTTTGTGAAGGATTTTCTTCATATTTTGTACTAGATATATATTTATCATGTAAATGTAGCCAAATAACATGCTGTAAGGCAGAGATTTCGCACAACCCGGGGGATACATAATTTCCATTGCTTGACCGCAGACATTTGTAGATTATAGGGCATTTTACAATGTATTTTTCTCTAGCTTACCCTACACGACACACATTGTTGTATAGTACACTACATAAAATTGCTATACACCTATACTGCAAATAAGGCAGTAGCCTCAACCTATTTTACCCTTCGCACATCCAGAGGGAAGAAGTGAGTGTTTTTTTTTCCCTCGAGCACAGAATACATCATCTTCTGTTGCATCTTCAGTTGCGATCTGCATACCCAATGTAGGCTGATTGAATGATAAGCTTGCTGATTGGCTGTTACTGTTTCGGTAGAGAAATGAGGTTAGAATAGAGTTCTAAGGTTAACATACAGTGTAAGAGATCCAATCCAAGTCCATTTAAAGGCCAAGTGGTTGACTGCACACTCTTGAGCATGCATCCCTTGCCCTGCTGTAGTCTGGAATTAGATGTGGTGTGTGGATGATACATTTGTAAACCTAAGCCAAAGGGCCTTTTCTTCGAGGCTAGTATGTTACCTGATGTGAGAGCTTGATTGTATACCTTGGGGAAGAGCTTCTAAGTCTGTGGTCATGTAGTCTTCCCTTTGCTGGAAAAAGTAAAGGTTTTTATTCATTGAACTAATGGTACTAGTTTCTATGAGAAATGCTGCAGAGAGGGCTTTTGCACTTTAGAATTTGTGTACAAAGAACTGATTTTTTAAACATACTGTGTACCTTTGAATTGATTGATTCCAGTTCAGTATTTATGTTTTATTCCCAAGTGAAGTCTGAATGGAAATTTGAATGACATTTCTCCCAATCAGGTGACTTTTTTTTTCAGATCATGTTCAACCAGTTAATGATGCAGAGGTGTTTTCAAGTCGAGTGAAGCTTGATTCTGAGAGTGCGTTTTAATCTGAATGGTGTGACCTCTAAGATATGGTTTTACAGACATGGTGCCCAGCTTGACCTGTAATTTTATTTCTGCCCTATTGTGAGTATAATGGTCTTGCATGTAAGGGTATTGGAAGATGTTGCCTGTTTGGTTAACAGACCATGGAACTTATGACACATTTGATCTGACTCCTCTTTTTTTTTGTTTAGATCCGTATCGACGAGCTCATCGACAAGTGGTCGGGGTCCATAGAGATCGGAGTGACGACACACAACCCGGACACTCTCGATTTCCCCGCAACCATGACGAACTTACACTCAGGTAAGCAGATGGCATGGATGTTGCCTAGTCAAAACTTACCCTAACAACAAACTTATTTCTAAAATGTAAGTGTTTTTTTTTCACCCGTCTCTACCTGGAGACAGTCCAGGGGGACCAGCCTGCACTCCGATATACAATCAGAGAAGGAAAGTTCTTGCCTTCCACATTTGAAGATGATCATAAGAGTCATACATCATTTTGCCCTCAGGAGTTCTCCAACCCAACAAGTTTTTTAGAGACAGGACTTTTTTTTTCTTTTTCATATTCGTACTTAGCAGGAGTAAATCCCATATTACTGTGTCTTCGCCCTGACTCAGAAATTGGTGTGAATGTACTGTGTACCTACCAGCTTATCTGGTCTATCTTTTCCTAATGGTATAGAAGTGTAGTATAATAATAATAATAATGATAATAATAATAATAATAATAATAATAATAATAATAATAATAATAATAATAATAATAATAATAATAATAATAATGATAATAATGATAACAACAATAACAATAATAATAATGATAATAATAATAATGATAATAATAATAATAATAATAATAACAATAATTATAATGATAATGATAATAATAATAATAGTAATAATAATAATACTGATAACAATAACAATAACAATAACAATAATAATAATAATAATAATAACAATAATAATAACAATAATAAGATGTTATTTACCCAGGGTAGCCTCTTCATAGTTGCCACTGCTCTACCAGAGGGCCCTGCCATTATTATTACCCTAGCATTGCCAGGTACCCATTTATACATCAGGGTCGAGAGGGACATGGTGCGTAAAACATCTTGGTCCAAGGACATAAGCACTGGGCAGGATTCGAACTCGGGTCCTCAGATCGGGAGTCGGGAGTCTTATCCACTATGCCACAACGCCCCCATGAAATATCAATATAGCAAACACATAAACATGATTCCTTCTACTCTTAGTAAAATTCTGCAAGCAAGTTTAAAGTCAACAACCTCAAAACTATGAATATATATGATTGTGCACATTGGCTGCCACATTGTACAAGTATGACGTGTACACTCCATTGGTTTCTTAATACCTGGTACTTGTCTTTCTGCAGACTGGACCAGAGCATTAGCCCTGGCAGGGTCAACAACAGCCTCATTTTTTTTTTTTTTTTAAATCTGGGCATGATAGCATCCTATTTTAGCAAGGCATCTCTCCTCCTGCCAGCATCTACACTATATTTACACTATATCAGTGGATGCCTTGACAGTTGGAATGCCCCAATCTACAGTGCTATCTTGACCTAGCTCATAAGAGCAGGCATGGGAATCTGTTAAGGATTAGGAGATGGTGCGTAAAAGCCAGTTCGCAGTTCCACTTTGCACATGAGCAGAAGAAAGGTTATTCATACCAACAGGCATGTTGGTTTTTAAATTCACTTGGGTAAGCAGCTGTGATGTAATGATTATTCATGTAATCCTTATAAATACTGCTTGCCAGCACATCCACCTGACAGCAAAAGTGGTATTTGGCAATATCAATAGAAAGAGATTATTGATACATTCAGTGCAAAATAATGAAATGGATGCTTTCCCAAGTGTTAATTAACAGATCATTCTGGTCATCTGGTCTATATGCAAGTTCATTCTCTGTTTGAACAGGATCAATGAATTCCATAAATTGTTACGTAAAGCTTATGCATTATGTCGTTCTAAAAAGAGTGAAGTGCCTCTAACCGACTGAGAAAAAAGAAAGGTCATTCGAACCAATGTGCCCATGAGCTAACTCCAAACTGGCTTATTACCGTGCTAGTCCACTGTGTGCCCTGCTACCAACGAGTTGAACATGAAAAAAAGAATGCACGATGGCCTGAGTTTGGTATTTTCAACCTGCACCTGTACCCATAGGATAATTATAGAAGGCTGAGTTAAAGGCTGAGCCAGTCAACTTTCCAGAAATTGAATTTCAAAAAATTGAATTTCAAAATATTCACGCCCGCTTATCTTTGTTGTCATTGCATACATTTTTTCTTCCATGTAGGTACCATCATGATGAGCGGCGGTGGCATCTTATCCAATGGGAAAGGCAGTAAGAGGGAGTATGGTGAATGCACGCTGGATGAACTGGGGGTGAGAACTTGCTGCAATTTTTTTTCTGTAATCAATATTTTAAAGGGGAAATCCAGTCCAAATATAGGTTAGTCTGATACAAAAGAGTGAAATCTTATGAGTTGAACAGTAAAAAATTTGACTGAAATTGGATGAAAAATAAGAAAGTTATGACATTTTGAAGTTTTGCTAATTTCTGCAAAACAGTTCTTGTACAATGGATATGAATAGGCAAATGAGTGAGCTAACCATGTCGTACTCTCACAATTTTCCGTTGATCGTGTTACAAAAAATGACAAAAATTCAATGTTTCTGTCATTGATGTGTGAAACATGATGTTATTCCTCGTTGAATAACTTCAGAATAGTGATCAGTTAGATATACGAGGATTGAAGCCTCGGGCATAATTGCGTTTGAATGAAAAAACGGATATTTCAAAATTTTATGTACAAACTATATGGCAAGTTGTGAGGGAATGACATGCTCACTTTTCCATTTGCATATTCAAATTGACTGTTCAAGCATTGTTTCCCCCCCAAAATAGCGAAACTTCAAATGTCATAACTTCCAATTTCAATCAAAATTAAACCGTTGAACTCATAATATTTTACTCTTTCTTATCAGACTAGCTTGTATTTGGACCAGATTTTCCCTTTAAGGGAGAATGGCAAGGGCTCAAAGGGGAATTTACCTTAATGTATGAATCAGTTCAGTTGATGTGGAAATATTAGCAATACACATAAGTGCAGTTTGAGAAAAATGGGACAAAAATTGTGAATTTTTAAATTTTGGTTAAATCCATGTGCCGTCATCATAGGATAAGAAGGTAACAACAGTTCATGATGTCACAATAGGGGAACAATTTAAAGGAAATTAAAATATAATTTGGCATATATTTCATTTTACTAGCATAATGAAAGAGCACTTGACTTGCCTCTTTCAGAATGCAGGAGAAATAGTATTACACTTAACATGTATATCAGTACTGGTATTTAGAAGTTGAATGATGACAATGGTAGTGGTGATGATGGTGGTGGTGGTAATAATGATGCTCAATACTATCAGTTTTGGGGGGTTTTTTTGTACTCAATTTCTCAATCATTCACATCGTCATGTTAGGTTGGAGATCACATAGCCGTGGTGCGCAAGACGTCGGGCGATCTCCACTTTTACATCAACGGTCGCGATCAGGGCCTGGCAGCCCCAGATGTGCCCAGCACAATATATGGAGTAGTTGACTTATACGGCATGGCAGTTCAGGTGAGACCTGGGAATTTTAGCCAAGCATTCAAGAATGAAAGGGAAAAAAGAAAGAGATTTGAAATGACAGCAAAACATGTATGAGGGATACAATTTCTGTGCCATCTATTGTTGCACCACACTGGGGAAGTCTCAATTGCCAATTTAGCCTTTGTCCTCAGTGTGAGGCCATTGTCAATGGACAGATCATGTTACCTAGTGACGGATGTAAGTGGAACATATTTTTGCTCTGATTTCAATGTGTGTTTAAACCCTTTCTCTGCCAATGAGTCAAATGGGCATAAATTTCACACACATACTACGGACAAGAAATTAATGTGTCACGCAGAGAGTTAAACAAACCAAAGAGATATCCTTCCACTCCAGTGTTGGTTACATACCAGATTCACTTCATTGTATTGTATTTAACTGTTATGTGTGTTTTTTGTTTTGTTTTTATTTTCCATTTGAATAATGCCAGTCTACTCGAAGGAGATTAGGTCAGGATAATGACAGTGTCACATGACCGCATATAAGGGTCATCAACATCCAATTAATGTCAGAGAAATGCACATAGGGGCTTGGTGGGCTGTGTGTGTTATATTTTGTTAGGTCGTTGATACCTCCTTGGCTGTCACTTTACAGCAGTAAAATGCAGTGTCACTTCTTATTCAGCTTGTGTGATATAAAGAAAATAGTAAAGTTTTTGTTTAATTCATACATAAATACTGGGAGGTCAGTATAGATTTTCAGATCCTTGCATATATTCAAAAAGTGTTGATATTGACTGACGCCACATAGCAAAGTAGATGAGGTAATGAAAATAATCACCTCACAGATTTGAATTCCCATTTTTACAGAAATGTGTGTATGTACAAGAAAATGCAATATCATTTCATTTTTTGAACTATAAATGTAAAAGCTTGTTTACATTCTGGAAGGCAGGAGCGTAATCAAAACTAGATATATATTTGCAGCCCTCAATGATATGTTGCAGGTCAATATTTGATCAATGTTCATGATCATGTCATGACATAAACATATATCTTGTTGTGCTTGTACACCTCTATGATAAGACTCAGATTGGATATTTTAGTGATGTTAAATCAGAGCATCAATGCAAGCTTGCCTCGATGCGCCTGCAGCACCCCCATTGACATGTATTGTAACAGATCAATAATTGATTGGTTTCAATCAGGTCTCAATCGTGGAGCACCACCAGAGCACGATGCTGGCAGCCCTGGACAGACGGCTGATGCACCTCAATTATCTCAAGAGTCTCGCCGAGCAGGAGCTGCCATATGTGTTTGGAGGTGAGACAAGAACTAGTGCCTCTTTAAAGCGAGACAACTGATCCTTCTCAAATTGCCAAAATTTTAAATGCGTCTTTGGAAGCGATGCCTTTGCAAGACACAAGAGTCTTTACCAAAAGCTGTCTTCATATATGATGATGTTTCCTGAATGTACATAGCATGGTTTAGATGCAGTTGCTGGTAGTACATTTTGGTGTAGTGATGAGAATTGAAAATACTGGCTGCACATCATCTTCACTTTTTCCTGTATGCCTTTACATCTACTTCTCCCCATAAATCCAAGGAGTCTTGATTTTTAGACCTATTAGCACCTGAATTGCATGTATCTGCCTCTCATAGAAATCTCTGAAATCACTCGTGGGGTTACATGTTACATTGTTTATTGACATAATACAGAATTCAAATGGATGAAATCAGTTACACTATGATACAGAATGTTGAACAAAGCAAGGCAAAGTTTTGTGAGGTACAAGTTTGATGAGAACATCATTTAGGTATTGTTATATAATTTTGCATATTTCCAGCCTATAAATTAGCTATAATGTTTTTTCTTTTCTTTTTTTTGTCCCCGCCGAACGAGTTTGAGCAGGGGACTATGAAACGGGCTCCGTACGTGTGTGTGTCCGTGTGTCCGTCCGTCCGTCCGTCCGTGTGTCCGTCCGTCCGTCCGTGTGTCCGTGTGTGCGTCCGTGTGTGATCAAAATCTTCAATTTGCTACTTCTCTGTCATTTATGAGCCAATTTTGATTCTGTTTGCTTTATATGATAGCACTACATGGGAGCTTTGAAACTTCTACACAGTATTTCAGTCGTGACCTTTGACCTTGACCTTTGACCTATATTGTACATTTTGCTACAAAATGCTACTTCTTCGCCATTTCTAACCCGATTTCGATTCCGTTTGCTTTATATGATGGCACTAGGTGAGGGCTTCAAAACTTCTACACAGAATTTTGACCTTTGACTTCTTTGACCTTTGACCTTGATTTTTGACCTATATTGTACATTTTGCTACAAAATGCTACTCCTTCGCCATTTCTAACCCGATTTCGATTCCGTTTGCTTTATGTGATGGCACTAGGTGAGGGCTTCAAAACTTCTACACAGAATTTTGACCTCTTTGACCTTTGACCTTGATTTTTGACCTACGTGTATATTGTACATTTTGCTACAAAATGCTACTCCTTCACCATTTCTAACCCAATTTCGATTCCGTTTGCTTAATGTGATGGCACTAGGTGAGGGCTTCAAAACTTCTACACAGAATTTTGACCTTTGCCTTCTTTGACCTTTGACCTTGATTTTTGACCTATATTGTACATTTTGCTACAAAATGCTACTCCTTCGCCATTTCTAACCCGATTTCGATTCCGTTTGCTTTATGTGATGGCACTAGGTGAGGGCTTCAAAACTTCTACACAGAATTTTGACCTTTGACTTCTTTGACCTTTGACCTTGATTTTTGACCTGTATTGTACATTGGCTATAAAATGCTACTCCTTCGCCATTTCTAACCCGATTTCGATTCCGTTTGCTTTATGTGATGGCACTAGGTGAGGGCTTCAAAACTTTTACACAGAATTTTGACCTTTGACTTCTTTGACCTTTGACCTTGATTTTTTACCTATATTGCACATTTTGCTACAAAATGCTACTTCCGGCGGGGACATATATTACGCACCGCGTAATTTCTACTTTTCCTTGTTTTCCTGTGCATTAGTGTCACTAAATAAAAAATATAAACTTCTTCAAAACTATATTTTGCCTCAGCAGATTAAACACGCTAGCCTGAAGTTGTAAAAATTGCGTTGTTGCCGTTTTATATCCTTGGCATTCTGTATTCAATCTATGGTTACCAGATCTATATATGTTCTTTCTTCCATTTTACTTCTTAAGCTGTAAAAGGTCAAGGAGTGAGTAAACATCACAATCAGCAGTTTTACATACTTTGAATTTTAAACCATGCCCATTTACATGCAAGGAACTGTTCTCGACTGCAATTTGTGTGGCTTCCGTGTCTCACACTGCGTGATCGTGACAAATATTTTTCGAGACTTTAGGAGGACTTGTGTAGATTCTTCATCCAAGTTGTTTGTCATTCATGCTTCCCTGATACACGTTATGTGTTTGATCTTATAGGTATATTTTCTCGTCACATGTGAAGTATGTGCTGATTGTACCTCATTCAAGCTACTTCAGATTTCTGGTAAAGTTTGTTTTTCTTGGCTGTGATCAGATTGTATTTGTATGATTTATCTGTTGGTATTTCCAGAAGTTAGATAGCATCATGGATTGCTAAACTGCTCACCGGCATATAGCTCTGCTGCCTAACATACAAAAGATGTAACCTTTCTCCTGTCCAGCATTAAAAAAAAAAATGAAATCATGTTCACATATTTATCCAGCATTATTCTTATGCCTCTTAAATTTTATGATATTTCTCTTGGCTATAACTTTTCAATAGCATGCTAGCTGTATACTGCATTGAAATTGATATTTTTAATTATTGATGTAAATGTTGTTCTTTTGGTATTCCAGATGGGGACAGAGTGATGGCGGAACCTCTTCTATTCCACCCAATCTGTGGGGTCCATGCTGAAATCATCAATGGCTACAAGTCAGCACACAGGCCAAGGTAAGAAACAAAAAGTGAAGATTGATGAAGTTCTTGCGTTAAGTAGTTTTTTATTGCAACAGATGTAGGGCAATTTGTCAATCAGTTGCAAGAAGTGTAGAGATGAGCAACACAAACAACGACAGGTGATACCCGTCGATTGAAAAATTTTCTCTGTAAAGAGAAGATCAGCTGTCAACTAGGTTGTGTAGTCGGGGGTCCACCTACCTACCCACACACACACCAAAAAAACCAACAAAAAACAGATGAATGATATTGACCCTCGTGGTCCACCTGGGGTGACTAGCAATAGTTGGCAAACAGCATCAAGCAGACACATTGTGATACGAGATGAAGAAGAAGAAGAAGGAGAGGAGGAGGAGAAGGAGGAGTGCATTAAATTCTTGTCACTTTGGAGTTTCAGTTTGATTCTTTGTGTTGAATTGAACTCAAAATGTTTTTGAATTTCAAAGAAAGATTCATTTAAATATGAGAAGTTGAAGGAAAGATTATAGATTTAAGAAGACAATATTAGAAGGGCCTTTTTCGATTTGCATGTTCACTAGTGGACTGCTACGTATGTGGTCATTTTTTAAGCAATGTGCATCGACGAGCTCACTGTTTGTAGCAGATCTCTTGAATATGTTCACCCTAGTTTTGCCGTCATTTGGAAACTGTGACGTTAAAGAAATTTTAAGGTGATTTAAAAGACTGCATACATCGCAGCCCGCTAGTGAACGTGCAAATTGAAAAGTCCGTATTAGTCCTGCAGCTGTCTCTGCTTACATACCCCAAAACCAAGCCTGCCTGTGATTTGCTATTCCACCTCTGTGGGGACCATTAGATATTTGTAAGTTAAAAAAAGCATCTAAAGGACAAGGTTAAATAATAATGATCAGTTTTCTCTTCTGGACTTTGCAGCAACTTATACCAGTTTTGACTTGCTTTGTTCAAGTGCCGTTAGGCTTATTTTTACAGACAAAACTTTGGACTGCATTTGAAAGCTGGTATCTTAGAACAGTCGTCTCTGGAAACCAAATGTGTTAATTGCATCCCACATGCAACCAAACTATGAGAAAGTTGATGTGCTTGTGTAGTAGCACAAAGTTTATTTCATTTGTCTATTTTTTTTTATTATTTTCTGTTTTTACCTTAGGAGACATTTGTAACATTGCAGCTGCTCAGATTTGGTGTCAAATCTTCCGAAGTGAGAAAACTCGCGCAGTTGAGGTGATAGTGGCCTAGCAACTGTACTGAAGTGTTTTGTAATGCCCAGCGCTCACAGCAGAAAACTCACAAGTTTATTGATGGGACTTCAGTATCCACTCTCCTTTTAGTGTGTAGACTGGGCATGCACAGTTCTTCAAAAAACTTTGTGATTTTTTCATTGGAGCTAACATCATAAGTATTTTTTGAGTAATGAGAACACCTGCAGTGTAAAACTTCGCAAGATTTAATGTCATCATTTTCTGTAATGAGAGGTTCCTTTCTTTATTGTTGATGTATTTCAGAGCCATGGATGACTTCAACAATGCCGTGGTCCTGACGAACCGCCCTCTGAAGGAGAACGAGATGTTTGAGGTCAGGATAGACAAGATGATTGACAAGTGGGCGGGGTCACTGGAGCTTGGCGTCACCACACACTCCCCGTGCAATTTAGGTATGCTCATGAATTCATCTTCTGCTTCCACCTGATTGACATGCCAGATTTGATACGAGCACAAGACAATGTTGTTTTGGGGGGCATGAATGGTTGAGGGTGAAATGAATCTCTACAGTGCATGATTTGTTTATTGTCATATATGGTGACCCTCTCCGTCGGTGATCCATAACAATAACATGAATACAACTATCAGCAAACAGGACCAGAGGTATCCTCTCTATCTCTGGTGTGGCATGAAACAATGGCCTTGGCATGTGAACTGTTGCATCATTATGCCTGACTGGGTTGTTTTGCAGAGACTCCAACCCCAAGCACCATCTGATCTGGAGATTCTCCCGCCCGAAACCCCTAGCAAATGGGAGACTCCAAGTTGATGTGTGCGAAGCACGAAGTTCCTAGGGTTCTAGATGTTCTCTGGTGCTATCTAAGGCTTATTTTTTCAACATACGACAGCAATAAGTAAGAAATCCTTTCCACCAGGAGACACAGAGCCAGGGCGGGAGAAATCAAATCTCAAGCGGGAGAACGGGAGATTTTGCAAAAATGGGCTTTCCGCGGGAGATCTCCCATCGAGAACGGGAGAGTTGGAGTCTCTGGTTTTGTTCTCCTTTTTATTTGTCTAGTAATGAGGGGAATAAATGGAATGCAACTGAAATAAGTGTAGCAAGTCGCTGCAAATCGTATGTACCCGTTTTTCTGTTGAAAACTAGGGATGTTTCATAACCCATACACAGACTGTTCAACCACACAGCATAATGTTTTGCATTACAGTGAAAGACACTGGAAATCCTATTGTGTTATCGTGTGTGTACTTGTGTACTAGGCCTTTCTCAGTATTCATTTTTTTACTGTGATCATTTGTTTATTTATACAGTATCATGATGAGGATGATGGTGATGATGATGATGATGATGGTGGTGATGATGATGATGATGGTGATAATGATGATGATGATGATGAGTGGTAGTAGAAGTAGTAGTAGTAGTAGTAGTAGTAGTAGTAGTAGTAGTAGTAGTAGTAGTAGTAGTAGAAGTAGTAGTAGTCGTAGTCGTAGTAGTATCATTTTTGTTCCTATTAATGTTATTAGTGGTCTCTCTTGTTTTCCTTCACTTGAAATTCACATTATTGACTAGGCGGGGTTATTATCTGTCTCTTAAATGCAGATTTTCCCTCCACCATGACCAATGTGAGAAGTGGGACGTGGATGCTGGCAGGGAATTGTGTGATGCACAATGGGACAAATATCATTGACGAGTACGCCACCGACATGGATCACCTCAAGGTCAGTGTAAACAAACATTAAAAAACATACAAACAAACAAACATGCTAATAGAGATAGAGAAAGGGTTGTTGTAGTGTGTCTTCTCTCCCTGTTTTGACGGTAGTCCCTGCGTCGTGGGGACAGCCCCATGCCGCAGGACTCTCCCTTCTAAAACCATAATGTGAACGCTCACTGGGACTTGTACCCCCCTCCCCACGAAGCGAGACGGGTCCAGGGACAAGATTTGGAGGGGAGAGTGACCTTGAGGCGTAATTGATAGCATCCAGCTCTATTCATCAAATGTGCGCATGCGCAAAGTTTGGTTTCGAGTGGCAGGACTCACTCCAAGCCCCGATTGCCCCTGCAGCTCAGGGACAGTCCAGATAGCAGTGCGGACAGTCGGTCATAAAAAAAAAAAAAAAAAAAAATTAGATCTCTGGTGACTGTCTCTCTAATGTAAACACAGGATCTATCACTTTCTTTTTGCTGCCATTCATATTGTGCCTCAATTTATGGTGATTATGTTGGTCTCACTGATCTCGATGTAATAGGCTGCCAAAGTTTGTGAAACTTACGCCAGGTTCACTTTGCCAATTTTTCTTGCTTTAATCCAGCCATACCTAAAAATAATGTGCTTTGAAGAAGCTACCCCTTTACCCTACTCTATAGATGCGATAATTTCAGCTCAATTGAAGGGGAAAAAAAGGAAAAATGTTACAAGCATTGTGTCAATCACTGATCAAATTTAGCATCTTATAGGCTCTATGGGATATTTTTCCATCATGTTCTTTTCAGATTTTGTGACAGATTTATCAATAACTCTATGTGTAAATATCTGCAAATACCAATGAATCAGTTGTGTATTTACATGCAAATCACCAAAAAGAAGAAGAAAAAAGACCTTTATCAGTCTAATGCGTGCAACATGAATGAAAAGTTCTATGCAACTGACGTCACAGTTACAAGTATCATAGAATCATAATGGCCCTTGATTGCATGTGGAAATGCCTTGTTTGATGATACACTGTCAGTCAGATGGATACAAAATCTATTTTAGGTCATGACCCCCTCAAGCTGTTTAATGATTTCTCTTTTCTTTGGGTAAGTTTCACATTGAGCTGTTCTTATTAACCAATGCCTATCAAGATTTCAAATCGTGATAGGTAGAAGAGGGTGAGCCAATGTGTAGTTACATGTATGTACTGATCCCAGGTGAAAGTGTTACCATGATTTTTTTTTCCTTCCAGAATGGGGACAGAGTGGGTGTGGTCAGGCGACCCAACGGTGACCTGCACTTCTTCTTCAACGGCGTCGACAAGGGCGTGGCGGCCTCCCACGTGGCGTCGAGTCTTTACGGGGTTGTTGACCTCTATGGCCAGGCAGCCAAGGTCACCATAGTGGACATTCAAGGTGAAGATGGTGCACAAGAGATACAAAATGAAAACTGTAATGTGTTGATGGCATAGTTGGCAGAATTGTCGTGAGTAACACTTATGACACCATTTGTTCCCACTTTCTTACTGTTTGCTGAGAAACGGAAATCGTTGAATTAATTGAATCAACCTTTGATGTTTTGATTATATCAGGTAATTAAAAGAAATTAAGCTGCCTTTTGAGTAATCTGTAAATGACCTTTTAACCAACTGCGCTAATGTAGATCTTGAATGTAGGTCATCTTTTAAGTGTATCAATTACTGAAAAAGGTAAAATAAAAGAAATGCCTTCTTTTTTTGTTGAATCAAACAGTAGTTTCAAAAGAAATATGGTAAAATGTGTTGTCATACCATTGACCATATCTACATGAACCTGAAGAGAAGCTATGATTGCTTTGAAGAACTGTTTCTATCGGTATTCCTGGGCAATCATTGTTTCTTCCATAATTGTCAACTTTTAGTATTGTTAATGTGTAAATGAAATATCTGGCTTGCTGCAGCCATTGTCTCATGAAGAGTTTGCAGTGTAGACAGGCAATCTGCTATGTTTTGTTATTTTGCAGTGATAACCTGTAAATGAAATATACCATTAGCTTGAGACAGAAAAACAATGTCTGAAAGACAGCTTGCTGTATAGACATGCAATCTGGAATGTTAATGATGTGTGTTGCCAATTTGCAGTGTTGACCTGTGGATGAAATATCTCATTAGTTTTAACATTTTCACATGGAGAGTTTGTGGTGTAGACATGCAATTTGTTACATTTTTTAGAAGCTCAAGTTAGTGTTGTGTCTTGCCAATTTGCAGAGCGAGCCCACATAGAGTCGAGGGAGGGGATGACTCCTTCCAGTACCTTCACTGTGGAGACGCCAGTACTCCATCCGCAGCAGCGCTTCCACGCCAAGCACGGCCGAAACGCCACCATCAGCAACAACGGCCGCCGCGCCTTCCGCGCCAACCCGGCTGGAGAATTCAATGAGGCCGTGGTCATGAGTAGCCACCCGCTGGCCAACGGGGAACTCCTAGAGATCTGTGTTGAGAAGATGGTGGACCGATGGTCTGGATCCATTGAGATTGGTAAGGCCAGATGCATCTGTGGTTCAGTTGGACAGAGATGATTCCACCGTTGGCCCTCCCTAATTCTTCATGTGCCTCGGTTGAAGCCCCTATGTGCCACATAATCTCGCAATCCATCCCCAGCTGTATGTGTACTTGCATACAGATCAGTGTGTACAGAGCTGTATATAATTTTGTTACGATGAGTCTCAGTCTTCCCATTGCATGGTATCCACACACTACCGGGTCCCTAAGGGTTAAGGGAAGGCATTGTGTACGTCAGGAAATCCCACTGGATGTTATCTGCTCTTCGGCACCAAAACAATGATCATTATAGTGTGCTTTGCTACAGTCTACAGTAGAAGTGACAGGTGGATTTTATCCATAGATTATTCTCTGTTTTTGATTTGTGTTTGTGCCTGCTGATGTTCTGAGCCCTTGTAAGTATTCAAGTGTATCAGTAATTTCCATTAAGCTGTGGACCTGCATGTCTTTGTTCATTGTCCATGTCTTAGATCCTTATAGGAGCATGTTTTCCAGACCAATTCATCCTTATCACTTTGATAATCATGATTTATGTTATCATCACAGCATAAGAATAGATTACCATGTAAAAAAAAATGTTCTCAGATTTGACAGGTGCTAAAAAGAATACATTCCTGTCCAGTGAATATTATGGTCTTTATGATTACCAGATAAAATGAAGAAAGAAAGAAATTACAGTCAACACCTTACTTAAGTCGAATCCAAAGGGACCAGAGATATCCCTTCGACTTCTGTGAATTTCAACTTACATAATAGCAATAACACATATTTGTATCCACCCAAGGTCAAATTTTTCTTTGACTTAGCCAATTTTTGGACTTTCGTGAGGTTGACTCAGGCGAGGTTGACTGTATACCGGCATATCCTATAATTGATTGATCCACTGTGTACTCAACAGGTGTAACCACAACCAAGCCAGAGGACATGGAATTCCCAAGCACCATGACGGACCTTGCCTCAAATACGTGGATGCTGAGGTAAATATCAGCACTCTTCTGACTTAGCTGCAAAGCTACCTTGCCTAGATGTTTTAGATATCTTTTAGATATCTTAGATATTTTAGAAAGGTTATATAGGCAGGGCTTTATTTTATCTTAAAGCCAACAACATCATCAAACTGTGAATGAAATTAAGTGGTCATGATGTCATGTTTTATTCATATTTTTTTTCTAACATACTGAAACCAGTCTCTTAATCATTCAAATCATATGAAACATTTATTCGTATCCGGGCAATTACCCCCGGAGGGCAATTACCCCCCGGCCAAATACTGGTTAGTGGTAAGGTAAGAGTAAAGATTAGGGTTAGGGTTAGGTTTAGGGTTAGGAGTTTGGGTTAGGGTTAGGGTTAGGTTCAGGATTAGGATTAGGATTAGGGACAGGGGAAGGGTGCGGGGTAATTGCCCAGGGGGTAATTGCCCTAGACCCCATTTATTAACTAACCTACCTGTTGTATGAATTATATAAAGCATATATACCTGCAGTCAACCAATCTTTTTAGAAATGTGAGTAATAAGAAACATATAATCAAACAGTCAGTTGGTCATGTGAATCATATGAAACATATCAAATGAAATCATATGAAATATTTAATCAACCAGTCTGTTTGTAGTGTGAATCATATGAAACATAATATCAACCAGTGTATTAGTCATGTGAGACACCCATATTTTGTAGTGTTGCTCATCACGGTTTGCTGCCGGCTTCTTACTGGGTTTTGATTCCACCAGAGATGCAGTGGGCCATCTGAGTCTGAACACTAATCAAACAAACTGCTGAATTACCGATAGCTGTCGGCATTCTAGCTTCAGAGATCCCTTCACATGTCATATAAACATGTTGTTCTGTAGATGTTTATTTTTTATAGGGTCCCTACATGATACATTTACTTTCCAAAATACAATGGGTTAAGATGTCATGATCATGTTTAGGGCAAATTGGTATCCTTAATTATCCTAATTACTGGTAGCTGTGAGCATTTTGAGAGCTTAGGAAATTTGTTCAGATGTCATGCAAACCTGTCGCTTCCAAGACATGTGTACTCACCATAGGACCTCCTCATGACACATCCACTTCCCAAAACTCACTGGGTTAAGATGTCATGATCATGTTTAAAGTGAATTGGTATCCTTTTAGTGACAAGCTGTCAATCATGATAAGTTTGATGCTCTTTAAAGATTTGAGACCACTCCTCATGCCCCACCCCCACCCCCAAATCCTCTATTCCTATACAAATATGGTATTGCCGCTTTAAGTTCCATGAATGTCTTTGTGTATGTGTGTGTGACTGGCCCACCCCAGTGGGGCCTCTCTGATGCAGGAGGGCTTCACAGTCAACCACACCTACTCCCTCGACCTGGACACGCTGGTGGAGGGGCAGCGCATTGGCCTCCTCAAGACAGAAGAGGGAGCCCTTCATTTCTACCTTAACGGCGAGGACAAAGGCGTCGCTTTCACAAACATTCCAGAGAGTGAGATTGTCGTGCTACTTACACTTTCATTCTAGCATTTCTCTGTGTTCGTGTAGCCACTGCCATTTTACAGCTCTCTCAAGTATCTTCTCAGGAGACTTCGTCCCACAATTTTTGCTCTTCACTCTTCTCTTTGTGATGATTGTACATAGGAAAATGCAAATCAGATATCCATTCATGTCATGGGGTTTTGATTTCATTTGTTTCTTCGGGAGGGGGAGTACATATTGTCAGGGATATTTTCAGTGCTTGTTTCTCTACTTATACACATATATAATGACACAGACTAAATGCTTTAATTTATCTTAGGCAATATGCTTCATAATCAAATTACCCATGCACATTTTTCAGACAGTCATATATTAATGAATGCTAGATGAAGATTATGGTGGACATTTCCCTTTGTGTGCACGGCTTGCTGCTAAGTCAGGCAAAGCATAGAGAAGTTGTTTGAGTCACCATGAACCCCCAATCAGAAGCAAATGCCTATTCCACATCTGTGCTAACATACAGACACAAACAATTCGCATATATACAAAATATTGCCAAAGAGTATTGTTAAGACATAGCAGTACATTGGTAAAGCAAATGAGAAAAGCAGCATATAAACCAGTACCATGACACAAGTTATGTCAGGAAATATCATTTAAATGCTGATGCTCATCTTTTAAATGCTGATTGACTCTAGATTTTGAGAAATGATTTCATAGTCTAATTTGGCAAGTATATCTATACATGAAGTGACAATGTCTTTCATGTATGATAGTGATTTTTTTTTTCTGTTCTTTTGACAGCTGTTTACTGTGTAATAGATCTGTATGGACAATGTGCCCAGATCTCAGTGTACGACAGGACAGCCATCCTGTCTGAAAATCAATTCATCTTGCCTCCCCCCTCAGTACCGCCTGAAACCATCCTAACAGGTGAGTCTACACAGTAGAGTCAGCCTACTGGTATGTTCAATGAAGAAAATTATGTTTGCCCTGTTGTCGAGTCATAATGCTTCGGATGATGACAGCGACAAAGATGAAAAGTATGATATAGAGAATATCCGTGGTTCCTTTTTTTCCAACATGCTTGTTGAATTACAGATCAGCAATTGCGATCTTACAAATTTCATTTGCAGAGGGAGGCAAATCAGAGAAAGTTCACAGCTTAATGTTGTTCTATTGTTTATATATTCACTCGTTAGTTCATGTGATCATTCCATCTATGGTGAAAAGTGGGATGTCCCAGGTTGATACCACTGCTGACAAGATGATAGTCATGGGAAGCTAAATAACCACAATAGGTTGTTTTCATATACCTGTTTTTTTTTTCATGCTTGTAAAAGACAAATTCACCATGTGTTACATGGAAAAGAACAACAATTGTGATAATGTCATGCTAATGTGGAGGTTTTTGACTTGTGATTTCTTTGCGAGTTCTTGCGTTAGTAAGCAAATGCTAGAAAAATGCTGATTTTGATATCTATTGTATTTTGACTGAAACCCTACTTGTTTGAGCAACTTCCAGCATTTTTGGTTTCGGCTTACCCTATTGACAGCTACCTCAAATATATCTAAAGACAAGTGAAATAAAGAAATATGTCTTCTAATTTCTTCTAGAAGTAACGAAAATGTATAAAAACATACGCAGACACTCACACACACACACACACACACACACACAGACACTCACACATACGCACAGACACTCAAACACACACACACACCCCGTATGGAAAGCAATCATCGTTGTATGCACTTTGACCCCAAGTACCTGGCTTGCCGCACAAGTTCCACCCATGCTGCGGCACCAACGTCTCCATCTCCGAAGACTTCGCCACGGCAACAAGGACAGAAGCCTTCAACAATGGTCTCGTCTTTAGCTCCAAGCCCCTCATCGAAGGAGATTTCTTTGAGGTGAGAGATGGTCTCTGGAAGTTTGCTTTCGGAGGTTCAAGTTTTTATTTTGTGCTTGCAGGGCATCCAACTATTGGATCTTTTTTGGTAAAGGAGATGAATCATACATTATTCAAAAATCTATCTTTTTTATAATGGTCATTATGTAAAATTTCAACTTGACAATTTTCATTTTATATTGTAGTAAGGCACCTTTAATATATACAATGTATGTTGCCGTGCATCACAAAACCAACAAAAAGTCGCACCCCTTGAGTTTACGTGAGGACTCCAAAAAGGTGAAATGGGTTAACCAAGTGAATTTTGAGTTTGTCATGTTTTCTGGAAGAGCTATTCTTCTTCTAGATTATTCCCAAATTTGGGATCATAAGATGAATGGGAAAGTGTGTTTTCAGCAGTTTTTCCTACAACCTTATTTTTGTAGAGTAGTGTGATCAGGTATGTCTTAGAGGCCATTTTTCATTTCGTGAAAATCCTTTGCACACTCTTCACTTTCAACTCTAATAACTTTTGACAGGATAATGCTACTGCTTTGAAAGTTAGCATTAATCATAGACAGAATGGATTGATAGAGCATGCTCGTGTCAGCTTAATCTAATAATCCCTTCTTTGTTGTCTACATGTTGTTTACATCCTGGTTTGTTTTTTGTTTTTTGTCCCATTCTTTGCACAGCTACCCCAGCTTGGTGAAGACAAGTGCTTGAATAGACCCTATCCTTCAGAGCCTTTTTTTTTCAGTTCACACTTTTCCAGAGTGTGTGCTTTCTTTTCAATGTTTAGATAGGTTAGGAGAGTCCATTTTAATTGAGTTATACATCATTGTAAAGCTTAGAGTCTGCTGTCTGCTCTTTCAGGATCTGTCCTTGACTAAAATTCCATGTCTGGCAACTTTTTGTTGGTTTTGTGATGCAGGGTCACGTATGTCAAAGGAAATTTTTAAAAAGCGAGATTATTGCTTTTTCTTATTTTATCAGATGGTCCTGCTCATTATTCAAAAGAGCCATGGGTATTGGACAAACTGTATATGTTCTCATGCAAAGTTTCCCTCGTAACCAGTTAAAAAAAGTGTATGTTTTATTTCTTTTCGACATTTGTCTTTTGTAGGTCCAAGTGGACAGACTAGCCCGTCACTGGTCAGGGTCACTCTGTGTAGGGCTGACCACCTTCCATCCAGATGACCCCATCTTGGCTGAGCCCTTGGCGACCACGACCTCTGACCTGAGGGCAAAGGGCACGTGGGTCATGCAGGGGTCAGAAGTCAGGAAGAATGGAGCCACCATCAGGTCAAACTATGGACCAACGCTAGAGAGATTAGAGGTAAGAGCGCTTTGTGAAAAATCAGCCATCGAAATGGAGTGATAGACTTCTGTGATATGTAGATTTCTGTGACAGAGACCCATCACCTTTGGAGGTATAACCTGTTGCTTTTAGAAAATTTCAGATGGTATTCAAGAATGCCATGCTATATTCGAATGTACATATTTGATTTGATTTATTCTCTGTACTCTGTATGCCTGTTTTTAAGATATGTGCATCAATTTTCTGCAATTTCATTAACATTGTTCAAAATAACAGTAATATGACTGTTTTCAACAATTGTCATCAGATATGGGTATACAATATATTTGTAATATAATTACATGAGTTACATCTTAATTCGCATACAGAACGACTGCAAAGAATAAGCACAAAGCTCAAAGCAGGACACTTATTTAACTTTCTTCCAGACTATCAAATCGGTTGAATTGAGCAAAAAGTGATACTATTGGACAGCCCGAATAATTGTTCGTCTGACATGCTCAAAAGTGACTGGTATGCAGCCATTAATTGTAAACCCTGTATATATTGTTCTTGGAGTGTCATTACATGACAATGTTATGTAAACATGATGATGTGACTACTTGTTAAACTATTACAGTACTCTCCGCGTAATCGGATATCGCTTAAACGGGTACTCCGTTTACTTGGGTAGAAATGTCAAAATCAGTTCCAATGTACATTAAAATTACCTGATAATCGGGTTGCTTCTCCGCATAAACGGGTAAATAATTTTCGTCTAATCTAATTTCTACCCACATTTTATCGCAGATATAATGCTTTTAGAAATCATGAATGTCAAAATTTCCACGGCTAATCACATTCTCTGCTTAATTTGCAAAGAAGACGGATCATTTTGCGAGTGATTAAACATGACAACACATGTACCAGTATACCGACTTGCCACATGTAAACGAACATTACACATGTAGCTGGCACTCACAATTGCATAGTCAATCAGGAGTTCAACACACTTGCACTCCTCCCTTGCTCCGCAATATTTCACAATACGAGAAGTTTGCAATGAAAATCAGGTCATGCACCAGCTTTTTTAATTTTGCTTTTCCCCAGTCACTTCTCAAAAAGTAACCCGATGTTCTACGTGAGAGAAGTGTTCATTTTGGAAAACGCCTGCTTGTTAGCGAGGAGTCCATATTCAAACAACAAAGTTTTCTGAAAACATATTTGTCCATAAAAAGAGTGTATGTTATTGCTTGTGACTGAGCAAGTGTAAGGTATGTATAATGTGCTGTGCAAGCACGCATGTTAAGCATTCAGTGTAGATGTTCGGTGCAGTGTACAATGCATTATGTACCTACACATTGTGTGTGTCAATTGTGAATGAGACGTGTTCTTCTGTTAATCGGGTACTCCGCTTAATTGGTTAAGAAACGCTCTGCTAGAGCCTACCCGATTATGCGGAGCGTACTGTACTGACAATTGTATCAATTATGAACTCAGTGAAGATTATTCTTTGTATATCATTTCACAACATGTTGATGTGACTACTTGTTAAACTGTCGCTGACAAATGCTGCTTCTTCTCAACAAAAAAGCTTGTCCCCATTGTTGCTCTGTTGTAGGTGGGTCATAGGGTTGGGGTGAGGTTGACCCCAGACCGCTGTATGCACATCGTCGTCAATGGGGAGGACTTGGGGCCAGCAGCGGTGGACATACCCCAGGTGATAAACAGTGATCAATAGACCTTGAGAGACACATCATAGTATGGCATACAACCTGACATTTGGGTTTTCTAATGACACAGTGGAATTCAGATTCCCATATTTACTGTGCCAACTTTGTAAACCATAATTACAATTGAAGAGTTTGTTCGCAAAATCCGATAAGTCCATTTTTGAAGATTTTGAAGTACGGTCTCTGTCATAAGGTACAAAATAATACCTTTTAAATGATATATTGGTCACTACATATAAAGGTACATTTTTGAAGTTATGGTCAAAAGAAGCAAAAATTTTCTTAGTATTCTCTTTATTTTTCTTGACCTTTAATCGCAAATATCTCCATTTGGCAAATATGGACTTATCGGGTTTTGCGAACAAACTCTTCAATTGCACATCCAACCAAGTTCTACCTGCCTATCTTTTATTTATTTTTTTAATCAGTTGTGTATTTCAAAGCATATATTGAGCTTTTATTTGTTTTCAATCAGATTATGATATCAAATTCTGAAACCATTGTATGAAACTCCACATCATTCTGGAAGGGGAAAACTGAAGATATAGATGGATGGATACACACTCACAGTTTCATTGGTCCTGTATGGTCTGTATTAAAATCATTGTGACATTTTTTCCTTTCTCTGTCTCTTTGCCCTTGTACTCTGGGCTTGCAGGGTGTGTATGCTATTGTAGAGTTGTACGGGAGAGTGGAGAGTGTGCACTTGATCAGTTCATCCGTCAGTCTCCCCAATGAACCCTTGAGGCCGCCCTCCATCTCATCAAACAGTGAAGAAGAACAAGACTCAGAAAAGGAGGTACGTGAGTTTGATATGAGAAAGGTATCTTTGTCATACTCAACATGACTAAACTCACAGGGGGGAGAGCAGTTGCATTGAAATATCACAGGTTGTATTGTTCCTGCTTTTTGCCCGTTGAGGACGAGTCCCGAGTATACTCGGGCAGGGGTCTATGGGAAATGCGTGTTGTAGTAAAATTAGCCCCTCCTCAATGGGTTAAGACTTGTACTTGTCAGCCGAAGATGTTCAGTACTATTGGAAAAGCAGGAGTGGCATTTGAAATGATCACTGCAAATGAAAGCTCAACATCTGAAAGGGATGGCATAGTGTTGATGAGATGAGGATTGGGCTTTTAACTTTATGCGAGATTCTAGGAAACCACTCATGAAGTGTTACGGAGCCGTTCCAAGAGGAATTCAAAGGTTATGTGATGAAAATTGGTTTTGAAATAGCTGAGATATCCAAAAACAAAGTAAAACAAAGTGCAAAGCGTGGAAGAGGTCCCTTCCCCCTCCCCTCCCCTGGAATCTAATTAGAGGGAAGCAGTCAGCTATGTTGCAGAAACAATTTGAAAACAAAATTATTAATTGTATTTCAAAGTCAATTGTGAGCAATTCTGCTGAATCACATTACCGTGTACACCACTTGTCATGCCAGGATGCCTCGACAACGTCAGAAAAGGCGCCCGCCATCTGTTTCCATGACAACCATGGAAAGAACATCTCCCTGTGCAATAACAGCCTGACAGCCAAGAGGATCGGGAGCTACCACCAGGGGGTTGTGGTCGGAGCAAAGCCGCTACCCCGAAAACAAATGTTTGAGGTGAGATTAGTCACACTAACTTGTATTCTCAAAGTCAAGTTTGGAATAAATTTGAGCTCAACTCGGATGTCGGACCAGAGAGGAATAGCAAAGTAGAGAAAAGAAGGTGTCATTTTTTTTTCTGTCATCATTTTTTTTTTTTTTTTTTGTAAGATAGTCAAGTTGTTGGAAAGTTTCCTCCAGTTCGTGACAGCAAGTACTTTCTGGAAGGGTAAGTTCAGAGCAGAGCAATCATCATATTGATGTGTAACCCTTTCTGTGCCGGGGCTGTGGACATTGTTGTGTACAATGCCATGGGGTGTTCTGTGCCAACCAGCGCTTGAAAGCACACACAGGGTTAATGAGCTAAGCTGAGAGCACTCATTTAAAGGGGACCTCCAGAGGATTTTCAGACTTTAACATCTGAACAACTATAAATAAGTCATACTGAGTACTGAGTACTGAGTACTGAGTACTGAGTACTGGGATGAGGAACAGTAATGTTTTCAAAATTTATAACAAATTGCAATGACCAAGGATGATGACTTGGGAGCCTCACCATAAGAATGCATGACTTGGGGCTGAAGGAAGCAGAACAAAAGAAGAAGGCATGCATAGATTCTACATTGGTGAACTTGTTAAGCAAGTGGTATTGTAAGGAATTACACTGCTACATTTTGGAAATATGTGAGGCTCCTATATCATCCACACTGTTCAGTGTAATTTGTTTAAGATTTTCAAATTATTAGTTTCTCTGCTCAAGGACCACAATAAATTCCACATGTCCATACATGGAGCTGTTGATTTATGTACTACATGATGTGAAATTTTGAAAATGGTCTGGAATGTCCCTTTAACCTCATACTGAACATGCTCTTAATAACATTGATTTCTGTTTTTGTCTGATAACACTCACAGCTGTGTTTAGTAGTCAAGTATTCTTTCAAAAAGTTATGATGTCTAGAGATGCGTAACATCTATGGGAACTGTCATAGTGAAGCCGTATGAGCACAGCCCTGTTTTAATTCCTTCTAGAGGCACCAAAAAAATTCTATTCCTGCTTCATGTGTTTTCTTTGTCATCTTCTTTCGACATCAGGTCCAGATTGACAGGCTCAACGAACACTGGACGGGTTCCATCAAGATCGGAGTGACCGGGACATCTCCGGACAAGCTGACCTTTCCTGCCACGGCATCAGCCATCAAGAAGTACTCCTGGGTTGTACAGGGAGAGTCTGTGTTCCACAATGCCAAGAAAGTAAGTTCCAGCCCTCCCTATCTAACCCTAGCCCTGGATTGTCGTATTTGATATTTAGGAAATGAATGGAACAAAATGTGACTGAACAAAAAAAGTAGTTACGATATTGATAGCTCTATACACCCTCATCATTTTGCAGCTGAACCAATGGTTATTTTACAAACTTTCTACAAAGATAGTCCTAGTCTTCTGAAAGGAATGCAGGATCTTTCATACTTGAATGCAGCAAAGCTTCTTTTTTTTTGGGACGGGATGTAGCATCCCATTGAATCAGCCCTCGGGATGTACTCTCAATACACATCATCTTTCATTGCACAATAAAACGTTGATGTGCAAAGATTGAAAAATAAGCCAAATATATTGATGTGTAGGTGACATATATTGAGTGATTGTATCCCCTGAACAGAGTTCATAGGATACTATGGATTTGGCCTCGTTGCGCCGCGTCTGCCACCGCTGCGTCCGCCGCCGCCGCGTCCGCCGCAGAGATTTTCTTGTGAGCGCTCTACTGGCTGCAGTTCTTCTTAGATCATCTTCAAATTTGGCATGAAGGTGTATTATGGTAAAACGAAGACGCCTATTGATTTTGGTGATGGCGCCCTCGCTTTTTCCGTCTTTATACATGAAAAGGTAAATTTGACAGGGTCTGCTTGTGTGTGCGACGCTGGCCTTGTTTCTTGACCGATTTTTTTCAAATTTGGTATGTAAATGTATCATAGTCAAATCTATACACCTATACCTATTGATACCTATTGATAATAATCACAGTTTTGCTATACTGTAAACATCCGTATTTTTGTGTGAATGATTTTTTCACACTGAGCGGCTCAAAAACATATTCGCGGGTCCTTGAATTCATGCTGCACAATGTCAACCTATTCAAAATGTGGAGACAAAATTGTGAAAATATTTTCACAGGTTTTGGAATTTGCACTAGCCAACAGTAGCACAAAATGCACGAAAATTGATGTACCGTGAAAATTTCTGCATTTACAGTAGTATACTGCATCTAAATTGAATGGCTTTTTACAGTGATAACTCAACCCTTATTCTGATTTTCAGTTGGGTACCAGGTAATCCACTCTGTGTAATTTCATTGACATTACAGGTCAGAGGTCATTACGGTCCAAACCTCGACACACTGAAGGAAGGGAGTATCGTTGGCCTGGTGGTGCACAGCGAGGGCTCACTTCACCTCCACATAGACGGCAGGGATTATGGGATAGCCGCCGAGGATGTGGCCTCGCCGTGCTACGTGTTGGTGGATCTGTACGGCCAGTGTGAACAGGTGAGCAGAGACATGTGGGATTTGACATCTCAGACTCTTTGTCCATGACATAAACTTGTTCAAACGTTTTTGTCTGTGCCAGTATAGAAATGATGCCCAGGTCTGAGTGCGTCAGTGGGAATTGTGTGCATAAGATAACTATGGAATTGTTTAGCCCATGAGATGCAATTGAGTGAGCTTGACTAGATTCCATAGTTACCACATGCTAATTACCACATGCACACAATTCCTACTGACGCACGAAAAGACATGAGCATCATCTGTTTGATAGAATGGTAGATAGATTTTTGCCGTAACTCCATTGTTTTCATCATACTTCTGACAATTACTGATGCTTGGCAAATTTGGTGGATGTATTTCCTTTTTTCTTGCCATGGATGCAAACCATGCATCAATAATTACTGGATGCATGGCTAGCCATGTTTTGCAAAGTGTGTGAACGCTTGCTAGATGTGTCCCCACAAGCTTGTCAATGTCTTAGTGTGAGAAATATCAGATGCTAATAGAAAGCAGTCAAAATGTTCCCACAAATTTGAGTTGTGGTACCTGGTTTTATAGCTTATTGAATCACATTGCATGCAAACGAATAGTATGGAGAAGCATTCTACAAGAAACCAAACGTTATCAACCATGGCCTGATTTTGACCTTTGACTTCTGTGTTCTTTCCCCGCTATGGTTGCTAGGTGACGGTCGTAACAGAAGCTCTAGCTGCAGTTGGAGGCTTACAGGACGAGAGAGAAAAGGCTGTTTTAGAAAATGGTAAGGAGAGCAACATTGTGTCATGGGCATATACTGTATACGGCATATGTTGTAGTAAGCGAGTCTACTTTCAGCACTAAACCTAGTACTTCTAGCACAAAACCTATTTACATATGTGACCCTGCATCACAAAACCAACAAAAAGTCGCCAGATATGGATTTCTGGTCAAGGGCAAATTCTAAAAGAGCAGACTCTAAGCTTTAAAATGATGTATAACTCAATTCAATTGGACTCTCCTGACCTATCTAAATATTGGAAAGGAAGCACAAAGTCAGGAAAAGTGTGAACTGAGAAAAGAGGCTTGGAAGTAAAGGGTCTATTCAAGCGCTTCACCTTTACCAAGCTGCGCTAGCCATGCGATGAATTGGACAAAATAGGATGTTAACCACCGGAGTAGTAACAATGAAGGGATTATTATATTATACTGAAATCAAGCATGCTTTATCGCATCATCGCTTCTAAAGTTATTAGAGTTGAAAGTGAAGAGTGTGTACAGGGTTTTTAAGAAATGAAAAGGGGACTCTTCTAGACACATTTAATCTCACTATTCTATAAAAAAAGGGGTTTGAGAAAAACTGCTAAAAACACAGTTTCCTGTTTGTTTTATGATCCCAAACTTAAACATAATGTAGAAGTCTTGCTCTTTTAGAAAATATAAAAAACTCAAGATTGGCTATGTTGAACCATTTCATCTATTTTCAGTCCTCACACAAAATCACTGCGTGAGACTTTTTGTTTGTTTTGTGATGCACGGTCACATATATTCTGCTGCGCTACAATAACTACTGATAAACTTACGCAATAGTGAACAGTCGAATGAAGAGATGTATTTTTAAGTCTTAATCTGAATGATGGTACTGCTGGTGATTACCTAACTTCTAATTGGTAACGTAATTTCATAGTTTTTGGGCTGCGGCCCATTATTCTATAATTATCACATTTTGGCGGTCCATTGAGGATTTCCTGATTCTAATGGTAAATCATTTCACAGTTTGGGGGCTGCTGCATGCTATTTGATGATCACCATTTTTTGCGTTTGTGGTCCAGGAATGAGACTGAGATGAAATGACGACATGCCCAGTCCTGACTCCACTCTTTTGAGTCTCTTTGTCCCCCTTCTCTATCCCCACACAGGTCTGAAGGAGAACTCGCCCCTGTCATCTTACCACCCCATGGTAGTGACGGCCAGGGACTGCGACTACCAGAAACTGTGCAATAGGTTCAAGACTTCGCTGGGACTGCCAGGTGAGGGTTCGCAGCCCGTTGGTTGACCCCCTGATCACATAACATAGATAGTGCCATTTGGGTCTCGTAATCCATGTTTTAAGTTTCCATATGGACATCACTGATAAGATCAGTTACCACATGTGTCGGGAATATACTGTAAGGCAAGATATTTTCATGGCATGAAATTTTGCAAATTGCCACTGGCATTCAGTGCAAATAGTGTAGACAAGAACTTTTGCGTGCATTTTAATTTCACGAATCTTGGCTCTCGCGAAATTTGTGAAATTGAAATGCACACAAACATTTGTGGTTTTACAGTATGCGCGTGAGAGGAAGGTTGCACTATACGCACTATGCTGCTGTATGTGTCATTTATCAAGTTGGAGTAATAACCTTTGCATGTGTGACTATCAGCATAGCCCATCTCCTGTCAGAAAATGACAGTAGAGTAGGATCTCCCATGATTCATATGTCCAGATTTAGTTATTACTAATTTTGCTGCTGTTGATGGCCAAGAAAATGGCAGCATTTATAAACCATGTCACCAAAGTATCGATAATAGATAAGAATTACCCACTTCAACCCAACAGCCTACCCGAGGATTGGTTTGAAATTGCTGGATGTAGCAAGAACCCATTTAGTCAAATGCACCCAGGTACAATCCAGTGTTTAAAACAACAAAAGCAACAACTTACCAAAACCTGCTTATCAGCACTCTAACAACAGATCTTATTCTATCCGAAAGAAATATATGCTGTACATTACTGTATGAGCTGAAATGTTCACGTACAGATATTTTCGCGAATTGCTACTTGGAGGACATTTTTGCATGTTGTTAATTTCGCGGTTGCGAGGGTCAAACTGAACTTACTTATTGTCGCGTTGTTATTTTCGCGTGTTGTTATTTTTGCAGTTCAAAGGCGATTCACGAAATTCGCGAAAATAAAACCACCGCAAAAATTTCAGCTCGTACAGTACTGTACGAGCTGAAATTTTTGCGTACAGATATTTTTGCGAATTGCTACTTGGAGGACATTTTCGTGTGTTGTTAATTTCGCGGTTGCGAGGGTCTAACTGAACTTACTTATTTGCGCGTTATTTTCGTGTGTTGTTATTTTCGCGATTCAAAAGTGATTCGCGAAATTCGCGAAAATAAAACCACCGCGAAAATTTCAGTTCGTACAGTATATGGGCACAGAAATGTAGAAGAAAAAAAGCACAATGTTTTGAATTTGGCTGATTATGTTCTTATTTCCTGTGACTTCTCGTAAATGAAATCACGTAGCATCAAGGGCATTTTCCATGGGTGTGTTGTTCACTGATATCATATTGGACGTTGTCTTTGAATTCCAGCTGCATACTTTGAGGCCAAGAGCAAGTGCTACTGCCCGGCTTGCCACAAACTCCACGGCGAGGAGGAGTACAGCACCAAGGGGGACCCACCCCGGGGCTACACCAGGCCACTGCGCTGGTGCAAATTCACCCTCAGGTGAGTTGCAGGGACACACCCCCCTCTCAGAAATGGATGACAAACGCAATGGAGGGAAAAGGAGAAGCCAGATGCAGGTCTTGCGGCAAACACAGCCGCTTGGATTCACAGTTACACCTTGTGGTCCGTTTGACAAGGCATTAGCAATGGACTGATTCGTTCATATGTATCCGTGCATAACAGTATGACAAAGGTTGTTCCAGTTGATCAGGAAAATTATCGGACACATGAGTTTAGCGTTGTAAATGAATTTAAATTTTTTCTATTTGTTGTATCAAAAATAGTAATGCAGGGTTTGAAATTGGCGATGGTCCGCTGGCCATTGGCCACCCGAAATCACGTCGGACGAGCTAAAAATCATAAAATTCTGAAGTTACTAGTTCGTCTGGCTAGCCAAAATATTGCTTCAGTGTCAAAATTGATTCTAAGTAGTCCGCCTGGCTAGTTTTAAAAAAAGTGCGACCCCTGTAATGTTAAACCATAAAGTATAATTTGCTTTTTGTCCCCGCTGAACGAGTTCGAGCAGGGGACTATGAAACGGGCTCCGTACGTGTGTGTGTCCGTCCGTCTGTCCGTCCGTCCGTCCGTCTGTGCGTCCGTGTGTGATCAAATTATTCAATTTGCTACTTCTCTGTCATTTATGAGCCAATTTTAATTCTGTTTGCTTTATATGATAGCACTACATGGGAGCTTTGAAACTTCTACACAGAATTTCAGTTGTGATCTTTGACCTTGACCTTTGACCTATATTGTACATTTTGCTTCAAAATGCTACTCCTTCGCCATTTCTAACCCGATTTCGATTCCGTTTGCTTAGTGTGATGGCACTAGGTGAGCGCTTCAAAACTTGTACACAGAATTTTGACCTTTGACTTCTTTGACCTTTGACCTTGATTTTTGACCTATATTGTACATTGGCTACAAAATGCTACTCCTTCGCCATTTCTAACCCGATTTCGATTCCGTTTGCTTAGTGTGATGGCACTAGGTGAGCGCTTCAAAACTTCTACACAGAATTTTGACCTTTGACTTCTTTGACCTTTGACCTTGATTTTTGACCTATATTGTACATTGGCTACAAAATGCTACTCCTTCGCCATTTCTAACCCGATTTTGATTCTGTTTGCTTTATGTGATGGCACTAGGTGAGGGCTTCAAAACTTCTACACAGAATTTTGACCTTTGACTTCTTTGACCTTTGACCTTGATTTTTGACCTATATTGTACATTGGCTACAAAATGCTACTCCTTCGTCATTTCTAACCCGATTTCGATTCTGTTTGCTTTATGTGATGGCACTAGGTGAGGGCTTCAAAACTTCTACACAGAATTTTGACCTTTGACTTCTTTGACCTTTGACCTTGATTTTTTACCTATATTGTACATTTTGCTACTAAATGCTACTTCCGGCGGGGACATATATTACGCACCGCGTAATTTCTACTTTTCCTTGTTGTTCTTGCCGAATACCCAAAAATTTTCTGCTCATGGGGAAACAGTACAAATGGTCTGCTCCCGATGCTGACTGAATTGCTCACTGGTGGTTGACTAACCCATATCATGCTGATATACTGTTATGTTTCTCTTCTCACAGACTTCATAATCTCGCAGAAGAGCTGAATGTCTTTGAGAGTTGGCATGTTGCGTATCATGGAACGTCGGTCGGCGCTGTAAGGAAAATTCTTGACAGAGGGACGTTATTACCTCCTGGTACGTCAAACCCAACTTCCATCAAGCGAGGTAGTGCTAATCACAAGAGCCTCAAAGTGGATGGTTCCTAGGCATATTGTGACGCTCTCAGTAAATTTCATCCCAGAATATGTTTGGGTCATCATTATGCAGCAGGCCTGTGCCATGTATGTTACATCTCCCAGACTCACGGTGCCTTTTGGTTTGACTATGAGGAAATCAATGAGCCCTTTGAGAATTTATTTCTTATACTTCCGAAGAGGAGACGGGGTGGGTGATAGAATTTTCATGTTAATTATAAGCTTTTCAACCATGATTTTTATGCTGCAGATATGCTTGATAAATCATTATTCTACAGCTTTTTCATTGCTATGGGTTCACTGTATAAATTATCTCAAGTCCTAAATGGTTGCAATGAATCAGTTTTTGAATGATAATGAGTCATCCACTTATCTACAATTTTCAAGTGTAAGGATTCCACTTTATTTTGGACTGCATCAAACATGAAAGCAGTCTAAGGCCAACTTAAAAGTAAGTGGTGGCGTAGGTCCAAAGATGCATTAAGTCGATTAAAATATACTGGTCAAGTAAGTATACATGAAGGTTGGCATCTGTTCTTGCAAGGTGTTGCAACTACACAGTTAATAAATTGTGATAGAGTATGTTCATTTCAAAATAGTAATCAGTCAGTGTGGAGGTGCAGAGAATCCATATACCAGATGTAACACCCCTACCCTATGGTTTCATCACTCTCCAAATGTCCATCCACCACAGGAGATAACGGTCTTGGTCATCTCTACCAGCCTGAGAGTCTAGGCTCCATCACAAAACCATCAAGGAATCAGGACCTCAAGCAGATATTTGTCTCCCCAACGCTGAAATATGCCGGCTGTGACATCTTCTCACACAAGTGCAAGTGAGTCTTACTCCTCTAAATGTTCCTCTTTTGATACTGCAGTGCAGACATTTTTTTCTCTTTCATTTCATTTCATTTCATGTATTTTCCATATTCAAATGATGAAAAATTATTACATAGGACTAGACATTAGCCGTGGCATGGTGGCCCGGGGCCAATGAAAATTTATGCCGGGCCACCAAATTTCCAAAAAGGCAATTTTTTGTTGGCCCGATCAGGCACGTAATATTCAAAGTGGATTGTTGTGTTTTCGTTTATTTTGGGCCACTACAATTTTTTTTTCTTTTGGCTGCCAAAATTTCAAATTTAAAGATATTAAAGAAAAAAAGTTAGTGTAGAACCCTGTTTATACAAAGTAACAATATATCATGTGCACATTCTTCATTAGAGCAAAACATTCTGTTGGAGTGACTAAACTTTGTTTGTGAAGTTATATCGTTGATTAGCTTATGTAAAAGACTCCGCTCTCGCAACCAGTGAAAACAAAATGTTCAGTCTGTTCTCGCTATTCCTCCCTAGGCACTCAACTCCATTCAGTTCAGTTCAATATGATTTAATTCAATTCTTTTTTTGAAATTAAGTTTAGATAAATATTCAAGTTATTTCCATTAAGTTCAATTCAATTCATTTCAGTATAGATGACTTCACTTCACTCCACATCAGCTGAATTTAATTCATTCAGTTTCATGCTATCATACCTCTTTTTTATGTGTGTTTCCTACAGGTTCATTGACTCCGTTTCCCAGAAGGAGCATTTCGCACGAGTTGCATTCCAGGTCCGGATAAGGCCCGGCTGCTACACCGCTGGTCCGCAGAGCATCGGTCTCAACCACACCATAGACCCATACATAGAGAATAGTGGTATTGAGTGGACCACCAAGGAGACCTCGTCCATCGTGCTCTGTGCTCTGCTGATTGCCATGGAGTGACTCGAATAGTCCCACATGCAAGTAATTGTGTCAGTTAATGATAGGAGACACTCCCACCTATTCAAAGTTGTGTTGGGCAGAAGATGCCATTAACTTTGTATGCCCACCTGAAGAAAGAAAATTGTTTTTACAGACAGCCATTTCGGGGGAAATTGAGGAATAAAAGTTTATTCACATCAGTTTAAAAAGAAAATGTGTTCATTGACTCTTAATACTGCCCAACAAAGGGGATATGCAAGGCACTTTGTGTATATTGGAAATTAATAGGTTGCAGTACATAGGTATACTGGAGTAAAGAGCATAAGCTGATAGAAAAGATATCAGTGTAAGGAAAACTGAACATTGCAATCAAAACTGCAGTTCTTACCTTAATAATGACACCCAATGGTACATCTATCCATGCAGTCAAACACCGGATAGGGGAATTAACAGAGAACTGAAGAAGAAGAAGTGTTCTTTTGAAAGTATTCTTCTTGGCCCAGATTTCAGCTGCAACCTACTCTACTTACAATGGTTTTGAATGCAAGCGCTTCAAATTTGTACCCAGTATTCATGTGATGTACTCAACACCTTTGTGAAATGTGGTAGATATCACTGTCCTATGTAAGTGGCCATATTACTGAATCATCGAAAGCTTTTATTGATCAAATTACTGGCAAAAATTCCATTTCCTCTGAGAGAAACTATGTAGTACCTCTTCCTGAAAGTGTTGAAATTCATGAAATGTTGTCTGTGCAATGCTAGACTGAATCTGCTAGGTGTTTGAGGGTACTATTAACCCATGAGATTCATTATGACCCCAAAGCTAAATTGTGAGCACCCCACCCCCTTATTCTCATGTTTTTGTGTGAGCTCATGTCTTGATAAAGTGGTGGACATTATTACGATAATGCATTGTCGAGCAATCTACAGGCTTATACGGTGTGTGGCAGTGATGTATTCCTCTTCTTCATGTGGCGAAATGTGCCATTCATAAATATGCAAAGGAGCAGGCTTAGGGTGCTAACCCGGTGGAGTGGGCCACCCATCTACCCATGCAGCGAAAATGGGCAAAATGATGCCAACCCCTTGTGGCTCGCCCCAGGTGACAAGCAATAGTCAGCAAACGGTATCAACCAGGCACAATGTGCCAGTGTGAGGAGGAAGAAACGATATATTCCTGTTGAGAATGCACAGTAATTTCTTTTTTGTTCACCCTAATGTGTGAGCAGTATCTCTCCCACATACCAGTAAAAAAAAAAAAAAAAAGAAGAAAAAGAAATGGAAGACAGCCATCACAGCCTGAATTAATTCCATGACAGATTGTGCAAGCTCAAGACCAAGTGATAGTATTGAAGCTACCTTGAATACTGGCACAGAACACGGCGGTATCAAAGATACGGGAATCGGCCACTCCAGGTGCATGTGGCTCAATGTCAGTGTGCATTGTATTCACTGTATCTACCATGGGTACCCATCAAATATGTTGGTGTGTCTTTGATTTTTTTTTCGGGGGGGGGGGGGGGGGGGGTTGGGGGATTGGGGATGGGGGTGGGGAGTGGCTTTTGAGGATGAAATGGGCTTTTGCTGGTGAAATTGAAGAAGACATGTTATTGTAATAGATGTGATGAATATGTTTAGTTGTGGAAGTGATGTTGGTATCTTGAAATCTTTCGTCACTGCAACTCCAGGGCATTCTGTGGTCATACAGTAATTTCGTCAGAGTTACAACCATGTATTCAGGTTGGCATTTGTGGAAATGTTTCTTGTTTGCAGTGTTCACAAAGTATACGTCGATTGCTCAAGCAAATGTGAAGCTGTTGCAGCCAAGATGTAATCATTTCCACATAACTTAAATAGTAACTTAAACGTGGAAACTCTGAAATGAAAACATTCAGGTTGAGGCACTTATTGATTCCACAGCTGTTATGTGTGTGTGCATTTGCTTCTGACAAACAATATATTTATGACTGCTGGTTGGTTCTTCTTTTTCTTCTTCTTCTTCCCTTTTACAGTGGAGACTGAAAACATATCTCATAAACTTGTAACCCTAGATAATCTACAAGTTTGGGGGGGGGGGGGGAGAATTCAGTCTGCTGTGATCGTGATTTAAAAGCTCATTTATCATGTTCAGATGCCAAACATTTGATGGGCATTAATAATGATTGCATGGTAAACTTTGTGCTGAAACCTGTGTTCTGTGTGAGGTTTTTACTTAATCAGCAAACATCCCGGCTGTATTCAAAATAGTGCACAAACGCTACAGAGCCATTGTATCAAAGTGTCCAGCATGTACTGTCCAGACCTAGACTTGTTCTACAGGTGTTTCTTTTTGTCTGTTGTTTATTTGTTAATATTTTTGCCGATGAGAAGCCATAATCTAATAGGGGGAAAGTCTTATTGAAGCAGCTGCAGGTGCTATGACTTCTGCTGGACTATGAAGTCTCGCATCGAGAAAGACTTGATAGATCAGGATGAACAAACAGCAGAAGTAGTCTGACATCATTTTTTTAAAGTATATTAGGATCTGATTATTTATCTTTGCACATATGTACAAATGATTATATGTATATCTAAATTATTATGATTTGTATCCTACATATGTATATGTTATAAGCAAGATGTTGAGTGGACAGTAAACTACAAGGCAAAGCAAAACACATTATGGTAGACATGTTGAGCATTATGTAGATCATAATCCAGCCGAATGTAAAATTAGTGTCATTGACTTGACCAAGCACTGTAATAGCTCTTGTTCACTGGATCTTCACAGCTGATGCTTCTGTTTTAGTGATGTAAATAATGAAAAACCAAGTAAAATATGTACATACTGTATAATGCTACCACAGAGAAGCTAAATGTATAATTGGTGTGTATGAGTATTTATGTGACAATCTGTCCGTGTACCACAAGTCCAGGTTAGTTTAAAGCTGTGCAATAGCAGGTAGAAAAAAAAAAGATACTCTAAATGGACAAGCGTTACTTAAGAGTGGCTGGAAGGATGACTGATGGGAAGTACCATCACATCACTATAGTAGTTTTCACTTCAACATATAAGAAACATATCTCAGAATTGGCTGTGCGTATAACCGGTATCTGTAGGAGTTAGAGGTAGTTCTTTGACTTGATGTTGCATCAAAGTTTAGGCAGTGCCCTCCTCCATGCTTGAGTAGAGGAGAGAATATGAAGAGACTTCCGTCTTGGTTGCTAAGAGACCTCAAACAGTTTGAGGATAAAATTATGTTCACATCATGCCACTCTGGCCATCTGCTGACCGCTGTAGTACCGATCGGTCATCATCTGTCCTTTCTAAGGTTTGCAAATTTAGACTGGAGAAAGAGAGGAGAACCTTCAGGGGAGGTAGGCGTACTGTAGAGACGTATCAGGACTTGTGCAGTCTGTGAATCATAACAGTTGTGTTACGAGTACAGGAATGACACTTTTAGATTTAGCTTACAAATGACCCTCCTATATCCCATGGCAAGTTGAAGCTGCCTGGGAAAAAAAAATGAGGAAGAAAGGAATTGAATTATTGGCAATGCTTTCAAGTTTTCACTGCCTAAATGATAGATGTTCTGAACATCCTTAGCCTGCTGCATTCGTGATTCAAGGGATCAGAAATTCTGTTCCTCTCACTGGTTAACCCGTTAGAAGATGGACTGATTTTCCTATGACAGCCCGAGAATACGTGAGACTAGTCTTCAACGGGTTAAGTGACAGCATAGTTTAATGTTGTCTAAGAGTACACTCAAGAAATTTGTTTTGGTTCTCATTGTATGTGATTGGCTGATGTACTGAAGGCCAAATGAGGTCGCCTGTTCCGTTGTGACCACCCCCCCCCCCTTTCCCCTCCTCCTCCTCCTCCTTCCCTCTTTCTATTCTAACACTCTTGCCTCTGACGCAAAGTTGTCATCGCAGAAACAAGTTCATGATTCAAATTGACATCACATGTCTTTTTCTCTCAGCAAAATCTACGTCCTGATTTCATCTGCTACCAATTTGATATGCCATAGATGATTTTTCACACCACCCATGTCCTCCAGCTTCCAGAGGGTGTGTCGTTGAACGAAAGATTGAAAACTTGATGCTGTTGTCACAACTACCATAATTATGCTCCATACGTTTGGGAGGAAAATATTTTTGCAAACTTAGACTTGTAAGATGATAATCATCTTGAGTGTTTGAATTCTCAAGCGAGAACTGTAGTGATGCAATGAAAAATAAGTATTATTTCTTTACTAGAGAAAAATTAGCAATTTCCAACCTTTGATACTAGAAACAGGGCATTCTTTTGTTATGGGAGGCAATACTTTTTGAGTTGATCATTGTGCAAATATTGGTTGATTTGTGACATGTGCGAAATAGAAAGAATGTGAAGTATGCAGAGCATACAGTAGATTTTTCTATTGTCCCCGTACCCCCAGCAGTTGTAGCCATACAGCTAATTGATATGGGGATCACACTGTTGAAATGGGAGGAATGTTATGATCATTGTGCAAGGACTGGCTATTGGGGGCTACCTCCCTGGAGGTTCGGTTAAATGAAATCTGCTGCTATAAGAATTCACAAGGTAGATCTTCCAAGACAAGTGTATGCTGTGCCCCCGATGCTTCTGTGCAGGATTAAGTAGGAAAGTGGAATGAGCTGAAAAAACCAGCAACAATGACATGCTAACATATAGACACAGATGTAGAAAAGTGTTTTTATTCACTCCCCCCGCTGAAGATCCAATGTGAATTCGATGTGAGTGCAGTGTCAAAACGGATATGAATATTTCAACAAAGACTCGGGCAGGCTCATGTGTGAAAGATTCAAAAAGTGCCATGTATTGGACAAAATGAATTACTGTAAGGTAGTATGTTTCAGGTCAGTTGTAAGCACATAGGGTTATGGCTGTGATGCTGTATTTATTGTGCAAAACAACAGTAACCTAAAAGTCACCATCGTGAATGTGCACTACAATGTAGATGTTAATTGCTGAAATGTTTTGTCATGGAGCAAGCTTGTTCACAATATTAATGCCGATTTCATCTTCATCTTGTTTTGATGGAGGTAGTGTAAGTAAATATACGTGCAGTCTTTTAAGTGCCAGAGTTCAGCCCTTCTGCATCTCATGTGGGACAAGTTAGTTTAAATCTTATGCAAATCATATAAGAATAAGAACTGCTGACTCTATCAAAGACAGTTTGCAGGTAAGAAGTACATGTGTGGTGTCGTACTGTGAGCTGCTGCGTTCATCATCTTTGTCCATCTTGCGAGTTTTCCAGTTATATATTAACAGTTGGACAGTGGTGCATGCTTTCCCATTATATCGCTGTTGTAGGGTAAAAGATATCAACAGTACTGCCCGCTGTACACTGTAATTATTGCTGAGCTTCTTGGTAGAGTGTACCCCCTTGATGTATTTGTAATACACTCCCACAGCTGGTGGTTCTTGTGGGTCTTTTTTTTAGCAGCGAGCAAAACAAAAGAATATAAAACTAATAATCCGCTGGAAGGAATAAGGGAGATTAATCTAAAGAAGGATGAGGAGATAAAGGAGAAGAAGAACTTGTGGGGTGCATTTTTTGCAGGTCACCATTCAATATTTATCACTGAATTCAAGCAAAGTGTGACAAGCTGATAAGATGATTCCACGGAATACAAATGTAATTACCATCATTATCGGTTCAAGTGGGTTGTTGGGTATTCATTGGCAGAGATGGCAGGTAATATACTCACATGCGTATCACCAGTGCTTGTCCTGGAGGTTATAAGTTATTGTCACTTTCAAACCCTGATGAACTCCGCTCCTTTCTTTGCCTATACCCCCATTCGACAGAGATTTCTTTTGGTCGGTCACTCATCGGAAGCAAAGTTTCTTGCTTCAGGTCACCTACCAAAGTGTATCACATCACAGTCTGGTGAATCCAAGTTGTGTTGGACGACTATCAGATCATTGTCAGATATGTCGCAAGTGATCCTCATCAGACCATCTCGCCTCTTCAGATCACGCCCGACATATATTTGTCTGACACTGACTTTATAGTTTACTGACCCCACTTGGATTCATCAAACCGCAATCCCATGCACTTCAGTTGGTGGCCGGGAGCAAAAGTCTTTGCTTTCAACGAGTGACCGATGAGACAAAATCTCTGTGGAATGGGGATATTAGCAAGAAATACCATTTTGAAGGCAGCTGCCAGTACGTGTTTCAATCACTAGAGAGGAGATAGTGCACATCAGTTTTAAGTAATGTACTACTATGGCAAAACAGAAGCAAGTGACACAAGTGCAGTTTCTCATAGATGAACAAGACTTGTCCATCATTGACAGTGAGGAAAGTTATGACATATTATGACATCTTGACTTTGATTTCTGTCATTTGTCAGACCATTTCTGCTCAAATTTGGCATATACACAGTTCATAATATGTCCAATCTTTGGAAACGAAACAAAAAAGCTTTCATAAGTTTGATTTTGATGATGTGTGACTTATGTCCCTTTTGCAGAAGGCAGAGTTTACACAAAAATCGTATTTGTCCATCGGTACTTCCTACGAGGACAGTGTTTTGCTTATCAGTGGTTGTAACCGAAATCTTCACTAATCACTAATTATCTCACAAAAGTTAAATCTCAATCCCCCATCTCAACCAAAACTATACCATCCCTTTGAGCTGCTGATGAGTCAATAACTGAAAATCAACTGTAAGATGAAGAAACATTCCTGCATGCAAAGATTTGTAAAGACCTATTTACTGTCTGCATACTACTTGGTATTCCATGTTTAACAGGGCGATTTTTAAAAAATAAATATGATTGAAATTCTTTGTATAAAATCAGTGGAGAATAATGCATCCCAGCATGCAACTATATTATTGTCAATGATGCTATTTATGATCAACATTCAGACTTTATTATGATTACAATCATCTTTCATATATATTTTTTTCTTGCAGTGATAACATCCCAATACTCAGTAAGTAATCACTATCGTGTGGTGTTTTTTTTTTTTCTCCATATGATAAAACTAAATGAGTTAATTAACTCTTATGTAAGGCTGATAAGATTTATGTTCATCCATAGATTGATATGGAACTAAATTTTTAAATTGATAATTTGGTATTTGGTTAAGTGTTCAGGCTGAAAAAAAAAAAATCCAACCCAAAACTGTGTGCACAAGATATACTCCACATTGTGAAGATGTTGATGCAAATTTAAAGAACAATAATTATGTCATGACTGTTCAGTCACGAAAAAGCAAATGCGTGTTGCTGTATATACACCTAAAGAATATGTGTTCACCCTTCCCAGATTACTTCAAAGTTTATTTATCATGCGTAAATCGATAGGTGATTGATTTGTTGAAAGTGAAACCGTGTGTCAGTGTTGATGTTTTATCAAAGGTATGACATTATCGTACCATCTTGCCGGCTAAACGATGTGCCAATGTGGACGTTAAAAAGTATTGTGTATTTCACTGCAGCCTATAATAAATCAAAATGCTGTGTCTTTCTTATATGGCGTTGGTTTTGTTTGTTTATTCCCAGAGTTACGTATAAGTGATTCTAAGATTTGTGTCGTGTGTTCTTCGCTTTTGTGTGTGTGTACGTGTGTGTGTGTGGGGGGGGGGGGGCGCTTGAAATACACTCATGCTATAGACAAAAATGAACGCAACATTCAAGCGAGTTCTGATGATTCTAGGTGGAAAGTAAAATTGCGCCATCTACTGACAGTCCATGCGTCTTATTGGAAGGAGAAAAACTGAGGTTCATACAAGTACAAATGTGTTCATTTATTTAATTTCCGACGAAAATGCACTTATAGTCAAACATTTACATAATTATCATGTTCAAAGTTATACAAAATCAACACAATATTATGATAAAGGAAAATACTGTGAACGGAAAAAATAATAATATGCTATATCTTCTAAATTTTGTTGAATATGCAAAATATTCCCCATGCTTTGAAAGGTCAGGAGCTTGATCTGTCAGGTTTACAGTTTGAAACGTTACGTTAGTGGGACTTGAACCTATCACCTTCTAGTAATAGCCCCACAACCACCTGGTTACACGTACTGGTAATACAGATTTCTAAGGGAATGAGAAACAATATTCAAAGGACATTTCAGAAACTGATACGAATGTGTAATATTCCTAGGCACATGCATCCGTTTTCAAACGCTATGGTATTGCTATTAAATCTATATTCGACGAGGATTTGTTGATGGCATTGTTTCGTGTGAGCACGCCACCATCAATCCTCTATGATGCAGTTTATATTACTATTACAGTAAAACTTTAAATTTTACTCATATATTACCTATTGTTCGCCAAGATTGGGTAAAGTATGGCCAACGGTAAACTCGTGCTCTGCATGGCCGTGCAAGGACTTCAGGAGCATAAAATTATAATGAGGAAGAGACTGGAAGAGTGAGGAGTAAGGAAAAAGAGATAAGGGGAAAACTAGAAGAGGAGGACGAGATGGGGAAGATGAGGAAGAGGAGGAGGAGAAGGAGGAGAAAGAGGAGGACGAGTAGGAGGAGGAAGAGGAGGAGGAGTATATTGCGATAGGAGGATAAAGAGGAGGAGGGGGAGTAGGAGGAGGAGGAAGAACAAGAGGAGATGGGAAGATGAATAGGAGGGAGAGGAGGAGGAGGAGAAAGGAAGGAGGAGGAATAGGAGGAGAAAGGAGAGGGAAAGGGAACACAAGGGGAGAAAGAGGATGAGAAAAAGAAGGGGGATATGGTGGAGAAGGAGAAAGGAGAAGAAAAAAAGAACAAAATAAATGATGGACTTTTTGAACGCACTCTTGTCCGGTCGACGCATTATAGTCCAGAAGGATGGACACTCTGAATGAGTGATACATAATTATAGGCCTACATACCATTTCCAGAAGACTTACACTTAAATATATACCTCAGAAAACGTACAAATACGTACATATTTCAAATTGCTAAATTTAATGTTTTCTGCCACGCCACCAGCAGACATTAAGCGAACTTGCATGACTTCCAATATTCAGGACTAGCCGTCATCATCAAGTATCATGAACTGATGAAATACATGAAAAAAACTTTTTTACCAAGAAAAAAAAATGATCATAGATATTTCTTCCGTAATTGAATATTCAAAGAGGAGAGTTTTAAACTATTTTCTGTCATTTGGTATGTGTGCAAATTTTACATCATCAATTTCTAATCCCCAAACTAACAAAGAAGACGATATAAGACACGGAAAGACACCAGAACAAAAACATGTCAGCATCATGATATCTTAGCAGTCTTTTGAAAATATTTCAAGAGCAGGTCACGTCTGTTTAAGAAAAAAAAAAGTAATTTGAACATACATGATGTCATCGAAATCCATCTGCTTTGGATGTAAGTACACCGTTGTTGCTGTTTTTTAGGTCGACAGAGTGGGACAAAGCTTTCAAATGTAGTTTAAAGATGATTTGCGTCCACTGAAATACGACGGAGATTTAACCATGGTGAAATCTGCGACGCGTTCTGCGGGAAACGGTACAAGGTCACACGGACAATAGGCAGCAGATCAGCGAACAATACGCCAGACAATCTAACTCTTTTTGAGCGCGAGAACATGCTGTAAAACACGAAATTTTTCTTTTCGAGCGGTCACGTGGAAGAGGAAGGTATGGATAAACGAAAGTGGGTTAGTTGAAAAAAAATCAAGTGCGAGCTTGGTATGTGTATGTATGTATGTATGTGTTGTTGTTGATTTTTTTTCCACCTCTCATTTGCCTTCGAGGCTCAATTTTCTTCTCGTTTCCACTCAATTTTCGTATTCCCATGTATTTTGTGGAGGAGTTCCGACCCAATCATAACGGCAAACCCAAACAGAAGACGCTGGCTTGAATAGGGGCGGATTGATTGGGCGGAATGTCGAACAAAAAAGACGCGCTGTCGTGAGGTGGCCGTGTAGGGCCCCCGAACAAAAGGCGCTCTCAATGCCAACGCCAAATCGAGCTATCGCCGTATCAACTTCTTTCTTCTCAATTACTTTCGACATCTTGAATACAACTTGAAAAGAGAGAGCTACTTTTTTACTAAATACAAGTTCAATGCCTTGATCGTCAGTTGGTTGGTTGGTGGGGGGGGGGGGGGGGTTAATCTTAGGAACGCGAAAAAGAGGAGGTATACGCGGATTTGTATTGAAGATGTAAGAAACTGTTAAGATAAAGCGCACTGGCACTGATGTAGGTTAGGGTTGTTTTCCGCTAGATCGGCGAGTTCAAATTTCTGTTGATCTGATACGTTATACTCGAAAAGCAAGAATGAGCAAGGAAAGAGAAAGGGAAAAAAGAAAGAGAAAAAAAAAGAGTCTTAAGAAATTGAAAACATGCTCGAGGTCTGTTTGTTACAAAACGCGTCATAGGAGTTTTAATGGGAAACTCTCAGCTCTCTCTAGCCCGACGAAATGACGAGGGATAGGTTACTTGTTTCAAGTTGTCGGCATAGGGATTCAAGAAGTTATGAAGGAGTAGAAATCAGTCTCGTAGTTCTCAACTTTCCTCACATGTTCGAGCTCAGGACGTTGTGACAAGATATCAGTATGTTACCGCAAAGTAACACACGGATAACTTTTTCGCTTATTTTTTTGATGATTTTCTTCGTATATTCCATTCCATGAAACATAGTCATCAGACTTTCCGAGGCTCATATCTCTATTCTTTCTTTCTTTTGTCAAGCACTGCCATGCCAGCGATTCAAATAAATGATTCTTTCGTCCAGTTGTTCTTTTTTTTTAAATTACAAGTGATTAACACATTGCCATTCATCGGCGGAAATACACACCGATTATATATGTACATATGTATTTATATTCTAGTAATAGCCATGATAAAAGGGAAAAAAAAAATCACCGGCAATCCCACCGGGGTATGTATGCCCATGCTTTTTTTTTTTCGTTATGGCTATTAACGAGAAAACAACAACAAACACTGAATAATCAGTTTTGTATTAACGTCGGTGGAGGGTAATTTAAGCATCACTTTGTTAATATTAATTGTGTTGCTTGACTGTATGGTAACCAGAGCGAAAAGACGAACAGAATAACTCAACAGTTTTACCAATATTGGACACGTAAAATAAGCAAGTCAATGGAGTGTTCAGAATGTGACGTGTTTTCGTGAAACACTGATACCAGTTGCACATTATGATTTTGCAAATTAGATGGGGTGATAATCAAAACTTCAAAAGTGTCCCATTGACCTAAATTATAGAAACTTCACTAAATTTTTCCTCTTTTTAAATGATATTTAACAAGAAATTGAATTTGCATCGATAACATCAATAATTGTTATTGAATTTCAAAAATCCAGCAATGATGCCGTGCAAAAGAAATAACAAAGAGGTATGGTAACCATTCAATTATTGATCATCCACAAACATCGTTTGTCTAAGTTCTATGATATTTGTTGTTATTGATGTTGTTATTGTTCGCAACCATATTTCAGGTTTATGAGTTTTTGACGTCATCGGCACCTCAGCTAATTTGCATATGATTACCGTTGCGGCTGTTATCGCTTTTCGACAAAACCATATGATTCGATTATTTAAAACAAAAAGAATCCATACTTTGAAAGTCGACTTGAACAAAGTGGTGGAAGTGCGTCTTAAAAATGGAAGAAATCAAGACAGAAAAACACAAGCTTTGGCACAAACGATTATTTAAAAAAAAAAATCGTTCCTCTTTATTCAAGAATGACATATACTAGAAGGCCTACAAGTATAGTCTCCTGGCCTGGATTCTAGAAAGCAGAAAAAAAATGAACTCTTAACGGGGTAGTAAAAACTAAGATAAAAATGCAAATATTCACTGTTAGTTTTGTATTTCTTTTTTCCTTGACTGAAACTAATCGAACTATGTTATTGCTTTACACATGCTTTGTATCATCTTACACTTTATTTCACCCCTTTGCTGGATGAAAAACTAAAAGTGAATTGAACTGAATTGAACTGAACTGAACTAAACTGATTCGGACTCAGAATCTTCGAAAAGGTAACATTTCAAAGTATGTAAAAGTAAAAGTTAAAATGCGAAAGTAAGAGTAAAGTTGAGAAGGTCACATTTCAAAGTGGCTCTCTATAACATATCCGACGGAATGAATGAAAGCTTACTCTTTTTTTCCAGTCTTTCTTGATATGATATATTTGTTTGTTATTTCTTTTGAGTCTTTTGAATCAGCTTTTATTCACAGGTATTGAATGAATCCTTGTTTACACTATTCCGCATATTTCTTTTATTCCTCACTAGAATTCCCCTGGCACCCATTCTGCTCTCACGTATTTTTAGAAATGATGAATCTTTATTGTTGGTGAAGATGAGCGAACGCAAACGGTTTCCCCACCTATTGTGCGGGGAGAGATCCGGTCCCAACCCTCCATTAATTAAAAGATGTGTCGTCCAGCTTGGCTCGGTTTAAAACTCACATGCCACTCGGGAATACTTCTTTATCTCGCCAAAATGTAAAATGTGTCCTCGCTTCCCGCGTAATATCGGCCAGTGAATACCAAACGCTGCCTATGAATACCCTTTTGCAGATGAGCCCACAATGTAGGACGCAGGTTAACGTACTGTGTTCCCTCTTTGTGTAGATGACATTTATTTTGTCAGAGGACGTTTTGAATAGGCCGTCGCCTTTCACATGATAAGAGTCGAATTTAGATCACGTAACATTACTGAAGTCGAAAAGTATCTTGGACTATATAGGTGAATAAAATGTCTAGGAACTCATTTAATTTCAGTGACATTGTGGTCTTTTTTTTTTCTCACAGTGCATTGGACGCTGCCATTAGTCATTTCTTATTCGGTCGTTATTTGCAAACCAGAAAAGTTAACCCTCTCAGTGAGAGTTTACGCCCTCGCACATTCCAAAATGGCTCCAATCTCTGAGACTTTAGGTGGTATTGTAAGAGAGCATAATCCCTTGAGGATTAAACATTGGTACATGATTTCCATTATGTTGAGCTTTCAACTTTTGGAAGTGACTTGGTCGTACATTCGGTTACTTACGTGACAAGTCTTGTTGTGTGTTTGTGCATGTGTGTGTGTGTGTGTGTGTGTGTGTGTGTGTGTGTGTGTGTGTGTGTGTGTGTGTGTGTGTGTGTGTGTGTGCATCGGTATTTGGTTTTGTGTGGTGGCGATACGTCGTTTGTCCCGCGAGGATCGACATCTTTTCTGTCCGTTTTTGGGGTTTTTTCAGTCGGTTTTTGGAGATAGGCCTACGTGTGTACTCATCACAATGATTTCCGCTGGAATGACAATTTTCATCTTTTGTTCCTGTTCAGTTTGAGGGATTGAATGATAATAGATGAGATACAGACATTATTGAAAAACATGATCAGTATTCCTCTTTCTTCTACAAATGCACACGAAAGTGGACATGTTAGGAAGAAATATCACATTAAAACTGCCTGTGTAATTAAACAAGGGACAATTTTCTTCGCTGTGTCGTTCAAATTCACTTGACAAGAATTTTGAAGAAAATGGAATGAATAACGTGATAACTGTAATGTCAATAATGAGTGAAAAAATGACGATTTTTAAAGAAAGACTATTGGTGAATGAACTATATCGAAACGAATTTATTTGATATCATTATTACTGTTACCTCAAGTACGATACACACAGCATTGATGTTTTGGGTCAGGCACACAAGTTTTTTAGTCGTTGCATATCGCATTAAGACAAAGAAACAACAAACACAGACTAAACGAACGAACAAACAAACAAGAACAAGCAGATAATTATATAAGAGCGAGAGCAAGCAAAGAAAGAAGCAAGCATTTGACAGCCGTTTGGGGGTGAGAAAAATCATATGCATCACGATGCATAAACCAAAAGCGCTTCCAGGCAATCGACGAGAAATCAGGCAGGTTGTCCGGGAATTCTTCAAAACATAACTCACAAAATGTCAGATGGAAGATATAGTTTTGCCTGAAAATCAATGAAAATATGCTACTATGAGGCCAGTTGTCATGACAAGATTACATGTTGATAGGCGCTTTGGAATGCTCGCTGTGAAAAGGGTTATCTATATCACTTTTTTTTTTTTTACATTAAAACGATCCCAACCCAATATTCAACAGTCCAAGAGCCTGTAATAGCATCCTAGCGAGCAACTGGTCGGGTATACGCTAATCGTTGTCCATGCTGACCATGAAGAGATTTGAGCTACCTTGATGAATGCTACAAAATGGCTGGCGATTGTACATCTTCGAGAACAATCCATGATAAATGTTCGCAAACTGGAGGATCTGTTTAAAGCTGCATTGACTCGCCTTACGCAAAGTCGAGATTGGTCTGACGGGGGAAAATGATAACAAGAGAAAAGAAAACAGAGCTCATACAGTCGGAATTAGTTCTCTTTCCTGGGAATGGACAAATAAGTTAGTTTTTACTTTTCTTAACTTCATATAACTTTTGCCGTTAAATTCGGTTGTTATCTGCCGTCCTGATACTAATCCGACCTCTTAATCGCATGGGACACGGTTTTTAAGTGGTCCAGAGGGGCGTAAAATCGATGCTATCTTCAAAATAACTTGCCTTTTGCTTATTGTCCTATTAGAGTGTCACCATGCATTAGTCAAAGGTGACTCACGTTAAAACATCCCGTCTTACGAAAAGGATCAAATGAAATTCTCTGACGCGCCTTTGCAGCACACTATTGGAAAGCATCTAGTCTTTGATCGCGCCGCAGCCAGCATTTCGTTTTGTACACATTCACAATAATCGACCAAAGACGCCAGAAAGTAACAAAAAAGAGATAGTTGGATGAGAGGAAACGGTGAGATTGTCCTTCTTGTTGCAAGTGAAAGAGGAAAAAGACTCAATTGAGACTTAATGGGCCGTAATCCCTGCGAAAAGCCCGTTCGGGTAAGCACCGAAGGATTTGATGACTATATTACCCGGTTATTATTAAAGACCTGAAAATCGCTTTAAACAAGAGGGTCGCGGCGGGCGGTCGCAATGGTTCCCTTCCTTCGAACAAACGCTCCAAATCCTCCGCCGGATAGCTCCAGTCCTTTACACTCTCCTTTTTCCGCCGTTTTTCCCCCGCTCATAAAAAAAAGGAGGGACGGCGGAATTAAGGAGGTTGTTTTATGTGAAGAGAATAATCAAAAGAAAACTTCTAGGCTATCCCCCTATTCTTGTTTTCATTCGCCTTTTCTTCGTTCTTGATTCTGCTTGCCAAAGCGAGGTAGGAACAGAGAGCTGGGTAAAGGCAGGCAGTCGTAAGTGCGCGGGCTTGGTTGTTCGATTGTAACGTCACGGGGAACAATGCAGTAGGCTCGACTATCGGTTACACGCCTTTTGTCTGCCTTACTGCGGTTGTTATTGTATCGTCCTTTGATAGTCACGACCGATCGAGGCGAGTGAGCTGAAGGAAAACCGGGTAGTCTAACAGAAAGCAGACACGTTGTTAGTTAAAGTATAGGGGGCCTATAGCAACTTTTGTCTAACTAAACATTGCAGGGATCTCGAACATTATCTTTAAACATTATATTCACGACAGTAGTCAGGCATTTGGACCTGAACGTAAAGTAACTATTCTGAAGTTGGCGTGCAGATACCTTGTATCCCAGAGAAAAACAAGAAAATTCCCTACAACAACAAACGAGACAACTTCTGAAAATAAGAAGACATATTATTATACTAGGAGATTTTCTTTTTGTAAAAAAAAATGATATTATACATCTCGTAACAGTCTGCACAATTTGCAAGTACAACTTTGGAAAATGATAATAAAAGTTCGTGTAATGGTTTTAATGTTCCTCAGAGAGGGCTGAAGGTCGACCGCAAGCTCTGCAAATGAATGGACTCCGCCCTTCTTGGAACAGTCGTCCGCCATTATTGATCATACAGTTCAATCTACATTTATAATGTTCAAATCGGAGGCCCATATACTAGTACGTCCATAGTGAAGACTGTTACTAACAACCAGAAAGATTCCCAGAGGCTTGCCTGACTTACCAACATCTAAGTGCATTCCCAGAAATGTAATGACTTCATACAGAAGGAAGTTATATCGATTATATACTAGCCTGTTACTTGGTTCTTAAAGTAAAAATCCAAGTTAACTTTAATGTGCACTAGTATAAACTCTCTAATATTTGATGATGGAGATCGTATTTTGGTAGTGATCTCACTGAAGTCTTGAATTTAGAGCGAGAATATTTAGGCATTCTGCTCTTTTAGTCAGTCTTCGCACCAATGCCAATTCAGTCTTTGATTTTATGATCTGCGTTATTCTTATAAAAGAAAAAAAAAGCTGCTCTACGATTCAATAATGTCTGAGAAAAATAGACTAGGCAGGTGTGACGTTGCTCCGTTCATAACACAGCTCCCTCTCCACTCGGGGGAGCCTTGCAGCTAAATTGACTTAGCTCGCGATATGATAAAAGGAAAATGTTCAAGCGAAGAAAATACGAAGAGCAAAATAATATATGAGAAGGGAGAGGGACACAAAAGAAAAAGAATAGAAAAAGTTAGCCTTCAGCCTGTCGTTCGTTCGTTGGTTGCCCCGTCAATCCAAACTTGTATTATTTTTGCTTGAAAGGGATTTTAACACGTTTCGAGGGGGAGGAGTAGTCACACGACCGTCAATGTAAATGGGCTTTGATGTGAAGTTGTCTGATTTCGCTTGACAAGGTCGTTCCCAATTCTTGTGCCTTCTATTCTCTGCCCACCAGGCATCGTGATGGTTTTGAAAAACAACGTTTCACGAGCACAAGGATGTGTCAATTATCTGTTACACACATTGTACCAAATAATTCTGCTAAGTGACACCATGGTTTTTCCATTATACTTCAAACTCCCCACCAGTACGAGAGCGTGTAATCAATGTTTGAAGAATCTATTTGTATGTACAGAGAGTTCAAAGAAATAGTGACCTTAAAATTCTCGTTGCAAAATGAAAATTCATTTATTTGTCACAAACTAATCTGCGTGAAATCTGACAGGAATATAAAGTCAAATCATCTAACGTCATTTCCGAACTTAACCATGATAGCAGCGTTTACCAATTTCGGCAAACGGTCAACGACGAGTTTTTTTTTTTTCCTTTTATGATGTCGTAACCATATAACAGAGGATGACAGTCAATATTTTGTGAGTTGCTCACTGCGTCATAACGGTCAAGCCGTGTGGTTCTTAAATGACATTTGGTCAATGTTCTCTTACAGACGTCATAAATCAGGATAGGGTAGCTTTCGAAATTTCGCCAGCCTCGCGGAGCAACAATGCTGTCTCTGGTCGCGCTCCGAGTCCAGTAAGCGAGAGAATGTGAGGGCTATAATACAGCAGACGACAGTATCGATATCACACTCGATCGTTGGTATCCCGCGCCCTCAGCCAATCACTGGCAGTCGTGGTGGTGACACAGAGAATTCTCCTGCTCCTCATCTTCGGAATTCATATGATTATACTCTGTGAGGATTTCTGTTGGAACACTTCCCAATCATTCCCCTCCTCCATCATTGTTTGTGATATATCGTGGATCAATTTGGTTAATCGGCGTATAGATTAATTATTGTCGTGGGATTTCGGAATTACGATTCCCAGTTCTTTCGCTGCTTGATAAGGCGTTTAGCGGCTTTGAACTCGAGACGCGTGCTCCTCAAAGCCCGAAGCTAGCCGCATCGCATCGGGCGGTGCCTCCTCTCTCCGACGGATGACTTTTGACGGTGTGCTAGGAGATTCATCTGTTGAAAGTAACACGTGGAATCATCTTCGGATGTGATGCTTCGTCTCTTGGATAGATAATTCGGAATCTAACAAACCAACATTCGGGATTTTTTCCTTCTTCACTTGGATACATTGTCGAAAGTTGCCCCCAAAACTTTGCTGGAACTATATCGGAACTACGGAGACAATTTGGAATATTATTCGCCCTTTTTTAGTTTTAGCAATTGGAGGTGACGGATTACAAAGACATGGAATTACAAGGGAGATGGATCCATGTGGTATTTAGCATCATCTTGTTTCTTCACAGCTGCGTCATCTGCGGGAACGCCAACAAATGGCTGTAAGTGCAGTAAAAGTACTCATTGTTGTGATAAAATACCCATGGCAAAGTTGTTGTTTTTTTTCGATTTGTATATAAAATGACAATTAATTAACCGGTATTTAAATGACGTAAATTTGAAAGTTTAATAACGATGATGGTGACGTGTGTGCGTGTGTGTGTGTGTGTGTATTGAAAAACAAAAGTGTGTGTATGTGTGTGTGTGTGTGTGTGTGTGTGTGTGTGTGTGTGTTCATGGGTGCATGTGCATGTATGTGACATATGCGGGGGGGGGGGGGGGTGGGAGCACACGTTCTCTGCCTGTTCAGGTTTATGAACGTTCCCAAGAAAATGATACAAGACACTCTTAAAAAGCTCTTGTTCATGATGACAGAACATGATTACATGTATCATAACTACCATTAGTACTATTTCTGTTACTAGGGCTGAAAGAATTTCCTAGATGCCTTCAATTTCTTGAGTCCTCTTCGTCACTCATTTGAATGATTGTCTTGCAGAATCTTCTCAATGAATTTGACATTTTGTTTTCTGCGGATTTACAATGTATTTCAAAGATTAATGCTGGTCGGTCCATTTATTTTCATGCATGCGCGAAGATGTCTTTGTTGCATATTGCAAACCAGGGAGGTGATAAAACGTCCGCAAGCACTACAACCAAAGCACAAACCTAGCATCTATTTATACAACCACTACTACTACTACTACTACTACTACTACTACTACTACTACTACTACTACTACTACTACTAGTACTACTACTTCTACTACGACGACGACGACGACGACGATCATTGCTGCTGCTACGGCTTCTTCTACTTCTACTTCTACTGTTTCAACTCTTGGAATTACTGCAATAAAAATATTGTTACAGCTATCATTTTTACATCAACAACAACATCTATTGCTAAATGGAACCGTTAAAACATCAACACCATCAACGGTCATTATCACTGGAACCACAACCACAACTACTGCAACAACTACTGCTGCGACCTGCGAGTACTTCTTCAATACTCCTGCCATAACAAGCCAAGAGGTATAGCCATACCATTTTCACCATCGCATAACTGTATAACACTAGAACAATATCAACAACTGAAGTCTCATTCCCTTTACAACTACGATAGGCCACGAATTTGACGAGTTGCTAACTTACATAAAGCAGAAGTTATTTCCCACCGCTTTGAAGTTTGTTTGTTTGTTTGTTTGTTTGTTGTTTTTTTTGCAGCAATAAAGAAAATACTAGTATTAGACAGTTAAAATGGACAGGGCTGTAGTTGAAGAAATGGCAAAGCCCGATGACTAGGTTCGCAACTACTAGTATCTAGCAAGGATCCAAGCTAGCTAGCAGCGTGCCGGATCATTGCCCGTACAGTGCGGCGTCCGAAGCTTACTGTCTCGCGCTGCATGGCATTCGGACATACGGTATCACAGCGGTCAGTGCCCAATGCAATGACCCCACCTCCCGCTATACCGCCGCGGTTTACATTTGTACTTCTTCGTTCATGTTAAACATGTGCTATTAATGGTTTCCAAGGTCCGTATCTGACCATTTGCCCGGCAGACATACATGTGTCTGACCGGTTTCATCTTCGTAATCGACTCATCTGTACATAATACCCTCTCAATTCGAGGGACCTGTTACAGCTTCAAGTTTTAGTATCTCAGATGAAGAAAAAAAAAAGAGAGAAAAATTCCCACAGTTTCTCAAGCTCATTGGGTGCATTGAAGTGAATTCAGTTCCAGCATGGAGGTAGTTTTCTTTCTGCCTCCATGATTCCAGTAAGGACATGCGAAGGATCAGTACGATGGTAAACATCGTATAGGTTTATGCTGTCATAAATCATCAGAGATAGTTAAAGCATAACAAGAAACTGCACCAAAACTTTCCGAGTTGCCTTCGACTTGCACTCCACCGAGCGAACTCTAGTCAAACCTATATAGCAACAAAATATTTATGTTCACAGTTCAGAGAACCATGGACCTAATACACATGGACATTCATTGTATCGTTAATTAATTCATGCACCCGTACATCTCAAAAGCGCCACAAAGACATTTTTAGCATGCTTCACTGCTTTGATCCCATGATCGTCACCGCCAGCAAGCCGTGAGAAGAACAAGACGGAGATTCGAAAAAATCCAAAACTATAGGCCCTATGCGCAGAAGAAAATAACTCACAAAAATCAAGTAAAGTGAATGTGCAGTTATGATGTATGTTAGGAAATCATACCTCAAACAATTTCGCTTGGGAGAAGCAGGCAGTTTTTAAAAGAAAGCTAACATTTTGGCAGAATGATTGTCATTTGTGATCTCAATATTTCACTTTCTCCAGCTTATTCCATAGCAAAAAGGGACGGTAATGGTAGAGAACAGATATATCTTGCCATAAGGCAAGGTCTTATGCGTGTGCGAAAATGTGCGAATCAGCAATTACCCATCTTTTGACACACAATTTTTTAATGATCTCAGGTTTGCTGCTCCTCATCATCTCTATTTATTCAAAGACATTTCCGTCTGAAAAAGGCACATCAGCGAAACAAGACTGATATGAGGGGAAAAATTCTTTCGTTAGTGACGATACATGATCACACAATCGGTATTGTCAAGACACCTGAATGTACTCATTAAGATGCACATAATCAGGTGTCGGCGACGATCATTACATCAAAGAAAGACTGCAATGAACAGTTAATGTATATTAGGTCCATGAGAGAACCAACGAGAAACGATAGGCGACCGATGAAGAAAAGTGCAGATCAACTTCTTCCGTTCTTCTTCTAATTCTTTTTCCTTCTGTTTAATCCACTTTTTCTTCTTCTCCTGCAGCTTTTTTTTTTTTCTACTACTCCTTCTCATTCTTCTTCTCTAAATCAGTTGATTTCATTTTCAGTTGTAATTACTTTAGTGTAGTTAGTTTTCGATGTAAAATTGTATTTCGAAAGAAAAATGTATGTAGTACATGATTGTAATTGTTTAGTGTGAGTAGTCATTGTATTGTTTTGTTTATAAGGCCAACGTTTACATCAAGGACTCACAATTCAGCCTCTGGGCTGCTTTGTACCTTCCTTTTGATGAAATAAACCAATATCTATCAATCTATCTATCAATCTATATATCTATCTACCTATCTTTCTATCAATCTAGTTATCTTTTTTTTATTTTGCTTCTACGTCTAATTTCCTGCGTTTCCTGAGTTTTCCTCCTTTATTCTTCTTTGCTCGCATTCCTTGCGAGTTTCACTTTTGTATTTGTCTCTTCGTTCTTCTATTTATGTCTTCCAATTTAACATTTTCATCTTTAAAAAAAAAAATTGGTCCCTTTTCTTCTCATGAGCCTCTCTTTCTCGTGATCTATTTCTCGTTGTCTTATTCTCGTCCTTCCTTCCTCTTCAAACATATTTTTAATCACAATCTGTATGTTAGATAGGGCATAGGTATATAGTAAAAGTGCATGGAAATGCAGTGGATTTATATGTTTAAATTCATTTTGTATATCTATTTATTCATTATATATATCTATATACATATATATATATCTATATACATATTCATATCTACTCAGTATATATCTATAACCTATCTAGATGTACATAATAATAACAAAGACGCAATAAATAATCTAATATAGGAATATATATGTCAAGTCAAAGAGCACTGACACTCTTCGTCCATCTCTTAGCTTTTCTATACGGCACCACTAAACGCACAATATTACTGAGAGTAAAACGACACAATCAGCTGATTTTGGCGGTTTTTCCCTTCAAAAAAGTCAAAATAACGCTGATCAACCTTGAACTGATACTCATAATAACCCATCTCTCAACGCAGGGTATACCTAGTTTTTACAAGCCCGGGTAAGACCAGAAGGCTGGTGCGCAAGTTTCAGTGGCTTTCGAGTGCTAATTTTAAAATGGCATTTGAGGCGGATATTTGGTCCAATTGGGCCGTTTATCAGGTTCACGAGCCCGACCTCCGACCCAATTAACCTTTTAATTCCGGGTTCAAATTGTCCGTCATTTTTTTTCTTCCCCGCTTTACAACACTAGCCTGAAATGAAGAGGAGGAGTTAGGGGTGGGGGGGGGGGGGGGCGGGCGGGGGTGGCTGAGTTTATAGGGAGAATGTTTGGTCTATTTTCGTTCCTCTCTTACAGGTTTTGGTTGCAGAATTGACTGCATCAGAACCGTATGTGATGTTGTCATCACACTAGCCTGAGGAGATCGAGTGGAAAACTAGAGGGGGATGGAGGAAGGGAAGCAAAGAATGGTACTGAGATCCAAAATAAATCGTTTGATGAAGGTAAAAAGCAGAATGGATGGGAAAAGGAGGACATGTCAGAAGGAGGACAAGGGTTGCTTATACCATTTTTATGTCATTGAGAATCGAAACGCGTAAAAAGCTTGTATAGTCCTACATATTGAAAAAAAAAACAACCAACCTACAATTGCCGATCCGGATTCAGCGACACTGCAAGATCCTTACACACTGTCAAAAAAGGAGAAAAAATAGAATCACTAAACGACTCTCTTGGTAGTTTAAGTCGTCCCCATGACACACTAAAATTAGAATAAGATGTATTCGCTTCCTTTTCACTGTCACTGGAAAGTTTTTGTGTTTTATGCGTATGACTGGTCAAAACCCGATTTTGTTTTTCTTTTCTTTTCTAAAAATGTCGTAACTTTCTTTAAAAACACACACGAAAAAAAAAATCATCGCTATACCAAGTGAAAGTTTCTCCATAGCCTCCGCACATTACATTATTTTGCTTTTCTCACGTGTTTTCTTCTCCCTTCGAAGACATGTCGAGAGATTGTAGAAAATGTAGGGAAATTACTGGGAAAACTTCTGGGGGCATTTCATGAAGCAGTCTGGTCGGATATTTTTCTGACAAACTGTTACAAGCTGCTGAAATCTTTGCATCTGATTGGCTGAGAGCAAATTTGTCCGACAAGTTTGTCGGACAAAATGCTTCATGAAATGACCCCCTCTCACCCCCCCCCCCAGGTTTCATTGCGAAAACAAAAAAATTGAATAATCTAATACTTGACACAATGTGTCGTTTAAAACCATGTCCTCTTGGCTGTATATTTAATAATGCAATCTCTGATTCGGATTAAAGCAAAGTCCCTTCTTTTTTTTTTTTTTTTTTTGCCCCTTCTTTGTGTTGTTACTCACCGCCGCGCCGTGTTGAGAGGTGTTTTTTTTCTTTCTCTCTGTTCGGCTCTTCACCTTAATGCAGAGTAAATGTGTAAAATCACCTCCCCCACCCCCCCCCCCCCCCCATACACAAAACCTCGTCTCTAATCCATTTTGGCTTGCGCCAAGTTCAACGCGGTTTAAACTCACCGATGGTGTGATGTTGCTACATTATGGATAGGGGTATAGGCTGATACGATGGAGCCCAAGTGCGGAGAACGGATTACTGAGTATGTGCCGTGGGGGTGTTCATCTGTATCACAGATAATTGTAGAATACTACAGTGGGGATAATAAGATGCTGAGTTTATTCATTGTTTTACACAACTGACTGACATGACTGAAATGAGCATTATTTCATACAATGCTAGAAATTATTTACATTTACGTTACATACAAGGATATGTTACCAAAGCAACAGATAAAATGTCATAAGTACAACTCCGATCTTCTTTAAAATCCATGATAGATGACCAAATTGTTGTTGGGAACACTACTAAAGGGGAACACGCTCCCCTTTTCTTTTATAAGAAATGAGAACCTTAATATCTTTAAATTCTGTAGGCATTCCAAGCGTCATACATGAATGACGTTTGTCAGATCACGAAATTGAAATTACATAGAATACTTCGTTCAAATCGACATGAAAGTATGCATGATAAACAATACTGAATAATGTTGTATGTCAACCTTGTGTCGTCATTTTATCTCAGTTAAACGCATTTTTTTCTCCTCCGGACAGCATTGTTAGCATTGCTGGGAGAGAACACTCCTTTTTGGAAGTATCAATCGGAAGTAGAGACGTCCTTATACGAAATCTATGATGAGAAATGAAAGTTTGTGCAACCACAAGATAGGTGTAGGCCTACACCAACAGTAAATTCCGCCTTTAATTCTCGTTACCCCTGGCAAATGTCAACAGAAATGGAGATTAATAGTTCTTAGAGAGTTGAATTGGGTAAATTGTAATTTCCCGTCCGGTTGTTATCGGACCTATGCATCGACGATCATGCGGTGTTCGACGAGGTCAACAACAACGCGTTAACAAGAAAGAAAAAAAAAGTTTTGAATGCACGAAACGCCTCTGGGGCATTTGGCAGAGAATATTGTGCAATTTCTACATTTTCCCGCATTTGATATAGATGTTGTGCCTCCCATATAGGTGCAAGACTGGAAGGAACTATGAATTTCGAAGGAATAGACGAATTAAAAGGATGGCGAACGATATAGTTCAAAACACACATCAGACTTTTCAGACTTTTCAGACTTTTCGGGTTGATTCTGTTGCGCCATTCAAAGTGATGTAATTCTCATATCAGAGCACTGGCGTCGGAATGACTTTAACCCAACATAGCAATATGACAATATAGATTGAATTTGTAACGATTTGAAGCAGACGCCTTTCAGTTTCTCTGTAATTTGCTCTGGCGGGAATATTCTGCTGGCGACAATTAAATTAGCCCAGCATATAATGTAACAGCATACGAGAAGGCAGGGTATATATCATAACCTGCACGGAATGCCCGCGTAATCGACATTTGATATAATATATATTCTCAAGTCTACCAATCTTGTTTTTCTTTTTTTTTTGCGTTAAATATCAACTTTCTCAAACGATCCAGTAGTTAGTTTCATGAAAAATAATATTATGATGTAATCATCGACGATACTAATTGCTCCTTATTTTTAAACGAAAGCGAAACAAAAAGCAATCGCTCGCGAATCAATCGGAAAAAGTTCGTTCACCTGAGTATCGTTCAATTCGAAACGTCATCTAGCAGTCATACTGGGCAGTGTATCGGCGACTTCAAGAACGTCACTACGTCATTTGTTAAATCATTTGTGACGGGTCGCCTCTTTAAGGAAGTTCATGTTTCGCATCCACGGCGCGTCGGAAGGCTGGATGTTATTACGTTTTAAACAGAGCATGCACGTTAGATGAGTTAACACGTAATGAGATATTCCTGTGCAAGTTACAAAACATGCAATAATAACAGATCTGCTGCGTGCATACGACAATTCACGTATTTTGTCTGAACTTGTTTTTCGTTTCCGTTCGTATCCGATGATATGCCCAACTGAACATTCGGTTCAAAAGAATGCCAAACTTTCAGTAACTTCTGCCTGAATCATTTATGTATTTATTCCTCTGCGTCACAACAGCATGTCACACGATAATCGAATTTGCTCATGAAGGCATACAAGTTAGAGTTATAAACCTGCGTGATGTTTGGTGTAACATGGGATATCGTTTGTTGCGACGTGGGGTAGTCAAACTGAACTCGGTCCAGGTCTCTCTTAGCAACGAGCCAATCAAGAGGCGCTCTGACGTCTGATTCGTTGAAAGTTTCGTCACCATCTACGCGTGCGCGTTTTTCGCAAAAAAGACCAACAAATCAAAGACAAGTAATGTCTCCGTAACCATGACGTGTGAATTCGTGCATGTGGTACCAGAACCAGTTTTACTCTGCTATCTCTTGGTTTTAATGCAATGACATGCCAAGACGTGACGAGCAGATTTTTAAGTTTATTCGGTAATGTATAACTATAATGTGTATAGCTATTTTTTTTTGAAGATACACTCACATTGTATATATGTCAACAACGTGTACGTTATTTTAATATGTACGGTATAAGTACCTCGTATGAAACGCATATCAGTTTAGGCCTATAACATGTATGTATGCATACTCCATGTTCTCTTTGTTATAGTAATGACTCCTTGTATTAATTTTTGCAAACTTGATATCATGTTAAGGAAAACATTTTCATATGCATACATTTCTCTTTCCATCTCTACTATAAGTAAATTCTACTTTAAATATCTATTACATCAATGTATGTATAATATTGTTGTATGTGTATGGAGAGAGGGAGAGAGAGAGAGAGAGAAAGAGCGAGAGAGGTATTAAGTGCATTTTGTCTAGGCTGTGCACAGATTGAAACACGAAAACTATTTACCATACTCCGACACACTACAACTTTAGGTGACAACAGTAAACACGAATAACAAAGGCATCGGCAATATTGAAGACACGCAAAATCTCTCAATCTTGCATTCACTCATGGTGAATGCTGCCTTTTTCTTGGGAATTCATAGCCAAATTCTACAGTTGTCATCCTCTTGTTTGTTTGTTTGTTTGTTTTTGTTGAAAAAAAAATCATGGCTTTTAAAGTTTTTTGGGGGGCACAAGTAGAACAAATAGTTTTCATACCCATTAATTTGTGACTCGCAACCGCCCTGAGACTGCCAATTATCCTGTCATACGGAGGGCGCTTTTATGATCGCCCAGTCATACTTCCCGCCAAATCTCGCAACAAATGCCCGCAGGACGTATTAGACACCGATACATCCTGCGTATTAAATCCACAGGAACACGGGCAAAACTAAATAATCATTCGTCATGGTCCGCTCTTAGCAGTCGTGCAGATAATTGTCCAATATATAATCACTTCTAGTGTACATTATTCTTGTGGTGTAGCTAGTTGCGTGATGTCATGATCAGCTTGTTCTGTCGTGTTTGAACTCGAAACGACTTTATTTTCCTGATTTTCACCACAAAATAGTATGTTCCGCCTCAAGAAGAGAAAGTCACGGAGCCAACAATAAAACTGCCCACATTTTTATAGAATGACAAGACAGTGCTCACTCTTTTCTTTACTTTAGCTGATGGCATCATCACGTCTTACTCATTTCCACATGTTTTGAACTCTTTTTGTAACTTCGGTTCAACAACACACGTACGCTCAATAATTGATAACAAAGTAAATTCCACTCTTTCGTGACTCTAGAATTTAAGTGACAACCAAAATACTTACCTGAGACATGTTGAATCCGCATGATTTATCAAACAGATAGTGAAAATGCCCCCCAAAAGAAAGAAAAAAAAATCTCCAAAGCCAATTCAACTACTTTTGTTTGTTTGTTATGTTTTCGTTTTCTGGGTGGAATCAATTCAATGATTAATAGTTAGTTCCCGCATTGTTATAGAAGCAAATTTAGTCCGATCTATGTTATCTTTCTCTTCTTTGTATGTGTTATGTGTTATCAATGTCCAATTTTATTTTCTCTTCCCATTTTTCATTCAATTTCAATTTATTTCTCTCTCTCTCTCTCTCTCTCTCTCTCTCTTTAAATAAAACAATGAACACACGAAAATACAATAACACAGACTCATGACTTGGGAAAGCTTCAATCATGCTACTCATATATACCAACGTTATAAATATATTTATATTTGTTTTGTCACGTGCAGCAAGTGTTTTGTACAGGTGCCATACATATCAGTTCAGAACACAAGAAATTTTAGGGTCCATCTATACCAAACAAGTCGTCCTCTGAAAATAAAGCTGTTAAAACAGAAGTAAAAAAAAGGTCTGTGAAGACCTGTGAAGAAAATGGAAAATTAGGTTGAATGAGGAAAGACCCTATCAATTAAAGTTGTCAATCTCATCACACTGCAAAAACATCGGTGTTAGATTTAACACCACGGGTGTTAAATGTAACACCGATCTAGTATCAATAGAGGACCACACCCACAGGTGTAGGAAGCATGTTGTGATGGTGTTGAAAAGTGTTCACCTGGCACTTCATGGTGTTAATTTGACACTGCAGCTTGTGATATTTTTGACACTGCGCTGGTGTTAATTCAACAATGACACCGCATGGTGTAGATTTGATATTGCTGGTGTTAATGTCAATGGTATAACACCTACCCAGCTTCAATAAGAGACCACACACCAACTGGTGTTACTGTGGTGTTAATGTGTTCACACCTTTTTTTTTTCAAAATTCAAGTACTTTATCGAAAAATTCTTGATCGTCTTGTTGAAGTTCAAAATCAACAAGAAAAACAGTAACTAAGAAACTATTCAAAAAACAATTTTATATTTTGAAATGACACCCGAAGGTGTTGATCTAACACCACAAACGAACACCGAAAACTTAACACCAGCTCGGTGTTTCATATTTAACACCGGACTTTTTGCAGTGTGCATAATTACAATGTAACAGACTCCAAAAGACTTGCTTTTAATCCTCCGGTGACTTGTAGACACCATATTTTATTCAAAGACACAGTAGGGAAATAATTCAGTGGCTACAAAATGTACTTCGTTTGCGTCAGCCGTGTTTGCTGGTTTTTTTTTATAATCCGAAAATCAGCATCTTTGCGCACTGCTCTTTCTATTAGAGTTTCAAACCTTTATCTCAAAATTTGTCATAAATTGAGGGTTCGTGCTAAATCGTACAACTGGCTTTGTATCGTAGTAGAGTTCTATTCAGTGTTCGTCATGGTGTCGAAAAAGTGATAATCCGTTCGCCAGTTGAAGTTCGTCGTTGCAGTTTGTGTATGGGAGCAAGGCGGGTCGTTCTTGCCAAACGGCCGAAGTTATTTCTAAAATTCACCTGTGTCCCGGAATGTGTTTTGATCGCAGGTCAAGACCATGCACAACAAGAACCCAAGTGCATAGGTGTGAATATTTCCCCAGATAGACACACACGCACACGTTAAACGTTTGCAGCACCTCCATGATTTATAGACAAACTCCCCTTTGTAAAAGGAAGCTCGGAATAACGAAACTTATTTCATTTCCGGAGTAATTAACCTTCGGTTCGAATAAAGAACCTTATTTTCTTTTTCTTTTTTTTTTCGGATTAACGAACCCTATATATTTTATTAACGGAATAACGAATCTTCGGAATATGAACCCTTTTTCATTTTCGGATTAACAAACCTCTGAATATAGGGAGTTTGTGTGTTTCGGAATAAAGAACCTTAATTCATTTTCAGAATTACGAACCTTCGGAATCGAAGCTTCGGAATTACGAACCTTCGGAATTAAAGCTTCGGAATAACGAACCCTTTTTCATTTTCGGATTAACAACCCTCTAAATATAGAGAAGTTACGTGTTTCGGAATTACGAAAATTATTTTATTTTCGGAATCATGAACCTTCGGAGTCGAACCTTCGGAATAACGAACTTTCGGAATATCGAACCTTCGGAAATAACGAACTGTAACTCTTCCCCCTCACAGGGCCATCTTCAATATGCAGGCACTGGGTATCAATGAGATCCAAACGGCGGCCACGTGTGATGATCTCCCCGGCCTGGTCAATAAGCAGATCCAGATCTGTAAGCGGAACCTCGAGGTGATGGACAGTGTGAGCCGGGGAGCCAACCTCGCCATACAGGAGTGTCAGGCACAGTTCGCCAACAGGAGGTGGAACTGCTCGACGGTGGACGAGTCCGTCTTCGGCCACGTCCTCGACAACGGTAAGTTGACGAAGTTAGCTCAGCGATGTATTTTTGTTTTTTTGCTTGTTAGTTTTTTTTTCTTGTTTGTGTTGTGTTTTCTCATAATTATATTTGATTGCACAACATGCAAGTGACCATGTGGCCCATTGCATAAAACTTACCATTGAATTTCAATGGTAACTACCGTCAAATTTAGGCGTCACAGCCAATCAGCATCAAGGATTATAAGATTTACCGCTAATTTGAAGACTTACCGATAGAAAGGAGCGGTAAGTCCAGCGGTAAGGGTTTTATGCAACAGGGCCATGGTCTGCAGCCAAATGTGACATTTTTACATTGTTTACGATACGTCTATGTAAAACATTCAGGCCTACATTGATGTTGATGTCAAGATGATGGATAGGATGATCGCGAAGGGAAAGAAAAATGTCGCCGATAATGATGATAACGACGACAACGGCTATGATCTCGGTGACAGTGTATTAAAAGTGTACGTTCGTCAGCATGACGATTATACTGACGATCACGATGGTGGCGTTGTTGATTGATGAGGAGAGACAAGGTGATGATGGGGAAGACGGCAAAGGTATGATTCGGATAATGACGCCAGACGGTGACGATTTTGATTAGAATAATGATTTAGATGTGCTGAATATAGGCGATGACTGTACAGAGGTCATGATGATTTCATTGACAGGAGGCTAATAGTAATGAGAGTGCTGATGCGACTGCTAATGTTGTTGATGTTGACGATTAGGTGAATAATGTGTAGCGATAAGAGTATATCATGTATATAGGATGGAAAAGATACGTATTACTATCAGACGAACAGAAGTCATGACGAATGAAGAAGACATGATGTAATGCAAATGGGGTCAACATGAAAACCAGTAACTTTGCTTACGAGAAATCCACATTGAGAGATTTCTGCATATACGGTATTCCGAACATTACTTCGAAGAAACCCATGTCATCTTACTTGGCCTAGAGTCATTCCCCCTACTGGGAGATCAGAGTTACATCTTATGCCGAATCGTCCACCATCAGCTCAGGGGGAGCGTTACTGGGATTGCTTTCACCGACACGCAGTTCATTGTATTCAGGGAAGTGGAACTATCGAAACAAACAGGCACACAGCGGTCGGTAAATCACTCCCACTCAATTGCTACTGTGTACAATTCATCATTGGAGGAAGGTCTGTAGACAACACTGCATGTTTATCTCTGTCCTCTCTCCCTCGCTTTCACATTCAAATATGTATCGATCAGAATTCATCATCCAAATGCAAGACGCGGTTTAGTTTGGGTAACATCCATGATAAGCCGGACGCGCGTGTGTTTTTGTATCACATCCATGACCCGCGGCATTTGTCAGAAAATGATTGAAAACAAAAGCGAAAAATGGCGAGTCATCTCGCACATATTCCTGCCTTGGCCATTGTTCAAAGTTTAATGGGATACATCGGGGACACTGTGTGTTTTTTATCGATTGTTTTAGACATGAATTTAGTTAGAGAGACGCAGCTGTTACATAAACTGAAAAAAGAGTCGACATGAAGGAGATCTATGAAATCAGAGCTACAGACGAGCAACTGTATGGCAAGGGAACAAAGACAATGGACAAGTATGATGCAATTGCAATTTTTATTTCTGCAATATCATTAAAGCATCTCACAGTGCGTCTTGGTATGGAGACATGATTATGACGTCACTTCCTCAAAGGTCGTCATCTAGTCAGTGCACACACAAAAATGCTTAAATACTGACTGTTCGGAACTTTGTAATAAGACATGTTATTTAAAAACAAATTCCGTAAATGTTCTTGAGAAGGGGCATATGAAATTTGTCACTAAAGGACAAGTTCACCTTCATAGACATGTGGGTTGAGTGAATGCAGCAATATTAATAGAACACATCAGCAAGAGTTTGAGGAAAATCGGACAATCCGTCTAAAAGTTATGAATTTTGTAAGTTTCTGCTTAGTCACTGCTGGATGAGAAGACTACTATACCTTGTGATGTCACATGTGTACAACGATAACAAGAAAGAATAAAGAAAATTAAACGTATTTTCACTTTTCTCGCATAACAAAAGAATACTCGACTTCCCTCTTTCAGAAGGCAGGGGGAGTAATATTACCCTTAACATACGTCAGTAACAAGTCGAAGAAATGTGGACTTTATTCAAAAAATAAAATTTTGTGAAATTCTCTTTTTATTTTCCTTATAACGTTGTACGCATGTGACATCATACACTGTAGTAGTCTTTTCATCCAGCAGTGACTGTGCAGATATCTAAAAATCATAACTTTTGAACGGATTGTCCGAATTCCCCCAAACTTTCTGTGATGTGTCCTACTAATATTGTTGCATTCATTCAATCCACATGTATATGAAGGTGGACTTGTCCTTTAATATAAGGGATTGATATGACCCGAAAGCTACTTCACGGAGAAATTACTGAACATTAAATAATATTACACAGTCACGACTGGGTATGCACAATTAATATAGACCATGTTACATGGATCATTTCATAAAGCAAGTAACGACTTCTTGATCAGACGCCATCTTGGCTGTCTAAATTAGGGTCAAAAGTCAAAACTTCGTCATTCTGTATCATGGTTCATAGATGCCCTATTGCCCCCATGCATACTTAACACACTATGCCAATAGATAGTGTTATAAGTTGTATATTGACCGACGTCGGATCCTTCGTATGACCTATCTCAATGACGGCATCGAGTCTAGTTTAAATTGTCTTTTTCAAGTTAACATATTTATTTGTGCAATATCCGTATGATAAAAGAATCATAACATAGTGGCAGAGAGTGCAAAGTTTGATACAAATATCAGCTATTTTTGCATAGATTAATTTATTTGCATACAAAGGATGTAGACAGTTATGTCAAGATATACTAACTCACGATGTAATCCCTTGAACAATAGCTAAGGGCGAATAGTGAATACATAGGCACATGAAGTTTTGTAGCACACACACACCAACACACACACACACACAACACATCAAATGTAAAGTAGCGTCTTTCAATCGAAGACAGTTATATTTTAAGGACAGAAAATGTAAGTGATGCGGTAACAATCATATAAACAAAACTGCTTGGTATCAAACATTAGGAGCACAAATACATTTAGATACGAAAACCACACAAAGCTTTCTCTCACAGACTTTAAAGTGAAACCCAAGTCGGTGTTCATTTTGGTGTTAGTAAGAAAACACTACATTAAAGAAAAACAACAATATTAAAGTCGATTATAAGATAGAAAAGATATGATAGGAGAATCCGAGGCAGTAAAAAGTTAATCTTATAAGAAAGAGTAAAATTCTATGAGCATGATAGTAAAAGTTTGATCAAAATTAGATGAAAAATTAAGGAAGTTATGAAATCGTGCAATTTCGCTGATCTTTATTAAACTGTTCTATAGCAGTCAACAAGAATAAGCCAATGAGTGGGTTGATGCCATCTTCTCACAACTTGTCATAAAGTCTTGAAATCTTGAAATTTCCAGTTTCATGTCCCAGTCTCAACTCCTGTATATGTGACTAATCATAAGTATTCAGCCAGGAATAACGTTGCTTTAAACTTTTATAGGAATAAATTTGATTTTGTAAATTTTCTGTACGCGGTCTTAAAAAATTGGGAAGGTGATGACATCATCAGCTCACTCTTTGCATTAAAAAAAAAAAAATTTGTAAACTGTTTTGCCAAAAATAGCGAAACTTTACAATTTCATAACTTCCGTAATTTCTATCTTTTTTATCCAATCTTCTCTGTTGTGCTTACAACATTTTGCTCTTTCTTTTCCGATTAAATAAGAACTTGTCCGTAATTCCCCTTTAAACGATTCGCATGATTTCACTAAACAAAATATATAATATATATATATAGTGTTATTGTCCTCACCACGCAATGAAATTATGGTAGTGTCATTGCCTGTCTAAATCATGTTGATTTATGCATGACAAAATAAGTTTTGGCCGAAGATTAAGCAACATACAATCTCTCCTTTAAGAATTTGTCTTTACTTAGTTATTACAATAAAAAAAGAGTTTATGAATGGAATTTAATTTCATCATTTTTGTGGGATAATTGTAAACCAACATCATTGCTCTGACCATGCTCTTTTCGTAGAATATATCTTACTTTATAAATTCTGTAAATCTGTTTTTATTTCGTGACCGACTGTGATGAAGTTTTTACTGTTCTATTTGATCTTAATATTACTTAATAAATACATTAAAGTTCAACTTGAATATGGATTCTTTTAAATCCCCAAGCAAAAGACACAGACATACACAGAAATCCCTCCCTCACACACTGTGTCCGTACTAAGTTAATCCAAGTGCTTATAGACTCTATAAATCCTAGAATTTGATATTAATACCAGCCCTCCCGAAACAAACAAATGTAATACATAGGCCTTTAAATAAATGAATAAATGAATAAATACATTACTATACTATGATGATGATGATGATGATTATCATTATTATTATCATTATTATTAGTTTTCACCTTCCCCCATACTCTTAAAAGATGAATACCTAATTGTCATAGTAAGAAATCTCGCAAAGCAGGTTTATGCATCAATGTCTTTATCTTTTGTACACAATTTCATATGATAAAGAAGTAACTTCCTAAATGTAAAACGTTCCTTTGATCACCTTTTAAAAATATTTATTCATTTCAATTACATAAAAGAGCACTTTATCATGTTTATAGCTGCTAAAAACGGGAAGTTAAACACTCATTTTAAATCACATGTTTTCCTGCACTAAGTTTTGATCAGATATGTAGGTCTATATTTATCATTATGTACATTATGTGTTTGTGTGTGTGTGTGTGTGTGATTTTGTTATACTGAAAAACAACAAAACACCTCATGGTCGAAAGAAAATAAGTCATTTCGCGTTGTCGAAGGGTAAATGAATTATCACGCAATTTTTGTAGCTTCGCCCGAGACGAGCTACCACCGGTGGGATCGTATCCATTCCCTGGGGTGAGATCTCATGGAGCAGCTCACTTGACCTTTGACCCGACCCCTGGTGAGGTCAAACAAGAAGCGAATGACGGATGGAGTGGGTTGGGCTAGATAACTCGAGTGGCGCCTTCTCCTCTCACCTCGATCACTCGATCGCTTTTTTTTTCTCTCCTCCTCCATCCAGATCGTGCGGAGTGGAAGGAAGTGAGAAGGTGGTAGTGTAACAAACATTTTAGAGTGAATGGTTCCAGAGACCATGCAGCTCCTCATAACTCTTTGTTCAAACGACCAGTGTTTCTTCTTCTTTATCCTCATCTTCTTTCGATCGTCCTTTTCTCTTTCTCTTCTCATATTTTCCACTTCTTCTCCAACTTTCCTCTTCTTCTGTGCAATGTGGGTTTTTTTGTCGTAATTATTTTGCCATTCTAGCGTTCTAAAATTGTCTTTCCTTGTCCCCTTTTCAATCCAATGTTTCCTATTTTCTTTTTTCCCTCTGATCTTTGTCCTTATCATCTTGTAATACGCTTTCTCATTGTTCATCATTTTCTTTCTTTCTTTTATTGTCATAATATCCAAGTTGAAGTACCATGAAAAACTCTGATAAATAGATATCTGGCAATATAAACTTTAGTCACTTTTTTTTTCATCACACATTTTTCTTTTTCATCACACATCCTGTCGACAACCTTTTCTGTATCTTTCCATGTTTATTGATATCATTGCTTTCATCTATTCTATTTTGTTGGAATACTTTGTTTAATCTGTACACACTTTTTAGTCTGTATTTCACTTCTCTCACGACCCTTCTTCACCAATCTTACAACAATCCTACTCCATCTGAAAGTCCAGGGACTCCATCCATCGTGTCTTCCCAACAGATCGGATCCAAAAACAGTTTCAAATTTGACGACCACCCAGTCCGAGTAGTTGCGCACAGCATTTTCGAAAATAAAACTTTGCCTATCTCCACCCATGCCCCCCCCCCCTCCTCTCTTCCCTCTCTTACGTCTTCGCTTCTAACGAACTGTCTAACGACGATAGGGCCTGCTTTGTGGTGTTATGAATGGCTCGCATCTTTTGCTTTTGTTTCTTTCTCTTCGTGCTGTGGGAATCACATCTTCTTGATTTAGAGAGGTGATGGGATCGAGAGAGAAAGAGAAAGAAGCTGAGGGAGAGATACTCTGTTGGGGCGAAGAGGTGATTAGGGGCGTTCTAGCGGATGCGATCGGCTGGAAATAAAATAAGCGCCCTGTCATGGTGGCGGTAAACCGTGAATTACAGAATACCGAGAGTGAAAGCAGGAAAGGCGGTATCGAGGTTACTGTGAAAGCGTCGACCTTCGGGGATGGAATTATAAACATAAAGAATAAATAATAAATATGTATGTATGTATGTATGTATGTATGTATGTATGTATGTTATGTTATGTATCTTGTATGTGTTTATGCATTTTGTGTGTATGTATGTGTGTGCTTGTGTGTGTATGTACATGTACATTATGTATGCGTGTACAGTACTTCTGTGTGTATGTGTTTTTTTTCCGTTTGTGTGCATCCATGTATGTTGTATTTATTAAATATGCTATTCACATTAGACACATTGGAAACGCGTATACGCATCATACAGATACTTTATGCTGTGAGGTGTACTGTTTGGAAATATATAGATAATTTTATTTTTTTATTAACGTTATGTATTACAGTTAATACTGTATTTATAACAAAATTTTTGATTGATGGAATTGATACCACGTGTCTATTATCAATTGCGTTTTAGTTCGCGTACTTTGCGAACTATACTTTTTATTCCTGCACGGGATATCCCCTAGACAAGACAAATCGACGTAATGAATATAATACGCTTTATTTACTATTAAATAACAAATGCCATATTCTCTACCATACACTATTAGTTCCAGAATATGATGTAGTATTAGTTCTAGTAATCATGTAATGATATCACATTCATGAATAATGCTATAGTATTAGGTCCTATATTTCTTAGGGCAACAAAATGTGTAGGTTCTATATACAAACGTAAGGGTGCTCGGAGAAAAATCGGTTACTGTTAAAGAGTAAAACTTAAAATCTCAAATTATCATTCATTTCCAACAATTGCAGCCGACTGAAGCATCTGAAGCGAGGAGCAATAATTTTCACTCTCATTATATCAGGTTACTTTGTATTTCATATGCAAAATGTAGGCTATGTCGACAAAAGGGATAAGATGACGTCAACCCAATTCAAACCATTATGTAGTTGAAATATAGAAAGGCATAATAAAGTAACATGTAAAAAAATAAATATTATAAGAAAACATTTGGGGGAAATGCAATCATGAAATGGCATATCAGTGTCAGTTTCCAGGAAAATTAACAGTCTATAACTTTTACGATATATGCATGTGTATGTCGATCGACTATCATATGAGTTTGTTTTCGTCTTTTTTTTTCCTTTGGAAAGTTCATTGCAATAGTTTGTCAGGGCTGTTTGAAAGTCAGAATTCTTCGGATGGTCACAGGGAGGGAATTCAGTGCACAGGGGTGCGCGGAAATGTTGTTATCGACGTCTTTCTTGCATCTCGATCCCTCCTCCCCCGTATTGTGTGACGCCGCTTTGCACACTGTTTCAATTACAAATTGTTTAACGACTTTTTCATCCCGTAATACGCATCCCGCCTTCCTGTTAGTGCGAAGGGGCTAATGCAGTTTGTCATTTTCTTGTTGCGAGTTGGTCCGGGTCCCCTCTGCTAGCCGCGGGGCGCGCCCCATCCTTGAGAGGGCATTGAAATTGAACTTAATTCTTTCGCAGCGCCTGTCAGGGTGGTCCCGACCAAGACGAACAAAGCCCGTTTTCCGCCAGGGGAGCTGCGGCCGGACGACCAGGTAGCAAACACCGCCTCCCCATCGCCTCCTCGCATACCCATTGCCAGTTGTTCAGCACATTTACGCTGGAAGCGAAACTTGCATTGCCATACATGGAAACAAACCGAATCTACTCAGAGGACTGAACAACTGAACAATAATATATTCGCCATGCGACACGTAATGGATAGAAAGAAAGAAAGAAAAAAAAAGAAAGAAAGAAAGAAAGAAGGAAAGATAAATAGATAGATAGATAGATAGATAGATAGATAGACAGACAGATATATAGATAGATAAATGTATAGACAGATAGATAAATACTATAGATAGATAGATATAGAGAAAAAGAGAAGGGGGTAATGTATGACGTTAACAGGACATACTCAAAGAAGGCAGCCATCTTTACTCTATGAATGCAACAGAATGATTGGTAAAACATTACAAAATAGGAAACACATTATTTCTAGCTGAATATCAATAAGGTACTGGTAGGCCTATTTTACTGAGCATCATAACTTTTGCATTCAACTTCTCACAATACGGTGTTTCTTTACCATGTTACCGATTTGTTGTTGTTTTCTTTAATCTACAAAAGATCATTTATGTCTGTCTGTCTGTCTCCGTCTCTCTCTTTCTTTCCACACACTCATATTGATTTTTTTCCATTATACCTTTGAAAAATACTAATCAAGTCAAAGTTTTCATTCTTAATTTATTATTCTTCGAGATCCCTTCATTAGTTCTCGTCAGTTGTTGATATACGAAATGCGGTGATATCTTATACATTCTCGTTCACTGTCAGTCCATTTTTCCCCACTTGTTTTCCTGGTAAAAACTATAGAAAACCGCACTTCCTCCTCTTGCATTCATGCAGATGGATCCATCTTGTCAAAATGGCCGTCTTTAAACAAGCAGTGGTTCAGAATGGTATCTTTGATATTTTTATCAAACTCTGCCCTTGAAAGGTATTTCTCTGGAATGTTCCCTCATCGGATCACTCACTCGCAGCAGCAAATAATTCCTTTTTGTCCAGAATGCTATTTTTTTTCGTTAAAGGGATGGTATAGTTTTTGGTTGAGATGGGGGATTCCGATTTTCAAGTTTTTGCGAGATAGTAGTAATTAAAAACATCTTTGAAAGAGCAAACAATTCTAAGAGGAACTCAAAGTTACATTGATGGAAATTGGTCTTGAAATGGCTGTTTTGAGATATATAAAACAAAATAAACAAAGTGGTCCTATTATAGTAAAAGGTGGTCCTACCTTTTATTAGGGCCTCATTTTTTTTTTTTGGGGGGGGGGGATATCTCAGTCATGTCAACACTAATTTTCATCAAATAAACTTCGAATTCCTCTTAGTATTGTATACTATTTCATGTTTCATAGGATGTATATCATTATCTCACAATGAATTGGAAACCTGAAGCCCAATCTCAATCAAAACTACACCATCCCTTTAAGTTTCAAGATTTCCCAGAATCTCAGTATGAGGTCATCGTCTGGTCTGTCTCTGTGTCAATGTCATCACCCCGTTGTTCATATATCATCGCAGATTATTGCGTCATACCCGTTTTATTTCCGTGTAATTTAAATCGCCTCAAACATTTTCATATCTCTGGACCATTATTACTACGTTCTTTTTTTTTTACGAACATTGCTTTTGCGATGTTATACTCATTAAGTGCTTTCATTGTGCGATACTATGTTGCCCTGAATATACGCATCGCTGAAAATCTTTAAGTGATGAAATTATCTGAAAGTGTATTAGATTAAAAAAATACAAGGAAACAGTGTTAAAAAGAGGAGAAAGGGCATGAACGAATAACAATATAAATGGATGACTTTTCTTTTCCTCTTCATAATTTGTCCATAATAAACGCCATGACATAGTGTATGTAGTCCTTCGTCTTTCAAGTTAAAGATTTGTTTTTTCCTGTCACAATCTGGGACCAAAACCAGGCGGGAGCAACAGTTAGCCTTTTTTTCCCTCCCCCTCCTGCACATTCACTGGCTAATCTGTCAGCTGATACTTTCGCGACTGATTGCCAATTTGATAGGGGACTATCAGGTTCAATAAATCCCTTTCATTCGTCACAGTAAAAGTGTCGCCCACAACCCAATACTTAACCCAATACTTAATGCAAATAGTAGCCTTATAGCTTTATACGCACAAACAGAGGAGGGGGGAAAAAACATAGCGAACACGTGAAATTTTCTCATCGCATTCAATAAAGAAAATCTGTAGAGTAATGAAACATCGTTTCAAACCGGCACTTCCGACATTTCAAGACATGGGTGGGATTGTTAAAGTCATGGTATATATCCCTCAGGTGAAATGTTGTTTTGTAACAGTGCTTGATTGTTGTTCGCACAGGAAATCCGTGATCAGTATAATTTCCAAGTAATGTTGATGCAGAACTATAGTAAATCTGCCAAAACTTAAAGAAACGAAGAAATAATGATGATGATTGTGATGGAGAATCCAAAATCTACTGATCAAGATATTTATATGCATATTAAGTATAGGAAAGTGTTTGATTCTTTTTAGATTTTTTTTTTGAAGATTATATTGTCAATAAGACACATAATTCCTTATTGATAACCACAAATTGGATCTTCAAGCAATCTAATGATACGAAATCGTAAGTTATTACGATTAATAAAATGGAAACTTCGCATCATTCTCCTCTTTCATTGCGGCTTTCAAACCTTCGTGTGAACTCAAAAGCCCAACTTTTTTTTTTTTGCTTCAAGAAATCTCCCGGCGATGGTTTTTAATCCCTTCTTAAGATGGGTCCGGCTTGGAGGAGTTTGGACAAGGGATTTCGCTACACAGTCCTGTAATAAATACACAATTTGCGCTCCTGGTAAGCGCCAGCTCGATCTGCTCAACTTAAAGAGACAGTGTCAACTTTCGGAATTTTGTTTTTTTGCGTTAAGTTCTCTTCAAAATCTACATTTTATGAACTTTTCTGAATGTTCGTAAAAGACAACTTAAACAAATATGGTGCTTAATTGACAATTATCCATATCGATGTTACGTTACTGATTTTTTTTTTTTGCGTATACTACAAACTTGTAATGAATAGGTAATAGAATATCACAAAGTAGTATTTCATTAAAGGGTTCGAACGCCGTATAAAAACTGTCCAACTATACTTCCAAATTTCAAATTTATTTGCAGAACTTCAAATTTTGATTGATGAATTATATACATAGCCCATGATAAAAGAAAAACACCGAATATCAAATAAATAGGTTTAGTCGTTTTGTACTTTTGCGAAAGAGGGCTATAATATTATGATAGAATGAGATGATTCATTCCCGAAACAGCGGGAAATTCACTCCATCGTCTCCCTTCATGTACCCCATGACCAAGATGACAGTTTCTGTAAAAGTTATATGGTACATCGACTCAGGTTTGAAGACCAATGACCCTTGTGAACAACTTCGAGAATAAAGTTCACTCATGCATCCCTATTATAATTGATACCGTATATGGATAGCTCCATATATTGATACACACTTTGGTGGAGAATAAACACGTCGCATTTCGAAATTTCAGTTGTTAAATAGGCCTACTTCTGAGAACAAAATTAGTCAGTAGGGTCCAATAGAAAACGGCAAACATTTCTATTAGACCTGAATGATGTACTCTGACATTTCGTTCTTACTTTCAAAGTCATTACGATCTCAAGAGAAAATGCCTTTATTAAGACTGATTTTTTTCCCCGCCACTATCTACATGGCAACATGTCATTTTGACCTGGGGTCTGTGTATCCTCCATACCAGGGGCCCGTTGCATAAAACTTACCATTGAATTTCAATGGTAACTACCGTCAAAATTACGTGTCACAGCCAATCATCATCAAGGATTGTAAAATTTACCGCTAATTTGAAGACTTACCGCTAGAAAGGAGCGGTAAGTCCAGCGGTAAAGGTTTTATGCAACAGGGCCCAGGTCTCCGTTTAGCATGTTATACTATAGTATCCTGCTGCTACAGGATCACAACGATGGTTTCAAACACGCATCACGAGGGTGATGTTTGGCGGGGTGACGGATCCCTGGGAAGAAGATCAGACACTGATGAGGAATTGATAAGATTATCAAAGAAAGATCGTCCTGTCATCAAGAAGAGCGTTGACGCAAAGTTTAAGTGGAGCACGACAAAGGCCAAAGTCAGTTCTTTGTCCCCTTCTCTCTCCATGTCTCTTTCATGGTACACATGCTTCCACGTCGTCTGCGTGTAATGACTAAAACCGCCAAAAACTCGCCTGCTTCTTCGCAAGCTTTGCAAGGACCAGATGACGAGTGCAGACGACTTCGCTTGAACACTTCACCGGGCGTATGCACTTTTCCCGCGTGAACTCTTTCCCCAACGAGTCACTGTCAATCCAGTAGCGGGGATAACAAGGGGTCGTCTTCATCATGAACGTCTTCTGATACATCGAGAAAGTGCAGGCTACAAAGTAAACGCACTTTTCTTGAACCAACGATCACAAATTTGTCCATATAGATTCATAGTATTAGCTGGTCTTTCATATATTAGTATAGCGTTGGTTGAGATAGTTAGTGACCTGTAATTCCGCATGTGACTTCTTGCAACGACGTTATAATACGTGCACTGTAGGAACACATCTCCGATGAAAGCATTTTAACAGTCTTGTCTGGTATGAAAGTTGATACATCTTGAGTTACTGCGTTCTTTTTCCCGAAGTTTAGGCTTGATAATAATCACTGATTCATGATAGACGTGTCACTTACGTGAGGAATGGAAATTGGAAGAGATGTTAATTTGAAAAGAAAGTTAGTTTGACCAAAATAAAAGATTGAAAAAAATCGAAAATGTGAATTCATAGAAAATCGCAGTAATTTTACTGGCAAGTAGATTGGATTAGATGTCGATCAACCATGACTGTGTATGAGATCCTCGACATAGACGTTATAATTACCAGCTGACCTAAAATGACTTATTTATTTATTTGCAATTATTCATCTGCTTTGTTCATAAGACATAATTTTCGATCTTCACCCTTTTTATTATGGATTCTTGAAAACACAATATTCTCGAATCATGAATCAATAAATTGTAAAATCAATGACATTTCAAAAGTAATGGAAAAGACTATGCACAGTGACGTCATCATGTATATAGGCAATGGTCATGTGACTATAGAGTTCACGCGGCATGCGATGTGTCTTCTATCTCGCAATACCAAATGAACTATACGTTACTAACACCCGGTATAGTCATAACTCTCGTAATAATCATTTGGGAGGGAGAGGGGTTGAGTTCAATACTAAACGTACGACGGTTGAAGTCAACGTAGGGGGAACGGAAAGGGACGAATAATTGCAAACCATTAATGACACATGTCGAGATTGACGAGCAATGAGCTTACATGTTTATCATTATGAGTTGAACTCATTTGATACATTGAATTTTTCCCCATCCGAAAATATTTGGTAAGTATTTGGGCGTGTCTCGTTTCTATTGGGAGAAACAGAGATGTATTGGACATTTCTTCGGAAAAGACATCTGTTTCGGAAGTGCTTTTAAGGTGGTTTTTATCAGCGCGATATGACTTTGAGTAATTACGAACAGCTCCAAATTTGTCGCCACCTTCTTAAAAAAATATCAACATAAATAATTTCAGTAATTTCATTTTCGCCCCACATGGCATTGATACATATCCTCTGCCTGTAACCTCGCCCAAGGGTGTGAAGGAGTAGGGATAGAAAAGGAAGGAAGAAAGAAAGAAAGGAATTGAGAACAAAATCAAAACCCGCTTCTGTCTGGCCTCTTGTTGTTCGAAGCAATAGGATCCGACGGGTTTACGAAAAGACTCGCGATATGATTATGGAACGCCCGCTGTGCCACAATTCCATTCATTGCCAAAATACGACCGTAATAGTTTCTTTGTGGAGCCAGAAGAGGTTCAACGAGTTAGTGTAGGTATTTGACTTATCACAAAAGCAAGCACAATGGCGTGAAGAAAAAAAAAAACCTGCCAAAAACTAGGTGGCTCTCCTTTCGCCCTCCGAGTTCATGGACGTTGTCACCCCTGTATTTTGTTGTTAAAATGTTATTCCGTCATTGCCTTTCATTTCGCTCTGTATAGCTCGCATGACAAATTGTAACACGCTGAGCAAGAGAAATATTGAACACGGGAGAGCACGACATAAGCCAATACTGGTGGCTCAAGTTTCCCATTTGACCTCACCGCTCGAGTTAAGTGGGAGTAATGTATTTTACAACATAGAGTGACCTAAGTTACAAGTTATATAGGCATAGATTTGTGGAAGTGTGTACTTTTACTCAAACAGTCTTCATGAAATTTTTAAGAATGTATCCTCTCAAAGTGCTTTTAAGTCTAGGTACAAAAGACATTAGTTCATACTAAATTATACTAAATGCAGCTGTCCATCTTTGTTAGTTTTGTTCTGTCTGTCTGTTTTATTTGTGTTAATGTAGTAGCATATGTTTTATCTTTCATTGTATTTTTGTATCTAATCTGTTACTTTCATTAAGTTTTCTGAATTTGCATCAAGCCTTTGGTTTTCTCTGTGAGCTCCCCGTTACATCTTACACTTTAAATATTCACGTTTTTATGATTATCAAAGTGAATTGAATTTAAGAATAATAATTTAATTAAAGTTTGATTCGTCAAATAGTCGCAAATGTAATGCTATCACACCTTGCTTCAAATATTATTCAATGCTTGATGGATGAAATACAACACATTTTAGTTATTCCTTTTCAAATAAATACAACAACGGGCTATTTTACTTCTGACACGCTCACTCTTATGACACTTTCAATAATATTACGAAGGGTCTTTTTGTTAATGTATATGAATAGCAATGACACTCATGTGAATAAAAAAAAAAACCCTTCACTGGATCTGTCCACTAATGTCACTGGAGTTGGTGTTCCCACGCCCTTGTACTATTGGCCAAATTCATAACTCATCTCAATGATGGAAAAACGAAGGCATTTTAAGCCAAGGTCCAAAAAACTCGATTGACCCTCCACAGAATGATTTATCCATGCTCCCTCTCCTCGCCATGTGACAGGGATGTCTCCAAGATCATCTGTATAGGGCCTGAGTATGCTTTCTTTCCTAGTCCTCTGCAAAGTAATGTATAGGAAATGTTTTTAAGAAGATGATTAGGAGCTGTATACATGTATATAATACTCAGTCATCCTCCACACAATATCAGTTTTAGCTGTTAACTTTTGCCCCAAAGATGATAGAGTGCGGCGCCTTTGCTTATGCCCCAGTCCTTCTGTACCCAATTTGAGAAGAATGTTTTAAAGTCATGAGTTAGTCTGATATGAAAGAGTAAAATCTTACAACTACAACAGTGACAATTTGATCAAGGTCAGATAAACGTTGGAGAAGTTATGAAATTATCAAAATCGGATGAAAATTAAGGAAGTTATGCAATTGTGAGGTTTTGCTGATTAAACTGCATAACAGTTCTCGTACAGTTGATATGAATATGTAAATGAATGAATTGATGATGACTGTCATCGCCTCACAATTTTCCATCATTGACGGAAATGCAATGTTTCTGTTATAAAAATGTAAAACATTAGGTCTATGTTATTCCTGGTTGAATAACTTCAGAATAATGATCAGTCATCAGGATTTGAGACTAGGGAGGAATTACGTTTGAAAATAAAAAAAATTCAATATTTTGTGTACGAAGTATGTGGCAAGTTGGGACGGGATTACACCATCACTTATCTATTTGCATATTCATATTGTCTGCTCAAGAACTGGTTCCTAAAATCGTTATTTCCATTCGATTTCGGCCAAATTTTCATTGTTGTGCAGATGAAATTCTACTTCTCCATTTCAGACAACTTTCGTCTGCACTGGAATTTCCCTTTAATGATCTTTTTTGCTCCCGACTACAAACTCACCCCAGTCCTTCCCCACAGATTGATGCTCGAATAATTCCAACATTTTTCTAGCTCTGAAGTTCGAAATTTCCACAGTTCTTCTCCACGAAGTGCTGCCAGGATGTATACTTGTATCTTGCATCTCCTCAGCTCTCAAATGAAAACTGCTCATCAGTCCGTCAGTCATTTTCCCTCGCAAACTGTATCCAAGGTCTTCAGAACTCTCTGTAAATCTTACTTTACGAAATGTACGATATCTTTTCGGGTTCTTTACAACTTCAGATATTGAATATGTTCAATATCAATAGAATATCTTAAATATCTTTCAAGGTCTGAATTCTAAGTTTTTCATTATTTCTTCTCTTCGCAATGAAAACAGAATGTTTGAAGTGAAGTTGTTCCTATTCTTTCTTTCCATGCTGTTAGTATGTAGACGGTCAAGAAGATATTCGGGGAGCTTTCCAGTCTTTTTGCCCTTGCAAGTTGTGTAGAATAATCTCAAGATCTTCGGATCTGTCGGTCGTATGTATTTATGACCTACTCGATTCTGATTTGGTTTGAATAAACTGAACTGAACTGAACTGAACTTATGAAAGGAAATTGTTTTGAGATCTTTTGAAGCTAATATGGGTCATAAGTGAATGTGGCGTATAGGGCTAGGGAACATGAGGTCCTGGAACCGCATCCTGTCCTATCCTCACATCTTTGGAAAGTTTTACTTACGATAAATAAATCCACTAGAAAAATTATGTAATGCGACGACAACCACACACACACACACACACACACACACACACACACACACACACACACGATACCGCGAATGAAGAAAAGAAAGCTGTGTCTATCTTCTCGGCAGTGAATAACCTAGTGGTCACCGATTGTTACTATCAGACGACCTACCCCAATGTGGCAGGTGCAACAAATGAAGATGGACGACTTTTGCGCGCCAAAACGACTGACGTCCCCTTAGCAACTATTTATCATCTCTTCAACCGAACGCGTGTGAGGCGTAACGCCAACGCACGTCCGCCACGAAAGGATCACATTATGAATCGTGCTGTCTTCATCCGTTTTTATGATGATTTGAAGAAAAATGTTACTCAGTGGTTAATCAAAGTGACTTTGATGAATGGAGTAACATCAAGCCAACGAAATGGGTTAAAAGTTATAAGTAATATTGGACACAGTGAAAAGCTGTGGAAGCTTTCTTGACAACTGAACCCACTGCCCATACTGCCCACGAGCCATACAGCCCGCGAGTTTAACAAGTCACGATCCATACATCTCACAAGAGATACTGTAGACACTACAAGGTCTAACGTCGAACTCATAAGGCTGTATGACTCGTAGGCTGTATAACTCTTTGACTGTATGACTCTTGAGCTGTGTTATTCGTGAGTATCGAACTCGTGACTGGCACCCTGACCACCACGTGATGCAAAGGAGATGAGGCGATAATTCCATCTCTTTGGTACTTTCCGTTAATCTTTAACATTAAAGCGATTTCAATCACCTTTGGTCGATGATTTAGCAACTGCATCTCCTCGCCCTTAAAAGTGAGCATTTTAACCCTTCGACGACATTATTTTTTTTTTAATTTCATAGCAGACATTCGAAAATTTGTGTGGTGGACAACAATGACTTATTGGATTATGTGTATTGTTCAGAAATGAAAATAAAACAGGAATGAATGAATGAATGAATGATGACGTCATGAGCTCCTTTGACTTGTCACTGAGGGTAATATTATTCCTCTTGTTTTCTGACAGGGGCAAGTCAAGTGCTCTTTTATTATGAAAGAAAAATGAATATAGTATGTTTTGAAATTTTCTTTAAATTGTTCTACACATGTGACATCTTAAGCTGTAGTAGTCTTCTCATCAAAGCCATGGCGACACTAAAACTTAAAAAATAATAATATTTTTTAATGGATTCTCCGATTTTTCTCAATCTTTCACTGATGTGTTCTGTTAATGTTGCTGTATTATCTCAATTCATAATACATGTATAGGGCCTATATGACATAGAACTTGTCCATTAACATGTATCAAATCAAACTTAACTTATATTAAACTAATACCATGTAGCCTATTACATTAAATCTAAACTTAAAAGGTGATGATTTAAAAAGGTATTCATGATAGTAGTTGTAGCGTGTAATGCTTTCAATTCACTGTAAGTAATATTGATGTACAATGTAAATACATGTAACTACAATGATTGATACTTACATTATAACAATAACGATTTATAGCCATACACTGATCACAAAAGAGACATTATTCAGCGTCAACTTAAAGCAAGCTATTTAACTGGGGTGGGTCTAAATACAAAAGGGGGTGTACGAGGAAATGTTAGGAAGAAATATGTGAACACCTGTAAGATAATTCGAAGAAATAAGGAAGTGATAAAATTTATTGGCATTTTAGGTGGCCTATACCAAACGTTTTGCGAGTGCGTTTTTGCGTGGGTTCGCATGAGTTTGGCTAAATGTGTATGTGATCACTGTAAACAGGAAAGTTGACTTATGGCTGATACGAAGCAGGGATGAATCCGACTTTTTGGTGTCCAAATTAGACTAGTGGAATATACAGAATTATCGGCGCCGTTCGGTGATCCCTTACATTATTTTAATGTCGGCCCTAATACATGACATTGATAACACATTATCAGGCCAGCCTGCATGCTTGCTGCATTTATCGCCATAATTGCGTTGTATTGAGTCTGAATGCAAGACTACCAACTCTGTCGAGCTTTAACTCATCAACTCTCCTACGACCTCGGCTTGATACAATATAAGGCAGACAGAAAGAGAGAGGTAGAGAGAGAGAGAGATGGAGATCCGAGGGTGATTTTGAAATACTCCCGAAATAAATAACCTTTTTAAAGAGATGTCCTTGGCAGTGTAAACTGACAGTGATTTGTTGCGACGAACTATTTCGCCCCTTCGTCATAATTTGTACGATTCTGAGAAAAATTTTGGGAAAAAAAATCCACAAACACCCAGAGCAATGATGACCTGTCTTTTGTCAAGACAGCTTTCCTGGCAAGACATCCCACATTGGCTTCATGCCACAGGTTGTGACAGAATTTATTTTACCCTCAGCACTGGCAACCAACCACAGCCTTTATATTAAAAACGTATCCCCCAACGCGTGATTTATAACAGTTATGATACAGATGCAAGTAATAAATTACTCGCCCACATTCGCGTTAACATGTAAACGACGAATTTAGTCATATCTTCTTTTGTCTACTCCAGAAAAAGTGCTAAGGACATGGCACCTTGCTTGCCACTGAACACAAATAAACCTGATCAGAGCAGCGTAAACTCTTGTATTGAAGTTAAAAATGATTTGTTTTTCTGAATATTGAGTCTTAACCAGATAATAGAGTCGTTCCGAGCGTATTAAGACTTAAACGATATATTGGTAAATCACTGCTGATGTTATGCGTGTTGATAAGTATGAAAATTATAATTAGACAGATCTAAGTTCTAATTCCATCTCTTCAAATTCAATGAAAATACCGCTGTTGTCCGTCATTCTCGTAGTCTATAGGCCTAGTTGTTTTTGCAGTGATTTCAGTAGGAAGATCCCGGGTTCGAACCCCCTCTACAACAGAACTTCGTGTCCTCGAGAAAGACTGCTTACCCAGGTATACATACATGGGTTTTCCCGCAGGAACTTTAACTCGAATGCGGTTTAGTTGTGTGTGTCGTTATACAGGGGGGGGGGGGGGGGGGGGGGGGGAGGAAACCCAATTATGACTATTAGGGCATATAGGGCGTATTTGTGAATAATTGTGTTTGAGTACAGAAATATTAGTCGAAGACATATCAGTGAAGGTCGAGGAAAATCTGACAATCGTTTTGGTACCAAAATGACTGGATAAGAAGACTATACAACATTTTGTGATGTCACAGAAGGACAACGATATAAAGAAAATATGAAGAGAATTCTACAAAATTTCAACTTATATGAAAAGTACACGTTCCTTCAACTTGAAGAGTGGTATCGCAAAACGAGCTAATTCCGGTCTTGTTAAGTTGAGATATTTGTGAGTAAAGCTGCTAAAAAACAAATAAAATGATAAGAAAATACAGGATATTTTCAATCATAACTTCTAGAATATTCCTTGTTATGTTACAAGTGAGGTATTACTGAAAAGGTTTTAGTTGCTCTATCTGATGATGTACTTACTTTGAAATGTTTAAAAATGGCGCTTAGCCCATTTTGCAGTAAAACACTTCACTTGTTACTGTCATGTTTAGGGTAATATTATTCCCCCTTATACCTTCCGAAAGAGTCACAATCCAAGTGCTGTTTTATTATCTAAGAAAAATGAAAATATTCACCTTTCTTTATCATGATTTTCATAACTTTTGAACTGTATCATGTCCGATATTCTTCATACTTAATTAACTGATGTATTGTACTTATAGTTCTGCATTCATTGTATCCTCATGATAATGTATTTAAGCTTCTTTCTCTTCGTGCGACAATGGAATATTCGATTTGGAATGGAGCGAATGTGATACTCAGTAAATGTCGACTTGAGTCCAGTGACCGGGGTAATTGGTTAGACATCTTAATGGTCACCATATTCCGTGGTAAAAAAGATCATCCATTGTATAATTCTAGTATTAAAACCATTGTTTCATGCGTATGACCTACCATTTTGCTTCATGAGAAGTAAAACATTTCTGCAGAAACTTGTTAGTAGATTCTGTTGGATACCTTGATATAGATGGAAGTGGATATTTGATAGCACAGCAAGTGAAAGTTTATCGTTTATGTTTCTGGAGGTGCACCTTACAAGTGAGCCTGTTGGCGAAAATGTTTATACAGGCGACGGCATCCTTTCATCTTCCGCGTGTTCTAAACCAGCAAGATAAGGATAAGAGAATATAGAATAGGAATATAAAAATCAGGAACGGCATATATTCTATTGAGGGCATCACCTTGTGCGAAAACATAGGAATTAAGTTACAGGGTGATATCAAATCTTATTGTGTCTATACATAATGTCACTGACAATGACTTGTGCATGGTATCAGACGGAGAGGATAAATTTTTTATGCCATGCTGCGTATATACTTATTAAACTCCTACGCGGCGATCATCCAAGTTAGTATAGTATTCAGTTGCAAAATGTCGTGGGGATTTCCAACAAATAACAACTACCGGTAACCATGGCAACCGGAAATTACAACTCATGCAGTAAGCATATCATTCCATCCCGCTCTGGTCATTATGTGACACTCATGTTAAAATTCGCATTCACATTCATTCGCTATCAAAATCAAAATCAAAGTTGTTGTTTTCTTTTACACCATTCTTCTGTAAAAACCCCATAGGCCTATAATTAATATACTGAATGGAGATTTGTTTTGAAGGAAACATGTGAAAGCACCTTTGATTTAAATTTCAGATATATGCACTAGACATATACTTGAAGAATAATCTGTCTGGTAGAGAGCCAGGTTGTGGGAAGATGTTGTTATTCAAAGAATGTGACAAAACTCGATAAACCCAATAGTAAACATGGACGTTTGTTGTTGTCATACACAATACTGGACATGTGGTTCCATGCTGGAGATTATACCAAACAATACGCTGTATATTTCCTTTAAATATCTTGATATTGAAAATTACTCCAGCACTATAGATAGGGACAATAGTATAAGAAAATATGAAAAGAAGTCACAAACATAATTTTCAAGGACATCTAAAGAACATTTGACCAAGCTCCTCTACGAGGCATGGTGAATGTTTCCCTCAACATTATCTCCGTAACTCGTGATGGTTACGTACTTTTAATGAAAATGAAGATTTGTGAAATTGTGCCCATATTCTTCTTACCGCCCTTCTGTTGGTAACATCCCACATCGTTCCAATCTCAATAGGACATGGAATTTGCGAATATCATAAAGATACATTGTATTTGAACAGGTTGTCCAATTTTCCTCAAACTTTGCCTCAGTGTTTTTACCAATCTATCTGCATTCACTAAATCCTCAGCGATGGTTTGGAGAAGTTCCCCTTCAAACGAGTTTCATGTACTTGTCTCATCAGTGGAAGCCATGCATCGAGTGCGTGAACGAATGAATGAATGAATAAATAAATAAATGAATGAATGAATGAATGAATGAACGAACGAATGAATGAATGAATGAATGAATGAATGAATGAATGAATGAATGAATGAATGAATGATTATATGAATGAGTAGGGCCTACATGTAAATAAATGAATGAATGAATGAATGAAAATATGAATGAGTAGGCCTACATATAAATGTATGAATGAATGAATGAATGAATGAATGAATGAATGAATGAATGAATGAATGAATATAATATGAATGAGTACATGTAAATGAATGAATGAATGTGTAAGTAAATGAATAAATGTTTGGATGAATGAATAGATAGTCTAGTCCAAATCATTCTAAATTCTAAAATTGTGCACCCTGTATAACAAATTTATAGTTGTTTAAATGTAAAAGTATGAAAATAACCCGAAGTTCTCATTTAGAAGAGTTCAGATGATCTTTTAAAGGAATTATGGTTCACGTTTATAGAATCATTCAGTTATTTGTTTACCATTAAATTGTTCAATCAAAATATTGTGAACAAGTTTTAATTCAATCATGCAAACTGAAAGGAAGCTGTCAGTTAACAGCTACAGTATTTTCTGTCAAAAACCGAATTGCTCAAATTGTCAGTGCATATTGCTGAGCTGGAAGTCATGAAACATGTACTTGCAATTTATTTTGCATCTGGTAAAATTGATTTATTTTCAACGTGTCCAACGTAACTCCTCACGCGGTAGTAGCTTCAGTTGTTCCTGTGGAAACGAAAAAGAAAGAAAGAAAGAAGTAAGCCAACTACTAAAACAAACAAGTGAAAACAAGAAAATACAACTGCGATCATTTTATAAGGAGTTTTCAATTCACAATACATGTTATATGGCGAACATGTTTGTCCTGGTCTTATTGAATCTGCTTTGTAGGTGGGAAGTGACTTCGACACGTGAGCCCACAGGTATGCAGTGGCGGATCCAGAGGGGGGGGGGGGCGCACCGGGCGTGCGCCCCCTCTTTATTTTTGGTTAAAACAAAAGAAATAAAAAGAAAAAATGGGGGGGGGGGGGCTGCGTGCGCCCCCTTTAATTTTTGCAAAGGCACCTCCCCTTTACGGAATTCCTGGATCTGCCCCTGGGTATGCAATTGAACATTAATAAAAGACGAAAAGAAAGCTCTGTCATCTGCTTCTACACGAGGCCTGCAAAATTACTTTCTTGGTCCGTTTCCTTGTTGTCTTTTTCTTCTCGTTCTTCCACTTTCTACCTATTTATTTCTTCTTCCTAATTTACTGTCTTCTCTTTTCTTCCTCCTGGTACTTCTCTTTCTTTTCTTGATTTATGTCTTTTCAGTATTCCTCCTCCTTCTATTCTTCTAATGTCGCTTCTTTCGAGAAAGCGGAGCAGTTACATCCCCTCCTTGCTGGTGTTTAGTTTGTACCTCGACAAATATAATGGACCCACCACTAGGCAGTTGAAATTCAAGCTTTAAGAACGTTAGTTTATTATACTTTATCCCTCTTTGAGAGTGTTCGGAAACTGTCAGAACGGTGACACGAATGTTGTCTGCTACGACGGGGAAACACTTTTTTTTTCGCGGCTATCAAGATATCATCTCCATGAGCTCAGCTCGGAAACGAGATAAATATTAGGTTCTCTGCAATAATGATATAGAGCGAACCGCCACAATCTCGTGATCATTTCCGGAAAGACTCTTACGTGGCTTTGAACTGCTTTAGAATCTTGATTGCTCCCATGCTACTTTTTCCTCTCTATTTTACAGCCTTTATTGCAAAGAGATGAACACGGGTCTTCCACCTGTCACCACCAGTGAGTGGAGTATTACCCCCATCTTGTTCGGGAAATGGATCAGCTCCAATCACGGAGGAGACTACCACCAGTCTGTCGCAAATCAAATCGGAGATGATATGAAAAAGTCTGGAAGAAAGAGGGAGAAAGGAAATGATCTCTGGTATTTGCCTCCATTTCGAGTAAATGTTGGAGAGGATACTTCGAGCTCAAATATGTTTCGATTTCATTCGTAGTAAAGAGTTAGAATGGTTTTGCGAGGAAGATGTATTTCAGATTTGTCTAAGATGTAGGAATACAACTTTCAACACTATAATTGTAAATTTCCAAACCCAGTCTGTCTGATACCGGCATTAAGAAAGAGAAACAACAACAACAACAACAAACGAAACAGGACGTGCGAAAGAAAAGTAGTAAAACGAATTTCCTCTGTATACCTAAGACCCCTTAACAAAAAAAAAAGAAGATTCGTGTTGTTTTGTAGCGGTTCATTATAGGGCTTTTTACACTTGTGTTTCTTAACCCCGGACTTTCTCTGACCCAGGACTATCGTTAGTCCCGTACCAATTTTTTTCAGCTTTTTACACTCGCCAATTAGTCCCGTACTATCTCTTGTCCGGGGCTAAGGAGAAAACTGACCTTTTTACACTCGTATTTCTTAGCCCCGGACTTTCCAAACCACATGAATATTCATAATTACGCTGTGTACTGTACACGTACACGCACGCACCGGCAGCACTTGATTACCTCGTTTCTGATTGGTCAGTGAGGGTCGGACTTCGTCTCCGTCGCTTAGCCCAGGATTATTTTTTCGTTCTGTTTACACTCACTTGCTTGGCACCGCAATTGCGGTGCTAACCCCTGCTATTTTGCAGGGCCAGATAGTACCGTACTATCGGTGGGGCTAGCCCACTTTGGCAAAAACGAGTGTAAACAGAAGAAGGATAGTCCCGTACCAACGGTGGGGCTAGGGCCCCCCCCCCCCCTTAGCCCCACCGTTGGTCCGGGGCTAAGCAAAATTTTACAAGTGTAAAAAGCCCTATTGTCTTGTCTTGGAGGAGGAGGTTAGGGAGTTCTGACCTTTTCTGAACACTATCAAGGAGGGATCGGAAACTAATGTTCTCAAGGCTTGTGTGTCAACTGCCCAGTGGCGGGTCTGTTATTTTTCATCGAGACCTCAAAATTCTCCAGATATTGCAAATAACATCCACAACCACACAAACAAAGGCTTAAAATCTGACATTTCGCAATCAAAAGTCAATACGTATGGAAAATAACACTTTGCTTATACCTCATTTTGCCCCTACACAGCGTCTTCATTAGTTCTACATGCGCTAGCAGTTAGAAGGAAAAAATCGTTTATCCACGATACAAAAATCCCCACCGAAACTGAACTATGGAGTTATGCTCCCATTTTTTTTTATTACCCTTTTTAAAAGGACAGAAAAAAAATGCATTCTGTCTTCATGGCATGGTAACATCCAATCCCCAGGCGTCATTCAACAGGTCGATCGTTTCGTTCTGGATCCATGGCTTCATCCGCAAACAACCTAACTCAACACACGTGTGTGTCGATTGAACTTGGGACTTCTCCACTCCTGTTCAAAACTATGAAGATCTCAATTTCTCTCTCTCTTTCTCTCTCTCTCTCTTTGTTTTTTGCTAGGTCCATGGTTTGAGCAATGCTGTCTCCAAACATTCAGTGCGCGTGCAATATTTGGACGATAATGCAGATAAACCTTATTACATCGTCTTCTTTTTTTTTCAAATTCAAATTTAAAAACCTCGCCGAAGTCGACCTCGCACAAGGCGAGAAATTCGCGAAGTCGAAGAAATGTTCTATCCTTCTGGTTATAAACATGTGCTAATTTCATTGTGTAAATAAAAATTCATGTAAGCGAAGGATTTCTTTGGTTCCACTGATTTTCTCTGGATTCGACTTAGACGAGGTTCCCTGTATTTCGTAACTATGATGATCCTGGGGGTTAGTCGGTCAACGACAAGCTTAATTCTGCTTCTACAGCTTGACTAGTCTTGTTGGACTCAACACAAAGTGGTTCGACTGCAGATGTCTACAACATTGATTTGTGTGAGATGAGGGTGTGTATGTAACTGTGATTTGACCGATATGGAGTACTATCATAAGAAACAACATCATTAATACTTTCGCTGCTAATGGCTACTTCAACAATTGCATCATTAATGAGATACATCCACCAAACACACAGATCTTATCATTATGCCTCGACCATTTTCCATCAATTTCAAAAGTGATACTTTATTTTTCTTTTTAGTTTTTTTTTCTGGCCTGTTGCTCTGTTTCATGACGCAGCATTGTGTGATTGGTATTACTCCATAGTTCCTTTCAGTTCAGTTCAGTTTTAGATTTTCAAGCAATTCTCCTTTAATATACATATTCCTCGCAAAATCGTTTTGACTCTTTGCTACCAATGGCATCGAAACATAAATTACGAGCTCAAGATATTCTCGCCAAGTTAGATTCAATATGGAGCCAAATATCCGAGATCACTTTCTTTCTTTCTCTCCCTGTCTCTTTCAGAGTCATCTCCGATTACTGATGGTAGTCTTTTCCGTAACTGAAGCTGGTCTCGAAATCTCGAAATCTAGAGCTGGTCTCGAAGTCTCGAGACCTAGAGCTGGTCTCGAAATATCCATATGACAGCTGATCTCGAAATCTCGCAATGTAGAGCTGGTCTCGAAATCTCGAAATCTAGAACTGATGTTGAAATCTAGAGCTAATCTCGAAATTAAGGACTGGTCTCGAAATTTCCCTAGAACTGATCTCGAAATCTAGAGCTGATCTAAAAATCTAGAGCTGGCTTCGAAATTTCCATAAAGCTAATCTCGAAATCTTGAAATGTAGAGCTGGTCTCGAACTTGAAATCTAGAGCTGGTCTCGAAATTTCCATAGAGCTGATCTGGAAATCTAGAGCTGATCTCGAAATTCAGAACTGGTCTCGAAATTTCCCTATAGCTGATCTCGAAATCTAGAGCTGGTCTCGAAATTTCCATATAGCTGATTTCGAAATCTAGAACTGATCTCGAAATCTAGAACTGATCTCGATATCTAGAGCTGATCTCGAAATCTAGAGCTGGTCTCGAAATCAACAGCTGATCTCGAAATCTAGAGCTGATCTCAAAATCTAGAGCTGGCTTAGAAATTTCCATAAAGCTAATCTCGAAATCTTGAAATGTAGAGCTGGTCTCGAACTTGAAATCTAGGGCTGGTCTCGAAATTTCCATAGAGCTGATCTGGAAATCTAGAGCTGATCTCGAAATTCAGAACTGGTCTCGAAATGTCTCTATAGCTGATTTCGAAATCTAGAGCTGATCTTGAAATCTAGAGCTGGTCTCGAAATTTCCATATAGCTGATCTCGAAATCTAGAACTGATCTCGAAATCTAGAGCTGGTCTCGAAATCTCGATATCTAGAGCTGATCTCGAAATCTAGAGCTGGTCTCGAAATCAATAGCTGATCTCGAAATCTAGAGATGATCTCGAAATCGATCTAGTTCTTGAAATATTCGTGAACCATTTGAATCAATGGCTATTCTAAAGGCATGACCACGTGATAGATTACCAATGAACAAGTAGGGCCCACATCATTCCAAGATCTTGGTCAATTTCTGAAGAACAAAAAAATCCACCCATCTTTATAAGGTGACAAATGTGTGCAGACATATTACGAGGATAATTTGCCAGAATTTGTTAACTATTTCGCAAACGTTTCGTAAACTTTATGAATTACCTGCAAGTCTACAACAAATAAGCATCTGCGTGACATCACAGACAAAGGCAAGGGAGCTTTAAGAAAAAAAACATGGCGTGTATGCCACGTGGTATCAAAATCTATGGAATAGGGATCATCTCGTTTCTGATGGAGATTACCTGAAAACCCATATTTCCTGCCTGCTTGAAAATGATTATGCGTTGTTGTTTTTTTTTCAACGTGTCTGTATTCTTAATCAATCATGCAATAAACAATATTCCGTATCCAACATAATTATGAAAAAAAAAACCATGTGCATCCAGCGAGGTGGCTCCTGCAGTTGTTTCAACTTCTACACCCGCGAGGCATGAACAAAGAAGAACTTAAACATGTTAAAGTCATGATCGCTTTTTAAAGTTCTCCATCTATCGCAACTATCCTGGCAAATACCCACTCAGTTAAATTCTCCCTCTCTCCCTCCCTCCCCCCCCCCCCCCCCCTCTCTCTCTCTCTCCCTCCCCCCCCCCTCTCTCTCTCTCTCTGATAAATATTGTCAACCTATTGAAACGCTAAAATGTCCAAAATAATGTTCTTGGTCTACCGGTATGTCTTTCATAATAAATCACTCGAGACACCAGGCATACAGAAACTTTTTTTTTTTTTGGGGGGGGGGGGTAGGGTGTCAAGATCTGTGCTGATTATAGTCAAACAGCACTTGCAGCAACATATTTTCCTAAAAGAGTAAAATGTAAATATTGCTCGTTGCTTTTAGGCACTCGCCAAGATGGGCCGCAAATTTTGCGTTAAATTTATACACGATTATACAGCCTTTGAATATACCAATGACGTACTAGGCGAGCGTAGTTCCTCCTTGAATATACAGGTTGTAGGGGCTTTACCTATTATAATATCCACACATGGGAAGGCATCCACTGATTTTCTGCAGCTATGGCAACGATGTGCAACCCCACTCCGAGCACGTTCTCTCTCTCATTCCGAGTCCCGAACTCCTGGTGGAGTTCGGATATTTCGACGTGCTGAAAGCTGGAGGTACAAGATGTTAACCCCGATAAAAGTTGGCGGAAAATTAACGTTAAGAGAAAGAGAGGGAGAAATGTCTGACGAAGGTATTATCGTGTCTTTCCATCGCCATGAAACTTTTGTTTTCCTTTAGAGTGTTCATTTCTGTCGTCAAATTAAACATGACAAAGACATCTCTAGATTGTATCTTGATTTCTTCAATAGGTGGTCCAGTTTTTCTTTCTCTCCCAGTTAAGTGGTACATCGTTTCATCCGTCCGGTCATTGACTTTAAGTCTTGGGAATAGATATTTGCGCTCGGATCATGACATTGAGACTGCGGACTGACAATTGACAAGTAATATATATACAGAGAAATTACTAAACGTGACCAAACTATAATGTACACAAGCCTGACTACTCCCACAAAAGCAATGAACAGCATCGACATGCGGAACAACAGTCTTGGTGAGAAATTGACCGGGCAGAGAGTGAAAGGGGGAAAAGTGGTGAAAGGCGTTTGAATTTCAATGCGTCCATTATAATATGATTGCTGGCCAGATGCAAAGTCGTTTGCTTTGGTCTCGACGGCATTGGAGAATAAAACACGATTAAAGCTTTAGTTCGTTCACGCATTTTTTTTTTTGGTGTCTTAGCTCATTGTTTTTTAGTTTCTGAACACTCTCCCATCTGGTTCATCACTAAGGAGAGCTCAGAAACGAAGATATGAAGAGAAGGTGAAAGTAAAGAACATAGATGAAAGAGAGGAGAAAAAAGAAGAACAGAAGAAGAATTAGAAGACGAAGAGGGGAAGAAGGTGGAGAAGTACTAGTCAAAGAACATGAGAAAGCGGAATAATGAAAAAGAGGTGAAAATAAGTAGAAATGAGAAAGAAAAAGAAGAGGAAGAAAGAGAAGGAGATGATGGAGAAGAAAAAGAAGACGAATAAGAAGAGAAAGAAGAAGAAATAGGGAAGAATAAGGAGAGAAGGAAGACAAGGTGGAAGAAAAGAAGTTGGAGCAAGGAGGAGAAGGAAGCATTATAACGACAAGATGAAAATGTATGGACCATGAATGAAGAATAGGATTAGTTTGTTCTTCACTTCAATGGCATTGCTGTCTATCATTAGTAATCAAGCGCTAATATTCCTGGGTATACTTAACTTTTTTCACATATCATCACACCATGTCACGGTTGGCTTTAAAGAGCAGAGTACAATTTTGATCAAACAGAATGGTAAATCTCAAAATAAAATTTGACCAAGATAATTAAGTTTCGGAATTTTTAACTTTCAGATGTTTTAACGAAACAGGCATGTTAGCAGCAAATGCATAATATGTAAATGCATGAGGCGATGACGTCATAGACTCAAGTTTACAGTTAATGTTCTATGTGCAAATCTTCACCAAAGCTCCTATAATAAATGTAGTGATATGACATAAAAACGACTTTTGTTAATCTACCCATGATGATTTTCAGGATTGTTGTTGCTGCATCATCGACCAAAAACATGATTTTTGTGTTTTCGTGAAAAAAAAGAACAAACATATGGGAGATTCGGAGACATCATCATCTAAGCGAATTTGCACATAAATTATGGTAGTAACAAATGTCACTGTTACCTGAAAACACGTGAAAAATTCCACATTTCCTCAGGCCCAATCTAGATCAAAACTTTCCTTTCTGATCCCCATCTATAGTCACTAAAGTCAATTTTCACGTGTTGTTCAGTTAATATACAGACAAAACTTTCTATGCTGCCCCCTGTCTATAGCGGTCATCTAAAAGGTCCCCCAGGAGAAAAGGACCCTGTTCATAGCGGTCACTTGTCTATGGTGCCCGAGGTCTCCATTTTGTAGCTTGTTTGAGATAATAACCTGCGTATAGCGGCCACAGACCCATGCGGCTGAGCTTCTCTGCTAGTCAAGAAGTCCGGGTGTTTTTGTTTGTTTGTTTGTTTGTTTGTTCGTTGTTTTTTGTCTTTTTTTAATTTGTTTTGTTTTGTTTTGTTTTCGTTTTGTTTTTGTTTTTTTGCTGTGCTTTGCAGCCATGTCGGTCACGCGTGACGAACAGTTCAAAGATTACCACGGCTACATTCTCCCGCCATTCAGGCAGAGTCATGCACTCGTGAAAGCGGCGTTGTTTTTAGTGCGTGAAACACGTGACTACCATAGTTATACACACGTGTACATGACTTATTGTATGTGATACACACGAAATGTCAGAGAAACTGTCTATAGCGGTCACCCTTTCATTAACGGCCTCTCTTTTCATCTCCTTTGGATGGCCGCTATAGACAGGTTTGACTGCACTTACTTTTGTAATTACCTCCGCCAAGGGAGGAGGTTATGTTTTCGCTACCGTTGGTTTGTGTGTTTGTTCGTTAGTAAGTTTGTCTGTGTGCAAAATAACTCAAAAAGTAGTTAACGGATTGGAATGAAACTTGCAGGAAAGGTTGAGAATGACACAAGTACCAAACGATTAACTTTTGGTAGTGATCCGAGAATTTTGGGGGAATTTATGAAGGATTTTTGACATTTTGGCAGGTAGGGTCAATGAACTTGGGAGTTCAGGCTGCGTGTATTTGAGGTTTGCCTGCAGAGTGCTTTTCTAGTTTCTGCTGAACTGCTTTTAAAAAATGATTGTTTGGCCACCAGTAATCATGGCAACCATTTTTATCTCTGACTTGTGGTCGTGCAGGTACTAGGGAAGCAGCCTTCGTCAGTGCCATCTCGTCAGCGGGTGTGGCCCATGCTGTCACCAGCGGCTGCAGCAGCGGGGAACTTGAAAAGGTAAAAAATAGACCCTTATTTTTCCTCCTCTGAAGTCAGTTTCTTTATTCTGCACTTCTCTCCTTCAATTTCCTTACGTAACGAAAGATTAAATGATTTTCCTTAAGAAATGGGACATAGTGATCCTTAATTGCACAAAGTGATACCGAAATGTCCATTTTCTGCAATCATTGGCGAGCTTTATGAATAAAATGAACCAGCTCTGTATATAATATGTTTGTCAATTGTATATCATTTATCACTATGTATATCATTACGAAAAAACCCAATACCTTTCGAAATCAGAGAGGAAATGAATTAAAGAGACGCGACGCTAGTTCGAAGTGACAGTCTCACATTCATGAAAATATTATTTCCCTCCCATAAGAAGACGACATCTAAAATTACGTGATAACTTGGCGATCCCATTCGCGTAGATTTAAGTGATACATACGGCAGTCTCTCACCTCTCTTTATTCTGAGGTAAGTCACGTGTTTGGTAAATTGTCATTTGATCTCATGTTTCAGTGCGGATGCGACCGAACCGTGGATGGTAACAGCGCCGATGGCTTCGTATGGGCGGGATGTTCTGATAACGTGGCGTACGGCGTCCAGTTCTCGCAGATCTTCGTCGACGCACGCGAGAGGAAGGCGCGAGTCAGCATGGGAAGGAAACTCATGAACTTACACAACAATGAGGCGGGCAGAAGGGTAAGGACTCTAGCCTGGGTTCATGATTTTTTTATGCAAATGAAACATTTTAAACCAGTTTGCTTTCACTAAGCTTTTTATTATCATTTCTTACCAAATTGCTGTTGATAATTCACAACCAACAAGAAAACATTTAAGGTACGTGCAGTGGAATCGAAGTCCATGGTAGGATGACAACTTCTAGTCGTTAGTCTTTCTATTCGTCATTCTTAAAAGTATTTGACATCATCAAACAGATGTCACAACGTGCTACACACATATTAAAAGAAAGCACACGCACACAAACATTCGTTGCATGAAATCTGCCTTTCCCTCTGTCATTCTCCCCTTTCATCCATTCATCATTGAATTATCTTTAATGTCGATATTGGGATTGAGAAATGGAGTGTGATTGCTTTAGTAGTCGCTATTAGTGTGTCGCCTACAACAGCCTCCTACCACTGGCGCCCTTCGAACCTCTTAGCGCTGCTTTTATTAAATTGACTTCGGATCGTGATTTGTTTAGCGCGGCTGCAAAGGAAGCAATGAGTGCTTGTAAACGAGCAACCATGGGACTCAGGGTGAAGTGCCTTGCCTACGGGCCCAAGACTTGCTTCAAGGGGACGCGAACCCGTTACCTCATGACTGATAGTCTGTAGCATTAACCATCGAGCCACAATAGCTCCTTCGAGCTGCTGTGATGAGTAGGTGCAAACCGTATTCAGGTTCATATAAAATTCAATAATCTCCAAAATTCTTATAAATCACAAAACTGTAATGGAAACTTACGTCGTGCGACGTTTCGTCAATTAACAATCAGTAGGACAATCAGCTTCTCCTGTTTATCGGCGAGTGACGTCGCAGGATGTGAGTTTCCGTTCCAGTTTTGTGATTTATAAGAATTTTGGAGATTACACAAATTACACTTCGACTGGATAAATAATAATCTACATCAGTTCGTCTTCAATAAATTTCAGTAAAACGGTCATGTTCATATGAAGTAAATAAGGCAAAATATGACATAAAATTATGTACACTGTAGTTGAGTATTTGTCGAAAATGGACTTAAAGTGAGCAATTTATAGAATATAGATGTTTTAAAGCATTTTTTTTCACCGAACTGAGTAGGCCCTATGAAGACATAGGACCTACTCCTTTATACATCCACAGCTATAGAAGGCATGTGTCACCAATACATAAAGCTCACTTGTCGATTTACTGAGAGCTCTCGATGTATGCTTTACCCAGGCTTTACCTGTGTTGGTTTTTGCACATTGCTTCCTCATTTCCCACTTCCCCTATTTCTCCCTTCTCCCATTATATTAAATGTCATCATCTTCAACTCCTCCCATACCCCCCCCCCCCCCCACTTTCCCTCCCTGCGAGTATACAGCGTACCGTAAATCGCGCCGCCATAACAGGCAAAAGTTCCATGGCCATGACATTGCGCAGAACGACGACATCGCGAGGGTTTACTCGATCCACCCCGTCTATTTAGAATAAATCAAATTCCCGGTGATTTACGAATCGGAAATAAGGCGTGCATAAATAACCGCTAGATGGAGTTTGCCGACAGGAAGATAAGGGCAGCAACTCGGGAAATGATGGATTCGTATTTACATTCACTGTAACTACTTTACGGCGGATATTGGACCAATTTATCTTCAGTCTAGATAGAAACCACTCGCACCCGTCATTGTCTGCATAAGGACGCGTCTAACAACCCAGTTATCATTTAGATGAACACAATAGCATTCAGATGGTTCATTTCGCACTTGTCCAAAACACAGATTCGAGATTCTTGTCATCTTGTTTATGGACTTTCGCTCTGTCTATTTTGTTTTCATAGCAACATTGTGGAAAATGGTCGCTGCGTGCATCAACATCACGCAATCCATCTGAGGCCTATGACTCGGTCATCCCTCAAATATACTCACTGAAAGTTTCACGAGCCAGCGATACATTACCTGTTGAACACATAAGACGTCAGCTTATCACTAGGCCCTACATTTTTCCGAACATTACACAGCTATGCAGTAGCCAAAATAAAGGCACTCTAGGTCAAGGAGACCTGTCGTAAAATTCAACGTTACGCATAATAATATTGGAAACCCCCATTCACGTCCCTAAAATACACTAATTTCTTGCAAAGTTTGGAATGACAGTCTTCAATTAAACCGTCATTAGCTGTCAGTAGTCGATTCAGACTGTATCGCAATGTTGGGAAGCGGGTCACCCTCCCAGGTTTTTTGAGAGGAGAGACCTCTAACGAGCAAAGATCTCGGTTCCATAAAGAAGGGTGAGATGGATTTGGAACAACATCATGTCTGCGCGCTTCCTGATTTTATTTATTTTTTTCTAAAGAGAGAGAGGGCTGCTGGCAGACAACGTGCAAAGCCACGAACCGTGCCAGAGGAGGTGAGACATCCAATACTTGGAAGAAAATACCTTTTAGAACATCGTCAACTTAGAAATTGAGTCGGACTGAGCACAAGAGGAAAGGGCGAATTCTTAGAGCATTAATAACATTGTAATAGTAAATACACATTTACGGAGAACCCAAACACCGCCCTCCCCGGCGACACGCATAATTATGCGTTAAATATGGCTCCTTGGTATTGCTAATGGCGTAGGCCTATAGAGAAAGATTGCTAAGCAGCTTTTGCTAGATAGTCCAATCAGGCTAAAGAGATGTAGGACATTTTCAGAAACGTGGAATCTTCTTTGACTGAAATCAAAAGCGGTAGATCAGTTACAAGTTAGACCAAATCGTAACAGATGGGAAGACATAAAATATTCAACACGTATGAGACGACTTATTATCATCTACAACGCCACTGATGCTTCTGTTAGTGGTATTGGACGTCATGGTCAGATGACTTTGAATGAATTCAAAATAAAACTAGCTTTCTGTACATTCATAATTTGATCAGTTTGAAAGACGTCACTTTATCTCCGAAACCTCCATTGAACCGTTATTGTTGTTTTGCTGCTATCATGAGATGTGCCTTAGCGATTATTTTCATCGTGCGTTGACCTTTATAATTTTGTCTCCGACCTTTGTATTTCGCATCCGTGCGGGTTTCCCGTCCGACAAACAGATACATCATTCATTAACTAGCAGGACGAAAGAGGTTCTGGTCGTGCTCTGCATTTCGTTGACACCGAAGATGTGAAAGCGAAGTGTCAAGGCGCACCATTATGCCTGACGATGAGGGCGGTGTAAACACACATTTTTTTTTTTCTACGACAGTCTGGTGGACAATCTTCCTGTATTCCTTTGGATAAGATGTGGGTCGTGGGGTTAATAGGTGTGACTTAGGAATAGGATAAAGGATAACCGAGTTCACAGTGCCAACTTGAGCCTTAGCGATGCATTGAGTGAGGCAAAATTTCAATTTAAGGACTTTTTTTTTTTTTTTTTTTTTCCCTTCCACAGGGTGTTTTATTCATACACATATTCAGAAAGTCACATTTACAAATAATTTTTTAAATACAAAACATCGACAAAGAGTGGCCTACTGCACTTGTACATATAACATATAACTTATATCATTTTTTTTATTTTATTGGCAGAAATAACCCTGAAAACACTATGAATATCATGCAATTTTAATATTCAAAAGCACTTAATGAATAAAGCCCATTTCTTCACAAAAGTTTTTTCTCTACTATTCATTTGACTTATACATTTTTCCATCTCAAAATAACATTTTATCTCAGATATTATATGTTCGAATGACGGAACGGTCTTTTTTAATTTCGCTGAAAAAATTTCTCTTCTTATAACAATCATCATACAGTTTAATGCACTGTTGTTGAGACCATATAATCCGAATAACTTGTGTTGGTTTGTAAATACAATTTGTTTATCTATCTTCAAAAGTAACCATCGCTCAAACTTATTCCATATATTATTTGAATAAGGACATGAACAGAATATATGCATTATGGTTTCCTCACTGTCATTACAAAACGTACACTTTTTATCTGTTACAAAACCAAATTTTAAAAGAGCATCTTTCATATATAATATTCTATTGAGAATCTTAAATTGAAACCACCTCATATTAATATCAATAGTTGATTCAAAAGGAATTAAACAGTATAAAAACCATGTTTCATCATCAAGATCCAACATGCTACTCCACTTAACAAAACTGTTACAATGTTTTGACGTGTGTCTTAACAACGTTTGATAAATATCAGAACAACCTTTCTTATGTTTCAGTATTACATTTAAACCATGAGGAATAAAAGGGTCTGCTATTTTCGACATGCGGTTTTTTGCAAATGATTGGATAGAATTACACAGTCCACCGTGCTGAAGAAAGTTAGTTTGTATATCAAACTTCCTCTGAAATTCAAAATATGAAAGAAATTTTCCATCATTATCTAACAAGTCATTTATAAAACGTACACCTTTTTCACACCAAGACTTAAAATATACAGTGTTATTATTCATTTTAATCAAAGGATTATTCCAAAGAGGCTGGCTTGCCCAATTATCATTTGTATTGATTTGTAAAAATTCTGAAAAAGCCAGAAGTACCTCTTTCCAAAAATCATTAGACATTACATTGGCAAGTTTTTTGTAGTACAGTGACCCCATAAATAAATGAAACGATACTGGTTGGGGCAAGAAAGAACGGAACATGTGGAACGTATAATTTTCAGTCTGCGGATCACAAATAAACCTTCTGATCCAGGATATTTTAAGAGATTTAGCATGCATGAAAATATCAATCATTTTAGTACCACCATGACAATATAGCTGGCACATTTGATTTCTATTTATTTTATCAGGTTTATTTTCCCATATAAACGAATAAAAACAACGATTTATATCTGTCAATGTTTTAAAATTTGGTTCAGGAAGTGATAACAACAAATAATTTAATTTTGACATCAATAATGATTTAACTACAGTAATTCTTCCTAAAACAGTAAGTGATCGTTTAGACCAGGAGGTCATTGTGTTTGTAATATCTTTCATTTTTTCACAATAATTTTGTTCAACCATTTCATATAATTTAACTGAAAATTCTATTCCCAGGTACCTAAAGTACCTACCCTGAAAAATCCAGTCAAAATTACAATCTTCCAATAATTTAATTCTACAATTCCGATTCTTTCCTATCCATATTATTTTAGTCTTTCTGGGGTTAATTCTTAAATTCGATATGTTAGCAAAAGTATCAAAAATCTCAAGAGCATCTTTTAGATCTTGATCTGATCCGTTAAGTGTTAAAAGTGTATCATCTGCGTATTGTAATACTTTAAAATTTTTTTCATTAATTTGCAACCCAACCACAGAATTTGTGTGCCTAATCATAATTCCAAGAATTTCACTGACCAACAGAAAAAGGTAGGGTGACAAGGGATCTCCTTGTCGACAGCCCTGTTCTATTTTGAATCTATCTGTAAAATAACCGTTCACTAAAACACTGGAAGTAGCATTGTTGTAAAACAACTGAACCCATTTTTTCATAGATTGGCCAAAGTTAAAAAAATCTAAAACTTTAAAAAGAAACTTATGAGACACAGAATCAAAAGCCTTTTCGAAGTCAATTAAAAGTAACAAACCTGGTATATCATGTAACTCTGTATATAAAAGTATATCATACAGTAAACGAATATTTTCACCAATGTATCGACCTTCCAAAAATCCGGTTTGATTTCCATGTATCAAATATGATAAAAATGTCTTAAATCTGTTTGCTATACAACCAGATGCCAGTTTATATATTACATTCAATAAAGAAATTGGACGCCAATTCTTTAAAAACTGTCGGGGTTGATTTACTTTTGGAATTAATGTGATTACTCCCATTTTTTGTGCTCCCGACATTTGTCCTGAAAAATAAGCATAATTTAAGGAATTTAACAAAAAAGATTTTATTTCCTTCCAAAAAACACGATAAAACTCCACGGTAAAACCGTCTAATCCGGGAGATTTATTACATTTCATATTTTTTAACACAGAGTATACCTCTTCTTCATTTAAGGGACCTTCTAATGATAACGACATTTGTTGTGATAGTTTTGGTATGTCAGAAGATGACAATAATAAGTCTAAATCTACATCTGTGGTTTCTTTTTCTTCATACAAACTGGAATAAAACTTAAACACTTCTTTCTGTATATCGCACTGATTCATAATAATATCATTTTCACAAAAGAGCTGACGAATTTGTCTATTAACATTATTCTGTTTTTCCAAGGTTAAGAAATACTTTGAGGGCTTCTCTCCTAATTCCATCCACTTAATCCTGCTTCTCATTGCGATTCTTTCATTTTCTTTTAAGCGTAATATTTCAAATTCTTCTTTCTGTTTATTTATTTCATCTAATATTTCGCTTTTATCATTACACAGTAATAATTTTTCTTCTAAATTTTCTATATTTTTCTCCAATTCCTTTTCTCTATCAATATTTTGCTTTTTAATATAAGAAGCGTAAGAAATAGTTTCCCCACGTATTATCATCATTAAAGTTTCAAAAAATAACTGATCATTAACAGTCAGCTGACATTCACCAATTACGTTGTCACTGTGATCAAACTGGACATTTCCCTTTGCATAAAATATAATTGTATCTTTTATAATTTGTTTAATTTTCTGAACATATATTTCATCTTTCAATAAAATATTATTAAATTTCCAAAACCCTGGTCCCCGTTTAAACTCATTAAGATTTAAACTAAGAGAAACTTTAGCATGGTCAGTACGGTAACCTGAAGAAATATCAGTGTTACAAACTAAAGAGAGCAATTCGGAGGATATCAAAAAGAAATCTAATCTACTTTGTTTAAAGGGATTTTGTTGCCGCCACGTATAACATCTTTCATCCGGATTACATATTCTCCATGGATCACATAAACTTAAATCATTTTTCATTGTGTCTAATTGTTTTTTGGCCCTAGGGTTATTTACATGTACATAATTATATGTATCGAGGGTTGTATCCTGAACTAAGTTCCAATCACCACAAAGGATAGTATGTGGGTTTTCGAATTCTAATATAATCTTTTGAAGGTCAACAAAAAAATCAGGTTTATCAGTATTCGGACCATATAAAGATATAAATGTCAGATTATATTCATATAATTTCAAATCTAATATCACAAAGTTTCCTGTTTTATCTATCATAACTCTATTAACTTTTACTGGGATTGTGTCTTTAAATAATATGGCGACACCTCTTGAGTTTGAGGTATTACATGAAAGAAAACATTCACCTTTCCATTCCTTACGGATTTCTGCCTCAGTGCTCGGTATAAAATGAGTGTCTTGAATACAACAAACATCATACTTTTTTGACTTCAGATAAGACAAAACATCTTGCCTTTTTTGGCTATTCGCTAGGCCACGACAATTCATCGAAATAAATTTTACATTATCCTGCATTAGGTAAATATACCTTCAGAAAACGTGCAAAAGGACAACCTTTGGAAGTAGTTTTCAAATGAATTACACACAATAGACTACAAAAGACAAATAGCAAAACACACACGGGAGAGGGCGTGCTAACCAAAACTCGGTTGCTTACCCGAAGAGTCTCAAGCGACCCCTCAACAACAATTAAAGATAAAATAAACCCAAAACCCCAAAAGAAGCTCCATGGGAACACCTACCCCCAGAGTACTTAGAAAAAATGTTTGCAAACCGAGATGCCACGAAATGGTGGCACCTCTGCGTGAAACAATTAAAATTAGCATGTACACACTGCTTTCAAATACTAGTACACCCCTGTAGCCCGCGTATGCCTCGTACCAACGTATTCGTGTCTGTCATGTATCTCGGGTCGAGGGAACCCTGAAAATACTTCAAACAAAACTACCATATAATGTCATAAACATGTATATATTATGCATACATGTATGTATAGACATATAATGTATAATAACACATCCATATCCATACACACACATGCACATACATGTATGATATACACTTTTGCAACCCAGTCATGAATAAACCAACCTGTGTGAGCATTCACAGGTGTTGAAAACCAACCTATCCCTTTCCGCCATGCAAAAACATAGCCCCATATTCAAAAGGAAAACATGTGGAATATCTGCCTATTCATTTGCACGTTCATGCATGTCAAAAAACATCACCCTTGGTAAACACGAACAATTCTCTGTTCAATGTCACTGCATATCAGCAAAGCAAACTGAAACTAACTCTTAAAGGGATTATACAGTTCTGGTTGAGACCCAATTTCAGGTTTCCAACATTTTTTGGTGAGATAATGAGAAACCTCCTATGAAATATGAAAAAGCATGTAATTCCATGAGAAATTCAACGTCTATCCGAAGAAAACCGGCCCCGAAACGCCCGAGACATCCAAAACAGAGCGATTCCAATAAAGTGTGGGACCCACATTTTATTACGATTGCTGTGTTTCACTCTGCTTTTGGATGCCCCAGCCATTCCAAACCCGATCCCCACCGAACAAACCCCGAATTCCTCCTAAAATGGTACGCTCTGTACTATGTCCCAAGAGTCTTCCTGGTATCTCACAAAAAGCCAAAAGCCCAATTTTCAACTCCACCAACACTGTACTATCCCTTTAACATAATATTAGAATCACTATTAACTTTAGCATCCATATTGTCTTGATTACACTGACCCCAAGTGATATCCACCCATAAAAGAAATACCAACCTCTGCGTGACACAATTGCAATTAGCATGTATCATCCCTTCACAGTACACTTGTATAACCGGTGTCATGCACAAACCGAGACGCAGGGGAATGACGGCACCTCTGCGTGACACAATTACAATTACAAATGTAGAATGTACATGTACACAGTTTTCAAATACACCTCTGCATCCAGCAGATATATGTTTTTTACCTACATACTCATGCCTGTTTACATGCATATCAGGCCATGTGAATCCTGAAAATACTTCAAACAAACTACAATAATGTCACATACATGTACATTATGCGTGCGTGTGTTTTATAAACATAGAAACACATCCTTGTCCATACCCACACATGCACACACATGTAGATACGTATAATAGACTAACCTGTGTGAACTTTCACAAGAGGCATTAGTGCTGAAAACCCAACTGTCCTTTGAAACCGTTCAAAAACACCGCCCCATATTCAAAAACAAAAGGAAACTTACGGAATATCTGGCTATTCATTTGCACTTTCATGCATGACAGAAACATCACCCCTGGTAAACACGAACAATTCTCCGTTCAGTACCACTCCATATCAGCAGAGCAGATTGAAACAAACTTTTAACATATTAAAATCACTATTAACTTATGCATCCATTATTGGCTTGATCACATTGACCGCAAATAATACCGCCGCCATTTTTATGAAATATTTTCCCGTGCATAACATAATTACAATTAGCATGTGTCATCCCTTCACAGTACACTAAGTCTTGTACAGCAGGTGTCATGCACAAAACGAGACGCAAAGGGAATGGTGGCACCTCTGTGTGACACAATTACAATTAGAATGTACACAGTTTTCAATTACACCTCTGCAGCCCGCAGACCGATGCTTTTTACCAAAATGCTAATGTCTGTTTTGCATATGAGGCCAAATGAACCCTGAGAAATTCCTCAAACAAACTAGAATAATGTCATGTACAAAAATTTATAATGCATGCATGTATTCTATAAACATAGAAACACATCCTTTTCAGTACCCACACATGCACATACATACGTATATTTGGAATTCAATCATGAATAAACCTATACCTGTGTGAACTTTCACAGGTGTTCAAAAGCAAACCGTCCTTTCAAACCATGCAAAAACACCGCCCCATATTCAAAACAGGAAACTTAAACGGAATATCTGGCTATTCATTTGCACGTTCATGCATACTGTATCAGAAACATCACCCCTGGTAAACACGAACAATTCTCCGTTCAATACCACTCCATATCAGCAGAACAAATTGAAACAAACTCTTAACATGTTAAAATCACTATTAACTTCAGCATCCATTATTGTCTTGATCACACTGACCACAAATAATACCGCCGCCATTTAGATGAATATTTTCCTGTGCATAACACAATTACAATTAGCATGTGTCATCCCTTCACAGTACACTTGTACAGCAGGTGTCATGCACAAAACGAGACAAGGGAATGGTGGCACCTCTGCATGACACATTTACAATTAGAATGTACACAGTTTTCAATTACACCTCTGCAGCCCGAAGACCTATGTTTTTTACCAAAATGCTAGTGTCTGTTTTGCATATCATGCCAAATGAACCCTGAAAAATACCCCAAACAAACTACTATAATGTCATAGACATGTACATATTATGCATGCATGTATTCTATAAACATGGAAACACATCCTTTTCAGTACCCACACATGCACATACAATGTACATACGTACACGTGTACATGTATGCAACCCAATCATGAATAAACCAACCTGTATGAACTTTCACAAGTGTTAAAAACCAAACTGTCCCTGCCAACCCTGCAAAAACACAGCCCCATAATTAAAAGAGAGAAAAAAAAAGAAAAGAAACTTACAGAATATCTGGCTGTTCATTTGCATGTTCTTGCTTGACAGAAACATCACCCCTGGTAAACACGAACGATTCTCCGTTCAATACCACTCCATTTCAGCAGAGCAAGTTGAAACAAACTCATAACATATTTAAATAATACCGTCGCCACTTAGATGAAATTTCTACCTGCAAATGACATAATTACAATTAGCATGTGTCATCCCTTCACAGTATACTATGTCTTGTACAGCAGGTGTCATGCATAAAAGGAGACGCAAGGGAATGGTGGCACCTCTGCGTGACATTGAACGTTGTTTTCTCTGCAGCTCGCAGACCAGTGCTTTTTACCAACATAAATGTACTCATGTCTGATATGAATATCAGGCCAAGTGAACCCTGAAAATGCTTCAAACAAACCACCATAATGTCTTAGACATGTACATATTATGCATGCATGTGTATAATAAACATTAAACGCACATCAATATCCCTGCACACACATGCACATACATACATGACACATGTATTTGCAAATCAAGAATAAGGTGTGAAAACCAACCCGTCCCTTCCAACCATGCAAGAGCAAAGCTTCATGTTCAAAAAGACAACACATTCCCACATGACAGAAAGCACCACCCCTAGTAAACAGGTGTTCAAAAGCAAACCGTCCTTTCAAACTATGCAAAAACACCGCCCCATATTCAAAACAGGAAACTTAAACGGAATATCTGGCTATTCATTTGCACGTTCATGCATACTGTATCAGAAACATCACCCCTGGTAAACACGAACAATTCTCTGTTCAATATCACTCCATATCAGCAAAAAAAAAAAAAAAATAAAAAAAAAAATATATATATATATATATATATTGAAACAAGCTCAAAACGTAACATTATTAGATCAGTATTAACTGTTTACATCCATATTATTTTGATAGTGATATCCGTCTCCATTTACAAAAAGTATCTGCGGAGCGGCGTCTTCTCTGAGCAGCACCTGTCAAACTACATACATGTACATCGTACTATATGTATGCATATATATGCAACTACAAATGTACTGTACAACATCAATATTTCGTTTTATTTTTTCTAAGAATCTGGCACATGGGCTGTTGTTCATAGCTGTTTGAATTCATTATTATTTAAGGACTTCCTGCAAGAAAAAAAGGTGTGAGACCACTTCGGTTTATCGTTTTTGAAAGTGGTTTTGATGAATTTAATGGAAATGAGTTGAAATATTAGTTTTTGGAAGGATCAACTTTTGTTCTGATTAGATGCAATAGGCGTAAGGTATATACTTAGTTTTGTAATGGTAGGCCTATAATCGTATTCTAGGAAGGATTCAAGGAAGACCCATTTGGTGCTATTATGATTCCAAGGGGAAGGAAAATAAAACGCGGAAAAATTAGGCAGAATCGGTGGATCATTAATTACATTTAAAAAAATAGACTAAAGATGTTCATTGCAATTGTCCGTGCAAAATGGCTCAATGAAATCATTTATATGTCATGTCCATTTTTCAGTTGTCGAATGTTACCTAGAGAGGATCTTCCTGTTTGTGTACGTCCGACTCCATCATCACCCTCCCGTGCTCGCTCATCCTCGGTATCGTCAACCTCCTCCCACCCTCTTTCCTGTATACATGACACTCGTATTACATGACTCTGTATTGATGTTTCCCTAGCGTGCCGCTGATGACATAGGAATGACCGACCAAGACCACTCGTCTGTGGTGATAACATTTAGGCAATGCCATGGACGGAACCGATGTCCCCATTTAGCAGCAGATGCGGCGTTGTCCAGGTCGCACGCAACTGTTAAAATGTTGAGAATTTTTGTACACAATCTCCCTCTGAACAGCACGTCTAGTAAAGGAGGAAGAGGAGGAGGAGAAGGAGGAGGAAAAGGAGGAGGAGGAGGAGGAGGAGAAGAAGAAGAAGAAGAAGAAGAAGAAGAAGGAAGAGGAGTAGGAAAAGAATAAAAGAAGGGAAAGCGGAAAAAGGAGAGAGAAAGCAAAAAGAAATGTTCATATGTGTGAACACATTCTAAAAAATGACATCGACACAAGGGTTGCCATGGGAACGGACGGTGGCTATCAGATGCGTTTAGCGTTAACAGAGAGAGAGAGGCTGTGGTCCTTGGAAGTCTTCAGTGCGTGTTTGAAGCTCCTTGGACAAACCCACAAAGCAGGAGAATAAGGAGGAGGAGGAGGAGGAGGAGGAGGAATACCAACACGTTCCATAACCTCCAGTATAGGATGCTTCGTAATAAATCAGCGCTCTAGAGCACTTCGCAAGATGTCTTTTATGCTGTCATGTCTTTGGGTTCTGTTATTTTTTGCGTAATGGCATGGTATGTGTGGTCTTCATTAATCTGTCTGTTTTAGGCATGCTTTCCATTTGCCGATCAAGACCGTGTGGAAACATTGTTAAAGTTGGCGCCTATGAGATGAGTTTCAACCTATTCATGAAAAGGAATTGAGCTTTGTAACGTACTTCCACCTTCTTTACCTCCCTAATAACTTTTTCCTCTTTTTATGTCTGTCTCTCAGTGTATCAGTCTACCAGTGTCTCTCCAGTTGTCTATCTAATAAATGTATCCCTCTCGCTCTCCGTCTCTCTATCTCTATTTGTCTACTTCTATCTATCTATCTATCTATCTATCTATCTATCTGTCTATCTATCTCTATATGTCTACTTCTATCTATCTATCTATCTTTCTGTCTATCTATCTATCTATCTTTCTGTCTATCTATTTGTATCTATCTATCTATCTATCTATCTATCTATCTATCTATCTAAGTAATTATATTCATATATCTATCTATCTATATGCATATAAACTTGTATCTATCTATCTATCTATCTATCTAAGTAATTATATTTATATATCTATCTATCTATATGCATATAAACTTGTATCTATCTATCTATCTATCTATCTATCTATCTATCTACCTATCTATCTATCTATTTATCTGTACATCAGATGATGAAACGCTTCTTAAGAGTCCCAGTTGTCACCGATGTTACTAAACTGATTAATGTGCTTGTGCAACGTTGCCAACCACGTGTGAATCAGATGACGTTTAGAGACCATGTCTCAATCAATGCAACCGTATATAACCCTATGATCTTCTGGAGAAGAAATGTCATACATTTTGATATCTATTTTAAGACCTCACATTCAAGAGTCTGGGCCTGACATCAACAAGGTGATCATGAAAGTTTGAAAGATATAGAATTGACATTTAGATACGTGAGAACTACAATCCACATTATTGAGATGTGAGGTAGCGCTGGGCAAACTTTTTAGATTGATAATCATGTTTAGATTCAGCGTTCAGGGAGGATATGAGAAGATTGAAAGACGAAGGTGAATTTGGAAAAGGAAGAGAAGGAAATATTGAGGAAGATGGGAAAAGAAGACAAAAGTGATCAAAGAGGATAAGGATAAAAAGAGACAAGACGCGGGAAAAGATATAGGCCTTATACTGTATGGGATGAGAAAGGATGGGAAAGAGTGGAAGTAATACATAGATAGATGGATAGACAAAAATAGATAGATTGATAGTTAACCTGGAGGGAAAGACAAAGAAAGATAGAAGTGAGGTGAGGGGAGAGAGCAGAAGGAGGCATACTTCGGCATGATTAATCGTCGCTCTTTGAATGGGCGACGCGTGCGCTGCGACAACAAACATGTGAATTGTATCGTCTGCGTGCTTGGAAAACGTACGTCACTCAATCAAACATTGCATCATTCCAAGGCCTGTTGGCGGGAAAGAGTTCTCTGTATTATAGGCTACTTTAAAATCACCGTCTGCGGTCAGTTGAATTCTCATTCCTTTTACATCTCGACTCATTATTCATCGTTAATAAACCTCTCATCTAATGGAGAAACACACTCACGTTTTCATTGAAACATCTCAATAATCGTACTTACCACGGAGAGCTTTTTAAGTTTTTGTCGGATGTATTGTTGTTTTTTCTCAGACTTTGATGCTTGTATCCACCCATTTTGCAGACCGCGATACTCGGAGCCTGGTCATTGACCGTAAGCAGTAAATGAATAGGTCTAGTCATATTTCGACAGCTAAACACTGATTATTTGCATTCAAAAAACCACAGCTCGTCTTCAAGGAGAAATGCGTGTACAGCCATTATGGTTTTTCTCCCCTTATAATCGCGTATCCTTGCCTTTGTCTTCCCGGTCTGACGTCACTGCATTTCAAGATCTAATTCTTCGTCTGAATTCGTCTAAATAAGATGTAGATATTGGAAGGAAATTAATCAAAAAGATAACATAGCTGGACTGTATTGTTTGATACAAGCTCTGCTTGCGATATTATTCCCCAGATACTCCTCGTAAAATGATCACTCAGTGTACATTGTCTGTTCGTGCGTGTCATTTGTTTTGTTGACTGGTTGTAATAAATCTTAAAGTATATATAAATCTTACTGTATATTTGAATTCAAGAAGAAAAAGATATACCAAACAGATAGCTCCCAGTCGTTCATAATGGTCTTCTACTAATGGTTAAGATGATAACTTCCGCATGTGTGAACATTCAAGTATACGCGGTATCCCATAAAATATGCCAGTCGTTGAAGTCGCCTCCTTTCAAAATCACGACATGGTGATACAATATTCGACAGCAATATCAGGATCTAAAAACTCGATCTGCCAAAACAATTTCCCGATTTTTTTTATTTTTCTTACGCATGCGAGGATGTACATTTTTGCGATTGTAAGCTCAAAGAACTTCAAATGGTATTAAAAAAAAAGATTTAATACTTTGCTGCAATTTCACAACCGAAAATATGATCTATCGCGTTGCAAGTGCTAACTCGTTCCAGGTGATTCGAAACTCTATACGGGGCAATGATTCAAATCACCGAAGGAATTAAATTGATTCGTGGGTCTCGGACTGATGACAGACGCCGTTCTTGACGCGTAACTCTGCATCCGAATGGGCGGGCACATTGACCTTCTCAGTAACCAAAAGTCTATCAGCGAAACCTTCGTTTCGTGTTAGGGATTGAGGACCACCATAGCGCAAGTCGGCGCTCGATGGCTGGTTCTCTCCGTAGCGTGTGGTGTTGAGAAAAACTACGCGTCTGAGAAGATTATCGTGGTATTTGAGAAATTCTGAAGGAAATCCCAGCCACTTATTCAATTACAGCTGGACCCGGATGACACGGGAACGAAAAAAAAATATTGTGGAACAGGATCACTTCTTTGACAATACGTTTACAGTGGTGACATTTGTTATTTTTAATCCTCCAAATTACTGTGACGTAGCAGAAATATATAAATGACATTGGAATGATTTGGCATCAACCATTCACTCCTTCATCTTACTCCACTATTTATTATATCTATGCATAATGAATTCATTCAGTCTTCAGTTTACGTGCGTACGTTTATGCCTGCATGTACCCTACGTCTGTATGGGTTTGTATGCATTTATGTTTTGTTTCGATTCCTTTAATTTCCTCGTGTGAGACTGTGCAGTTTGTTGAAGATAAATTGCATGTTAGAAATAAACTGTACTTTTATACTGAAATGCCACAATAATGACACCAATTTACCACCCACCCTCAGAATAATGTAATGAGTAGCCTACTCAAGCAATAGGCCTGTTCATGAGAAAACCAAGTCAAAAAGTATGCTCACGTATTACATTTAACATATCCGTATAGCTTGGTCAAACGGGGTCATAAAATGTGCTGTCTCAGATTTTTTTTTTCATTAATTGATTCGAGTGGCAGTTTGTCCTTCGTATCAATTTGCACGTGTCTCTTCAATTTGCAAGAATTGGTCTGGTTGGTTTGTTTATTATAAGATGTCGAGGATAAGTCTTCAGGTGCTATACATACTAGAAAGTGTTGTATTTCCGAGTTTTCATTAGAGATTTTGGTCATCAGGTTGGCCCGATTTTTTTTTTCGATGAATCCGACCAGTTGTGCGGACGGAAGTTATCCATCTTCGAATCTCCCCATTCCTCCGACATCTTTTGGTATTAAGGCCGCATTCATATCGGTTCCCGGAGCTTAAGCGCGAGGTCTCGGGAGCATTTCGCAATGAACTTGCGATTTATTAAGTTACATGAATTGCCGCTGTCACGGAGGAAAATCTGAACGAGAAAAGGAAGAGGGTAAAAGGGGAATGAGGAAGAGAAGAAGAGAGACAGGAATAGAGCGGGAGAGGCAGAAAGATCTATCTTCGGTAGAAAAAAAAAAATCAAGTTTTGACGGCGGCCTTCGTACCGTAGATTAATGAGTTGTTGTTGACGATATTCCTGGCAGGGTGGCGCGGTAGTGCTGCGGCGATTTCCAGCTCGGTAGGGCACAGCTAAGTTCATGACGGAATGTGGGCATCAGCCTTGTAAGCAACCCCTTTTCGGCTGGTCGTTGACAGCAATATGGCCGTATTATTTGCGTTGCTCGAGAAATGAGTTTGCCCTTCGATTGAGGGTTTACTTTGCTGGTCTCAGAAGCATTAGCTCATTATAAATACATTTACACTGGCAGATAAATGCGACAAATACCAAAAATTTGGAACAACCTCGAAAATGATTAAGCACGTCCTCTCAGGTTTTGTCACCCCGCGGGATAGCAGTTTCACAGTTTTTTTTTCACTATTTCCCCAGATATGTCGCTTTGACCTTAAATTTCTTGGTGAATTTGCAATGAACTCATTTTCACTTTAGGAACGCAACTAAGAAGTGAAAACATATCCATACCCTTGTCTACAATAATGTGGCACGGTTGTACAGTATGCGCAGTTTACCGTGAATGCTTTAGTGTATGACAACTATACTTAAATATACTCTTACTACTACTGCTACCATTACTATTACTACTACTACTACTACTAGTACTGCTGCTACTACCACCACCACCATTACTACTACTGCTGCTGCTACTACTACTACTACTACTACTACTACTGCTTCTTCAACTTCTGCTGTTACAATCTTTACTACTCGTCTACCTCGGTTACAGTTCGTTATTCCGAAGGTTCGTTAATCCGACAGCGAGAAGAAGAAAGCGAAATGTTCGTTTGTACGCATGTCTTTTTCACTTTGAGATTGACGAACCATATTTCATTTTCAGATTAACTAAGATCTAGGTACAGGGGATATGTGTGTTTTGGATTAACAAACCTCCGGAATGACGAACATCACCCATCTAACCCTTCGTACTTCTGCTACCCTTATTATTTTGTCCTACTGCCATCGCATGACCAGCTGATAGTGCTGACAAGTTTCGGACTCAGTAAGTCATCCTTCAGAAAGTTAGCTCTCTGTTCTCTCCCTCCGCCCTCCCTATCTGTCTGTCTGCCTGTATGTATGCATGTCTGTCTGTCTGTCTGTCTGTCTGTCTCTCCACCTCTACCTCTCCTCCCAACTCTTCATTGAGAATGCAGGGATGCATTCACAACCCCAGAGCGGGAGATTTTTCGCCTATATACTCCTTGGAAGGGAAGCCAGTGACAGCTGTTTGCTCTACTGAGTTGGGGGTTTTGAAATGAGCTCAACCAGGTTTCTTGAAAGGAGGATAATACGAAATCCTTACCAACTGGTATACCTGGGCCCCGTTGCAAGAAAGTTGCAATCAATTGCAAATAATTGCTAATTTTGAAACAGCCATTCTGATTGGCTCAGGGTCTGCCCTATTAAGAAAACATGCATGCAACAATGATTTTGATTGGCCAGTGACAATCAGTTGCAAGTTGCGTTTAAACGCAAAGTTTCTAGCAACGGGGCCCAGTTCTTTGTATGGCAGTGCGGCGCGTGCTGTAACGGTTCTGAGACGATTATTTTACGTCAAAATCACAAAGACGCTCTGAACAGCGCGGCATAGACGACACTAATCTAATAACCCTGAGTGAGAGTCCAGTTGGATCTTAACGTTTTCTACTCGGTGAGGGGGTGATAGTTGTCCCATGGAAATATTTTGTATCAATTATCCATTATGGTATTATCCGCAAATATTATTATTGTCCCGACGATTGACATTTAGATGTTTTGATGGGCTTTCATCTCTCTGTGTTTTTCGCTGATGACAGACCATCGAATCCAACATGCGTACGGAGTGCAAGTGCCACGGGGTGTCCGGGTCGTGCGAAATGAAGACCTGCTGGAAATCCATGCCCCCTTTCCGCTCCATCGGGCTCGTGCTCAAGGAGAAGTTCGACGGTGCCACCGAGGTGCGACTTCGCCGGATCGGCTCTCGTCGGCAGCTGGCGCCCGTCAACCCGGATTTCAAGCCACACACTAGCTCGGACTTAGTCTACCTCGTCCAGTCTCCCGACTTCTGTGAAGAGGACCTGAAGGTAGGCTTAGAAAGAGGGAAAATGGAGAGTCTGGAGAAAACTCGCGTCTCTTCTTTCTTTAAAATGTCATACCAGTAATCAGGTCGATTCCTGTAAGAAATCTCATAGGCATAGTGCGACACTTTCAGTTTGGGATGAAAAAAATGGCAAGTGTGGATCGAAAAACTTAATTCCCCCGGGGTATGATCACAATAAAAACTGATCATTCTCTGCTGATTATCGTAAAGACAATTGTGCAATGTTTACAAGAATAGAGGTGCGGCTTAATATTGGCAATAGGTAAACCTTCACTACATGAACACTTCAACATCTTCGGTAGATAACAAAGTTGGCTCGCAGAAGCAGAAGACCAGCCTTTATATTCCATACAACAGAAATGTGTTTTAACCCAGAAATTACACATGCATTCTCGTTCAATTCTATCTTTTATTCATACTTTCGGTATGAATTTCTCCTGACAGTGAAACTTTGCTTTTAGGCCCACAAAAATGTGTTAAAATTTATTTCAGCATTTTTTTTTCAGTTCATGAAATATATTAACATATTCCAAATAAAGAAATTAATGTCCAGCGCAAGATATTGTTGTAACTAAGAGCCTAGAATGTGAAAACCTCCTTAAAGGTCAAAGAGTCACTAATGCCTTAGAACTTTGCATTTATTCTTCATGCATCAGGATCACGATTTAAATCACCAATAAACACTAATAACCTTTTTTTTTTTACCACAACGGGCCTGTTTGAAAACCTTATCAAATGCCATTCATAACTTTTCATGTTACAGTGCTAACAGACAACAAAACAATGAATCAAACACATAAAAATGCAAGCACAAACACAGCCTTTTTGTTCAGGAGCAACCAAGTACATTGTAAGATAGATTGTATCAGGTGCAATGCAAGAAAAGTAATGCCATTGCAAGAGTGGATTGAAATTTTGAATACAGTCATAGTAAATTACTTCAATATCAGGAGAAAGGAAACAGCCATCACTAGACCCATTAATGTCTGCTTGGATGAAGAAGCAGTTTCTTTTTGTCGTGTTTCCTCTTTTTTGTCACCCGCCTAGCTGGGGTCACTGGGCACCCACGGCCGCCGCTGCAACAAAACATCCAAAGCGATCGACGGCTGTGAGCTCATGTGCTGTGGGCGGGGCTTCAACACGCACATCGAGGAGGTGGTGGAGCGGTGCAGTTGCAAGTTCCACTGGTGCTGTTACGTCAAGTGTCGGAACTGCCATCGAACGGTCGAGGTCCATACCTGCAAATGAGTCTACGCGTGGGACTGAAGGGACTCTCGCAGCACAAACAGACTTTAGCCACTGCGATATGTACAAGGTTTCACATGTACTGCAGGTGCGCCAATGACGAAAATGGACTATTTCGCAAGGTCATTCACCCGATCATCAGACTCTGCATTCAATCGCTCTGTCTGCCCGCGCAGTCTCGTAATTATTCACTGTTCGCCGTCTTCCAAAACATAGTATCCTCGTTGGTCATGTCTGATAACATGCTTTCGATCGTTTCTTTGTAACATTGCTAAATAAAGTGCTGCGCTACAATATCTTAACGAATGAATCAAAGATGTTTGGACAAAATACGTTCACAAATCCGTGAGAACCCCGATCAACACATGACTGTATCATATGATCCTAAATGACTGTGTATATTGAATATATTTATGGTTGTTGTCAGAGCTCACTTTCATCTGTTCATGTTATGTACAGTTTGTCATGCTTTAAGTCATCGCTTGTATATGTATCGTATATATAGAGTGATCATATTCCATGAAGAGACACTGAAAGATGTTTGAAACTGAATGAACTTGCCCGCTTCGTTCAAATCAAAAGTTGGAAAGTGAGGACTTCTGGCCTCTCGAAGGGACAACACCCTCTCCGTCAAGGATATTACATTATTGGGCGCTTTAGATTTGAGACGCGGACGTTATAAAGAGGAAAAACATAACTGTTCTGCGCATGCACAAGACCGCTTATCAAACTTGATCTCGCGTCGGATCGTCTTGAGTTTTCACGACGGTTCTGGACCATTTAGCGTCCGCTCTAATCACGACGCAAAGAGCTACTTGATGCCATTGTGACGAACAACATATAGGGGCGCTATTTTACTTTACGTGGGCTGCGTCTTCGCGAAATCTATATAGCTACTTAGTACTTTGCAACTCGACGCAGGGAGAGAGGAGAACGGCCAACGCTTGTCGTCTTAACGTCCGCGTCACAAATCTAAAGCTCCCTATTTTTTGTACAGACGCCGCAAAACGATAACGAGTTCAGTTGCTCTGTATGCGATGACCATCGTATAACAAAACAGTAATACCACGTCAAAAATGTCGATGTAATTTGACTAGCTTTCCTCTGTCTTTTGCCGATTTATCTGGAGGGAAGAATAACGAAAACGACGATTTTTTTTAGATACAGTGTGACGCTTTAATCATTATCCGTTTGTTCGAGGAGTGCTAATGCATACGTAATCTATGAAACGCACCATACTAAATTAACATATAGGCCTACCCAAGGAGAGCATGTCGCATACCCTATAAGTGTTATTTCACGCCACCAAAGCCTTCACCAATTTCGAAGACGTACCCCATGATGTGACATGAAACATAAGTATGCGGACGGGTTAACAATGCATTTGTAGTCTTTGATAATACATGACATAGCACACACCATGTATTTTTTGTTTCGAGTAAATTTAGTGTAGACCTATACCAGTATTCAATATGCTGATTTCATCATGTTCATGGTTATATGATTCTTTGTTATAGTACTTGACCGTACACATAACAAAAACGTTAAATGTCAGGCGGTGTCTGTCTACATAATCACAGATGATTTCATATTAAACATTAAGGCCTATAAAGTATTCATCATCTTCTATGAGATCGCTGTTCATGCCGAGATCAACCAACAAAGCCTTCGCAAATGAGAGTTAATGTCTTGAAAGTATACTAGGTGCAAGAGACCGGAAAGTAACGCTGTTCTCTAGTCAGTGGGCTTCGATCTGTCTGTGCATAAATACACATGTAAAAGATCTACTAGTATATTGAGGAGGTGTGATAACCTTGTTTTTTCCCTAGCTAGGCATTCCGTGCAGCTATAACAAGGGGTGCACGCCACGAGACCGACACTCACGAGTCATACAGCCCACGAGTCATACAGCTCACGAGTCATACAGCCCATGAGTTCGACACTAAGCAAACAAGGCCCATGAGACCGACACATAAAGTCCCGTGTGGTGTTGTATCTGTCGAACTCGTGGGCTGTTTTTACCTAGTGTCGAACTCGTGGGCTGTATTTGCCTAGCGTCGAACTCATGGGCTGTATGACTCATGAGCTGTATGACTCATGGACCTGTTTTCAATGTCGAACTCGTGGGCTGTATGACTCGTGGGTGTCGGTCTAGTGGGATGACCCCATAGCAAGGTACAAATTAGAACATTGTTACTTCGTGGGCACGAAGGAAAGGGTATTACAGGGCTTCATGGGGGTTTATGGGAGCTATTCGGTGTTTTCATGATACCTGAATTTCAATACACTCTGTATTGACTACAGGTGTATATATAGGTCTTGTCATTGCCTGCCAATTTTGAAAACAGCAGTAACAGGGAAAAAAAGTACAGTAATGTAGGGATATATCGAAAATATGTCTTTGAATGAGGTTGCTCTGCTTGCGTGGTGTACATTTTATTGTTCATATAATAATGATACTCTGTATAGTTGACGATGATTTTGTTTAAGTTTATTTCCAGATATGCCTTATAATGACATACAACTGTATTCCGAAAGGTATATTTTTCTTTATTTCATGATGAAAAATGCAAGAGTTGCTGATATACGAACAATTGCATTACTTAATGCATAATTGGTCTCTGGTGTTCACTAAAATGTTGCAAAGTAAAATTTAGATTCACCTTCCATACCGACACTTTCTTAGATTCCGGAGAGAGATATGATTCAAATTATGATTTGAAGTGTTAATAAAAAATGAATAAAATACCCAGTCAAGGCTCGTCCATTCATTTTATAAGTGGGCTGTATCTTGGAATATCTATATAATAAAATGAAGTGAAAGGACCAAACACAATAGCTTAACCCTATGAAGCCCAGAGGGGGGGGGGGGGGGCACATTGTGCCACTCCTACGCCCAATTTTAACCATATTTGGTGACATTTCCTAGATTTTATTGCAAACATTTTGATATATAATTTAGCTATGTCCAATATTGGTGGTTGCCATGGCAACCGTAAACTGACAACAATGTTTGTCAGATTTTGCATATTTTTCTGTTCCAACTTAAGTTAACAATATAATAATGGCTGAAATCGGGGTTTTCTTGGCTGTAATTTGCTGAAGGACCAAAATATGAAGTAACTATGGTCACGAATTACCCTGAAATGGACTTCTTATCATTTCCTTTATTCTTATATGACATAGGCATCAAACAATAGATATAATAGAAATAATTCAAAATACAGTATTTTCCAAAGACTGCCCTTTTATTTTTTGTCATTTTCACATAAGTTTTGCATGTAGTATCATTTGTTTACTATATTATTAATCTGCAAACTAAAAATTGCAATATTATGGAAATATGAAATGTGATACCAATATATGTACCTATTTATTTCTTTATATTGTAATGAATAGCGCCCCCATGTGGTGACCTTGAGAAATTTCAACCATAACAAATATTGAAGGTTGACTTGCTTTTCCTTTGTGGCAAATATGAGAATGATTGGTACGAAATAAAAACATATATCCTGGGGATAAAGAAATATAAAGAAAAAACATGATTTTAGAATATTTCCTATGTTTTTCTTTATATTTTGGTAAATAGCGCCCTCAGTGGGTGACCTTGAAAAATTTCAAATGTTGGATCATGTAGAGCATGAGTTGCTCTACCCATGTGCCAAATATGACGGCGATACATCATAATTATAATAAAGAAGTAATGGGGGGGGCACAATGTGCCCCCCTCCCCCCCCCCCCCCCCCCCCCCCCCCACCCCCCTCCCGTGCCTGGAAGGGGTCGAAATAGCTTGGGCTTTATAGGGTTAAGGTTATGATATTTGAGAAAATAATATGGTTATCGTTGAACGTGTACTTACATAAACCAAACCAAATCACAACACATTTTTGTTCTTTTTGCCATTTGAAGCTCACTACAGGAGCTACCACATAATTCAGTAATATAGTTGGCGTTAAAAGGACTGATTAACACCCAATGTTCCCATCACGCGTTGCTTCATTTTCGCAACGCTCATTGAGTTACGTTGTCAGTATGTCTACAATGAAACAATGCATTTATTGCCCTTTGCGCGAACTTGCTGCAACAAAAAAAAGAACCTTTTAGATATGGGGCTCAAACAACCACACCAAACATTAGATAAAGAATGAAATTGTGTTTTTTCTCGAATTTAAATAAAAGGTAATCATTTCACTTCAGTTCAGTTCCGTTTGATTTTATTTCTGCATTTTCCATGAAAACATACTTGAATCATGCCAACGAGAAACGACCAAAACTCGCGTGAAATTAATTTTAAATAGCGTGCCTCTGTGTAATATACTTTGTGCCACCGTTTTCAAATCTGTTTTAACTACACGAATTGGAAGATCAGAAATTATTGTTTTGAAATAGTGATTCAAAAATATTTATTATATGAGACTGTAAATTTACCTTTCCTTGAAAAAAGCCCCGCACATTCATGTTCCTGTATATCTTACCATTCTTGTATATACAGTACCAATGCTCTTACAAACGTTGAAACCGTAAATTTGGTAAACGGTTTGAGTTTGAGAAACCGCATCATGAAACTAAATGGTACTGTTTGTATTGTATTCTATCATTTTCATCTTACCATTATGCATCAATGTTTATTGTATTTTACCATGGGAGCAAAACGTGTCTGAATAGATTTTTATCCAAGTGCCTTAGGCAAACAAATCAAAAAGTGTCTTTGTCAAATAAATATTTGTTAATGAAAATGTTAATAATGAAGATTGAACACTGTTGACTGGTTTCTTCTTGTCACGTAATTAATACATGCATGTCAACATATTACGTATGAATGTCTATGTGTGTGTTTGTATTTATGTGGGTTTTGTGTGTGTGTTTTTGTGTGTACAGCTTCTTGCCTCTGTAAAATTAAATCTATTATGATAGAAATTTGCCTCAAGAGCATAACACAACATATTTGTATATAAAGTAATGTAAATTCTGACTAAAACAAGTGATTTTCTTTTTTTAAAATATTTTTTCTCCCGTCTGTTGCTTGCTATCTATGTACAGTGGAAACTCGATATAACGAGATGGTCGGGACCGAGTCATTTTCCTCGTTATAGCCGATATCTCGTTATATCAGTAGGCGTAGAAGAAGGCATAAAATAAAGACATTAATTTGCACATGCGGGACTACCCATCATATTTCATATTGATATTGTGTATGAGGGAATTACTCACCTTTATGGGTAAGAAGATGTGTTTTTCGCCAAGGAAATCCAATATCAAGAATGTGTTTCTTATTGTAGATGTTTGAATTTGTAAATTTATATAGCTTGCGATTGTATCCAGATCGTCTGTGGAGTGGTATGTGGTTATCGTATGGGTGTGTGTTGTGTGGAAAGCTTAAATATGGTCTGCACAATGCTGCGTGTGTATGTGACACATTCTGTATGTACATTATGACTGCGTGTGTGTGAAGACGGGGAATTCCCTAATTAGAAGGCCAATCACAGCATCAGATTGCCTCACACCTGCTAAACGTCATGATGACGTCATGTATACATATGGCCGTCCCACCACATTTTCTGCATGTATCAGTGTGCGTGCACACACACACTTCACACGTACAACATGCAGTGCTAGCTGGAGTGCACTGAAGAAAATGATTATGTGTGTACAAGACAGTTTTTGGCGCATCAAGCTTTACAATCTCGGAAGATGATAGCACAGGCGAAGTAAAGCTTTACCGAAGGCATTTTGCTTTACCTCGCTATAGCAGGTTTGATTTACTATGTTTTTCTTTGTTTGGAAGTCACAACATTTCTCTCGTTATAGCAGTTATTTCGTTATAGCCGATCTCGCTATAAGAGTAGCATTTTACATAGACTTGTGTGGAAGGAAATTTGGGACCGAGAAAATTTCCTCGTTATAACCGATATCTCGTTATAGCAGTGTTCGTTATACCGAGTTTCCCCTGTATATAATTTCTCACGTTTAACATTGGGTTTCAGTTAACATTCTTCCAGTATCTTTTGTTCATCTATGAAATCTCACGACAGAGATATGCGCAAGTAGCAACAGACCCAAATCAGTCGGGTTTTTTTCTGTTCATAGCAAAGGACATGGGTGAGGCGGACACGGTATCAGTTGTTTGGCAGTCTGGTCAGAATATGCCCCAGTAAACCTAGTTTAATGTCGCCAGGTTTTTATCGCAATCGTAAAGTTGTCCGCTCTTTACGGACACTATCTTCCATCTATAGTTATCCCTCGATGGCCGTCGCCATGATGGTATTAAAAAGGTTTTACGGCGCCCCATGTTGTGGTACCGATAAATTAGTTGGCTTATTTTTCCTCCACCAACGACGTACCTTTCCCCACATTCCGTACCGCTGCTCAGCCCAAATTTCGGAGATTGTTTACGATTGTGTCATTATTAATGCCACGAATGTATAAATGACCAGAAATCAATTGTATATCGATGGTATGTCCACTATAAAAATCCCTGCCCAAATACAGTTGTATATGGTTACCACGTACAACAGTCACGGTCACTATGACGAAATATTGGGTATTATTTTACACCACCCCATTCGCTTTTAAGTTAGCTATAGTTCTTGGTCCAGTAGTATTAGAATACTTTAACATGTAAGAGATTTTTGTTCTTCGCAGTTTGATAAAAACTAATAATCAGTTATATGTTTTCATTTTTCATATTTCACCGCTACACTATGTCTCACCAATATTTCTGATTAGACAATATCATTTTAGGCAAATAACTGCTCTGCTCTTAATTGACTCACTAAAGAGCAAATTCAACCGAGCCTAAGGCTATAAGAAGTTTCATTGAAGTATATGACATTAATAAGAGTATCATGGACTATGAAAATGTTATTTTTTTTTCGAAATGGTGATAGCATAGTCAGATAGATTAGATAAGGTGGTAAATAAATATATATCCAATTGCTCTGCAAACAAATCTTTACAAATTTACTTCGTTCATGAAAAAAAAAAGAATTCCGAGAAACTATATCGCATTTTTGCCGCCAAATTATTGTAACATTGTGCAGATGTGTGTGTGTGTGTGTGTGGGGGGGGGGGGGGTATAGTGCTCGTGGTTAGTTGGGTCAAGGGTCAATGTTCCCTCCCTTCGATCCCCCTCCCCCTCTCGAAAGCATAAGTCATATTTTTCTTGTTTGATTTTTTTCTCTCGATTTTTATAACATATAATTTGATACAATCCATAATATGAACCCTAAAAAGCAGAAGTATACTCTTCAGGTTCATGCTGTGTGGAGAACATTCTAAAATTTGAAATTCTAAAAATTCGCATTGCTTGGTAAAAACGTTATGTACCAAATTATGCTTCACATGGATCTTTTAGTGAACCACTCCGATATTGACTGAATTATGCCGTTTATTTAGGTCCAGTGCTTAAAAACAAGTATCATAACAAGAACGTCAATTCGATACCATGATTATGTAAAACGCTCAAGTTTTTCTCACCACATCCATGGATGGGATATGCTTAAGAATATATCAGCTCGTCTGCCATGCCTAAATCAAGCACAAGCAAGTCAGTTAGAAATGTTGATAAGACTTGACCAAAAACTACAAAAAAGAGTTGTCGTTTAGGATCGCTAGAGAGAAGCGCGGCGTCTTGTTAATGGCAATCTGTGTAGGGAGCTCTTTTCTTAACCCTTATTTCTAGGAACAACTCCTTAAGCTCGGCATAACCCTCAAACAAACGTGCGCCATTCGATGCTGCGAAATACCGCTACAGTTTTTTATATGTAAAAATAAACGCGTTCCCAAACAAGGCAATAAATTAGACGTCGTTCCGGGCCATCAAACTGCAGTAAAAGTCGATCATTCTTATTTACGATAATCTTGTTTATGAAGCAAGTCCTTGCCTATAATATTATGGTCCGCTAGAATGTCGGCAAAAGACGAGAAATATCTTTGACCACAGTCCGTGACTGGAAACATACTCCCAAGAATGATGGCGACACAAAGGCAGATTCCTCTTTCTCGCTACTTTTCATCTCTCTATAGAAGAACATGATAAAATTCCCCTTATTCTGTCCTCTGTCCCCTACCCCCGCCCCGATTGGCTAGACTGGAAGCAATGATAAAACTATAGTAGGCCTATAGATACGTCATGTACAGTGTATTGTCATTATAGAAGTTGTAAGTGAAGAAATGTACATTTGAGGTAAAGACGGTTAAAGAGATATCTGTATTATGAATTATAATCAATCTCTGAGCTTAAAAAAAAAAACACCACCCTGAAAGATGTTGCAATGACCCTAAAATGAGGAAGCATAATCGTGGGTTAAGAGTATTATTTATTACATTTTTTGTTTTGTATTGTTTTGTTTAGTTTTTAGGTTAAGTTTAGTTTAGTTTTTATTTTTTTTTTGTTTTTTGCTAAGAAGTGAGTAGGTAGCATGCATTGTCACTGTCATTTACGACTTCGGCTAGGGAAGGAAATCCCTTTAGATGATTAACATATTCTTTCCCTTTTACTCAGACTCAAATTGGTGTATACTAAGCTTACTCTACACACACTCTATCCATCTCCATGCAAGAACGCATGGAATATAAAAGTATAAACAAAAACAAGTTTATGAAATGGTGGTACTGTGTCTATATCTTTAACAATCTCATTCTGTCTTTCTTCCTCTTGTTCTCTCCCTGGGACTGTCCACACATCCATATCAGTTCTGTTTATCTTACAGTCACACTTTTCACAAATGAAGCGCCCAAAACTCCTTTAGAGACTGAATAATCGAAGGGAGATGAAATAGGGACAGATATAGATATCTCAAGAAGAGAATTTCCAGAAATGTGAAATATTTTTGCGATATCCGTTTTAAAGGCATTGACATTTACTACCAGTTACACAATGCTGAAATGACTTCTCAAACTTACAAGCTGTCTTGTTTCACTTGCCTTTGCGTTCATTATAGATTTGTCTTACTCCTATCAGTGAGGTCAGTATCTCCTTAGTGCACTATCGGTAGGGCACTTTATAGAAGTTAGATATAATCCTATCTCTTATGATATCTCTTCGCTCTGTTAATGTTTCTCGGGGTCATTTTTACGTCAGATGATCGCGCGTGAAATCCAGGAATGCCCAACCACAACTATAGAAAGAAACAACACAAAAACCCGCAACCCCTTCATAAATACCGGCTGACATATACTGCCCATTATGTCGTTCACGGGATGAAAGGTACCTCCCAGTAAACTTGACCTGTGGCACGAGTGTATGGGCGCAGATTTTTTCCCCTGTTTTTCTTTTTTGAACTCACAAGAGACGCAACACAAATAAAGTTCAATCCAACCAGAGTTAACCCTACCATTACCAATTTGGCTCATGTTTGCTATGGTTACAGTTCGTTATTCCGAAAGTTCCTTAATCCGAAAATGAAATAAGGTTCATTATTCAGGAGGTTCGTTATTTCGAAAGTTCGTTATTCCGAAAATAAAATGAGGTTCCTCATTTCGAAGGTTCGTTGTTCCAAAAATGAAATGAGGTTCGTTATATCGAAGGTTCGTTGATACGCACCTTCTTTTCATTTTTGGAATATAACGAACCTTCGGAATGACGCCACAAATGTTTGGATTTACAAACCTTATATCATTTTCGAATAAACGAATATCTATGTAAAGGGACTTTGTGCGTTTTGGAATAACGTACCTTCGGAATAACGAACCTTTTTTTTTTTCATTTTCAAAATAACAAACATCAGCCGTTTGCTATGGGCCACAAATAAAAAACAAACAAATTCAACATGACAGATGGTTTTCAAACATTTAGGTGTATGTACATCAGTCTTTAAGAGCCATGCTTTCTTCTTTAGACGAAGTCGTCTTTCAGTATGTCTGTGTGTCTCTCCCACTGTCCATCATTCATTCTTTCAACACACACACACACACACACACACACAAACACACACACTTACACACACACGCGTTCTTCATTCATTGGGTCTTGCTCTCAGACTTTCTTCCTCTCTCTCTCTCCCTCTCCCGTTTCACTCTTATTTTTATACGAAATCAATCTGTCAATTAAAAAGAGCACAAACTAAACCACCTGGGTATGTGTACTGTGAGGAATATCATGCAATGTAATGCAATGTGGGTGAAGATGTCCAAGGCCCTGTTGCATGAAAGCTGAGATCAAACATATGTCAGAAAATCAAACATAAGTCTCTGAATACTCAGTTCTGATTGGCTGATACCTGACTTATGTTTGATTTTCTGACTTATGTTTGATTGCATCTTTTTATGCAACAGGGCCAAGAGCTTCCAAGCCTATGAACAGAATTTTCACTTTCATGGCATACTTCACAACTTTCACTCTCTGAGCAAATCTCTTGTCAGATCTATAATTGTAAAAAATGTGTTACTCTTTTGTGTTGCTCTGAAATGTATGCAAGTGTACTGTTATCACCCAATTGATTGCATTTATTACTTGCAAAAGTAAAATAATCATCCTTTGGCTAGCATACCACAGTGTCCTGGTCTTTATGACAACCTGGGGGATATTTCATAAAGCTGTTTATAAAGTTACGAACGACTTACGAGCGACTGGTGATCAATCCTTGTGCTGAATTATGGAAATTCTGACAAGCATAGCACATCAGAACTGATCACCAGTCGCTTGAAAGTTGATCGTAACTTTATGAACAGCTTTATGAAACAGGGCCCAGGTTATATTCATTACAGCGGAAAAACAAATACTGTACATGCATTGTATCCTAGTAAAACATAAAACACAGTCGTACAACAAAGAAGGCAATATACATTAATCAAACAATAATTCTCCTTCACGTTTCATTTCTTTATTCACAGGTCTACTAACAATGAATCACTCTCAAATGGAGTATCTCTCTATCACTTCTTCTTTTTTTTTTACACTTCACGTAGGTCTTAATAACCCATTTTGTCATACGGCAGACATGACCACATGCATAAACTTTCCTGGGGAGTGACAAAGAGCATACCAGCAGTAGGGGTATTAGACCCATTGCTAAGACACATACCACATTCTAAGACTGTGTGAAAAAAAGGTCTCTTCCAAGAGAAACTTCCATACGCAGACAGAAGTCTACCATTTTTTGGTTTTTTAACTGTAGGACAGCATCTCTGTAGCTTCTGCCATAACATTTTCTTTTTTCTTTTACACCTTTTCTAGCTTCAACTCATCATCACATTCAAGAAATAACAATGTTGACACTGATTTTCTCAAATGTGTACATTAAAAAACAAGGACTTATCACTGTTTGGTGGATGAGTCTGAAGTTTGCTTGAAACAGAAGCAAGGCAGTATGTTGTACATAACCCTAGCAATCACTTGGTCATCTTCTCAACCTATCAATATCTTCTATGCTCATATCTGATGGGTGGATTTTGAATAGCAGTCAATTGCTGCAGGTGAGGTGACTGATTGATGGCTCCAGTGCATACTACAGGACAAAGACTTTTGCTTTTGATTCTGTTGTATGATAATATGTTGATTTTGTTAAAACATATCACCTTACCAGAACTTGACGCATTCCAGACTGATTGGATTCACACCTTCCCCTCCCTCCGAGAATAAATCTCTTTCATCATGATGAAAGTTAATGTACTGTACGAGCTGAAATTTTCGCGTACAGATATTTTTGCGAATTGCTACATGGAGGACATTTTCGCGTGTTGTTAATTTCGCGGTTGCGAGGGTCTAACTGAACTTAGCTTTTCGCGCGTTGTTATTTTCACGTGTTGTTATTTTCGCGGTTCAAAGGCGATTCGCGAAATTCGCGAAAATAAAACCACCGCGAAAATTTCAGCTTGTACAGTACTTATGGATACTGGTCTTTTCAACGGAGTGCTATATCTCACCTCAACCATCTCCCCCCCCCCCAAAAAAAAAAAAGAAAAGAAAAGAAAAAAAGGTGAGGGTGATAGCCTATGGATGTGTGTAGACAGCAATGCTCTGTATCTGTGATTTTTAAGACTCCATTCATTTCTATGACCATAAATGCAAAGAACATAATACAATGTACATTAATAGCAAAGCACAGTTCTGCTACATGAGGCATTTGACATGCACCAATTCAAAATTGTTGAAATGGTGTCATTCAGTGAACAAATAACATAAATAGACATACACAGAGAGAATGTCTAACCTTGCTTTATCTACTTTCCAGGCCAATATCCGGAGGCACCATTAAATACAGGTACTGTAAAAGTGGATATTTTCGCGTGACTAATTTTTCGCGCCTGGCCGAGTAAGAAGAGTTTCGCTTGTTTTTTAATTCCGCGGAATCAAGACATCACACACACAGGAACATATGGCTAGCAGAAATATTTGCGTGCTTTTATTTTCGCGATAGTTTCTTGTTGCGCGAAATGCGCAAAAATTTCCACTTTTACAGTAGCCCACGTTTGTAGGGGAACAATAATGTTTGCACCTTTACTTTGTACCAAAATGCATGCAAAATGAAAACTCATTTTTGTACCGGACGGCCTACCTGCAATTTCACATATGTGAGAGTGGCTACACTTTCAATATGCTTGGGGGGGGGGGGGGCATTTCATGAAGCATTTTGTCCGACAAAATTGTCGGACAAATTTGCTCTCAGCTAATCAGATGCAAGGATTTCACTAGCTTGTAACAGTTCGTCAGAAAAATATCCGACCAAAACGCTCCATGAAATGCCCCTCTGGCATCATTCATCAAAGGTATCTGAATGATAACATCAATGATAACAAACTATGAACTATGAACATTGACAAAGGATACACATACACTCATCACTAGTTAATTATCAGAAGCATTTGAGTACCCTTTCATCATTCTCTAAGAACAACATAAAACTGCACTGAGCACAGAGACTCCAACCCCAAGCACCTTCTGATCTGGAGATTATCCCGCCTGAAACCCCTAGCAAACGGGAGACTCCAAGTTGATGTGTGCGAAGCGCGAAGTTTCTAGGGTTCTAGATGCTCTCTGGTGCTATCTAAGGCTTATTTTTTCAACATACAATAGCAATAAGTGAGAAATCCTTTCCAACGGGAGACGCAGAGCCAGGGCGGGAGAAATTAAATCTCAAGCGGGAGAACGGGAGATTTTGCAAAAATGGGTTTTCGGCGGGAGATCTCCCGTCGAAAATGGGAGGGTTGGAGTCTCTGTGAGCATGAAGTGCCAAAGTTGTCAAGTTGAGATATAATTTTTTTTTTAATGATGTGCTTAGAAACACCCGTATTAAGCACTATACGAATGTTGTTTATTACTACACGTATTATCATCATTACTATGATTGGACTAGAAAGTAGTGAAGCAAGGTCTCCTCATAGGATATTAGGGAGTGGGGCGGAGGCCTTAGTTGTAGGTCATGTAGCGTGGGGTGGAGCTGAACTTGGCATACGCCTTTATGACCTTGTTGATAGCTTCCCTGAAGTCTTTCTCGCTGGCAACCTTCTTCCTGGCCCGGATGGCAAACATTCCAGCCTCTGTGCACACACTACGAATCTCAGCACCTGCAATCAGACAGAGGGTAACATCTTGCATTAGAATGATAATTACTTCAAAATAAGGGTTGTTCCAGAAGAAAGCCAAAAATCAATATGAATATTAACAAAAATCTCATATATCAAAGAAATGTGTGACCATTGGAATATCAGTAAATGATACAACATGGTGCCATAGAACAGACTTTTGTTCCTACCATTAAAAAATCACTTGAATTAAATCATTTCAGCTCGTCTGTCAAAAAACAGTCCATCATGACAGGTAAGCCTAGCGCCTCGCTCTGCATGACTCACAAAGCAACTATTCAGAGCGTATTGGGAGCAAGCACTCTAGTACCGGTACCTACTCATATACAGTGTATAATAATAATAATAATAACAATGATAATGATAATGATAATAATAATAATAATAATGATAATAATAATAATAATAATAATAATAATAATAATAATAATAATAATAATAATAATAATAATAATAATAATAATAATAATAATAATAATAATGATAACAATAATAATACAGACATTTATAATGTGCAACATATCCACTCACAGGTGCTTAAGGCGCTCACAATTAATGTTTATAACCAAATGTACAATATTTGTGGTGTATAACCTCTTTAAATAGGATGGGGTTGGTTGGGATGGGATGGAGGAAACAGGAGGGTGAGAAGGTTTGTCCTGGGGTGGGGGCATAAAAAACTCACCTGTGCAGTTGGGACACAGTCTTGCCAGCAGCTCATACCTGATGTCCCTCTCTACGCTCATGGACCGGGCGTGGATCTTGAAGATGTGGGTCCTCCCCTGTACACATTAGAACATAGCAAAATGGTATTTTCATGCATGATGGTATGAGGGTGCCGTAGTGATTGGCTTCTGAACAGCACATGTCAAACTCTTAGTCCAACAGCAAGGTTTTGGCTGTGCGACATTAGTGCAAGGCCACTCTGACTTAAAAATTAACTTGAGTGCTTGAGTAAAATCAAATGGACTGTCAGAAGATTCACAAGAATAAGACATAAAATACAGAAGTTATAGTAGATTTAAATTTTACATGTTCTTTTCAAAAAAATTAATCAAGTTGGTTACTTGGTCACGAACCATGCATGCAAAATAAATGTGCGGTGATGTCACTGCCTCACAGCTCTCTTACTGGTTAATGACAAAAATCATAATCATTTTGGGATGATAATGTAGCAAATATAAACTTCGCCCACTTGAACAAGTTACAACGGTAAAGTTCTGTCTACCTCAAAATCAATTGATACAATGCACATGGTCTGAAACTTTAAGTTTCATTTCAAAAGAATAAAACAACAGAAGAATAATCACGTGCAGATCAAAAACCTTGTGACATGAAGACATATTAATCTTATGAATCCTGGTAATCTTGTGGAGTGTGGCAGATTTTACTGTTTTGCAAAAAAATGTGTGAAATCATAAGATCCAAAAACTTTAACTTGAAGTTCTTCATAAAACGTCTTCCTTTCTGCTTGAGTCAACCTATTCACTCTTGGAAATCTTAGAGTCTGAAATGTTTCAATTTGACAAAACCAGGGAATTGATGTCCATCAGCTTTAGCAACCCGTTTGCATGGAACTAGGTGACAGAGACTTATATTCACACAACTTTCCATGATCTAAGACCGTAAATGTACTAACCTCAAGGTCAGGCAGGCCAAACTCCACTTTCCTGTCCAGGCGGCCGGGTCGGACCAGGGCGGGGTCTAGGGTGTCGGGCCTGTTGGTTGCCATGAGAACCTTGATGTTGCCGCGGGGATCGAACCCATCCAGCTGGTTGATGAGCTCCAACATGGTTCGCTGTACTTCGTTGTCTCCCCCGGCTCCATCATCAAATCTCGCTCCTGGGTGGACATCACAAGAAATATTTCCATAACGACATAAGAAATATGATATCAGTATTATTTTATGCTGGCTGCACTTTTTTGTGCACTAATTATAATGGAAGATTATATTAACACTCAAGAACGAGATTCAAGTACTGTAATGGGTACATTCACATGGAATGTTTCAACAAATTATCCTGAATTCAAGATTGCAGCGTGGAAGTGTGTGGGCATCAAATTCAAATTTCATCTCTTTCCTGCTTCTCTTTTCATTTCATGAGGGTGGGGTACTGTAAAACATGATATATTCGCGGCATGAAATTTTCGCGAATTGGAGCCGACGGCCTTTTTCGTGGCAAGAAATTTTCGCGAATTGCCTCTTGCGTTCAATGCATATAGTGTAGATAAGAAATTTCGCGTGCATTTTAATTTCGCGAATCTTGGCGCTCGCGAAATTCGTGAAATTAAAATGCACGCGAACATTTCTCGTTTTACAGTAATTGGTGGGGGAAGGAAGGTATTGAAAGTTCTTGTCACCACCTTGAGAGAATTGTTTCAGTTATGTGGTCATGCTTAAAAACATAGCAAAAAAATCTTTAAAAAAAAAATCCAACCCAAACCAACCAAACAAACCAAACTTATTGAAGCTCGTGTGAGAGGAAAAAGGTTCTATTCTGGATATAAATAAAGGTTACCTATAAGCAACGCTGTACACTGGGCACTGGTCCGACGGTCCAGGACCAGTAAAAATCACTGTCGGACCATCAACTTTTTCAGGGGGGCGTTTCATCAACGAGTTCGTCGGAGGTTTTCACCGACAAATTTGCTATCAGCCAATCAGACGCAAGGATTTCAGTAGCTTTTAACAGTTGTCAGTGTAAATCACCGACAAAAAGTTTCATGAAACGGGCCCCAGGAATGGACCAGTAAAAAAAATAGAAAAACTGGGTACCTACTGGTCCGACAGACATGTCAGGCCAGTAGAAAAAAAAATGGTTTAGTGTGCAACACTGCTATAAGTAATGTTTTGGGTGCATGTGCACATGGTTTACAGGGAAATGCAAACTGGTACCTGGTATGTTAATCAATATAATCAATTGAAATTATGATATACATTCGCCTACACTTTACTTGCATGTATGCTCAACATTCCTGCTCTCAAATGATCAAACATAGAAGAGAGAAACTTTGCAGAATCTATTTTTGTATGTGTGTGTGTACAAAATTCATTGCCTGCATTTGCACTCATGCAGTGGTTGTATGACATTTGCTCCTGCGACAATTGCTCCCACAAAATATCTGCACACGAAGCCAAACATAAATTCTACCCACAAATGTAACCCTAACCCTAACCCTAATCCTAATCCTCACTGATCAAACTAAACCTACAACCCTATCACAACCCTAACCCTTACCCTAAATCCTTGGAGAAAATAAGACTGGAGCAATTGTCGCAGAAGCAAACGTCATGTCACCCGTGCTTTCAGGTTCAACATGTAGCTTACCTCCAATAGCATCAATTTCATCAAAGAAGATGAGACAAGCCTTCTTCCCTCTGGCCATCTCAAAGAGTTCTCTCACCATACGAGCACCCTGTTGGATTCAAAGTGGTGAAAGTGTGATGGCAAACGATTGTGATTATCATCAAACTCCATGTTCCAATACCATCACATTCCGTGACTTGAAGTCACCTTCTCTGGTAGTGTATTCACTGATGTCCCACAGTTCATAGTCCTACACTACAGTTTGTTGCTCTCCTTCAATAAGTTCAGTACAGCTAAGGCATCTACTGTTTGTTCCTTAAATTTACTCACTTCACTTGAAATGGGATATTTGACACTGAAACTAGAGACACACCATTGCTTCTCTTGACCCATACAATTATCCAACAGTCCTAATTTCCATGAATTTTACTATCTTGATACATTATTTGTTTTTGTTTTACTGCCAATACTTTCAACAGGATACCAATCTGCTTATTGCAAAATAAAGGAATGGCACCATGTGCTGGAATTGTGAACAACAATTTTTTTTCCACTATTTCATTCATTGTACACGATTACCAGTATTCCAAAAGACAACTTGAATAACCAACAGTCTCATTCAATGAATTGATCTGACTCTTATAGTAATGACCAGACATTATCACTGATTATAATCACATACACATGTGTATACATTTACAATAATGATTAGTGCACATTTGTCGTTTTACCATAGGCCTCTTCTTATTCATTGCCCTGTCTGTTCATTTTCATTGCTCAAAAACACCTCGTTAGTGGTGATGGCTTACCTCTCCAACATATTTCTGCACCAGCTCGGAGCCGATGACTCGGATGAAGCAGGCATCTGTCCTGTTGGCCACGGCCCGGGCACACAGGGTCTTGCCCGTGCCCGGCGGCCCGTAGAGGAGCACCCCCTTTGGGGGCTCGATACCCAGGTTCACAAACCTCTCCGGCTGTAGGGAACATACGAAGGGGAAGTCAAGGTTTGTAAAATGCAAAGTTTGTCATTTATCACCTACTACAGATCAGACCATGTGAGAAGATAATCTGAATCAAGATGTTTTGTCGTAGTTAGGGGAGGGGGTTAGTTGAAGGGAAATTAACTCTTTATGTGCCACGTTCGCACATCCGACTCAATCCATGCCGTGCCAACTTTGCATATTCTGCTCAAACCCACAAACTTGCCCAAATTGATCGATAAATAAATCGATAAGCTGTGAGTGAGCTTCGCGTCTAGATGAAGAGCTCATCTGCCCATGGACTACAGTGAAGAAGACAATACACAAAATATCAGAAGGTGATGTTGCAAAATATTGGAAGGAAAAGATAAAGCCACTCCTTTGCCAAAGAAAATTTTCAGAGTTATTACTGTTTGAGAAAGAAAACCTCACATGGAGATCCATAATGTTTAATCTCCCTCAAAATATTTTAAAGTCTACATGTTTGTATGAATATATTTTTAGTTTACAGAATTGATATAATTGTCATAATTATTAGTAAAATTTTCAGAGTTATTACTGTTTGAGAAAGAAAACCTCACATGGAGATCCATAATGTTTAATCTCCCTCAAAATATTTTAAAGTCTACATGTTTGTATGAATATATTTTTAGTTTACAGAATTGATATAATTGTCATAATGATTATTAGTGTTAAATATTATTGTTGATATCAGTGGATTAATTTCACAAATGTAATCTGTATTATATGTTTTTAAAATTGTGATTTGCAACTTTTGATGTATACCTGCAATTATCTAAATGGATAATTGACCTGGTTATGTATGTTAAGCACTTTCTTGAATAAAGAAATGATTCAATCAAAAAAAAAAAAATGCATCAACACAATGGAAATGTCACTCGCAATTACATTCCTCACACATGTACCTTGCATTGCGTGATGGTGGAATAGGGGTGTCTAATAGACATTTTTTGAGTAAATTCTGATTTTCTATTGTGAACGTGTCTGAAGAAAACATGCCTCGCAGACCAGACCAAAAGCATAATTACATGGTGGCAGAAGCCAGGGAGCTTATCTCCAGTGGAGTGTGGAGGAATGATTCTGATTCTGAGGCACCAAGTGAAAGCGGTAGCAATAGCGACGACAGTGATAGTAGTACAGAACATTTTATCAGTCCCACACGAAGGTTCTCACGTAGGGGTACAGCAGACAATGAAGGTCTTGATCCAGAACCGCCAGCTGCTAGACTCCGAGAGTTGGAGGAGACATTTGAAAATGATTCCGATAGCGAACACGAGGAAGACAACGACATGCAAGAACAGGGATACGAGGAGGAGTGGGTTGAATGGAACCAAGAGTGGAGGAATGCACAACATGGCCATAGAAAAAGAACCAAGGCTGCTCTTCGACCTGGGAAAAAATTTGCAACCGGTTCGATTCTTCCTTCAATTCTTCCCTGAAAGTCTCTTTGTGAGTTCATTGCTGATCAGACTAGTCTTTAATCAAGGCAGTGCCTTGTGCCTGTCAAGCCACTACAACAACATTCTCAATACCACAACTAGTGGACTCCTACCAACACACATGGAATCAAGGCATTTATTGCTCTGCAAATGGAAATGGGATTGGCAAGTTGATGAATTAAAGTCTAGATTTTTCTCCTGCCTGCTACCATAGTAGCCTTAGGTGCCAGACAACTGTTGGAAAAAATACATCCTGCTAAATTCTGTGTACAATTCCAACACATTCAAATTAATTCATTCTTGCGTCCAGTTGTGTTTATTGCAACTGATCGATATATTTCTTTTCGCTGACATAAATTAGTACCGATTATTCCATGTTTTAGTAGTTGCCATGATAAAAAAAAAAGTCAACGCAAGAATTTATTAATTTGAATAAAAACCTATACACAGTACCAGCTGTTATAAGGGATAGGAATGAGCAGTGGCTGTCAGACAGAAGCTCAGTATCATATCTAGTGGTTAACACCTGTCTAGTAATCAGGTCTTTGGTTTGAGTCCAACTCGAGTATGCCCATGATTTTTTATCATGGCATGAAATGCCATAGTAATAAAAAACTCTTTTTTCAAAAAAGCGGAATTGCCAGGTACCCATTTCTACTCCTGGGTCAGGTGTGTTAACATCTTGTCCAAGGATGCTTACACTGACTGAGATATGAACTCAGAGGCTCCTGATCAAGGAGTCCAGAGTCTTACCCACTATAACACACAGTGCTACCCCCAGTGAACTTACGTGTAATAAGGGCGTTTCTACCACTTCTCTGAGTTTGTCGATCTGTTCTTTACAGCCACCAACATCAGAGTAGGTGACATCTGGCTTTTCCTCCACCTGAAATATAATATGTGTACAAATTGTTGAACAAGAGCTATTAAACCAGTGGACATTCCTTAACGAAGTGAAAAATGCTGAAAAATGCTATATATATCTAGGCAATGTTCTGTGACATTTGACCTTAAAGGATTTTGCCCAAACTCTACATAGCCCATCTGCATCTTTTGCAGCATGGCTTGCCCAGTCCAGCCTCACTTCCCTGTCGGAATTTGATCCAACTGCGGTTCTTTCTTTGTCATTTCATTTCTGTTAATGTTGATCACTTCTGGCCATCTGATATTACGAATGCATTACTGACAGCTCTCGATAAAAGTCTTGAAAGTGTCCCATGTACCTTAAACATGTGGTCACTCTCTTGGTCTCAAATCCTTACAATAGCTTTGATTTGATGAGAACACGACAAAAGTCTCTTCTGCTTTGTGGAGTATTCTATCGTTTTACTTCTTCAGTCTTGAGTCTCACATTCTAATTTCAATGTTCTTTGAATACGACTACAAGTATACACACAGTCAAAAGACTCTGAAGATACACCGTGATGCCCTCATTAGTATTACTATCCGTTTTACTGGATATGAAGGTATAAGGCATGCACGTTCAGACGTCAGATGGCAAGAAGGAAGAAAATAAAGGCACAAACCTGCATCATTGTGACTGTGGGGTCAATCTTTGGCGGAAGAGGAATGTGAATTTGGTACTTGTTGCGGTCAACTCTGCAGGGGTCACAAATACAGAACAGAGGAGAAGATATTATGGACAGGACAAAACGATACCTTGAAATGAACAGATAACGTTACCAGCTGTGGAATGAAGTTACAACAAATACTTCTGTATTGATGGATCTGATTATTGTCAACTCTGTGTAAGTCGATCTTGAGAGGACTGAGGAACACGCATTGACTTACAAACGTAGGCAATATTAGACTTCTGCATGTACAGAGGAATGACACACAAAAGGCTATGAATGTAAATTGGGACTTCTTGTTTACATCAACTTGGCCGATTATTTGACATATACGCCATCGATTTGAGCGGAGCTGGCTGTATTTGATAGTCGGCATCAAATTTGGATGATTACAATTAATAGTTGGTTAAACTAGAAGTTTGTACAGCAGCTTACCCGACTCTCATCCCCTCCTCGATATCTGTCGGCGCCACGTTGTCATGGAGATCGACAACAAACTTGGCAAACTGCTTAACGTTGATGATATACTTTGCATCCTCTGTCTCGGCGTTGATGATTTTGGTGCAGCGGGCGACCTGCAGGGGCTGCTCGCTGGTCAAGGTTTGCTTGTCTGCCTGTAGATCCCACAGCGCTGGGTTGGCCAGACCAGTGTCTGACTCTTTGATGCCTGCCCACCAAAAGAATTACACAGACAAGTCAATAATCATGAATCATCTAGCTGGTAGGACTCTGTCAACATAGTAATAATAGTTGCAATTCAAGACTGTTGAGTTTTTGTTTTGTTTTCTTTTTTAAATTTCCATCTCTCCTTTCCTTCCAAATTTATTTTCAATGTGGATACTGGATAACTTCATTAAAAAAGAAAAAGAACTTGCCTTTTGTCTTAAAAACTCCACCCATATTTGATATGGAATATCATTTGGAATACTATACTGGTTAATCAAATGATCTTTAGTTAAACAAGATAATAATCTAACTATGTAGATACAACATAGCATGTTTATCATTAACAGCTTTGTCAAACAAATACAAGCGTTGAGAAAAGTTGAGATTGTGAAGCTATATGATCACTGATGTATGGGAAAGCCAACTGAGTTTGTTTCTGAGAATACAACTTGTCTGATCTGTTTAGCCACTTCAATTCCATGACATTTGCTCCTGTGACAATTGCTACTACAAAATATTTGCATGCTAAGCCAAGCATAAATTCTACCCACAAACATTACCCTAGACCTAATTCTAATCCTCACATCAAACTAAACCTAAAACCCTATCACAACCCTAACCCTTCACCCTACAGTGTAAGTCCTTGGAGAAAATAAGACTGGAGCAATTGTCGCTGGAGCAAATGTTGCGTCACCAACCTTGTCGCCACTTTTCTTCAAACTTTGCTATTCAAAGATAAAAAGAGAGAACATAGAAACAAGCACCTGTCAGTTCATTAACTCTCTTCACTATGGCTTGAATGTCGTCTTCCACCTGCTTGATTGTTTTTGTGTATGGACCAGCTCCCTGTAAAGGAACAAACATCAAAGAAAGAATAAAGAAAAGAAAAAGTAAGGAAATGTTTGTGACAAAGGCACTCTACAAAAAAAGATGTTTGCAGTCTTGATAATCTCACTTCATTGGGTCCGGAATGAAAGATATCTATATAATCAAACACTAATATGGTCAATCATAGTAAATGAATATCTTCAATGTTCTGCACAAAGCCTCCTCAAACTACACAAAAACTACATTGACTCGTTCGTTATGTGTTAAGGGTTAATTATTGCAAATTCCACTGTAATATTTGTTCTTTTTTATGTCATGTCGTTATATCATTGTTTGTACAGATCACCGAAGAAATCTGTCTGTTTTTATAACTATGATTGTAAAACATGTGCAATTCAGCCTTTGGCTGCTAGACATGATTTTTAATAAAACCTGTTCAATTCAATTCAATTCAATTCAATTGCATGGAAGAATGGTACATGTAGGACTGTAGATGGTTTATAGTACATCTTGTGTACAGACCTGTTTGAAAAAAGGACTGCCGGAATTTTTCTTTCTTAGGCAAGTTCTCTCATGAAGAAACATTAAACAGTCCTTTTCAAGATTTCATATACCACACATTGGGACATGTAGACTATCTACAACCAGTTTCTGTGTCATTCATATGCAGTCATTTGTAATCCTTGTTGGAAATACATGTATTCATGCTCTTTTTTTTGGGGGGGGGGGGGGGAGGGGGGCCGGGGAGGGGTGTTTCATAGCATGCATCATAATTATTACTTATACTATGTGCTGGAAACTTCAGTGATGTACAGTAGTCATAATTAATATACTATACTATACTCACATATGTTTTTAACAGGGCAATGTCTCCTTCATCAAGGGCTGAAATAGAGAACACACAGAAATGATACACTGCAAAGTCAAGTTTGAAATCTTGACATTTCACATATCACATATCACAATGTCATTATGAGTTGTTTGAACACAATTTATCAATCTTATGACGAATATATTGTAAGTTAGACTATCTGAAATGTAAAAAGTTATCTGGATTACACATCCAGTATATTCTCAAATCTTTAAACTTTTGTCATGTTCTTGTCAAACTACAAGTAATACTGCAAGTAGTGTGTAAATCAAATCATCAATGCAAAATACAAAGAAGATGTAATAAAAAAACCCAAACAAACAAACAAACACCTGAAGACAAAAACACCACATTGGGACAACAACAAACCATACAACGTACAAGAGTGGATCATATCACATGATGCTTATTTTTTGTGGCTCTGAATTCCGTACTCAGAGGATGAAATTTCGGCCAAAAATATCACTAGTTATTCACTTAGTCCTGAATTGTGAAAATTATGAATTTTGCAAAAAACTATGTAAACACTCCAATTTTTGGAAAACAGACTTCAAGTTAACCCGTCTACAAAAAGTTATCTTTTAGCGTGGTGTAAAATCGCATTATAATTCTCATCACAACTTTCGTAATGGAAATAATCAACGTCTTTCACATCTTGTCCATGCACTAGAATCACAATTTATACCCACAATTCACCGTACCAAGTACACATTCATACTGAGTGGACAACAAAGAGAAAATCGGCAAATGAAGCTCAAATTTCTTATTGTAAATTGTATGGTAAAAAAGGTCTAACAAGAACATTTCAAATAATTTACGCGACAAAATATTGTGATAAATCAACATCTTCTTCTAAAATACGAAGTTAAATGTGAATTTCTTAGCGTTTCTACATTTTTGTGTCGCATTTTTGGCAATTAGTACAGGCTCTGGAGTAACGTACCGGTACGTTAGATATATTCTATATTAAGCCTAGTCTACAAGTGTATGCTAAAAAGTCCCGCGCGTATTAAATGCCATTATTATGCAGAGATGTGCGCGTCTGGAATTACCATGCTGTCCATGCTTGCGAAACCCTTGCCTTACTCAGCTACCTTAGTGTTACATGCTCTATGATAATATATTATGGGGTATTTTAGACTAAGTTGGGGTCATCTAGTTTACCGCAGCAGCGACCCCATACGGACAAATACGTACGAACGTTACAGCGCCCCGCGACGGGGTTAGGGTCATGTCAGGTTGTGTTAAGAAAAAGAAGGAAAAAAAGGATTCAAGGAACAAACCAAAGACAAAAGCAAAACTAAAACAAAAGTCAAAACAATACACCCTAAAAAAAAACAACTAAAAAGATAAAGTAAAGGAACGGGCCCAGAGCACTGCAGCATCTGTGCAGCAGCAGCTAGCAGCAGCATATCAGTCCGGGAAACCCGCTCATGAGGACCGCCCCCGCGTACGAGGATGGTCCCTCCTCATGAGGACCTCCCCCCGCCTCATGAGGCCCCCCGGGGAACGCCTCATGAGGCCCCCCATTCACTTCTTATTCATCTCACATCTGACGTATAAATTGTCGCAACTTTGCACGGTGATTTTTTGTTACACACACATGTCCACTATCCATGATGAAAAGAAGAAAAAATCCTGTCTGTTTTTTTTTTTTTAAATCGAGTTTTAATCACCCGATGCAGAGCGCCCATCAAAACACGGGCGCCAGCGCGTTCGCACAATGCAAGACTGCCGCACCTAGCGGCCTGATCCGACTAGATATTTTCGATGCTTTTTTCTGCGGCTCTCACCTCTCCGCGCACGAATTAGCCTCGTGAAGCTGAAGTCTGACATCTTTTTACACAAATTCGTAACGAGAAAAATTAAATCAGTACTAACCTGATCTTGTCCATATATTCCAAATTACTATTCCACACTGATAGAGTAGGTGGGTAGATGACATACTCCAGTTTGTTAGCAAAATAATCACTTTGTAGGTATGACGAGTTCACTTTCTTCGTCAATTCGGCCCACGATTCCGCCGCCCGCTTACCGTTTGGGCGCTTTCTCTGGAATCATCCCGCGACGCGACGTACGTCGCATTACATCACGCATCCAGCACATACCAGTCTGGTACTTAGTATGTGCTGGATGCGTGATGTGATGCGACGTACGTCACGTCGCGGGATGATTCCAGAAAAAGCACCCAAACGGCGGAATCGTGGGCGGAATTGACGAAGAAAAAAAAAAAAAAATTGACGAAAGAAAAAAGCATCGAAAATATTTAGTCGGATCAGGCCGCTAGGTGCGGCAGTCTTGCATTGTGCGAACGCGCTGGCGCCCGTGTTTTGATGGGCGCTCTGCATCGGGTGATTAAAACTCGATTTAAAAAAAAAAAAAACAGACAGGATTTTTTCTTCTTTTCATCATGGATAGTGGACATGTGTGTGTAACAAAAAATCACCGTGCAAAGTTGCGACAATTTATACGTCAGATGTGAGATGAATAAGAAGTGAATGGGGGGCCTCATGAGGCGTTCCCCGGGGGGCCTCATGAGGCGGGGGGAGGTCCTCATGAGGAGGGACCATCCTCGTACGCGGGGGCAGTCCTCATGAGCGGGTTTCCCGGACTGATATTAGAGGGTAAAATAAAGCTGTGTGTAGGAATGTGGAACAATTGAGTGAGCTATTCAATCATGATGAGAGAAACAATGCAACAATAAATTAGACTTTTTTCATGGGCTGGCTACTCACATCACACCTATGTTATCTAACTTACTGACATGACAATAGACCTAATTGTTAGTCAATAATTTTTTGTGGCTCTGAATTCTGTTCCGACAACGCCGACGCCATACAAAATGTACGCCATGATACGGTTTATTGTGGCGTTGACATTAATGTGCTTACCTTGTATAGGTTTATCCTCCTTGTCCTCTGTTTTGGTTTTGCGCATATCGTCTCCTAAGTGGTCAGGCATTTTGCTTATTTGCGTAACGTCGTAATTTAGACCTAAATTCTGTCTTAGAAAGTCTGGACCAACCAGTTTAGATGCAACAACAAGGTTGTCTACTAGTGGGACTGATGGAAAAGTTACATGAATCAACATATTCTCCAAAATGAAATGGATAAGAATTGTCCTTTTTTTTTGTTATTTCAATTTTTAAAAAATATAGTATTTTCAATATAATAAATTATTTATAACTGTATATATTTTTAAATGCTGTTCATGATATCATTTCATAGATATTTATTACTTCTGTTATTTGTGAAATGTGAACAAATTGGCACAGTTGCTAGCCTGTACGTTCATTCGTTTTCTAAAGATATATCTTTCTAATCATTACACTGACGAGCATCTTAATTTTGGAGAGTTTTTGACAAAATAAATGGAAATCATTACTTGGCACTATCACAGAAATTTGTAATAGATAAATCTACGAACTTTGTCTCACGAAAGAATTGAAATAATGTAAGATGGATGTACCAGAGAATGCACATAACAGGTCTGAACTACAGTTGAGCTCTCTATCAACGGAGATGAGGTACAGAAGACTACCGATTTTGCTAGATAGCGCATTCTGCTTGTGAGATTCTCCTCACACTATCACAATCTCGCGCAGATAGCTAGCTGCACCAGTGGTGCAGTGAATGTGTAGCGTAGTGTGAATCTTATCTTGCAAGCAGATCGAGGAAAACTGGAAACTAGAGGAACAGCGCTAGTGATATGCCCTTGCGATTCGAGTTTTAGTCTTTTAGCTAGCTAGGCAATTGCCATCATCGAGTATTTCTTTCAAAAAGAAGGCAGAAAGAACGACCCTCGTTGAATGCGATACGATACGACGATACGCCTCACGAAAAGCAGGACCAGCGGAGTGGAGCGAGCGACGCAACGACGAACTCCTCCAGACTCCAGGCAGCTGCACCGGTGCGCTGCGCTGCGACCTGGACCTGGCCGGCCCGTTTTCCAGCATTTACAAGGCAGTGTACAACAATATGAATTTCGAACAAAGAGAAATTAAGGCGGCTTCAAACTGATCTGGGGCCCTTTGACAGTGTGAAAGTAGCAGTGGATTCATGGTAAGTTGCTCAGACTCAGTAAATTATTGCAATTTTAGTGGTCAACATCTGGCATCTGCCTGGGATTGCATGTGCAGACTTAACCGCAGCAGCGACCCCATACGGACAAATACGTACTGTGTTACAGCGCCCCGCGACGGGGTTAGTGCAGACTGTGTGGTCGACCGGTCGGTAATGCCGTTATTTCTTGTAGAAAATACTCACACCATGCACCACTAACATCTAGATCATAGAGAACTGGTATTTTCAAATGTTGCACAAAGAAAATGCTCAAAGTTTATTCATTTATTGAAATTTGAGCAAATGAAAAGTTAAGTAGAAAACCCTAGCTAGCTAGTCTACTCTTGCAGTAACAAGCAGTTAGACCGAAAGATCGGTCTGTATCTGTCCGTCAGGGAATGTTCCGCGGAGACTGTGTCTGGCTTCACGGATCCCCTCCGTATACAGACCGAAGTCAATGATTGCGGCTCCTGTGTGGAGCAGTCGCGCACAGATCAAACTTTACGGTAAACCAAATTTCAGACAGCTTTTTACATTCAAACAAGTTTGACATGACATGACACATGTCATTATCAGTTCGGGAAACCCACTCACAAGGGGGGCCCCTCCTTATAAGTAACCCGTCCCCCTTATAAGTAACCCCGTCCCCCTTATAAGTAACCCCCGGGGCACCCCTTATAAGGAGTCTCCACGCTTTTTTGCAATGCAACGCGAAAATGAAAGGACTGCGGCAATTCGCTTGATTATGTCCATAAAGCTTCACAAGTTTCCTAGTTACTCACGAAATTTGAGCAAAATCGGTTTGAGGCATCATACGCAGCTCAGCGCAGCTCACTGAACAACTTGCTGAATGCGGGAGCTGTTGGAAATTTCAAGCTTCATCGGCGAAACTTGCAAGTTTCAACTTAAAATTTTTGTTTAGGGACGACTTCAACTGGACAACCCTATGGGAACGTATCCTTTTGTATATATGCATACCAATTGCAAAGGTAGGTGGTTGACTATTTCGTTACTTTTGTTATTTTTCCTTCATTTAAAGCCACCTGAATGAACGAAAGTCTCCGTACTCAGTCGCCACGTCTGCACTCAAGCATTGCCGCGCCGCCGCGCCTGGCGACACTCACGCCAGTAATCGCTCGCATTTCAGCATTCGCATGGGTCGTTTGACATCGCATTTAAATCCATGATTTTAGATTTTAGATGCCTCAAACCGATTTTGCTCAAATTTCGTGAGTAACTAGGAAACTTGTGAAGCTTTATGGACATAATCAAGCGAATTGCCGCAGTCCTTTCATTTTCGCGTTGCATTGCAAAAAAGCATGGAGACTCCTTATAAGGGGTGCCCCGGGGGTTACTTATAAGGGGGACGGGTTACTTATAAGGAGGGGCCCCCCTTGTGAGTGGGTTTCCCGAACTGTTATGCAGCAATATTTGGGATAAATTTCTCACATTGTGCAATCGAAATACTCACATAAACTCAGTTATAATGCAGAAATTTTATCGATATCGTAACATCGCCGTTCGCAAGCAGTAAGTCGCCATTTTGAATCTGTAAGCCAATCACATGCGAGGTACGTGTTTTAGTAAAACAAACACGTAGAAACTACAAATACCTCGCATGTGATTGGCTAATAGATTCATAGTGTATGTTTCTGCAGTTTGAACGTGACGACGCGACAGGCTGTGTTTTACGTTGAAAATTCTACTAAAATGTTGGATTATTCATTAATCTGGTGAGTTTAATGTTTTCTTAAAAAGCTAATTTCACTATACAAGCTTAAATTTGCCGACCTAGGGCAGTGAATTAGACGCAATTGAGAAGGGTGAGGTACCTCACCCAATTTTCCATAGAGACAGTGGTTAAGAGCATCCACACAGCAATGGGTACTGATACCTTCCGTCTGTCTACGGAGGACAGCGTTAATGGCAAAATATAAAAGAGTCCTCCGGACAGACGGATCTTTCTGTCTACTCTTGCAGTAGCCCGACCAGACGCTGTTACTACGCTATGCGACGTACAGTGTTGTACCATGTACAGCGACTGGGCTGTGTATAGTTACTCTTGCGGTTGTTTTGTTACATGTATGCACGTCCAGCAAATTCAGATCACATTCTATGCAGGATACTTTAATTTTCTTCGCATACAATTCATTGCAAAGTCTGAGACAAGCGAGAATGACTTGTGCAGGTCTAGCATCTAGTCAGTTATTGAAAACTTCATCTACTGTATTTCCATGAATTTAAAACAGCCCTGCATCTATCTTAGTCATTGATTTAAATAGTGGGCCCATCCATGCACATATTTATCAACTACCAATTAAATTTGTGTTTATTAAACAAACAGCCAACCTGCTACCCGGGATAGGATGCTATGTGCGACCCATTCTGCCCCACCATGTCGGGAGAGATTTTCCAGCCGCTGGAGACCTTGGAGGACCAGGTGGAGGCAGGGCGTGGCCCACTGATCTGCCGTCTCTGCACCCAGGAGTACGAGGACCCCCGCATCCTCAACTGCTACCACGCCTTCTGCGGAAACTGCCTTCGGGGGAGGGCAGTTGATGGGTTCATGACGTGCCCTCTTTGTGGGTGAGTTCACACTTTTAATCAAATAGTTTAGTAAACCCTGGTGAGCACAAGGGCAACCCTTTGGTTTTACTTTTGTAGGTGATTGTATTGGTACTCACAGAGTAATAGATGACTGGAATTCTCTGACTGAATGTAGTGGAAGCTCCGTCTATCAATGCTTTCAAGAGTAGGCTTGATCAGCACTGGAAAGACAAATGATTCTTGTCCCTCTATTCCCAACAGACAACTCTGATCTCTGATGAGCAGTAATTACAATGTACAAACAGCCTGTCTGCCTTGCCTTCTTTTGAACTGGACAAGAAACCACCCACCAATAAGTGGGCTGATGATAGAGACTAATCGGAAGAGGATAGACCTGGAAGCCTGACTGCTACTATGCAGTCAGGCTTCCTTGGTAAAGCTGAAGGAAAGTAGTAACATCACTGATTAAGATTTTGGTAGTGGGTGGTGTTGATGCAGAGACTCCAACTCTCCCGTTTTCGACGGGAGATCTCCCGCCGAAAACCCATTTTTGCAAAATCTCCCGTTCTCCCGCTTGAGATTTAATTTCTCCCGCCCTGGTTCTGTGTCTCCCGTTGGAAAGGATTTCTTACTTATTGCTATTGTATGTTGAAAAAATAAGCCTTAGATAGCACCAGGAAGCATGTAGAACCCTAGGAACTTTGCGCTTCGCACACATCAACTTGGAGTCTCCCGTTTGCTAGGGGTTTCAGGCGGGAGAATCTCGAGATCAGAAGGTGCTTTGGGTTGGAGTCTCTGTTGATGTTGGAAGTGGAATTTAGAATGATAGATTATGGTGATGTTGGCATGACTAGTATTGCAGTATCTTTAAGGATTGTAGTGTTGCTGTAACTAATTAGTGGTGTTGGTGGTGATGTTAATGGTGTTTGTGATGTTGATGGTGTTAGTGGTGAAATTGGTGACAAAAGGTAGTGATGTTGGCAGTGGCAGCGGTGTTAGTGTTGGTTACAGTACTAGTGGAGTAGTTGCCATCTGATTGTGGTCATGGCCGTGGTGGTATGTTCTTTGTCATGGATGTTAAGCGGACAAATCATTGTGATCGTAATGTTGGACAGGTGTAATTAAGTAGTGGTGTTGGTGGTGATGTTGATGGTATTGGTGATGATGTTTGTGATGTTGATGGTGTGAGTGGTGGAATTTAAATTGGTGACAAAGGTAGTGATGTTGGCAGTGGCAGCGGTGTTAGTGTTTGTTACAGTAGTGGAGTAGTTGCCATCTGATTGTGGTCATGGCTGTAGTGGTATATTCTTTTCCATGGCTGGTGATTTCAATATTAAATCATATGTTTCTTTCCAGTAATCTCCTCTCCTTTTCTCTTTGTGCCCCCTTACAGCACCAAAAGTTTCCTGACCTCGGGATCCCCTTTGCCACCTTTGGACCCTGTCCTTACCTTCCTCCTCAAGTCATCTGAACAAGAGAGGGCAGTATGTGCCAATTGTGATAGTGTGAGTATCCAAGTGCACTGTATGTGTGTGCATATGTTCAGTCACTGATTCAATTCATGTACACATAGACTGTGTAAGCTTCGTCTAAGCAACCCATAAAAATACAAAATCACAATTTGTCATCAGGAACATACAAAGTGTCCAAATATCAGGGATTGAAATGCTATACAGGGAGGTTATAAAATTATCAACATTGTCCTGTGACATAAACAGTATTTTCAAACTCTTCAGATGGACATTCTTAATGCTTCCTCCCCCACAATCCTTCACCTACAGATAACAGAGAGCTACAGACATACAATAATTAATTACATACATGACTGCTTGCTTGGGGCAACGCACTATTGGGCAATTGAAATAAATAGGTAGTTTTCTGTTGAGTACACAGAGCACTTTGCATGTTATTGTTCATTCAGGCAAATATGGGAGGTTTGGGAAATATAGATAAATAATTTATATATCTTCTTTAATTCAGACATCAAAAGCCAGTGGGCCAGATGATATCTCCTCGAGTCATTAAAGATTGTATTCAGTATATTGCTGATCCATTATGTAACATTTTTAATATGTCATTGAGCACTGGTGTTGTGCCAAATGAATTCAAACTTGCCAAAATAGTTCCTTTGTTTAAAAAAGATAATCCACAGAATATTGAAAATTATAGACCTGTTGCTCTTCTTTCTATTTTTGCTAAACTTCTAGAAAGACTTATGTATGATAGGCTTTATGATTATCTTACCAAGGAAAATATTTTAATTCCCGAACAGTTTGGTTTTCGGAAAAATCATTCCACCTCATTGAATTTGATGTATTTTACTGATTATATTTTACAAGAAATTGATAAAGGTAATATTTGTTGTGGAGTGTTTATGGATCTCTCAAAAGCTTTCGACACCATCAACCACCATATCCTTTTAACAAAGCTATGTTCATATGGAATAAGGGGTTTACCCCTACAATGGTTTTCTAATTACTTGTTGAATAGAAAACAATATGTGGTGGTTGATGGTGTCGAATCCATGCAAGGAGAGGTAAACATCGGTGTGCCTCAGGGCTCTGTGCTGGGGCCACTGTTATTTTTAGTATATGTTAATGATATTGTAAATTGTTCAGAAATATTGAAATTTTCTCTTTTTGCTGATGACACTGTAGTATCATATTCTCACAGAAATGTAAACACACATTTATATTTACCCTGAATAATGAATTACAAATGTTGAATGAATGGTTTTGAATGTAATAAGTTATTTTTGAATTTTACAAAAACAAAATATGTTTTATTTCATTCTAAGAGAAAGAAAATTTTTGTAAAGTCTGATTTGATTAAGATTGAAAATGTAATTATTGAAAGAACTCAAATTATAAATTTTCTTGGTATTTTCATTCATGAATCTCTTGAGTGGAAGCACCACTTAGAAAACATATCTTCGAGAATATCAAAATGTGTTGGGGTGTTATCTAAATTGGTAGATTTTGTGCCTAGAAAATTTTTATTTTATATATACAATGCAATGATAATATTACCACATTTTAATTATTGTAATGAAATATGGGGTAAGACTTATAAAACTCATGTTGAGAAAGTATATATTTTACAAAAGCGTGCGATAAGATTGATTTCTAAGAGCAATTCTCGCAGCTCAAGTTTACCAATCTTTGTCAATTTAAAAATTCTACCCATTCATGAACTTGTTTGATTTAATATATTAGTGTTTATGTTTAAGTATCATAAAGGTATTCTCCCAATTTTGTTTCATGATATGTTTAAATGTTATTTGTGTTTTCATGATTATTCTACTCGGGAAAGATATAGCCTGAGAATGCCATTAGCCCGTTTAACTGTTAGAACCCATTCAATTCGTTTTACAGGTGTAAATGAATGGAATTCAATTAGTCCAGATCTCAAGTCCAGCACTACACTTTCTTGCTTCAGAACATTATTCAAACAACATACTTTTAAGAAACTGTTATCCATGTCTTAGTAGACTGCTTGCTACCAAATTTCTTCTACTCTTCACTTCCTTGATCCTGACATTGCTACTGAATGAGTGTGTTGCGTGTGCACTGTGTGTATGATGAGAATGTGGTGTGTGTGTGCATAGTGTAGGGCTGATAAGTTTTTTTTTTGTGTGTGTGTATTTTTTGTTTTCATTTTCATTTTTGCACAATATGCTATAATTGTATTTTGTATAATTTTGTTTTGGGCCCCAACAACAAGCACCAGATGCTTCAAAGGGGTCCCAGCATTAATTTCCATAATATGTGCATGTATGTTTATACACATTGCTTTTGTTTTTATTGTGTACATAATGTACATATGTACTTTTGATTTATTTTGTGCCGAATAAATTGAATTGAATTCAATTGAATTTATATGTTGAGATTTCACATATTGGGTCCATGAAGATATTGAAGAAACAAATCTGAAGAAGGCGTGGGATGCCGAAAATTTGAGTTGACTAAACTCATGCTTTAATGGCCAAAAATGCATAACCAGTTTGTTTCTTCATTTCTTTTATGAATTTCTATATCTATATTTATATTTATATCTATATCTATAATACAATTTACAGATATACATAGACTGCTCTTAGGGGCAGTGTTGATATTATTGCACCAAGGGATATCAACTCCATGTTATGACCCATATAAAAGCAATCCATCTGTTTCATACACCAAATAAAATTAAAATGAAATTGAATGCAGTTATGCTTGGCTGATCTTGATTGCGCATGACAATTCACACATCTGCTCTGCCATAAACGTTTGCAGGACAAAGGGGCACATACTTCTTGCGGTTTGGAACCCAGGCATTTATAGTGCATACAATGTACACACCCTGCATGTACATACAACTGTGTACCTACATATCACTAAGAACTGAAAGAAGGCAGACTATTACTATGAGGCAATTTAGTACTAAGGGCAGTTTATGTACTATAGGGCTGAAGGCAATTATTGAATTTATGCCCTCATTTTCAACCAATCAGAATCGAGGATTCATCAAATGGGGTGTAATGCGGTTCCATGACATCTGCTCCTGCGATATTTGCTCCCATGAAATATCTGCACACTAAGCCAAACAAATTCTACCCTCAAACATGGACCCTAATTCTAATCCTCACATCAAACTAAATCTAGAACCCTATCCCAACTCCAACCCCAAGTCCTTGGAGAAAATAAGACCAGAGCAATTGTTGCAGGAGCAAATATCATGTCGCCATATAATGCACTTTGGATCCCCTCACCACCCCAAACTGTGCTTGATGGAGACCTATGGAATATCCTTGACACCAGTCAGTGTGTACTTGTGTCTTCTGTGTCCTACACCTGTACACAGGTGCAGAGTTCAATGTTCTTCTGCAACACCTGCCGCCAGGCCCTGTGTGAGGTGTGCAAGGAGGAGACCCACAGAGCCAAAATGTTCTCCTCCCACCAGATGGTAGCCCTCAAGAGACGGACAAACGACCAGCACAGGAAGTGTGGTAAGGGGTCTCAAGAAAGTACTCTGACTCAGGTTGGAATCATTGTTTTGTGCTGACTGTGGGATGACAGATGGTTTTCAATATTTGTGCTTTGTTGTATTTCTTGGTAGTTGAAATTTGATGGATGAATAGAGAGAGTCAACTCTAATTCTTTTGTCATGTTGACTATTAACACTTGCTTTACCCGTTGAGGACGAGTCCCGAGTATACACGGGCGAGTGTCTATGGGAAATGTGTGTTGTAGCAAAATCAGCCCATCCTCAACAGGTTAAACAACACTTTGAAAACATGGTTAATGTCATGTGCATTGAAAAGTGCTAACACCATGTGAATGTGTGTGATAAATACTTTATTTTTTCCCAGATATTTTATACAATGTATTGCAAATATGATTTGGTTGTTTCTTTTCCTTGGTTTAGCATGACAATGAAGTAAAAGTATTTAAATATATAATAGTGGACTTACAGTACTCTCTCAGAGCTGTATGTTCTTCAAGGGTGTTTCATGCTTTTGCAGGGTAAATCATACTGTATGGTGATGATGATTGTCTATTTATATTCTATATGTATGGAAAGCTGTATACAGTGTCTTTCTACCATGGCATAGTGCTCAAAGTCATTTACAATGTATTACCTCTGTCACTGGATTCAACCCCATACCTGTAGTGCACTCAGCCCACTTCTTAGAGAGCATCCCAGCCTGCCACCTTTGAGCATTAGGTGCCAAATCTACTAGCCAGTAGTGCATCAGCCAACAAACTGCAGGAATTCAAAGTTATATCCCACATTGCCTGGTGGCAGCCTGATGGATCTATTCATCATAAGTATTCCTCAAATTACAACGCTGCATAGATGTGCCTATTTCAGTTTGTGTATCAACACAAAGAATCAGTTTCCAAAAGTTTTTGCTATTTTTGATTGTTCTATTTGCAGCAAACCATGGGGAGGATTACATCATGTATTCCACAGAGAAACAAGACTTGCTCTGTATCAAGTGTTTCAGAGACTTTGAAAAGTGAGTGTCTAGAAGCTTCCATATGATTACTGTACACGCCATATATTTAGCGAGTCTAATTTTTTGCGAATTGGGATTTCCCAACAATTTTGCGAGTGGTTAAATTTGTGATTGTGGGGTACAGAACTGAACGGAGAAATGTATACATGTACTTGTACGCACGTCACATTCATGTTGGGATCATAGTTGATATATGTGACCCTGCACCTCAAAACAAACAAAAACTCGCCAGACATGAATTTTAAGTTAAGACCATATTTTGAAAGAGCAGACTTTAAGCTTTAAAATGATGTATAACTCAAATCAAGTGGACTCTCCTAACCTATCTAAATATTGGAAAGAAAGCACAAACTCAGGAAAAGTGTGAACTGAGAAAAGAGGCTCTGAAGTACAGTGTCTATTCAAGTGCTTAATCTTTACCAAACTGTGCTGGCTGTGCGATGAATGGGACAAAAAACAGGAAGTAAACCACCAGAGTAACAACAATGAAGAGATTATCAGATTAAATTGAAATTAAGCGTGCGTCATTAACACATTCTGTCCATAATTAATGCCAACTTTCAAAGCAGTAGCATTATCGCTTCAAAAGTTATTAGACTTGAAAGTGAAGAGTGTGGACAAGGTTTTTCAGAAATGAAAAAGGGATTCTAAAGACACACCTAATCACACTATTCTACCAAAAATGTTCGAGATAAACTGCTAAAAAAACACACTTTCCTGCCCGTTTTATGATACCAAATTTTAGCATAATGTAAAAGAAGACCCGCTCTTTCAGAAAATATGAAAAAGTCAAGTTCGGCTAGGTTGACCAATTTCAGTTATTTTCAGTCCTCATGCAAAATCAATGTGTGCGACTTTATGTTCGTTTTGAGGTGCACAGTCACATATTTGCATGTTTCTGAATTTGTGAATAGCACAAGATTCGTGAAATTCACGAAAATAAAAACTTTGCGAAATATTCGGCATAATTACAGTATTAGATTTGTGAATTCATGTATGTATAGCACTGCTAATGTGTCAACAGTAATACAAGATGAATATGGATTTTTTTTTTTTTCCAGACTGAAGTATCTCTTAGTCCTGAGTGACAAGGTATCATGTATTAGATAAAGACAAACATTTAAGCAAGTCCCTTATAAAATGTACAATTAATCGAAATGGCAAAGTTCTGTCAATTAATTTTATTCATCATTTGCTTTCAAGAATTTAATCAGTAACTCTTTTGTTGCTATTCAGCCTGTACCTATAATGATGAAATTTGCCAGACAATTGTAAACATCATATTGACAGACATAGCAGTCTCTATGAATTATGATAATTCTTGAATTTATACTGTCTCTACACACCTGGCTAGTAATTCCCAATAAATACTGGTCTTTTGAAGTTTATGCTAATTTCATGTTTGATACAATTCTGTCGATATCTTTCATTGCCCTCAGATATTCATCATATTCACTGTGAAATTGCACTCAACCAAGTGTGAAAAATTACCCTTGCAATGATTTTCGTTTTCACAGTTACCGGTACCCTGATACATAAATTTGTGAAAACAGGCATCTTATTTCAAGGTGATAGCAATCAAATTGCTAAATCAGGTTTTTCACGATATTAGGGTACAAAAACTAAGAAATATAATGAGCTGGAACCTGGAAAATCACCTTGTTAGAAGAGGGTTTTGTTATACAGTAGGACCTTGATTATCCATCCATGTCGCATAAGAGAGATATGCTCAAATACTGCACTTTGGAGCATATCATGCTAAGGGTATACACCTGTTATTTTACTGATTCACTAATATGATGATTATCTGCATGGCATTGTCATGTTTCATACTTCATAAGTTGATACTGACGTTGAGATCAATATTGCCACTCGTCCAATATTGCCGCTGTACTGTACTGTAACTGCTGCTGTGCACTTTGTGCTAGTGCCAGTCATTGACATTGTCTCACAAACTGACTTATTAAAGTTACAGTCCACTCCGATGATTGGAATATGTCCTGTCGTGTATTTGCAAGACAATGGTTGAACGTATGCTTGTTTTGAGTGAGAATTGGTACTGAAAATACATTGAAATATTTCTTTAAAATGTCAGCCAGTCGACGCCTGGATAACACAGAATCTGGATAATTGATGGCCGGATAATTGAGGTCCTACTGTATATACCCAACCTCTTTATAACAGGGTTCTACTTTATCACTTTTCAGGGAGGACAGGGCATTCTGTCTGGACCTGGAATCGGCCTACAATCAGAGCTGCAGGCACCTAGAGGACCGCATCGGGACCATCCGGGACCTGCAGAGTTCGGTCCACGACGCCATCATCCTGTTCCAGGCGCTGATGCAGGAGGTACGCTCCAACGCGGAGAAGGAGCGGGGGGCCATCCAGGAGCTCTGTGCCGACATGCAGGAGCGGATCAGCCTGAAGAAGGAGGAACTCCTGAAGGATGTAGACAGGTGAGTGCCAGAGTATGCTGGCAGCTTGAGAAATTAGTTTCTTTTTCAGATTTCATTGTATTTTGCGTTTATATGTCTTTTTAATTTGTGATTAAATCATATTGTTTAAGACTGATGATATTTTGCAATGTAATTTAATCAGATTCTAATATTATGTATGTCTATAATGAAGCAATAAGGTAGTATACTATGTATCTTGTGTTTTAATCGACTTTTAAAGATGATCATAAAGACAGGCGAGTGCCAGAGGGTGCCAGGAGCTTGAGGAAGTAGTTTCTTTTTAGATTTCATTATGTTTAACAATTAGATATGTTTTAAACTTGTCATTAACTTATTATATTATTTAAGACTGTAATGATATTTTGCTATGTAATTTAACCAGATTCTTATATTATGTATATCTGCAAAGAAGCAATCAAGTAGTATGTTTTATATTTTGTGTTTTAATCAACTTTTTATAAAGCATCATGTCATTTTGCAGTGTACAATTATCGCAATTTATTAGTCAGTCAGCTGCAACAATAATTGAATAGACCATGAATTGAACTGAATTGAATTGAACTGAATTGAATTGAATTGAATTGAATTGAAGTGAAGTGAAGAACTAGAAAAACACTTGATACGAGAGCACAGACCGCTGCCAAGCAGCTTATATCTACCCATATACACATATGCTGAAAATGACCATATTTCCCAATGATAAAGAATGCTGTCTAATGTCTGTACCGTAGCTTCCTGCTATGCCTTGAAAAATTCACAAGCTGTGAATGATTCAGATTCCTTCTTACCTGCTGTGATGTGTTTGTTGCAGCCAACACGCCCAGAAGGAACAGGTCTTCAAGGATCAGCTTCCCAACCTGGCAGCACTCCTCCCCACACTTCAGACCTATCTCTCCGTCAGCACCATGTTTGTCAACAACGCCAACATGTATGAGTTCCTGGACCTCAACTCAGTAAGTCCAAGTCCCTACAAATGTATGACCATTGTAGTACTGTAAAAGCGGATATTTTCGCGACTAAGTTTTCACGCTTGACTAGGTAAGAAAAGTTTCGTGTGTTTTTGATTCCGCGGAATCCAGACATCAACTACTGGAACATACGGCAAGCAAAATTATTTGCGTGCTTTTATTTGGACACTAGTTTTGGGTTGCACGAAATGCATGAAAATTTCAACACCACGAAAATTTCTACTGTTACAGTATTAAAGACCCAGTAATACGAGGATTCGTGGGTTGCCCGATTCATTCCCTGCCCACTGGAATACATTCGAAAACCAGGAATAGCACCGGTCAGCTAATAATGTCCATTGAAGCGTACACTCATCGGTAATGGTCAACTCCAGTTGAGCTTCTTTGGCTGTGTGCACTAATGTAGAGATCGGTGAAAAAGCTGTACATAATTTGTTACAGGAATACTAGTTTATAATCTGAGCCAGGCCAGCCTTCCCGTCCCATGGTATCCCCTTGCTAATGGCTCTCTAAATGCAATTTGATTTTTGTTTTGTTTATTTCAGAATGTAGTGTAGAACAGCGATGAAGATTATGAGGCCATAGTCACATGCTAGAATGTTCCTTAAAAGGTAGCATCTTAATTGATACATGTTGAAATTCAGTCAAAACCAAACTTGGTGCGTGGATGTGCCATGAAAGGCCAGTTGTGTTTCATGATTTTGCAGTGAATGTGATTAACATCAAAGGTTAATGAAATACTGTATATTGACAGAATTTTATCACAGAATCACAAAATCAGCATAAACCGTTAAAGACCAGTACGTTTTTGTAATCATATGCTAGGTGTATGAGAAGTAAGACTTCAAGGATTATTATAAATCATGAGGATTGCTATGCTATTATGATTTTTCAATTATTTGGCAAACATTATCATAATAGGTACAGGATGAAAAGCAACAAAGGAGCTATTGATGAGATTCTTGAAAGCAAATGACGATAAGTCAAGTCAAGTCAGTTGACAGAACTTTTCCATTTGTATGTAATTCCAACTCTTTTAGGAGCAATACCTGATGTATCATAATTCAGTACTAAGAGCTCCTTTCCCGGCCAAGAAAAAGGTCAAATTTCCATGTTATCTGTTGTTATGATGTGTCTGGAGTGTTATTAGGTCATTGCCGCAATGTTCCGTCCCTAGTCACAAGTTAATTTCGAAAGGAAGATGCATTTATAGCTGCACCACAAGCTAACCTACCAAACTAAGGAAGAGATTCATATGCTATGTGATGGGCTTCATGTGTACAAAAGAGTCTAAATTGGCAAATCACAGTATGCAAATTAAAGACAACTGAAAGCATTGATGTACATGACATTGTGGTGTATTGATATACTGTAAAAGTGGAAATTTTTGTGCAACAACCAGCAATACAAGAAATTTTGTGCATTTTATATATTTAATACTACTTCATACTTTGATTCCATGGAATTAATTACAAGTGAATTTTATATTACCAGGCCAAATTACTTGCATGAAAATGTGCAATTTTACAGTAGTGGTAGGTGTAAAAATTGCCAGTCTGCTATTTGTGAGTTTCCACAAATGAAGCATGTTGAGATTCTATGATGAGTGACTATATGATGCATGTTAAAGGGAACGGACAGTTTTGGTTGAGGCCTAACTTCAAGTTTCTAACATTCTTTAATAGGTGAGATAACAAGAAACCTACGATGAAATGTGAAGGTGCATATGTGACCGTGCACCTCAAAACGAACATAAAGTCGCACACACTGATTTTGCGTGAGGACTGAAAATAAGTGGAATGGGTCAGCCTAGCCGAACTTGACTCTTTCATATTTTCTGAAAGAGCGGGTCTTCTTGTACATTATGCTAAAATTTGGTATCATAAAACGGGCAGGAAAGTGTGCTTTTTTAAGCAGTTTATCTTGAACATTTTTGGTAGAATAGTGTGATTAGGTGTGTCTTTAGAATCCCTTTTTCATTTCTGAAAAACCTTGTCCACACTCTTCACTTTCAACTCTAATAACTTTTGAAAGGATAGTGCTACTGCTTTGAAAGTTGGCATTAATTATGGACAGAATGTGTTAATGAGGCATGCTTAATTTCAGTTTAATCTTATAATCCCTTCATTGTTGTTACTATGGTGGTTTACTTCCTGTTTTTTGTCCCATTCATCGCACAGCCAGCACAGTTTGGTAAAGATTAAGCGCTTGAATAGACACTGTACTTCAGAGCCTCTTTTCTCAGTTCACACTTTTCCTGAGTTTGTGCTTTCTTTCCTATATTTAGATAGGTTAGGAGAGTCCATTTGAATTGAGTTTTTTATTTAAAGCTTAAAGTCTGCTCTTTCAGAATGTGGTCTTAACTAAAAATTCATGTCTGGCGACTTTTTGTTTGTTTTGAGGTGCAGGGTCACATATAATTTCAAGAGGAATTCAACGTTTATTTGATAAAAATTGGTTTTGAAATGGCTGAGATATCCAAAACACAACGATCCTCATAAAAGGTGAGACCCAACTTTTATTATGATCACTTTGTTTTACTTTCTTTTTGGATGTCTCAGCCATTCCAAAACCGATTTTCACCAAATAAACTTTGAATTCCTTTTAGAATGGTATGCCCAATACTATTTCAGAAGTGTTTCCTTGGTATCTCGCAAAAAGTTAAAAGCCCAATCCTCATCTCCACCAATGCTATACCACCCCTTTAACTCCCTCTTAGTCCTTAATGGAAAGACTGGAGGCCATCGCCCACCAGCCCCACCAGCTGCGGCCTGCCGAGAGCAGCGAGATCAGCACCCACTACGAGGCCAAGTTTGCCAAGTGTCTCAAGCCGCTGCTCCACGTCCACCTCGACGACTGCTCTGACTGTGGCAGCAGCTCTCCCATCATCCACGTTTCCATGCCGACGGCAGGGGCAGCGGCGACGCCCCAACAGTCCACGCCGAGGTGAGTTATCCATGAGCTCATTTCACAGGTTTCTCGGTATAATTTGAAAGTTAATGATGCAGATTTGCAGCAAATGAATGCCACACCATGTTTGATGTTGACAATTCAACAATCTGGCTTATCTCAAACTGTATATTGAAAGAGGTGTGGGAGACGTTTGCATATGTTTGCGTGGCATATGAGATATCTTCTTTTTCTTCTCTTACCTACCAAACATCGCGGTTGCTTCATCAGGCTTCGAGAAGCCACGCTGCCCCAGTTCTCCAATGCCTACATCTCCAGCACCCTGGCACGCCACCTGTCTCTGTCCAGTGGGTCAGGGATACGGCGCGGGAGCAAGATTGCCACCACGATCCGACACCGCATGCAGGAGGGCAACGGCCCATTCGTGGAGCACTGCAAGGCCTTTGAGGCCAACTTCAGGGTAACTATCACATCTCGCCTCACCATTCTCTTAAAGCTGATAATGGATTTCATAGCAGCAAGTGCGCCTCCTTTCATCGCAAATATGATAAGGTGTAGAATTTGTCAATGATTCTCAGGTCATAAACTAGTGAAGTGGCCAGAAATTTGTTTTGAATTATAATCATTACTAGTTTTCTAATTATTTTAATTCCTCTTTTTCTTCTCCATCTTATTATTATTATCATCATCATCATTATCATTATTATGGCTATGATTATGTTTGTGATTACTATCAGTAATATGTCATCAACACCATCCTCATCATTTTCATCATCATTGTTTTTAATATCATATAAGTATTTTGCTGACAAAGATAATTATTAGAGCATAATCTCTGGTCCATAGATATGTGATTACAAAGCAGATTAGAGTCAAGCTCAGTTGGAACAAGTATTACTGTATACGCTAAATATTTCACGAGGTTTTTATTTTTGCGAATTTCGCGAGTCGGGTGCCATTCACAAAATTAAAGACACGCGAAAATGATGACTCTGATCACGATATGAATATGACGCACACGTATACATTTTCCATTCAGTACAGTACTCCACAATCACGAATTTTACCACTAGCAAAATTGTCAGGGAGTCCCGATTTGTGAAAATTTAGACTTGCCAAATATATGGCGTATACAGTAAGTGTTCCATGATGTGCTCTTCTGTGAAACACTCGCTAGAATAGATGATCATCCTGACCTTCATCTCTCTGTCCTCTTTAATAGCTGCTCCAGCATCGCATCCACAAGATGAAGGAACAGGTGCAGGAGATCCACCGCGACATCACAAGGAGGAAGTGTCTGGCCAGGAGAGAGAAGGTAACAAATTATGTGCACCATCTTCTCTTCAAATCAGTGTACTCGTTTACCAGTGTTTTCTTACCTTTGCCAGGACAGCAAAGTCCATAGTCCGATGGCTTTCCACTCTTTCAAATCACAATATTATAAAAACAAGTCTTTCCACCATGGTGGCATTTTAGACGTTGGTTCTAGGCTGTAGCATTATGATGCAGTGTCTCGTTCATCAGTCTATTTGCAAAATCTCAAGGTAATTGTTGCATGCCCACCATCAGTATGCCAATTTCGTGATAACTATGCATGAACTGACTGCAAATGTGAGCAATCCATACTCACTTTTGACTGATCAACAGTTGAAAGACTATACACACTTTTTGCTCTAAAAAAGAAGAAGAAACAAATGGGGGAAAACTATAAAAACTACTTTGAACAAAAAAAAAAATTATTGCAGTCCAAGGGTTCTGCCCCTTCCTCCCCCCCCCCCCCCACACACACAAAATGTTCTGTGCTGTGGTCCCTGAGAGGTTCTAGTTCAATGATGACAAGATGGTAAATTCTGCAGCAAAATCCCCCTTGACTTAAAGAGTTGTGGAATATTTACAAAATATACTGATATTCACATGGGCTGCAGTGCTGTTTTACTTTAATTTCAGCTTAATTTTTCACTAATGCTTTCAAACCATGGGCAAAGTGCAGATTTGTTGTCTACAATGATCGATGACTGCACCGCATGACAGTCTGTTTGTAATTGATGGTAGCCAGCAAAGAGAAGTCATTTTTGATTTGTCATATCTGCTAGGTGACGGACATACTGGATGAATGCAGTCAGGTGGAGATCCAGATCAGCACACACACAGCTACCTTGGAGCACATGAAGATGATCTTTGAGAAGGTAGGATGTATGGGAATGTTGGGCAGTGTGGTGTGTGGATAATGCATGTACGAATGTATTGTTGGCTGAGCTGAGCGCAGTGTGACACAAAGTTAATTTTTGATACAGTTTCTCACTTTATCGATGAAAGTAAAATGACTTGGTCTGCTCAAAGAATTACCAGATAGTCTGTCTCAGATTTGTTTGCAGTTTATGTAATAAAAAGGAAGAAAAAAAGGTTATGTGAAGGGCTTAATTGATGCACTGCTGTGGAAGAGTGTTCCTTCATACCATGCTGTGATTATAACTACTCTATTTAGATTGCTGTACTATAGTGTTAGCCATCTGGTTTAAGAAAAAAAAAATGTCTTTTGCCCCATGCTGCCTTGTGCATGCTCTGTACCTTGTACTGTCTTCTGTCTAAGTCTTACTTTGTGAATGTGTATTGTGTTGTGTCCATTATTATGAATTAAAAATATTTCTTGGGGATTAACCTTTAAAGGCCGGTCGTGGCCGATGTTAATTCCTCCACTTTCTAAATGTTGTTTTACTTATACTTATAGCCTCTGTTTTGTACATTTTCATATGCCTGTATGCTTTGATATATGTAATTGTGTTGTGAATTAGATCGGTGTAAATGAATTGAACTGAATTGAATTGAATTGTTCGTGCCCTGGTCCCAGATATGGCAGGAGATGTTGGACAGAGTGTCCAACGAACAGGACATCTACCAGACCCAGCTGAAAGACATGAACTACCTGAAGCAGGAGAACAGCCACCTAGCAACCATCGCTAGGCAGATCGCCCCCTACATCTCATCCATCGAGGCGGTGGCCGAGCAGATCGATCCCAGGTCAGTTTCCACACCCACACTGTAGTCTGTAACATCACCTTCCTCATCATTGCACTCATCTCATGAAAAATAGACCATATGTGACCCTCCTGCTCTATATCCACAAACAGTCATAGAGTAGAATTCTCTGTAATGAACCAAAATATTTCATTTGGGTCGACTGACTGAAAATTTGTAAGTTTGTCTTACCTGGGAGAATAAACTTTTTTATACCTACTGTCAAAATTTGATGGCTTAAAACAAAACCAAAATTGAGATATTGAACTGTGTAGAAAGTGGAAATTCATTTTGGCTTGCTCTTGGTGGGTTTCAGGTTGGCAGTCACATATGCTTAAAAGACGGAACAGAATTCCACATTTTGAAGAGGGAGTTGATAAAGGAGATGGTGGGAGCTGGGGAGATACGCTCTGTCGCGGGCTAACTGTGAGAGAGATTAATGCTTCAAATGAGAGAAAAAGCATTGGAGATGCAGCAAGGAGAAAGAGAGAGAGAGAGAGAGTGAGTCAGAAAAGGAGATAATGACAATAAGACATAGAGGGAGAAAGAGAGAGCAGCAGTAGGAGATGGAACATGAAGAGAGAGAGAGAGAGAGAGAGAGAGAGAGAGACAGAATGACAGATGAGGAGGGAGAAAAGAGAGAGATAATTTGTTTTAAATTCATATTCATAAAAAATCCTCAATACCTCATCAATTCAATACCATTTTGATAAACTTACCTTATTGATAGGAAGCCTCAAGATCTTAACTTTAACTTGCATGTATGTGTTACAATGTATATAATAGAGTGCTGTGTTACTGTTGTCACTCCCACGCATTAATCATGTTCTCATTTCATAAAGACGTTAGGATAGCGATTCTTTTTAGAAAAGAAGTGGTAGCAACATCTAGTCAAGGAATGGGATCCTTGTCAGTACCATGACACTTGCCATTGCAACAAAAGATGTAATATCTACTGTCTGTGAAATAGTATCCAAGTAGACCTCATACATGACATTAACTAAATTGTAGAAAAATCATACAGATCGTTAGAATTGTTGTCATTGATACCTTTATTGTTCCAGACTATTGTACAATCAGGCTGGCCATACAGGCATAGCTGTTTGCAGTGACTGCTACATAGCAGTGAATGTGTTATTATATCTCTTTAGCAGTAACAGTTTACATATTAAAGGTCCTGTTTACCTTTGGAAGCAGTGATTTAAAAAAAATTCAAGATACCACACTTGATGCATATGTGTAGGTCTGTTATATCACAAAACATCCTACCATATAAAATTTTTGCAATGAAGCCTACAATATGTGGAGATATCAATATTTTTCTCATTAAACCATAACTGTAGATGGTTTAGTCTGGAAACATTTTTATTATAACTATTGTTCACATTTTGTGTATTTAACAATACTTAATAACATCAATTATAAAGATTCATATTTTTACAGTGGTTGTTTCTATTCCTAACTCACATTTTAGAACTATTTTAAAGCACTAATGCTGGGTTTTTGTTTCATCTGCAAATGGTAAATAATGCCTTTAAAACCCTCAGCTACTATTTACATGAGAATCAGAAGAATATTGCCACTGTATATAGTTTGTGGACTATGAGACCATCTGGCTCTCTTGTGAAGCAATATTTCTACTCTATAGAATCTGAGCTACTTCTTTTTACTCTAATATTGTGTATACATTATGCTATGAAACCTTTTCAGTTCAAGATAATTGTTGTATGCTTTAACAAAAAACAACAACAACAAAACAAATCATATCATAATCATATTAAGAGTGGCTGCATGTATCATAGTAAAATTTTCTCATAGGCAGAAGTGTCTTAGAGAAAGCCATTTCAGAAAGGAAAATAGCATGGTGATAAAGATAATGTATGAGATTTAGAACTCTTGCAATGAGAATAGTGACAAACCAGCATGCCAGCAGACAGGCATCAACCTGTAGTCTGTGGACACTATACACATTGTATTTGATATAAGTATATGTCTGTAGCAGGACAGATTGGGTGGTCGGTGGATGGAAGGTCTTTGATGCATGATTTCTTTTCTGGGGAAATATTAGTAGCAGCATAGAACAGATGCCTGGTCCCTATGGACAAATGTCCGCTATAGACAGGTGACCACTTGCTGAGACAGGTTTGACTGTATGTTGTAGAAGTCTGAAGGTTGTGACTGGTGATATTTTTCTTTATCTCTTTGCCAAGGAGAGTGATTGAAACAGAGGACTTCAGCATGGACACAACCAGATGACAGAGGGTGCCCTAACCTCACCCTACATATCCCAGCATGCCTTGTGTGTACTCCCTCGTGACAGGGGACATTTCGCACCCATTCCACTTAAATTCGCCGTACTGTGCCTGTGTGTGACTGTAGTGTGAGGACAGATGCTTTTGATGTGGCTAACACTCCCAAGTTGCGGCCCAGCTCTAACATTCCATGAATGACATTCCACTACCTACAAGGCTTGTCCCATAAGCATGGTACGTGTGAATCTCTCCTCAGGACTTTGCAAAGTTTAGTAATAACGCACCCTTCTCCCCCACTTCCTTCATGTTGTCCTAGTTGGTTCCTCTCTTTGGAAAATGCTTTTAAAAAGTCATTGTTGAGATAAAGTTGCCTACGACACAAATTTGCAACAAGAATTGCTGAAATATACCACCAGGTAAAACATGTCATTAGTGATGTAGGTTTCTCATGATTTGCTGTCGTACAGATGAAAAATATTGTTATTCCTTTTTTCCTTTTTTCATAGTTATAGCTAGTACAAAATGTACATGTTGTCCCTCCCTCCCCCCCCCCCCCCCCATGGTGTCCCTAAAATTTTCATCAGTCAAATGAAAAGACTCCTGTCTTGGAATGATCTATGACAAAGCTATTCTGTTTTTTAGTCTCTATGGTCAGCAGTTTTTGATGTCACTGTCATGTGTGTGGATTTTCTTTCTCGAAGTATAATTGTTCTCTTTCTATGTTTCAATCATGATCATAAGCTTTTTTTCAATGGTGTTAGCTTTCTTGAATGGTGGATTAGCTACTTTATTTTGTTCTGTGCGCAAAGTGTGATTCATCTTTTTCGTTTGTCATTTAAGGTCTAAACCAGAGAGTTCGTCCACCGATGAAGATGAGAGAAAGATACTAAGTGTAGAGGATGCTAAGATAATGGAAGACAACCTAAAACAAGTGACTCAACTGGTGCTTAGCTCCACGCTGGATCATAATAGTAAGTGTAGTCGGGCAGTGCCGGATGTTGCGGGTAACCGTAGCAACCAATCATGTAACGAGAAGGCCGGAGACGAGAGCAAGGGGCGCAGTTATCCGTCGCAGAATCAGGACGAGCAGCAGGACTTGGAGAGACTCCGTGCCAAACAGATTGTGATGGATGCGATTCTGCTGGAACAAACCAAGATAAACCATTGTGAGGAGGACGGGGTGGCTGGTGCAAAGATTGGACTGGATGTTGCCCAGCAGTGTAGTCATGGCAACAACTCCAGTGCAGAGAAAGGCCCGAAGTGCTCCGGTGCTGGACAGAGCGAGGTCAGAACTCATTGCGATGAGAGTAAGATCTTGTCTGGTGAGTGCAGAACAGGGGCGGTGGCATCAGGAGAACTTGGTGGAGGGGCTGAGAATGGGGATTGTCTTGGGACAAAGTGTGATGTAAGCATCGTCAATGGCAACAAGCGGAGCGGCGTGTCCATCAGCTCGCGTGTGAAGCGGTTCAGCATGAGCGAGGACTTGACCGATCAGACCCAAAGGCAGGTGGACGGTGTGTCGCTGCCCACCACGGACAGTAAGCTGGAGCCTGAAACAATTGTGATGAAACGCAGGGATCCAGAGATGAAGCGATCGGTTCTGAGCGTCACCGTGACGACCTCGGAGGATGCTTCGTCGGGACCCCGCCTGAATGGATGTGATGAAGGAGAGAAGCAGAGGAAGGCTATTGTAGAAGAGACTGAAAACGTGGTGTGGAGAGTGAGAAATCGCAAGAAATTCAAAGAAAAGGCGAATCCTACTGTCTCTCAGGATCATAATTGATTTAATAGTTTTCTGTACTTAGAATACATCTCTGAATTTCTTATCCACCTTGAATTGGAACAAATGAATTTCGAGACAGATATTTATTGCATGTTGAGAAATGTACAAGATTATGTGAAGTGAAGATGTAGATATACTATTTTACCTAAGGGCACTATATTTATACAATGTATTGTATTAAGGCTGAAAGTTGTGGATTTTTACCATAACACTTTCCCATCAATATTGTTTGTTTTAATTCTGGCTGCTCTTTATTTGATTAAAGGAATCTGTTATTTGTGAGGTATTTTGACCTTTATAGTGGTCTGTTTGAATTAGCCATGTATTTCAGATAACGTTGAAACCAAATAGTGAAAATGTCTCATTTGCTTGATTATTTACCATTAACAGTTAGAGTTCTCCTTGCTTAACCATTTTGAAACTCTCTAGATTTGACCTAATCATGATGCAAATCCGTGTGATGTCAGTGCAAAGACACCCTGTATAGTTTGTCTTTCTGTTTAACACAACACAGTCCAGTAATTGCAGTTGCAGACTGTAAATTGTAAACTAGAATTGAAAAGAAAAGATATGTGTCTCTCTACTTAAGGTAATCTAACATCACTGAGCACTTTTTAGACATACAGAAGCAGGCTAAAAGTTGGGGTTTGTTAGTTTGTGTTTTGGAGGGATGTTTCTTTGGTAATGTGGGATTGCAATAATTTGGTTGAAACTTCTATAATGTGAGTGTTTCCACTTCAGAGCACCTCTAATGTGTATTTTCCTGGTTTGTTGTCTTGTAAAGTGAAATGGCAATGTAATGTATGTAATTCACGTACATGTAGAAGGGTCCAAGTATGTACTCCCTGATATCGTGTGAAGTGGACATGAAAGATCCATCTTTGCAAACTTTATCGTGGGGAGGCATCTGGCGTATGTAAACATCTAGATTCCCTCTGAACAGATTTTCACCTAACTTGGCAGGTAGCATCCATGTGGAAATAGGATGTCAGTTTGTTCAGATGACCCTCGAAGTTAAGGACTAGAAAAATCTGCTTCTCTAGAACCAGAAGTGATAGAACTAAGTTGCTTTGTTCTGAGGTAATAGTTGGCAAGAATACGTGGAAGGTGACATTGTGATACTTGCGCTAGATGCCTGGGTCTCTTGCTTGAAGGATCTGAATTCCTGGATTATGTTCCTGGGGACTTCTTTACAGGGCTTAAACTTCCACTTCAAACCTTGTTGCTAGGATGTTCTGTCGATTCCTGACTACAAGAGTCCTGCTAATACACAGCTTCCTGAAATCCATTGCCATTCAACTCATTAGTTAGCAAGTTTTTTGCACTGCGGAGAATATGAAAATTAATTCTGTCAATTGCCCAAATTATGTCCTTTTTCTGTCAAACATATGCCACTTGTTTTCACAGAAATAATGTTTTCCCATGGGAGAACAATAATTGCAAATAAAAATGGCAAGCAGATAAGCAATAACAAATAAGTGAATAACAAAATAGTCCACTATCACAATACTGCCAGATATGTTTATCTGATTGCTGAATGATAGTTAACTAACCCATATATTGTATCACCTAAAGAATCTAGAATCAAATTTTGAAAAAAAAAGAAAAATCCAATTACTGTAAAACAAGGAATGTTCGCATGCATTTTAATTTTGCGAATTTCGCGATCGCCAAGATTCGCGAAATTAGAATGCATGCGAAATTTCTTATCTACACTATAAGCATTGAACGCAAGTGGCTAATCGCGAAAATTTCTTGCCACAAAAAAGGCCGTCGGCTCCAATTCGCGAAAATTTTGTGCCGCGAATATATATCATGTTTTACAGTAACTTGGCTGCAAACCAGTCAGAGTTTCAGCATTCAGAACTTATGTCTGATATTCTTCAGATCTTCTGCCATAAATCAAGGACACTTGATCTTTGATTGTCCAGAACTGGTGAATATGTTAGCCCACTATACAAGTACACTAGTGATTAGGAGGTAGTCTGCCAGGAAAAATGCATTTTTCTTTCTCTTTTTTTCGAATGTTTAACTATCTTGCCAGTGCAATAGAACTGTTGGCCCAAAGTCACAAAGGTGGTTCAAATGAAATTCATTACTTAAACTTAATCCAGTGACTGCAGGTAGTAATGAAATAGCCTAACCTTGCCCATTGGTGTATGTGTGTGTGTGTGTGTGTGTGTGTGTGTGTGTGTGTGTTCGTGTGTGTGTGTGTGTGTGTATTCATTATTTGGCATCTGTGTACACAAAGTGTCAGTTGCAAATACACAATCAAAATTTGCATAATTTATAGCTAGATTTGAATTATCTTTGTAGATTTTGGCCCTTTTGCAGTAAATTTTATGGTGTGGATTCAGATCTCTGTCTCGTAATTTTGCCGTCACATTTTAAATGATTGAATGCTGACTTAAAGGCAGACGATCGTCATCCGTAATGGTACGTAAACTCCGAACGACCGAAGTTTGTGCATGCAATTGCACAATGCCAAACTCGGTGCTATATCCATAAACGTGTGGGGCAACGCTGCCACTGAGACACGTGTGTGTATGTGCGTGTGTGTGTACACATCATACACAAACATTGTGACCGTGAGCTGCGGTGATTGGAGGAGAGAGGCCAGAAGACGCGTGGCTCTTTTGGCCTCTCTTCATGCGCATACGCACTGAGAATGTGCGTCCATTCGGAAGCTCTCGTGGCTCGCTCGGACAGCCATTTTGGGTCAGGAGATTTGTAGCACAGAACTCTTGTAGTCTAGAGTGTTGTTCGCTGACCCATTGAGCCAGCGCTATTCTCATTCGGGGTCACTACATTTGAGACAGAATGGGGGAGGCAGCGTATTGCGTTCGTCTCCGTGGTGCACAAACCACTCGCCACGATTGTATGCCTTTAAGCTTTGTCATTTGTGCATAAAGGTCACAAGACCACGTAATGAATTTTTATATGAACCTGGAAGTGCAAAAAACAAAAACTTGACCACCCACACAGAAGGAAATCAAAGTCTAAGGCTTTCAAATTATGTGTTTCATTTCAAAACCACCTGTTTAATGTTCCTCCAAGTTAAAATGATTTAGCCATGTGTAGACAAAACAGCACAATGGGAAGAGGAATTGTATTTCTTCACTTCTCTGGAAATGAAATGAAAAAAAAAGAAGAAGAAAACCTTATGTAGAGTTCGCTGAATGTGAAGTTGAAGCCTTTTGGTTTTCTGTTCTCCAGCCAAAGATATGAAGGGGTGGGGCATTGCCATGGTAACAACATGTGGCAAAAGAAGTACATTGTATTCACTTTTAGACTTTTTAAGCAAATCAAATGAAATGTGGAACACATTGCTGGTCTGGAGGTGTTGAGGTACAAAGTAGGTTTTTGAAGAGTGACAGAAAGTATGTTGCCATGGTAGTGTGCCAATATTGATGATATGTATTCATGTTTTGAAGTGAAGTGTCCAAGAGCATGATGTTAAATGTTTGAATACTGGGGAATTTACCGATAATCATCTATTTATATCTTCAAGACATCCAGTGATATGTGACATCAGTTGGTTATCTGAAAATGTCCTTCAGAGGTGCTCAAGTTATTCATTTCACTTTCTGTAGATGAGACTCGGTGTACATGTTTAATTGAAATTTTCCATGCAATAATTGTCAATTATCTGAATACTTGATATAAAAACAATAATTTATATCAATGTGTGGTCCTTGTGTCCTACACTTTGTACTACAGTGTTTTTTTCCAACACTTGTCCTGAGCAGTGTTGGCAGATATACGTGTGATTTTAATAAACACTTTCTCAGTTTCAAGATGATGTATTCTTTGGAGTGATCTTGATGTAAATGATGATAATGTCACTTCTTGAATTATGCGCATTATTGGAACATTGTCATGTGAACGAAGGAGAAGCCAGTACTTTGGACCTGAATATTGATACATGGTCAACTTATACAAAAGTGTTGTGACCATCATTATGGGCTGATGGTGTAGATAACAGTATATTTACAGTATGAGAAAGTGTGCATTTTCATTCAGGTCCTACAGTTAGTATCAGATGCGTGAATTTATAATGCTTGGCAATAGGAAACCAGTCCTTTCAACTCATGTTCTGCTGATCAAAGAATTTTACTTTTCAATAAATGAATAAAACACACACACACACACACACACACACACACACAAACACACACACACACACACAAACACACACACACACACACACACACACACACACACACACACACACACACACACTCACACTCACACACACACCCACACTCAAACACACACACACATACACACACACACACACACACTGGTGTACTGGTATACATGCACATGAAAACATACATGAAAACAAATGTACATGAACAATGTTCCCGGTAGATTCAATGCTTTTTTATATTCTGCTATTATTTTACATGGTTACAATGTATGTGAGGGCAGCTGTGAAGGACAAGATATTTTTCTACAGCTTGCTTGTATCCAAATCATTCTGAGAATTGAGATGAAATGCCATCTATTCATAACACTGTTTCATCAATGCTTTTTTTTTTCAAGTTCACATTAAAGAAAGTATTAATACAAAAGAAAAACTTGAATAAATAAGATTGAGATAAGAAAGACAAATTAGAATGGAATTTTACACCTGCCACATTTGGGAATGAAATGCTCATGAACAAGTACCTCCTGCTCAAATCCACAATGACACTGAGTCATCTTTTTTTCTCCCTCACTGAGGTTTATGCTAATCTGTTATTTTTGTTTTTGTAAATATCATTAATCACAACATATGGGACACTTTACCATATGGATCTACAGTAGCCCATTTAAAAGCATAAGAAAACTTTTTAATTGCCAAGCGTAGTAATCTGAGCCTCATAAGAGCATAATGGCATCCTGTGCACATGGCACGATTCTTAATCAGCAAAAATAAACAACAAAATCACAAGTTTTCTCCCATAACATTGTCCAAACAAATGATTTTTAGAATTTGTTTTGAGCAAAAAAAAAAATAAGAACAGATGGCAACAAGAAACCAACTTTATAGTATTCAAAACAAATATTACAAATTATAACTATAAATTAAAAACAATACAACAGTGAAAGCATGCTAATAAGAGAACCTTATAGCAAATAGCCAAGTTCATCAGGATACCTTATTTCTTGGTGACATATCTGCTCTACTAGCATATGTCGGGGGTTTGCTGTGTCATACATACTCTGCAGCGATTATGAAATCTTGCTCAATGTTATTGCTAATATCAACCCATCAAAAAAAAACTTGTATTATCCAATGTACAATCAAAAAGAAAAACATTAACCAGAAATGCACATTTGCCGAAACAATTTTACAAAGATCAAACAAATCACCACAGTAAAATAGCAATTTAGCTTTTCTCTCCAATCTAAATAATGAAAGTTTACCAGTCACAAAATGAACCCTGTTTTTCATTTTGTAAAATAAGCATGTGAAAAAAAAAAAGGGGGGGGGGCTATAAGAATAGACCACAAAAACTTGAACAAGAAAAGAGGAAACATTTGTGAGCAAAGACCTTTTTTCTTTCTAACTATTTAACCCCTCTGGAAATTCATCTGAAGATGGCATTCTTTTGGAGTGATAATGGCAGAAGTTGCTGTCGGACTACATAGTACTACCTCTACATTGTATATTATTTTTAATTGTGGCCATGATTTTCATCTTCAGTTCTTTTCCTACAAACTCATATTCTGGAACTGATTGTACTTTGTAGCTAAAGATTAATCATTCCTAGTTGTATGCATTCATAAACATGGCAATAAAAAAAAAAAGAAACAAAATTTGGTCCTCCATTATTATCATCTGTACTGTTTTGCCAACATAAGAACAGTGTAACATTTCAATTGATTGACAAAATGTCTGTAAGCGACGTAAATAAGCACCAGTAGTCCAGTGAATACCTTGCCTGTTCAGCGATCAGGAGATCACAGGTTCGAGTCCAACCCAGGTATGTATACGTATGCCCACTATCATTATCATTTTCTCATTTTTTCTATCACGGCTACTACTAAAACTGAATAATCAGTGCACTTTGTCAATTGGTTGCAATAAAAAACAAACAAACAAAAAGTCAATGCCAGAATTCATTAATTTGAAAGTGGAACATTGTCTGCTGCCATAGACAAAATTCAGTCACATAATCAGTGTGCCTATTTTTGTTTTTGTTTATTTGCCAGTGCTCAATCTAAAATCTGTATGTTTATTTTGTTAAGGTCTGGCAAATCTGCTGGCAGTGAAATTCATGAACTCTGCCTCCAATACAATATTACAAGTTACATACAACCTACTGATAAGCATAAAACAGCATCTGTCCCCCATTCATACTAATACAAGTGTACTTCTGTATTACCACTTCATGGCTCAAAATCACCATAAGGTTACATTTTAAGTAAATACACATGCATTTTGATATACATATTAATCTGTGAAAGGGCATAGTTGCACTTTATATCAAACCTTCGAACAGATAGTTTGGTTCAAAGAAATATAAAAAAGACTTATAAGTTAAGAAATTTATCACATAGACAATGTGATGACTGAATTCCAAGCAATAAATATGATTTTGACGCAACTTTGCAACCAATTCAAGAGCACCTTGCAATATTTTTGAAGAAAATTCAACACCTCATGCAGCAGCTATTGCCTCCAATTAAATAAAACCTTTGGTTGCAAGATAAATCTTGCTGTAAAAGTCAATGTAATGCTCATTAATACGTAAAATACATAAAAGGCACATACTTTCTCTGTTTATACATCAAAAATAAGTAAACAAGTATATACAAGAGGCATAATACATAACCAAGTAAAACTGACTGCTTCAAATTCCTGCGTACACTGTATATGACATAACTACCTCGTGCGTAATGATGTAGATTCCTACCACCTCTTTTAGCAGTGACATCACTTAAAACATTTTCAGCAATTTGATGAAACGCAGTAAAGACAAAGCTGTAAGAAATCACAGGGTCATATAATTGTAATGACCAAAAAAAAAAAGGCATTCAACAATACTTGAGAGAAGATTATTGCACCATCGCACTTCTCCTATTTACTCCAACATTAAAACTGTCTTCTCTTGGATTGTTTCCATGGCAACGCTTCCAACTGCTACCTCATCCAAACTGCCTCATTCTCCAAATAAATTGTCATATGAGACAATTACAGTTGAAATGAAAAACAAACAAACAAACAAACAAACTAAACAGCAGTGATTAGCTTGGCATCTTTCACAGCTGTTTGTCAAGGTTAATTCCTCTTCCAGGTGGTTCCATAGTTATAATCACGATGTTGATTCCTATTTAAACAGGAAGAACAAGTTGGGTTCAATGACTGTATACAAATAAATAAGTGGAAAGGAACACACAAGACAGAACACTAAATGTGAAACCAGCAAAAAAATGTAACAAAATTAATAAAATAAAATGAGACGAAATTGATGCAATTAACAGGTTTGGGTGAGAAAACCAATGTAAGCACATGTTAGATGAATCCTAGATCTGCTTCTTGTTGTTGTTGTTGTTTTTGTTTTCCCAGCAGGACTCGGTACATTTTACACGCAGCACCACATCAATAATGGATTCATTTGCACAATTCAGTTAAGACAGTCTGGGTGAATTTGTGATATGTTCAATGTAGAAAACTCTTAATAAATATTTAATTTGAATTTAAGAGAATACACAATGAGCAAGTTTACTTAATCAATTTCCCGTTGTGTGACAAAGCAGTTGTTATCAAATGGATGTTACATGAGTGGCATGACTCTACTTTTGTGATAGGTTAATTTGAGAATTATGCAGTTTACTCAGAATTCATGAGTGTGACTGTCTGGTGGTTCTGCGGCATGCAACCACGTATGAGCATTTTCAAAGACTACAAACCCCTCATGTCAACACCAGTAAAAACATACATTGTATTTTCCACTCAGCATGTCTTTACAATCGTGACATGCATATTTCTGTGTGCCTCTCAGCAGTATCCACAATGCAAGACTATGCAACAAAATAATTATAAAATTTGCTTTATCAGAACAGAAAGTATGCCTGATTTTCATTCAAAAGAAAATATGATAAGCAGATAATAGAAAACAAACCCTGTCAAATGTGTTTGTCTTACACAGATATCAAACCATTACATTATGAATGCATATAATTTCTGGAACGTTTACATCCACAGTTCTGTTCCTTGTTTCCTTGTAAGCACAGGGAAAATTTTCATATACCTAGCCATCATTTTGACACTGGTTTTGACTCTCAATAATTGAAATAACAAACTCAGTACATCCAATACCCACATTTCATGGAAAAATATGATACATAGATTGAAAAAAAAAGAAGACGATTGTCAAGTATCACAGCCTCCCACAGTACACATTTGTATATGCAACAGGCTGTTGTATCATGATGGATATCTTGCAAATTTTCTCTATTTTCTACAATTTTGTCATATCCTGCTCAATATTCACTGGGAACTTTCAAGCTTTGTATGGAAGTTGCACGTCTGGCAGGTCACTAGCCGGGGGTTCTATGGGTCAGCAGCTAACGCACAATGTACACATTTTAGCGATGGAAGCTTGTGAAGGAGCACGGCAGGAGTTCCGTCCGCATGGTCCCATCCATTGACAATGCCGTGGTCATAACTTGTACCCCTTGATGAAAGGAAGCCCGGTGCCCACTCGCTGCTGGTATTCCACATAGCGCTGGCCGAAGAAGGCAACCAACGTGATCTCCTCGTCCTCGACTCGCTCATTGAAGAAGCGCCACGAGGTCACCGTGTAGGCCACCAGACACAGGGGATTACATAGAATGAGCTGTAGAGGAAACCAAAAGTGTGCTGTCATTAAGTGTACTGTATAGCCAAATATTTAGTGAGTCAAAATTTTCATGAATTTGGACTTCAATTTTTGAGTGGTGAAATTTGTGATTGTAGAGTACAGTATTGTCACGCACCTTGTTCATGTCGATACTCTGTAGTGCGTACCAATACCATGTACACGTGCACATCTCATGTGGTTGTTGAGGCAATCGTTTGTGAACAAAGCATGCATAGAATTTGAATACATTACAGAAACAGTTTACTGGCCAGTCACTGGACTTTGAAGCATTAATGAAGACAACATATGAGTTCACCTGACTCTGTACAAACCCCAGGCAGAGCACCTACTAGAATAATTCTATCAGTAATCAGTAAAATGTGATGAATGAAAAGCATGGAAGAAAGAGAGGGTACCTGTGTTCCCAGACTCCAGTAGAACCAACCAACGTATGATGGATGTCGTGACCAGGAGTACACTCCATGGGTGACCAACTCATGGTCGTCGGCCTTGGTGGTCTGGATGTAATGGTTGAAGCTCCTGCCGGCGGTCAGCATGGCCAGCTTGCGCATGAACTCACCGGCAACACACAGCACGCAGCCAAGTACACTGATGTACCACAGGGATTTCAGTCCTGATATTTAATAAAACAAATACAAACTCGCATGGTCACTAAATTTTTTTCTTATGCCCGGGCATGTACATATAAAGCTATAAACAAAATATACAGTGTATCTGTACTTAAAATTTCACTATATTGGTACTGTATAAGCTGTTATTTTCGTGAGGGTTTAATTTTCGTGAATTTCGCGTATCACAGGTGGACTGCGAATTTAACAACACGTGAAAATGTCACCATGCGCTAAGGTAATAGTGCGCTTATGAAGGCCTCTGTGTCCAAATGTCTGTGACCTCCTCATTCGCGAAAATATCTGTACGCGAAAATAACAGCGTATACAGTAATCCACAGGAAATAACAAGTCTAATGAGAACTTCCACCAAATCTTGACCTCTGTGAATGCTTACAAGCGCTTGCACACCATATCATTATTACAAGATGATGTACAATGCAAACTAAATTTATTACCCTACAACTTCCAATGACTCGGTAAAAACAAAACAAAACACAAAACAAAACAAAAGAACAATAGAGATGTTCTCTGAAATCAGCTTGTGAGCTTGATCTGTATAATTATGTATACCAAGTGAAAAAGAAGGAACTAGTCTGGGATTTGAACCTGAGTCACCTATTGTTATAACGATCTCACTGCCAATGGCTGCAGCACTACCAGTTTGTTTGTTTGTTTGTTCATTTCCATCTAAGAAGATGGCTGGATAGTCAGAGTTCACAATAATACAGATGAAACACAGGATCTTATTACATTTAAGAGTACATGTATACTTGTACATGTAAACAGTAAAAAAGAAAACCTCAATACCTATACACTCTCTGCAACAACTACAACAATAACAAAAAATGCTTTAAAAAATTATAGCAATAATGACATAACAATGAATTCTCTTCATTCATATAACTTGCCTATCTGGAGGCCACATGAAATACGAATAAGACCAAGACAAAATGAAAGAAAAGTGCAGCATTGGGTATTTGCTCGAACATCATAATCTCACAACCATGAACTTCCTTCTTTTTCATAGATCTTGAGTTCATAGTGAAACTGAGCGTAATAATACCAAATGAGCACATAATACTAAATATTTCAGAAAGTTATATGTAACAGTAAGAAGATATATAGATAGCCTCTACAATTATACTCTCTCTGCAACAACACCAACAACAACAAATACACACACAACAACAGCAACAACAGCAAAAACAACACACATACACACACACACAAACCAAATTCCCTTCATTCACAACACAGGATCAAGTTCAAAGGATAACTGCGTGTGGGGAAAATATATACCTGGGAAGAAGTAGAGCTCGGCGAAGAATTCCAGCCAGCTGGCGAGAGCGGCCACGTGGTAGGCGATGCTGTGGTTGAGGAGGTAGGAGTCCAGGGAGAGACTCTCATAGTTGTAGATGCAGGTGGAGAAGAACTCGGAGAAGTGGAAGAAGCTGAGGATGATGAGGTACCAGCCGAACGGGTGGAAGGTGTTGGAGGAGAGCCCGATGATGAGTCCGATTCCAGACAGGACCCCGAGCAGACAACCCTGGAAGGCAACCTGCCAAAAGGGGAAAAAAAGAAGAGAAAACCCAAACTGAAAACAGGCCTCTGAATAATGGCACAGGTTTCACAATATCAGATGTCAACAAGGATAAACATAAAGCTCTGCAAAAACAGAATGTGAGCATATGGGCAAAGCTACAAGTGTATGTTTACATCCAATCACACAAAAGATGCTTTAAATCTGCAGGTGTGATTTTAGATCAGGAATACGTTTAACCATCCTTAAAATATGCACATGAAATAGTTCAATGTAATTCTGAAAGCACGAACAGATGCTATTACGACACCTTCTGTACATGTATGTGGTGAAGATGTGCTTTTCAAAGACTTGCATGCTTGTTAAGTAATCCCTTTTAAATCTTTTTTTTTTTTCTGGTCAACAATTTTGTTTCTCTTAAAACCCAACGAAGTCAATTCAGGTCCTAAATAGAAACTCAATATAATGGAAAGCTAATGAAAAACTTGAAGAAAATATAAATCAATGTTTCCATCAGTCCATATTCACAAAGAATACATGGTATTTCTTAATTTTACTACAAGCATTCATATATACATAATATTGTTCTGTGTAAAACAAGTTTATAATGATTTCAAATTACTTGTAAGTTCACTCAGTAGACATACTTTGTACTTGTCACACACTAAAAAAAAAAATCATGACATGAACAAAACCAGTGTCCTTATTTGTCAATTCTGATGACTAACAGTTCTGATGTTGCTAAGAAGCAAGAAAATGCTTGAAATGACATAGCAGCCTTGCGCGGAAAGAGTACAAAACTTAAGTTGAAAGCCGACAAATGAGCAAAGTCTGCAACAATCTCATCCACCAGTAATCCATTACGGCCTTCATTGAAGTTGCCGCTCAGAAAGTGCACCTACTCGTACAATCTTCCTGTAGGGCTGTACTTTGATTCACGTATTTATTTGATCACCTGCATCCAGTTAAATACAAACTTTGAAAGTTCTACATGTGTATACTGAAAAACTATGGCCAGTTGCCTCTGGTGTAATTAATTTAGAAGATTGAAAATGTGACTTCAGATGGATTCAACCATACAAAGGCATTTCAGGACTCCATTTTAATTGTTGGCTAAATACTGAGGGTGAAATTTGGTCATTTCCTCTGTTGGTACACGTTGTACTTCCTCATCTGTCAAGAAAAACGAACAAATGGATACACACAAACTACACATAAAGTGTGCTACTATCCAAATTGTGTTCTCCTTCACAAACTATTATTTTATGTCTTCACACATTTTTTTGGACAATGTTGATTATCTGCCTGACCCCACTCATCACAAATTGGGAGGTACATATATGTATTTGCAAAAGAACTGCTAAGTTTGTGGAGAAAGCATTTTCTGGTACATCGATGTTTACACAATTGCATACAAGTGTAAATCACAAGCAGATTATTATTGCAGGGCTGGAACTAAAAATAATTGAAGGAAATAACGCATGTGTGTTGTCACCACTGCTCATGAAAGCAAGGTGAATATTATTAGGATAAGGATTGACTTGCAAACGTGACAATATCGAAGCCACTGTATATGAATAACACAAAGGACTGACACCAGATCTGTGATAGTTCCTGCCCATAAAAATGTGCACCTCTGCTTGCAGAAGAGTGATAGACATGGTAGCTGTGCTGAATGAACCCCATGTCATAGCTTTTACCAAAATAGCAACTCTGGTACTAAAAGCTGTTAAAGAGTGAGCAATCACATGACACATCTGTGTTGCCAACAACAGTGTACTAGTATCACTCACAAGTACATTGTCAAACAAAGCTTTTGCTTTTTATTTTCCTTAAAAAGTCTTACTTTATGTTCATGCTAAGGATCATTACTAATGACCATCATTGGATCCTTGGATAAATAGACATCTACACTGAAAAATGGAGTGAAATTGACCTTTGATGTCATAAAAGAGATGTCAGACGATAACATCATAAACAATCACATAGTCATTTATTACTACAGTGGGTAATTTCAATTGCTGCTAAATGTTGGTTTAAGTGCTAACTCAACACTAGCACAGGCAATAATCCCAAAACTTGAAATCAGTCGTTGTTAGCAGGTTGGCCTCAAAAGTATGACGTAGTTGCAGTAGCTGGCGTTGGGCCCAGTGTTGGATTTTGTCTGCTGAACCGAGTTCCACTAGCCTTGTCAGCGATTTACATGCTTTTTACATGCTCATACCCAGAAAATTTCAACTTACTATAAGTTTGCTAATCTTTTATCTAACAATAGTCACTTCTGTCTATATTGGTAGTTATCTGTTGAGTAGGAAACACATAAATGAGATGTACCCTCATTCAAACTGAACTTTTTATGACCTATTCCATCATACTACAGCATGGTTGGTACAAGGACAATATCCTAGGAATAAAGAAACACATGAAGCACTACCAGCATATATTTCAGGGTTAGAGAACCTTAAAAATCTTCCTACTTTGAACGTAGGCTAAACTAAATACAGTCGACCATGCTTTGAATAGCCAAATAATTGCCTAACTCGAAGGTCTTTTCATGTCCTCTCCTCTCTATATTCTCTCAATTTTAATCCCTCATAAGTATAATTTTCTCTACCTCATAAGTATAATTTTCTCTAAGTCAAAGCCATTTATTCAGTCCATGTAGATTCGACATATAATGTAGGCAAGGCTGACTGTACAATGTATGTGACCCTCCACCACAAAACCAACAAAAAGTCTCCAGACTTGGGGAGCAGACTTTAAGCTTTAAAATAATGTATGACTAAATTCAAGTGGACTCTCCTGACAAGTCTAAATATCAGAAAGAAAGCACACACTCTGGAAAATTGAATGTTTAGAAAAGATGCTCTTATGTATAGGGTCTATTCAAGCACTTAAGCATTCCAAGCCGTGCTCTGTACATTGAATGGGAAAAAAAAAAGTATGTAAAACTCCATAGCAACAGTAATGAAAGGATTAACAGATTAGGCTGAATTTCAGCATGCTCTATTGACACATTCTACCTATGACTAATGACAACTTTCAAAGCAGTAGCATCATCCTTTCAAAAGTTATTAGAGTTGAAAGTGAAGAGTGTGTAAAGGGTTTAGATTTGAAATGAAAGTGTTCGAGAAAAATTGCTAAAAACACAATTTCCCATTTGTTTTATGATCCCAGAAGAATTGCTCTTTAAGAAAACATGAAAAACTCAAGATTGACCCGTTTCACCTATTATGAGTCCTCACATAAAATCAGGGAGTGCGACTTTTTGTCGGTTTTGTGATGCAGGGTCACATATTGACCGATTCTGTGACGCGCTATGTGTATTTTTGGCATGGGCAGCGCCATTACGCGGTGTCTCAGCCGACCCCCTCCTTCCCACTCCCCACCCCTCTCCCTACATTAGCACGCGTGCAGAATGAAAAACTGATGCATGGTTGCTTTAGCCAATGGGTGTCTCGTACTGAGCGCGCGAATGCTTGCTTAGTGCGCGTATGTACCTTTGTTACAAGTGCGCGATAAACATGTTGCCCGGGGGGTGGGGGAGAGCAGGGGGGGGGTCGGCTGAGACACCGCAATTTGAGCTCATGGCTGCGCCCAGTGCCATAAAATGTCTGCTGCCCTCAACGAACCCGAATCGGTCAATAAACCTTGAGTAAAAGCCATGCCTCAACGCAAACCCTATGACTCAGAATTACTTTGTTTATTAACCTGTACTAGGAAAACCCTAACCCAGATCTCCCAACCTTTCTGACTGAAAAACATGGAAGATTTGGCTCAAAAGAAGGAAAGAAAGAGCAGTTCCCATAGGAGTGTATAGTAAAATTATCAACAAAAAAAAATAGGAAACAAGGGCTGGGAATGGTCAAAATTCAGATTCTTTCCTCCAAATCCAAAATGGTTGGGAGGTCAACCCAAATCTCAACGCTTGACCCTTTCCATTTACCTTGGACTCAAGATCACTAATTTTCATCATGAAATATTTGCTGTAGATGGATATTTATTGTTTCTTTTTTTTTGTTACTTTTGAAAATTCAATGGGGAGTACAACATTATAAACACACCTTTGTCAGGACATGATTTACATCTTTCATGACATTGATGCATGCACTATAACACATAAAATGTATGCACGTGCATACACGATTAACCAAGGATACATTGCTACACTAGTACAGTCCAACATGTATCAAGGCCCCATGATTGAAGTGTTGCGATTGATCTCAAATCTACAATCATGTATATGAAAAAAACAGTTACAGTAGAATGGAGTGAAAACCACTGTCAGAAAATTAAGTTGTCTAAAACGTAAGAAATATAGCATTATTTTCTTTATGAATGATGGAGGTGCGTGATGCACACATGTTGATGTGGCTGTATCCAGCTTCTCCACTCAGAGTCAAGCTGTATGGATACACTATGTACAGTCACATTACGTCACAGTAAACATTACGTCACAGTGGCAATGTGTGGCGTGGCTCTCTCACTGAGAGAGCCACACACATTGCCACTGTGATGTATGTAACAATAGCTCATCAGTGTTACAGCACAGAAATTAGTATACAACTTCACAAGCATGTGGTTGTTAAAAAAAAAGAAAAAAAAATGAATTATACACCGCATGCCAGTGCCAAAAAGCAACGTCCCAAGGCAAGGAAGGGAAGGCAGGTAGGCAGACTAGACTACCAGTACATAAAGTTGGCGCAAATTTACTTTCGTATCCATGTAAAAATCTCAAATCCCCGAGACCCAAATTCCACCAAAATTACAGAATATACCAGGGTAAACTTTACTAAGGATTACTAAATAGCTTATTTGCAATAAATACATGAATTTGAACCAAATCAGTTGTGAGAGAGTGCCAATGACATCGACTTTCAAGTCGTCGCTCAAAACCAAAAATCACCCTTTGTGAGAGATTGCGGCGCGTGCACTGCCTGCACTATCCTGCAGTCTCGCTGCACAATCTACTTTAGAACTGGAGTCAGGAGCTGAAAATCAAAGTACAGTTCTTCAATGTCATCGTATCAGTGCCAAGTGCAAATGACGTCCTGAAAGTCATGGCAAGGCAAAGAAGGCCTAACGTTAGCCAACAAGGGAAGTAAATTTCAGTGCAAGGCCAAGCCAAGGCCAAGCAAGTTCAATTGAATAACGGTAAAACTAAGGGAAGGCAGCGGCGCACAGCGCAGCCGCAGCGCAGGCAGATTCTTTTAATTTACATAGACCAGTTCTAATTTAAGAGTTAATCTATAAAAGTTAAATTGAAAACTAACTTTACATCGTCCTGTTCAACTACAGACACAGTACATGTATCTTCACATGTTGTGTAATTTTATATTTTAAGTAAACTTTTGGAAAAAATACTGCATTGATGATGAACGAACGAACCGCCCATACTCCACCATCGGTGGCCATCCATGCACTTTATACTTAGAACCTCTAGAGGTCCTTTTACTACAGTAATAACAGCCTTATGGATAGGCCTACGGATAGCTAGCTTATTTTGTATAACAACATATTTTTACACATATGGGACTTACCTGCCGCGTAAACCACGTCCGGTAGTAGAGCCAACAATACGTGAAATTAAGAAGAGCAAACAGGATCAGACATATGAAGGGATGATCGGAAAGAACTTTGAAAATGGAACTACTACTTGGGTAGGATATCAAGAGATAGTACAGTACCGAAATACAGTTTCCTTGCAGAAACCATCGAAGGCTGAAAGTAGCCTCGAACGGTACTCTCAGCGCAGCCATTTTTACTATCAACACGTATACTGTACATGTAATGCAAAAACCTTCATTTTCGCGGACATCTAATTTAGCGCTTCACATTGAACTGCTAACTTAACAATACGCGAAAATATTGCACACTGACAGGCATTAATGCACCCACAATAGCATAGCGTCGAATTAAAAAAAAAAAAAAAATGAACATCTCACTAAAATATCTATACGCGAAATGAAGGTAGAGAGTCGATTCTGTCTGTGGTCGGTCTGTACACTGTACTTCATAAACGCGAAGCGAGAGTGCCAGCAGCCGCCGCCCCTCTTTACTTGAGGTACTACGTATTTGTTAGGTTATAGTACTCGTTTGGAATAATGAAATTCGACCCAAGAATTGACACCTCTAGGCCCTAAAGCTTCTCTGAATTTTGGAATGACAACACCATAGAAATAATTATAATCATATCTCGTTGCCACTTTATACTACGTTTTGCAACGCTTTCCACTGTTGTAATAATACTCAGAGAGTAGTACAATAGTATACAACCTTTAAATTATTTACTTAATCATTTATTAATATATTTATTCTGTGTTCTTTATACAGGGTAGACTCTTCCACTTGCTTCAGTAGACCTACATAAAACACCTTTACAAGAGACAGTTTACAATCTAAAACAAATTTAGAACACAGTAGGCCTATAGGTTCCCACTGTCAGAGGGGCATGATACCACATATCGGGACCGAGTCATTGATTCCATTACCACCCCCCCCCCCACTCCCCGTGAGTCGTAGGCCTATACTTCCAGTCCTCTCTTATAAGTTTTATACGAAAATAGAATAGAGAAGTCTATACAAACAGGCATGTGGTTATTAACTTCATCTGTTTTCTATAGCTCCAGATAATGTGTAGGCCCTACCAAGAGACAAGGACCTTTTGCATCAACGGTGCTAAAATTAACGCAAGTAGGCTGCATGGGGAACGCGTTCAGTCATGTTCAAGATTAGTGGAAGTTTATATATATATATATATATATATATATATATATATATATATATATATATATATATATATATCAAGAATTTGGCGAATTTAAGAAATCTGTGGAATATGTATTTTCTCTCACACACAATGTATACCAATTGCTTTATACATGTACATTTGCAACTTTAGATTAGATGCTTTATACAGTCTCCCATCAACCTGTAAGCGAACTCTCACGAGATACCCGGCTGAATTTCCAAAATTTTTAACAGAGAATAAGTACATGATAAACGGATTGTCGTATAGGCCCTTTGTTTATCTATTTGTGTTGTTCGTTTGTTTGTCTTTGCCTTTACTTAGGCTAGACCATTTTGGTATGGAATTAAAATGCAGCTGAACAAGGTCTATATCAAGTGTCAGCTTGATTATGAACATCGCTTGTCGGGTACAACGGTATTGCTGCAACAACAAAGTCTAACTCATATGCAAATCGAATAGATCCCCCAGTGATTGTAATGATGAGAGTTAAGGTAGGAATGCGATATTTAAAATTGTTTCATTATCTGAGATGACTGGAGATCCCATATCCATCTGAAATACAAAGTACACTAGTAGGCCAGGGAGCTATTGGTGCCTACATCCATATTACACAGACATAATGCACTGCATGGTCTTTCATGGTGTCCAACTGGATGTGATACATATTGCTCAACGGGCGATTCGTTTCAGTTCATTTCATTTTCATTTCTCAAAATTAATGGTCTACATCAAAATAACAAATACTCTATACCACAATAAAACAACCTAACACACACACACACACACACACACACACACACACACACACACACATATATATATAATTTCGGTCTGAAGTTACATATATTTTCGGTCTGAGGCTGACCGAAAATTTTGTAATAAAAACTTTTGTAATTGTTGGATCCATGGCGTACTTGAGACTCTTTCTTCTAATATATATATATATATATATATATATATATATATATGTACTTATTTATTTATGTACATGTGTATGCTAAGATAAATATTATGTAGATATGTAACAGTGGTGAATGGGGGGGGGGGGGGGAGGGGAGGGGGCACCGGGCGCGTGCCCTCCTTTTTTTTTGTAATAAAAGAGATAAAAAGAAATAAAATGAAAGAAGGCGCGTACTGTCAGCCGATGAAATCCGGAAGTGGCACTATAGAAACGAAAAAAATGCAACGGGAACCACTTGTGTTTATGTTTTGTTTTGCTTTGTTTTTATGCTTGCTTGTCAGCTCTTTCTACAGTTGTATCTTCTGCTAAAGATATGATCATTTCTACATCCCCCTTAACATTTAACGTTCTCCCGTCCAATTTAAGTTTGTCAGAAAAATTTGCTCTCAGCCAGTCAGCCATGCAAGGAATTCGTAGCTTACAACAGTGCAAAATATTTGATAAAACGCTTCCCATGAAATGCCCCTCATACAGAATCGCCAATTTGTTATAAACGGGTTCGCGCAAGTGGGAAATAAGGATGCTTGGCAGCGCCGAGTGTCTGCATTTCGACTGTGCGTAATTATCTCTGATTGTGCACTGGACTGCGCAAGCTATAACTCGTCTTTCAATCCACGAGTGGATGCAGACTCAACTTTCCGATCAATCTAAACTAAGGAAGTTCAGGTTCAGGTTCAATGACATGTATTTACAGCAAATATAGCCCATAGGCCTATAACTTATGAGTAGTGCCTACAAGTAACATGCGATCAATTTGAAAATACTGGGGGCACATCTCTAAAAGTAAAAGAAAGCAAACTAAACTATAAAAGAAATTAAAAACTTGACCAAAAAAACCCCCAAACTTATCAATGATAGAAGGAACTGCACCATGTCACATGCCATACACTTTTGACTAATCAGTGATAAGAACTATTAATTATGAGGTATATGATATACAAATAATATACCTTGCCTTCAGAGTTTTTGGTTAAAACTATGGGCAGAGGCATCGAGGCCTATAATTCTAACAAGAAACTCGAAATGAGGCAAAGACTATTTGTTTAATATTTTGGTCAAAAATTTTTTTTTTAAAAATGGGAAAATGGGAAAAAAAATTAAATGCGAGGCGATAGTCCTGCCGGGTGGGTGCGCTGTTGTGAAGGGACCCTACAATGACCCTAAGAAGCAACGCACGATGTCAGAACCGCTTTGTTTGGCTAAAAAACAAACAAACAAACAAATGTTACATTTCACAGAACGAAGTGATGTGAAATGTCAGAATTCCTTTATGACGTCACAATTGTATTGTTAAAATTGATACATGTCACGGAGTGACGGTATAGGCAGTGCGCGATGTCAGAATTGCTTTGTGATGTCACAATTGTGTTGTTAAAAATGTTACATTTTACAGAGTGACAACGTACAAAGTTGCACACAATTTCAGAATTGCTTTTTGACATCATTTTGCAAATAGTATTTCATGGAGTGTCAAACATGCCAACAGTCTGACAAAGCTGGAAATTCCTATAATCACGTGAAGCTTTTTTTCTGCCAGTGCGCAGCAGCTTTGTACACCGGTCATTCCGTGAAGTTTTTTTTTTTTTTTTTCAACAAACAATTGTGACATCACAAAGCAATTCTGACATTGCGCACTGCGCCGTACTGTCATTCTGCGTAATGTAACGATTTCGAACTGAACAATTGTGACGCCACAAAGGAAATGTGACATTGCGCACTGCTCTTACCGTCACTTTATGAAATGTATCAATCAATAATCATTTCTAACAAAATAATTGTGACGTCTAAAAAGCAATTCTGGCATCGCGCATTGTTTCGCACCGTCGCTCTTGTAAAATGTATTTTGTTTATTTTTTGACAAACATCACAAAGCAGTTCGATCTGACATCGTGTGATGCGACATGCTTCTATAGTCAATGTAGGATATATCCCTTCACAACATCGCATCCACCATACTTCTCGCTTTGCGTTTCCCCCATTTCCCATAAAACAAATATAATTTGCCTAATTTCGAATTTCTTGTAAAAACTATTGAAAGCCTCGGTGCCTCCAAAAGAACTATTCACTTCGGGCTGCGCCTCTCCCAGTGAATAGCTCTTTTGGAGTCACCTCTGCCCATAGTTTTAACAAGAAACTCTCAAGGCAATATATATTTGTACTGTATTTGTATAATATTCGGAAGTGAGTTGATATGAGTGTAGGGATATATAATTAATCCTTTAGTGAGAGAGAGAGAGAGGGATACAGAAGGAGAGAGAGCAGATACTGTGCAGAATTAGAATTTGACAGAACATCATGCGTCATGCGCAGCGACCTTGTTTTGCCCTTGATCGCCCCTCCCCCAGCGAGCCCCGCATTCGAGCCGTAAATTACGCGTAGATCCCACACGCGCGAAGTATGTTTACGATTGCCTTCGAATAACCACTGAGCACGCAAGAAGAGACAGCGAGAACGGCGTGAGTACAGCACAGGCTTTACCTTCTTTTATATGCCATGCCAGTCACCGAAGTACATTCCTCTCAGCAATCAGGTTTAAAAGTCCATGGTCAGAAAATCTGGATCTATAGTTTTTAGAGTAAATGCCCTTCATTCTGCCGCCACTTAGTGCGCTACACTCGCTGCAAAGATGTCGTCTTCCAATCAAACCACAACGTCCAGTGCAGCCCGTATGAATGAAGATACCAGCGGCGGCAGTAGCGGCGTAGCGCTACCGAACGGACTGCCTCCAGACGAGGCGGCCGATCTCCAGCTGCTTGCGAGCACTCGGAACTTGTCCATCAAAGACAGTGGTGCCGTGCATTTACCAAAAGGGAAGCCGTCAGCTATGAACGGGACGATTGAAGAGAAAAAGGACGATGCAAGTCGAAAAGATGGACGCGAAATGTCAAAATATTCCCAACAACCACTTGCCAGTTTGTATCGCCAGGATTCCGACCTACAGCTACCGGCCCTGGAGCGCGCGTACAATTCGATCATACGCGGCGTCGGAGAAGATCCGGCGAGACAAGGTCTGATGAAGACGCCGCAGAGAGCAGCTAAAGCCATGATGTATTTCACAAAGGGATATGAAGAGAAAATTGAAGGTAGGGCCCTATTCATTCTATGCATTTTCACTTTTCCATTTATTTCTTCGGCTTGAAAATTCTTTTCATATTTATTTGAATGACATGTAAAGTTCATGCAAAACAAATAGGCCAATTTGTAATTCCTGCTTGGCGCACATGAGCAAAACAAAAAGTCATTTTTGTGATATTATTAGGCATGTTGATTATAAATTTACTGAGATAAGCATCTGTGATATAATGATAATTCATCTGGATCTGGATGTGTACAGTGCAGGACTGTTGTGGTATAGTGCACCGGAGAGAGAGAGGGCTGATGAAGATTACTGGTACCAACTACTGAAGAAATTGGTCCCCGACCGCAGCCTTGAAGATTGCTTACTGTTCGGGAAGTTGGTATGGTGTCTGGAAGATGATTTCAGTCCACCGTTGTCTTAACAAAAAAAGAGTTCTTATAATGATCTGTATTTGAACTTTCAACAACAAAACACTTACTATGATTTGTGACTTGCCTTTCTACTAGGTTGTCTGCATGCCTCAAACCCAGTAAATTTCTTTGCTTTGATTTGTCTTTTTGGTCGTATATAGGTCTTATGTAGTCCTTATATTAAAAGATGCTTGTCAGCTCATCTACTCTACTCTAGTACTCAGCTGATCTGAGCAGCAACAAAAATGTCCATTACACAGCATAGGTTTTAGTTACCAGATATTTGGTAATCATATGATTTACAAAAAAAATGTGAATGCACTCAATGCAAAACAATATACAGTATAGATGTTATATGTTATCCCATTCATATAGATGGGTTATGTTCTGTGGAGACTGCATCCGTCTCTGGAGGAGAGCGATAACGTCAAAAAAAAAATAAAAGACTCCTCCGGACAGACAGATCTTTTTGTCTAGGAAAACAAGTGATGTGTGTAAACTGATTGAAAGAAAGGTCATTTGGGAAATGAACACATGAGCTTGAAATAAAAGGAATGAGGCTACCACTACTGTAAATGCTAAGTGCTGCATATGATAGATTTACACATGTACAAATTAAACAATCTTACTGCTAAAATTTTGCATTAGGTATTGCAATTTCCCAGAGAAGTTTAACACATTTGTTTCTGTCCTTCCAGTTTTTCTACTCCTACAATGTACGTGTAACTACTGGAGTATATAGGACCTACACCTAAATTGTGATAGTTAAAGGACAAGTTCACCTTCATAAACATAAGGATTGAGCGATTGTAGCAATATTAGTAGAACACATCATTGAAAGTTTGAGGAAAATCGGACAGTCCGTTCAAAAGTTATGAATTTTTGAAGTTTTTGTGCAGTAACCGCTGGATGAGAAGACTACTGCAGTGTATGAATAACTCAGATGTCACATGCGTACAACAATATAAGGAAAATATAAAGAGAATTTCACAAAATTTCATCTTTTGAAAAAAAGTACACATTCCCTTGACTCGTTACCGACATATGTTATGGGTAATATTATTCCCCCTGCCTTTAGAAAGAGACAAGTCAAGTGGTCTTTTATTATGCGAAAAAAGTGAAAATATGTTGAATTTTCTTTACATTTTCTTTATACTGTTGTACGCATATGACTCACAAGCTGCAGTAGTCTCCTCATCCAGCGGTTCCAACACAAAAATTTTAAAAATTCATAACTTTTGCATCGATTGTCCAATTTTCCTCAAACTTTCACTGATGTGTTCTACTTATATTGCTGCATTTTCTCAATCCTTATGTTTATGAAGGTGAACCTGTCCTTTAAAGATCACTTGCTCCAATGTTTTACAGGGTCAGCATATCTATTCCGCTAACAAGTAGAAAATAAAAGAGACAAAAAAATTATAAAAGAAAAATAATCAAACCTAAAAAGTAAAAGCGGGTCAAATAGGGCCAAGCTAGTCAGAAGAGAAATAAAAAGAGTTTTTGAGTATTGATGCATGATCAAGCCAGCTTGAGTCTAAATGAACATATTTGATAATCTTCCTAATCACTTGATCATTGTGAAGAAGTTTGCTCCCATGAGTAAGCTGAAGCAGAAAATGGTGATGCATATACACCTTGGAAGAATGTATGACGTTTTTTCTTTTCAAACATGAACAAAAGAAAAGAAAAATATATTTTGAATTACAGATACAGAGTGGTTTAGTAAATTATACAGTATGGCAAATATAATCTATAATTCTTAATAGAGATGACATGACATCAAACATTGCCAAATTTCATTACATCTGGGAATATAAAATTATTGTAAGTTGCTGAATATTCCCAAGGTACTTATTCACAGTATGTTGGTGGCAGAAAAAAAAAGTGAAGATACAGCTGTAATTGATAGTGATGTATCAGATTCATGTACACACAGCTAGGGTGTACATTGTATATGTTTGAGTGTGTCCTGTGGATATACATATGGGACGAGGAGAAGGTAACACCTGTAGGTTTTTATGTCTGGTAGCAGAATTATGTCCTCTGCCAAAGCATAGGTTTGCAGTTTCAAAAAATGAATAAATACAATGTAAATAAAAATCCCCCCCCCCCAAAAAAAAAAAAAAAAAAAAAAAACCAACAACATAGAACAGTACTCTGACCCCCAAAACAACAACTTTATGTTTGTGTGCATGTGTGTATAAAAAATGTACAATTATATTTATGTGTTTGTATGTGCATGTGAATGGGCATAACAATTTTGATTGTGCCTGGTAACCACAGAATTATTAGAATTTGAAATACTCAGAGTAGTAAAAAAAACCCCAAAGTGGTACAAGATATTACCGCACTACCTACAAATATTGGAGGTAAATTAGTAATAGTATGTATTCTAACCGCTACCTTCAGTGTGTGTCTGAGTGTGTCCTAACCTACATCTCAAGCTTGCATAATAGAGTACTTTCATGGGTATAAAAGATGCAAGTAATGCTAAGGAAAGATTTATTCTGTTGAGAGCCTCTGGGGTACAGAGACCAACTTGCTGAATATAAAGTACATTAATCAGTAGGCTCATTCACACACACAGGAAAAGTGTGATTCGAATCACAAAATTGAAATCACACTTTTTAGCTCTGTGGTTCACACATACGCAGGCGAGTTAAAAATCACGATGTAAATCGCCCAGGTTTATTAAGAAAAATCACGACTCAAATTGCACTGGTTGAAGCCAGGCAAAAATTTGCATCATCGATGGGTCTGCGAGTTTGACCTGACTTTGATCCAGCTGTCCCATACACTTTGCATTGCAATGCAAGTAATTATTATATTGTTCAGAGAAAAACATTCAATATCATAAATGTTGCATTATGGGATACACCTTGCATTATGGGTAAAAAATTAGGGATTCACACAGCATTCACATTTTGCAATGCAAGTGATGGATATTATTATTATTCAGATGTTAGATTTGCATTATAGGATACTACTTGCAATATGGGATATAAAAAAATGAGGGATTTGCACAGCATTCACATTTTGCAATGCAAATTATTATTATATCAATATTCAGAAAAAATACATGACTATATCAGAAATTTTACCCTCGTAGTGGTGTTCAGATCATGATTCGAATCTCACTACTGGTGGTGACTACACTGTACTACAATTGTATGTCCACACACTTAAAAATGTTTTTTTTTTGCATCGCAATTCAAATCATTATGATCTAAATAATCATGCCTTTATGTGGATGGTTGAATGGGCCTATTATATGACTGAACAAAGAGTGTAACCAGAGATGCATTAAAGTTATGTGTGCATGTGTGTTTGTCTGTGTTATGTAGAAAGATTCCACAAAGATCACAAAGTTCAAAACTTCAGTAGTTCACATGTTGTTTTCCATTTTCTGTCATACAGTGTGGTTTTGAAAGCAAAGTATGTAAAACATGTTATGCATGAATGCAATTGTACTTGAAAGTGCAATTACTTTTGAAATGGCCAAGATATCAAAGTGATCATAAAAGGTGGAACCCACCTTTTATTAGGATCACTTTGTTTTACTTTGTTTTTGGATATCTCAGTCACATCAAAACCGATTTTCATCAAATAAAATATGAATTCCTTATAGACTTGTTAGCTCTTTAACATCTTATTAAGTGGTTTCTAAGTATCTAGCAAAACAAAAAACTAAACAAAACAAAACAAGCTGAATCCTCATCTCACCCAATATTACCATTCCTTTAAATAGTATTTTTTGACCACTAAAAGATAGTTTGAGCTGAAATTATACAGGTTGCAGTTCAGAGAACAAGATCATCTCAGATTGGAATCTGATGGAATCAAGGAAGGGATGCACTGAATAGAAAAAAGCCACAGTGTAGCTTTAAAGGGGATGGCTAGTAACTGATCAGTGGGAATCAGTGGGAATGCTGGGGAATTATTGTTCCAATCCTTGTGGGATTCATTTAAGAGTACATTATATATCTATTTTGTGTAAAAATTATTTCCTTCAGAATGGTCTCATATTCAAGTAATGTGCAGTCCAATGTTTCCAGGTTAGCATGCCTGTACAGTGACGGGGCGATTGTTAACAGCCCGTTAACAATCGCCCCGTCACTGTACAGGCATGCTATTGACCTGGAAACATTAAACTGCACATTACTTGCATATGAGACCATTCTGAAGGAAATAATTTTCACACAAAATATAATGTACTCTTAAATGAATCCCACAAGGATTGGAACAATCATCCCCAAGCATTCCCACTGATTCTCACTGATCAGTTACTAGCCATCCTCTTGAAGGCCCCGTCACACTACAGCGAATGCCCAACGAATGCAAAGCGAATGCCCAATGAATTCGAAAATGTAAAGACAGTTTGCATCCGTTGCTAATACTAGAATACTTCGTAAAATATTTGTTGTTCTTTGTATTCATTAGCTATTCGTAGGGATTCGCAGAGATACGCTGGAGATTTTGGACATGTTTAAAAGAAAAATCGGCTGCAGCGTGTCTCTGCGAATCCCTACGAATAGCTAATGAATACAAAGAACGCCAAGCATGTTACGAACTATTCTAGTATTACCAACGGATGTGAACATATCTTCAAATTTTCAAATTTGTTGGACATTCGTTGGGCATTCGTTGGGCATTCGCTGTAGTGTGACGGGGCCTTTAACTTGAGACCACAAACCAAAGATGAAGAAGCGAACAGCTCAGGAGATACCCCTCGTGATGAGGCGGTGAGATCCTTTTGTGGGCGCCCAGTCAGCCGTCAAAGGGGTTGATGCAGAATTAATGAACCCTTGCCACTTGTTTAGGTGCTCCAGTAGGCTGGTAAAGTGCCTGCATCTTGCCTCCCATGAGGAGTAATTACAGCCTGCCGGGCAGGGGTGATGATTCTGCGGCAAGCTGTTGCTGGGGGGCTTTTTATTAATGATCGCTTATTCAAGCGCTGCGTGTCCCAATTAATTCAAATTCGTCCGAGATGTTGCCTGGATTGCGTAAGATCATAGAGCTGGTGCGGCAGCTTGCAGTACTCTTGGATGGAAACAGTACAGGTTTCCAGCATGGCAGAGGGTCTCCTACAGACGTAAATGATGACTCATTTTGTATTTTTACATTAGAGAAAGGGCGATGATTGATTTGGTCCCTTCAGGATTTTTTTTTTCTTCAGAACAGTGTTAACATATTAGTTGCATTCTTATAGAAACTAATTATTGATGTTAGATAATCATTGATGGAAAATCTTGCCCCCTAAACTATGATGCATATATCCACACAACACCTAATCATAAAGGGGATGGCTAGTAACTGATCAGCGGGAATCAGTGGGAATGCTGGGGATGATTGTTCCAATCCTTGTGGGATTCATTTAAGAGTACATTATATATATCTATTATTGTGTGAAAGTTATTTGCTTCAGAATGGTCTTATATTCAAGAATAATGTGCAGTTTAATGTTTCCAGGTCAATAGCATGCCTGTACAGTGACGGGGCGATCGTTAGCGGCCTGTTAACGATCGCCCCGTCACTGTACACTCACAGTACAGTGTTTTCAAATTTGTGAATAGCACTCGACTTGTGAAATTTGTGAAAGTAAAAACCTTGTGAAATATTTGGCGTATACAGTACAATGTATGTGTACACACACGTTGGAGGTTGACTCGGAAGGAAGGGGAAATGAGGTTGACTGAGAGGTCACACTAACTTTCAAGTTCGTTAATTATCGTGTCCACGCGATGCTGAGTTATGATTGGGTAACCGTTCGTTGCTCATGGATAAAGCGTAAACCCAGAAAAATCTTGTAGGTTCTATTATCATCAGGTAATCTTTAAGATAGCTACGTGTAACTTCGAAGTGTGTCTACATGATGCTAAACTACAAGCTTATTATCAATGAGATCAAAGTTTAAAACTTCAAGCTAAACTAAGTTTAGGAAGGTTGTGTGAATGTAACTGTTCTCTTCAGAATTAGAATCATATGGCACCTGTTGGAAAAAACAAATTTATCAAAGTGCACTTACAGATAGACCACTTGAAAGAAGAGTTATATCATGTGTCATGAGTGTACTTGAGGCTCAGACAATAAAAGCACTTTCACTCTTCCTTGAAATAACAGAAATGATCATGTTTATCAAGCTGTAATAGTGTTGATAATAATCATGGTGATGATTTAGTAGTTTTGGTATTACTATTATTGTAAGTATCACTATAATCATTATTCAGTTATAACAATGCAGCAATAATGAAAAGGATTATGATGATAAAGATAATGATAATAATGATTCTGTTGCTGTTGTCTAGAGATATTTGATGCTTTCAAGTCATTTAATGTGTCATATTCTCAATTGCCAATTTGTTTTGCAAATCAAAGTAATATCTGTCTTGTTTGGAGCTCCAATTCATTCTTACTATCTGCCTGCATGAATGAATAAGTTGGACAGTTGAGTAACTGCCTACATGCAACATACTGTAAAACGAGGAATTTTCACATGCACTTTAATTTCGTGAATTTCGCGAGCGCCAAGATTCGCGAAATTAAAATGCACGCGAAAGTCCTTGTTTACACTATTATGCATTGAACGCCAGTGGCACTTCGCGAAAATTTCATGCCACGAAAAAGGCTACCGGTTCCAATTCGCGAAAAATTCATGCCGCGAATATATCATGTTTTACAGTACATTTGTAAATGAACCTTTTCTGGATTTTGGTGCAAAACTGAAAAAATATGGACCTCTCTGATACAAAATCTCATTCACTTATTACTAGTATGCTCACCTGCTTATACTTGTATATCGTTATATACTATACAGATCGAATGATATCATAAGAACATGGTGTTGAAAAGGTTAATGTGAAAACTACATGTACTTGTACTTTTACAGCTGGAAATATAGTAGGCACCATCTAGAATTGTGATCAGTAAAACCAGAAACATTCACAGTATGAAACTTTGCAAATCTCAACTGCCATTGATTCAGTGCATTGTGTAGACAAACACTTGCACATATCTTGGCTCATCACAAAATTTGCAAAAGTTTCATGCCTGCAAAAACTTCTGGTTTTACAGTAGATTGGTCACATCTATAGAGAGACGAGAGAGAGAGAGAGAGAGGGAGAGACGATAAAAAAAAAATCTGAAACTGCAGTTGTGGACGGTATTACCAATTCATGAAAGAGTGCATTTTCATTTTCAGGTAAATGAGTTTTGATTTGCAAAGATCTTTGAAACTCATTCTGTATGGACAACTGTGTGCAGGTATTTGATTTTAATAAAACCCCTAGGTTGTAGATGGCATGCTGTAACTGAGTCCCAACAGTCGGCAGCATATCCCCCGTCTGTCACAAACTTCACCAACTCTTTTTCCCTTTGGTCTGAAATGCTGTGTGGTACCCCTTTCTCTTCTCCCCATTTAGTCATTCATTTGTTAACCCATTTTTCAAGAAATTCTTGTTTCCCAACAGACTTTATATACACACACAACCCACCATGCTCTAGCATCAGTTTCATCTTCTTCTAGTTCTAAATACATGTTCATGACAGCTTTGAAAAAGAAGAAGAAAAACAAAACTTGGTAGCAGTCATCCTCAAGAGTTGGGGGATGCAACATAATCTAAAATGTATGTGTGTCACTGAGAGGGGTCCAACCAGAAGTATAGACCTCCAATAAGAGCCGCAAAAGGACAAAGCACTAAGGATTAACCAATAGATATCTTATCGAGATAGAAAAGTAGCACTCCCAAATTGCATAATGCAGGCCCTATAGGCTCCATACCAAGATCAGATTGGTTCATGGCGGCACTTTAGGAGTGACCCAGTGGAGTTCTTGTGGCAGGTGACATGGGCTCAGCTCCTCAGCCCAAAATTAACCAGAATTTTAGCCCAAAAATGCTGGATATTTTTTTTGTTTTTGTTTTTATTTTAACAAAATGGTTTATCCAGATGGAGGACACATGTGCTTTATTGCACATATGTGTACAACGTACAATTGTAGAAACCCTGAGCAGGGCTCCTGAACGGGTTGTTGTAATCTTGTTTGATGATTAGTATATGGAAGCCTCCAGCGAGATATTGATGGAGTTAGAATGAAGTTTGAGATTAGTCTGCGATTCAGATTAGCATGGTGCTTGAATACCAAGAACTGGCTTATATTGCTCTGTTTATAGTGATGTACAACAATAACAACAACAATGATGAAAACAAAAACCTGGACAAATCTGTTGGGACTTGAATGGATTCTTCCCAAACACCAAATATCTGTATTGTGCTTTGAAAAGATTACTTTTGTGATCCAGTGCCAATGTCATCCAACTTGCTTTTATCTTAATACCAACTTGACATGAATTAAGATTGTTGTACAACTCCTCTTCATGAAGCTTACATTGTATTAACTTGATTTTAAAAAAAATTAATGCAATGCAATTAGTATCCTCCCTCTAATCACTTCTCCTCATCCGCAGTCCAAATGCATTACATGTCTGTGGCACAGACTAACCAAGAGTAGACTGCAATTGTTGGGGGGGGGGGGGGGGGGGGGGTCTCCAGTTTTGTGCCAAATCACCAGCTTCGCCCCTGCATAGATCTGTCTAGCAGTCAATTAATTCCTCGTGCCGTAGATATCCAGAGCAGATCGTCTCCACATTAATTCACCGGTACATCTCTTTGTCGAAGTCCACTGGGAATATCAGCTTTTCATTATCCAAGAATTAAGCACCATTGTATAATCCATTTGCACTCTTTCACAAATTTCTGTCACTAGGGTTTCAATTTCAAATCTCGGTGCATGTTTTATAAAGAACTATTGTTACCCTACGATGCTAGGTTTTTGTTTTTGTTTTTTGTTTTTGTAAGAGTTCACCAGGGCCTTGGGGGAATAAGGCAGGAATAATTACTTGAGGTACTCAGCCTAGATGTCAAACAAGGTGGCCTTAAAAGGTCTCCTGTGGTACCCAAGCTGCCACGGCTGGTTTTTCATGCTAATGCCAGGCTAACAAGAAACATACTGCAATAGCGTGTGCTTAATTTTGACCACACGACTGGAATAGCTGTCTCTAATTATGGTAGGTTTTAAACGAATACAGTTTACACTGTTTAATTTGGACTACACATTGTATGTGAGGAACATTTTTTTTTTTTCAGTGAATGGGATGAAACATTGTTTAAATGGAACATAGTTTTTGGTCAGTTATCGGTACTTAGTATTCATTTAAAAACAGGAATTTTGTGTAAAATTAATCTTACTGTAGGAAGAAAATTAAATAAAAGTATGACAAAATGTAGTTATAGGTATCAAAATAATCAGTTCGATCATGAAAACTAATCGAATCAAGCAATATTCATCAACAGCTTCGAATGATTGATTTGTAGGGCAACGCAAACATAATCGATAGGCATGCAGAGCCTACAGCCTGTACCTTGAGCCCAACTTTGGCCCTCCACATAGACTACCACTACTTGTTCTCCAAACAAAACTGTGTAGTTGTAAACAGAGACAGTATTGTCGTACAGCTGCAAAAATTACAAGATTTTATGCTACTAAGGACTCATTCTCACAAAACTTGGATGTTTTCAAAATCAAATAAAAACCTTCATGTTTTAAAATGTGGCAAGAAACCCCCCTTTAACTTTATAAAAACTTGATGATCAATACTTTTGTAGTTTTGTGGCAAATGTGCATGCAGACACCAATGACAATGTACAGGTAACAAATTTGTGAAAGATGTAAGAATTCTTGATTGTGGATCGTACAGTTTCAGTTGAGACCTAATTTCAACTTTCTAACATATTTTGGTGAGATAATGAGAAACCTCTTATGAAATACGAAAGAGCATGTAATTCTATTAGGTACGGTATTCAAAGTTTATTAATGAAAGTTGGTTTTGAAATTGCTGAGATATCCAAAAACAAGCGATTCTAATAAAGTGTGGGACCCACACTGTACAATGTATTACAATCACTTTGTTTTACTTTGTTTTTGGATGTTTCAGTCATTCCATACCCGATTTTCATCAAATAAGCTTTGAATTCCTCTTAAAATGGTATGCTCTGTACTATATCATAAGTGTTTTCTTGGTATCTCACAAAAAGTTAAAAGCCCAATTCTCATCTCCACCAATACTGTACCATCCCTTTAATGTATTTTCATTGCATAGCAAGCTTTGCTGTTTATTTCAGTAGAGACATCATATAATGATAATACTGCCTCTTCCAGTGCTGTGAGCGTATTCCTCACCAACCTGTTTTGCTTGCAATGTGTAAGAGCATGACATTGATCCAAAGATATAATATTTGTATTAAATTCTTTTTTTTTGGGCTTTCCATAGAGTTTGTTTTCAATGCATGCCCCGTATCATTTCAAGTAATGCTTCAACAAACTGTTGTAATTTGCATGGACCATATAGGCCTATTTCACATTATTTGTAGTACTGTACACTTGTAATCGATGCGAAGATTTTTTTTGTGTGTGTGTGACAACACAGCAACTTCAAGAGCACTATGACCTGACTTGACCTTCAGAGCATCAGGGTCAAGGATACAGCCATGAAGACACTGCAAAACTCCAGGCATGTGCAACTTAGACAGTAGAGCATAGTTCCCCAAAATATTGTGCCGTCAGATAGCTCTTCTTGCAGTATTGTGACCTGTATTGCCTGTGCAGACTTTGTGGTCAATAAAAAGTGTGGTTTCAATAGTAAAGAATCACCTGACATCTTTGTTGAATGAAAGTTAAAGTGTCAGAGCTGTGATGATGTGACATCATCATGTAACCTTCAGTCTTCTCTAGAATATATGAGGGTACCATGTCCAAGACCCACACTTCATTAAAGTCTGTGAGATGTCTCAGAAATAATTTCTGGTGGTAAAACTTGAAAATTGTATAAATTTATGGAGTACAGCTGTATGTGATGTCTGTGCTCTGCTGCATGTCCAAGACCCGCACCTTGTTAAAGTCTGTTAAATGTCTCAGAAATAATTTCTGGTGGTAAAACTTGAAAATCCTTTCAGTATTATAAAAATTATGGAGTTTGGCGTGTCTGTGCTCAGAGAATTTGGTCCACCTTGATCACTGGGATGTCTCTGAGATGGATTCTGTTATTGATCAAATTTTATTGCACTCAGGGCAACATTAACCAACTTGTGTACATTCATGCCAGACTTGTATTGCACCTTTCTGGGCAGTTGAGAGGGTAAGATTGACAGCATTGACTTGACTTGACCCTGAAGGCATCAGGGTCACCCATAGAACCAGAGACTATACAAAGTTTCTGCTGTTTGTCAATCATTTAAAGGGGCATTCCAGACGATTTTCAAAATTTCACATCATGCAGCGGATAAATCAACAACTCCATGTATAGATGTGTGGAATTTATTGTGGTCCTTGAGTAGAGAAACAAATAGGCCTACTCTGAAAAACTTTAAACAAATTACACTAAACAATTTTGATGACAGACATATTAGCCTCAAGTATTTCAGAAATGTAGCAGTGTCATTCCATTACAATGCTGCTTGTTAACAAGTTCTCCCGTGTAGAATCTATGCATGCCTTCTTCTTTTGTTCTGCTTCCATGAGCCCCAACTCACGCATTCTTATGGTGAGGCTGCCATGTCATCATCCTTGTTCATCGCAATTTGTATTACATTTTAAAAACATTCTTATTCCTCATTTCAGTCCCTATAAATTCTGAAACTCTGTACTCAGTGTAAATAATTTACAGTTGTTCAGATGTGAAAGCCTGAAAATCATCTCGAGGTCTCCTTTAACTTTTCATATCTGTGCCAAGACCCTACGTGTACTATACGTAGTACCTGGAAGTGTTTAGCAGTCAGCATTTTGATTTACCTTTTCCACTGCATTGTGACCCCACATTGGCCATGGAAAATTATTCATGGTCAATAGAATAAAGGCTGGTTAAAAAAGTTAGAATCACCCGACATCTCTGTTGACTGAAAGTTTGTTGCCAGAGCTGTGATGAGCAAAAAAAAAAAAAAAAAAAAAAACCCAACGCTTTTCAATCCATTTGCCTATCAATCAAGGTAAGAAGATGCATTTTGTTCAAGTCTGTACCTCTTTAACACAGGGGCGAATCGGAATTCCGAAAGGGGGGGGGGGGGGGGGTGTCAAAAATATTTCTAGTGCCACTTCCGGGTTTCATCAGCTGACAAGCAAAAAAAAACAACAACAACAAACAAACAAACAAATAAATGCTTCAGCGCACAATTTTTCTGTTTCTCGAGCCACTTCCAGGTTTCTTTGGCTGACAAGCAAAAAAAAAAAAGGTGTGGTTTGGGGGGGGGGGGGGGGGCTTCAGCCCAATTTTCTGCTCCCACTACAATTGGCTGACAAAGATGGTATCTTCAAATATTAAAGGGGAGGCGCCCACGCCCCCTTTTAATTTTTTCTTTGTATTTCTTTTGTTTTAAAAAAAGAAATAGGAGGGTACGTGCCCGGGGCACCCCCATCTGGTTCCGCTTATGTAACAGAAATCTTCCAGTGATATGTTGAAAAACCTTTGAAGATCACAGAAGTTGGATGTCATACAGGAAATTGTCCTACCTTTACTATTGTGATGTCTCTTTGATTGAGCTTGTTGTTGTTCATTAGATTTTATTGCATTCAGGGCATCATTTATTTGTGGATATTCATGCTAGACTCATTTTGCACCTAGCTGGACAGATGGCCTGGTAAAATGGCAACATAAAAATGCCAACAGGACAATAACACATAAATTATTAAATCATAAAATTCCAGCAACCAGCATATTCTACTTGGGCTTCCAAAGCAAGTGATGATTATCATTCTTTATTATGCAAGAAAGAAGAGCTTGTTTTTTCTTTTTTTTCTTTCTCTCTCTCTTCACAATCCAAGGCATGTACATTAGTCAATCATATTTCTGTATCTAATATCATCAAATATTGAGTGCAGGAAACGAAAGATTTGATAAATGGGTGTACATTTAAAAAGACATTCTTTATCTTATTTAGGCATGGGGAAGGTTGAAGGAAGAATGTGTACAGTAGATGGCAAAAATTAAGCGGAGGAATAATAAAATAATCTCAGTGCGTCATGTATTGAGAAGTGAACATTTGCTTTTAAATAACAAATACTGAATTAGCAGTACTGGAATATGTTGTGTGTGTGGTGTTTTTTTCCCCCGCAAATTTCATGAGTTGACCAATGTTTGCAAAACATTGCCTCACATGACACAAATATGTTGTATTTCTCTCAGAGATGGAAAATTGTTAACTTTTTTTCATGAAAAAGGGTAATATAATGTATTCATTTCTAATGCTGTCAGTGTGGTTTGAAATTGTGAATTCTGACAACTTTTGAAATAACCTGTTGAAGGCTAGTCCCGAGTATATTTTGGCAGGTGACTATGGGACTTGTGTGTCAAAGCAAAGTCAGCTCATCCTCATTGGGTTAATACAAGTCTCAAGCTGTGAAATATATGTATATACAGGGCTCGACACTAACAGTGGCCCGGTGGCCCGGGGCCACCAAAAATGAAAGTCGGGCCACCAAATTTCAAAAAAGGGCAAATTTGGTGGCCCGCCTCGGGCCACCAAAATTTTTTGAAAAGTATGTCAATAAATTTGTAACTTTTTGCGCTGGAAATTAGCAGTTAAATTTGTTTAAAGGATGGATGAAAAGGACTGAATGAGTGCCTGAGAGTGAGTGTTGCATGTTTGTTGAAGTTTATTTATGAGTAGATATGTCCAACTTCTAATTCTTACTATCATAAAACTTGAATATTTGACTCATTAAAAAAAAGGACTTTTAATGTTTTTTATTGTTTTTTTCGGGACACCAAATTTTTCTCTCGGGCCACCAAAAATTTGAAATTTAGGATTTTGGTGGCCCCATCGGGCCACCAAACAAAAAAGTTAGTGTCGAGCCATGGTATATATAATAGTGTATCACATCTCTTGTTCAAGCCATTGTATGATCCCTTCCCTTTGGTTATTTTTGACTGCTAAGATTACCTCACTGACATCGGGCATTGCAAAATGTGTGTTCCACCTTTTGGATATCATAGCAACCCCCTACCAAGAATTTACAGCAGTCCTGATGAAAGGTGTGTCCCACCTTTTATTAGGATCCCTTTGTTTCGAATATCTCAGCCATATCAAAACAAATTTTCACCAAATAAATTTGAATTCCTCTTAGAATTGTATGGCATTGCTCCTTCATATTTCATAAGAGGTTTCTCATTTTCTCCCCAAAAAGTTGGAAACCTGAAGCTCCATCTCAAACCAAAACAATACCATGCTGGCAAAGGTGAACTATGTTCTTTTATCTTAATTCCTGATGAATGTTTCATCTTGAATCACATGTTTAAGTTTATATCATAGCAAGAATATGAGCTACATAGTTGTACAGGTGTGTATCTTGACAAGCCCCTACCAAGAATTTACAGATGAAAAGGTGATGAGTCTTCCACATGGCTATGCCTGAAGAACTATTCAACCACTAAATAAAAGTACATTTCCGAGAAACATACCAGGAATAGTACATTTCCAATTGCCAAAATTTATTTGCAGTTGGCAAAAGACAAGCATTCAAACAGCAAGAAGGGGGTAGGAAAAAAAAGCAATTGCACAAGAAACTCATGACGTCAATCTTCCGTTTGATCAACGTCATGCAACAGATGTTGAACGGGATTGCGTAGCATGCTCCATGAAACTTCGCCTACCCCATCTCGGGTATACGTTTGCTCATCGGCAGAAAGCGTCATCCTATCCGAGGAGAGGACATTTCAAACCAACACCCCCCCCCCCCCCCAGCAGTCGTAACTGCTGTAAATATTCGCATGACACATGCTTGTGTTTGTAAATTGGCACCGTCCCTCTGGGCAGCGCATGGATTGCCATACTGGCATTACTGCAAGGGTAATGAAAAAATGTCAGCCACCAGAAGGATGGCTTTGATTGGAAAAATGTCCGGAGGTCATCATACTCCTGTGATCTCGTACATGGAAGGTTCACACTGAACTGATACCACCACCTCACTTGTATCACGCATGGACAGTTTATTTTCCTTCCCAGGTTGTTGTTTTACATTACATCTTCTACACCTCCGACCTACCCCCCCCCCCCCCCCCCTCAAGAAAGTTGGGTGAATGTAACTTTCTGATTATGATATGTTTCAAAGATATGTTAATTTCTGAAAAGCCACATTTCTTTAAAAGTTTCACAACAACCTTGGGGCATTTCTTACTACAAAGATAGGACGAGCCAAAACTAGGTGGACTGTATTACCTCACTTTCCCCTGCCCTAAATGTTTGACACTGTATACCCACGAGTGCGAAAAAAAAGTACACATACCTCCCCCAAGCATCAATGATACTGTAAAATCCATCAAAGTTGACCCGAAAGAGAGCTTATTTTCATGTTCATTTCCTTGACATGATCTCACATGTCATGCACCAACAAAATAATCTGGGACTAACACTGAGATTGAACCTTATTTGAGGCAAAATGATCACAACCTGTCACGCCATTGTTGCATTCAACTCTTGTGTCCCTGATGGACATTTTAATTCCTTCCCCACTCTCTAAAAAAAAATCGAGTGAAAATATTCACTCTTGAAGGAGTGAATTAAAAAAAGAGTGAATTTAGAGGGAAATTGGAGTGAATTTTGAGTGAAAATGTTCATTTTCAATTGTTTTAGAGTGACCTCAGGGATCACTCCAAAATCTTCGAGTGATCCTTGAGGTCACTCCAAAATGAGTGAAAATGAACATTTTCACTCAAAATTCACTCCAATTTCACTCTAAATTCACGCTTTTTTTAAATTCACTCCTTTAAGAGTGAATATATTCACTCTATTTTTTTTTAGAGAGCAGGTTTTTGCTGTTGTTTTCTATCACACATTCCCCATTAAAAAGAAAGTTGTGAATGTAACTTTTTGATTATACGCATTAGTTATTAGATTAATCCAACTGTTGCATACTACAATGTAATTCACCTCACATGATAACAAATTTACATATCATGGTGTCATGTTTTCTAAAAACATCAGTTGGAATATTTCTCACAGATGTAGAGCTTTATCAAAGTCAAATAACCTAGCATCAAACATCCTCTGTTATAACTGTATCCATGAAACCTTCACAAGCCCCCCATAAAGAAGAAGATATGCTAGTCTAGATAGAAAGAGGTGTTAATTGGTCACACCTCCTAATTAGCGCTAATTAACTAATTAACGTCCTCCTTCCGTTGCTTCCGGAAGTCTAGTGTTTTAAGGATGAACTAATTAATTAGTCATCCTCTTTCGTCACTCCCCTAATTAGCGAACTTCCCTCCATCTTCACGAAGGGGAGATGCGTAATATATGAATGTTTATGAAATGAACTTATGAATATATGCATCGGTAGTGTGTTGGTGAATATTGTTGCACTGTAGTTGTGCAGTGCAGTTTTGCTGGATGAGGATTGCATGAGTACTATAACGGTCCATGGTGACTTACACATTGTGTCCAGCTGCCACGATAAATGGTAATGCACAGGGTGAGTATCCAAACAGCGATCAAGAGTGTATCCACAGGCACAAAGTTTTCATTCTCGGTGTATATTGTACACAAGGGTATGCAGAATGCGAGTGTCCATCATGTACATAGATCATGGCATAAAGGAGAGAGCAAGTTCACACTGCAATAGCCTACATGAGAATGGTGAGGCGATCAGAGTTTCACTTTACCTCGCTGTGCACAATGTATAGGGAGAACAAGCCCTGCTCAAGACAGGAAACCAAGAAACAGTATTCCAGTAGCCAAGGTGGGAGAAGTTCTTTGTGAGAGTTTAAAACAAAGAGTCCAAGACAGGAAGGTAGGTATGAAAGCCCGGTTCAAGACAGGAAACCAAGAAACAATATTCCAGTAGCCATGGTAGGGGAAGTTCTTTGTGAGATTTTAAAACAAAGAGTCCAAGACAGGAAGGTAGATATATCAAGACCGGGGGAATACAATGTAGCTATACAGGGCCAAGGGATGCACGATTTAAGCAACTGTAGAGACTGAGGATGCGGGGGGAGATTGGAAAACAATGGGAGTATGGTAGAGCTATGCTGTACAAAGAGGACGTGGCCAAGTTGACTCGATGAATGGGGACAAAAGCAGGGTGCATAGATGGGGGGAGGTTGGCAGGAAGACTGGTTAAAGAGAGGGAGACAATGAAGAATGGGGGTGAAGGGGACAAAGGGCTATGGTCAATTCCAATGACCAGTGGGGGCAAGGGTGTGTGACCAATGGGAATGAAGACAAGGCCTACTCCAGCATACCCGTTACAAAATGCCGCGCTGTGATTGGTCAAGAAGGGTGACGGTGGTCAGCCCTCTGGAGATCGGGGTGAGTTGTGATTGGTGGTAGTGAGTGAATGTATGTATGGCGGGTAATACAAACCTGTGGAGAAGGCACATACGCAGTGTAATAAAAGTGGCAAAATGAAGATATATATAGATTTAAACTTTTAGGCTTTCTCAACATTCGATGATCTTCGTTCATGACATTGACATTTTTTTCGCTGCGTCAACGTTATATCGATGGAGAGGGGGCAACGCTGAGTCACCATGATCACCACGGCTGAACTTGTACAGCGTTTGCACGATTGTAAATGCCTCGCTGACGTGTCTGCTCTTAGAGAGGAACTCTACGAAGAGTTAGAACCTGAACAGCACTGTTTGATTTTCACGAGGACAACTCACTTTTTACAACAGGAAGATGCCCCGCAGAGTTTCCACAATCACCCGAGTACAGGTACGTTACATCATTTCTTTCTTTCTTTTTTATGTTTTGTAGATTGTTTCAATTTGTATCCGGTACATGTAAAATTCGCCGTTGAAAGTGATTTCGCTCGTAGGACTATACGTTAAAGAGGTTCACAGTGAGAGTGCAAGAATGCAATACGCAAATGGTATGTATGTTAGACACATCTCAATAAGCAATTCTTAGCGTTGATGCTAATCCGCTCTTCGATATATTTCACGTCATAGATGACCACAGCTGGAGGAGGAGTCCCCAACCCGGTCCGAGTACCAGTCATATCGGAGGAGCACGGTCAACTGGTGGCAGTTCAACTCATCCAAGCGAGGAGGAACATCCAACGACAGTGCCAGCAGCAATGACACGTAGAGCTGAGAGGCCTCAAACATCCGGAGCCGGGAGAGGGAGTACGTCATCCATCGCAGGCAGGAAGCGGCAGGCCGAGGAGCACGCTCTCCCCCAACTACACGCTCAACAGTTACCATTGTACAATGTGAGAAAGGTCAGTCAGAGACATTGTAAAAAGTATAATGCCGCCATGACTGATTACACAGTTTCTTTTAACCCGGTTGGAAGAAACGGCCCCATGATTGACATGCTACCTCGTGTGAATGGGATGTTCGATAACATTGTAGATGAGATGATAGAGGGTGCTCGGGACAGAGATTTCGTTAGAGTTGTTTTTAATGCCCCAAGACTGGATAAACCAATCAGCATGCCATTTGTTAGGAAGGACCAGTTGAGGCACGACGCCTTCAGCACCAAATTACAGGCAACGCTGCAATCACACGAGGAGTTGTCACTAGACGAAAATTGTACGTTTAATGTCATACATTTGACCATGCCTGAGGGGGGAAAATCAAGTCGAAGGTTTGTGAACATAAATGAAAAACTGTTGAAAATGCGCAGCATCATTCGCATCAAAAATCGTGGAGTGGATGAGATGTGTTGCGCGAGAGCGATTGTAACGGGTATCGCTAGGTTAGAAAAAGACCCAGACTGGGGTTCGATAAGACAAAGTTATGGCAAACAAGCAGACTATGCGAGAGCCTTGCATAGGGAAGCGAATGTCCCGTATGGAAAATGCGGTCTGGAAGAGATCAAAGCCTTTGAAAACACTCCTCAAATGAGAGACTATAGAGTCATAGTCATTTCAAAAGAGAATTTGAACACGATAGTATATTCAGGCCCCGAGGATCGAGATCACGCCATATACCTGTACTGGCATGACGAACACTTCGACTTGGTTACCTCCCTCAGCGCATTCTATCGCAGATCTTATTTCTGTGACAAGTGTCTGAAGGGGTACGATGTAAAGCACGAGCACAAATGTGAAAACGCCTGTAACCTGTGTCACGGGAAACACTGTTCCGCACCATCGCAAGACGAAACATTGCGACACTGCTTGAGGTGCAATCGTAACTTCAAGAATGACCTTTGTTATCGCACCCACAAAGAAACGAGGGTCTGTTGGAAATATTTCAAATGTACAGTCTGTAACGTATTATGTAATGTCAAGTTGCTTCAGAAGCACAAAACGTGGCACGAGTGTGGGCAAACATTGTGTAAGATTTGTAACAAGTTTGTATATCCGGGACATATGTGCTATATGCAACCCGTTAAAACCACGCAGAACTTGGATCAGAGTGAGTCCGAGGAAACTGGGGTGGGGGCAGAACCACACGTAGATGTAGATGGTGTTGATGATGTTGAAGTTGTGAGCGATGAAACGGACCAGCCTCATGAAGGGCGCGGAAAGGAAAACAAAAAGAAAAGAAGGAAGAAAAAGAAAAACAGCGCCAAAAAGAAAGAAGCAACCAAATTCATATTCTTTGACTTTGAATGCACGCAAGAGAGCGGGACGCACGTCCCAAATTATTGCGTTGTTCAGAAAGCGTGCTCAGAATGTTGTTCGTTACCCCTTGAAACACCGTGCGACACTTGCGGAACCAAAGAAAAAGTATTCAAGGGGGAAGACACTGGTAACGAATTTTGTCAGTGGTTGTTTGGCAACGAAGAAAATAGAGGCAGTACGGTCATCGCCCACAACTTCAAGGGGTATGATGGAGTTTTTATACAACGTTACTTGTACGAAAACTGCATCATCCCCAAACTGATCATGTCGGGAGGTAAAATCATGACGATGTACGTTGAATTCAGCAAGATCAGATTCATCGATTCGTTAAATTTTTTGCCAATGCCCCTGTCAGCCCTCCCATCCACCTTTGGGATCAAAGAATTGAAGAAGGGCTTCTTTCCTCATTTTTTCAATACGAATGCCAATGCTGACTATGAAGGTCCCATACCCGACGTGAGATATTATAATCCCGGTGGCATGTCGCCAAAGAAGCGGGAAGAATTTCTCGAGTGGCACGCGGGTGAAGTAGCCTCTGGGAAGGTATTTTCTATGCAAAAGGAAATCCACGAATACTGCGTCAGTGATGTAGACATCCTCAGAAGGTGCTGTTTAGAATTTCGGAACTTGTTCAAAAATGTGACGAAATATCACAAATTTGGTGTGATTGACACCGGCGTAGATCCCTTTGAGAACTGCATCACGATCGCAGCTGCCTGCAACCTCGTATTTCGGCGCAACTTTCTGCAAATATACTCAATCGCAGTCATTCCTCCCAGAGGTTACGATCCAAAAGACATACAGTCAAAGTTGGCATTGCGGTATTTGGCGTACGTCAGTCAGTCTGAAGGCATTCATATTCAGCATGCAAAGAACAAGGGGGAAGTCTGGATCGGTCCTTACAAGGTGGATGGGTTTTGCAGGGAAAACAAAACCGTGTATGAATTTAATGGATGCTGGTGGCACGGCTGTGCGAGATGTTATGAGTACAACACGCCGTCGGGTCGAGAGGGTAAATGTATGGGTGATTTGCACTTAGAGACCGTGATGAAGAAAAATTACATCAAAAAAGTCCTTCCCGACCACAAATATGTTGAAATGTGGTCTTGCGAATGGAAGGAAATCCAAAAAGGTCTGCCAGCGCAATTCACCCAGAACATTCACACTCTCAACCCACACGACGTTGTCACCCTTAACCCTCGCGAAGCCTTCTACGGTGGAAGGACAAATGCAAATTGTTTGTACTATGAATGTGGGGAGGGGGAAAGAATCAGGTACGTGGACTTTACATCCCTGTACCCGAGCATTAACAAGTACGGGTCTTACCCCTTGGGCCATCCAGAGGTCATCACTTCGCATTTTCAAGATGTATCCGCCTATTACGGGCTAGTTAGGTGTAAGGTGTTACCCCCGAAATCCCTCTTACATCCAGTACTGCCAATCAAAATCAATGGGAAATTAATGTTTCCACTCTGTCGCACATGCGCGGAGACGAGACAGAGGACTCAGTGCAACCATGGTACTCAGGAGCGACTGCTCCAAAGCACTTGGGTTTCCCTCGAGCTAATGAAGGCAGTTGAAAAGGGTTATCGAGTACTTGAAATTGAGTCCGTTTGGCACTTTCCAAGAAAAGCACAGTACGACCCCAATACTAACGCGGAGGGTTTATTCACATCCTACATCAATACCTTCCTGAAAATAAAACAAGAAGCCTCTGGATGGCCCGAGTGGGTAAAGTCCGAAGAAGACAAGGCACAGTACGTTAGGGACTACTACCTAAATGAGGGTATACGGCTAGAGCCGAACAAAATTGCAAAGAACAAGGGTTTACGGTCCCTTTCGAAACTCATGCTGAATTCTTTTTGGGGACGTTTCGGCATGAGAACCAATCTGCCCAGTATCGAAGTCATAAGTTGTCCTAAAAAATTGTACGATATGTTGACTTCTGATCAGATCATCGTCACCGATTTGAACTTTGTCACGGAGGAAGTGATCGAGGTCAAGTCGGTGAAAAGGGATGAATTTGAGGAGGTGGCTGCTCGATCAAACGTAGTCATAGCCGCATTTACGACAGCGCAGGCGCGTCTTAAACTGTATGATGTCATTGACCGCTTAGACAATCGCGTTTTGTATTTCGATACGGATAGCGTCGTTTATGTAGAGAGAGATTACAACGCCGATGAGTGGCGTCCCGCTTTGGGCGATTATTTGGGAGAATTGACGGACGAACTGGATGGTCATCACATTACGACCTTTTGTTCGGGCGGTCCGAAAAATTACGCCTACCAACTTGAAAATGGTGAGACGCACTGCAAGGTCAAAGGTATCACCTTAAACTACAAAAACTCTCAACTGATCAATTTCGATACCATGCGAGCTATGGTTAGGACTTTTGGAACTGATGATGAGAGACCCATCACTGTCACTGATGACTACCAAATCACGAAAGATGCCAAGAGAAAGCGGATAGAAACTAAAGCAGCTCGCAAGGATTACAGAGTAGTGTACGACAAGAGAGTGGTTCAGCCTGATTTTTTCACTTTTCCCTACGGGTATGTCGCACGCGATTAGTTCACGGGTTATAGTTTGATCGAGCAGCAACCATCCTCGAATACTAATCATAAATACGGGGTTCTTTTCATTTCGTTATCATTATTTGCACGTGACTCCTTTCAGTCAACATGTCTGATTCGCCATTCAATTTGAACGATACTTTGCAACATCGACGAATTACGATAGGTATCCGAGTCGTTGTAATTGTTATTACGCTGTTTGTGTTATCGATCATTTCTTTTATCGCCGAGCGTGTATTTCAAGGTAAAAACCTCATTTCAGAGTTATTACTGACGGAATCAAACTTCCTCCCATTTCATAGTAACGTAAGCTATCTACTAAAGCGCAATGGGTCCGAGGCGATGCCTTTTTCCCACGCAATCCAAACCCACTACGTTAATCTTACGGAATTGTCTTAGAAATGTTTGCACGTGGATCGTGTCGATACCACTCGCCTCATATCTTAATCGAGGCAATAACTTTTTATATTCAGTTCCCACTACATTGTTGTCATTTGTCATTCGGTTTTTCTTGAGTACGGGTAGCTCGCTTTTGAGACGCCGGTGAAGGAAAGAAATCAATCAATCATGGTTTTGAAATTTGTACATCCGTTTACGTGCATCGTAGCGGGTCCCACAGGTAGTGGTAAGACCGTCTTTGTGCGTAAGTTGATAAAGCATAACCAAAGTATGATCGATAGACCACCGCAAAAGATTATGTGGTGTTACGGCGTGTATCAAAATGCTTACGGTGAAATGTTATCCGAGTTTCCAGGTATTGAGTTTATAGATGGGTTTCCGGCTAATTTTGAGAGTACGATCGATCCAAACGTTCGTAATCTATTAATCGTCGATGATTTAATGGCCGAGTGTTCGACCAATGCAAAAATGACCGCTCTTTTCACCCGAGGGTCCCATCATCGTAACCTGTCGATTATTTTCATAGTTCAAAATTTGTTCCATCGGGGTAAAGAGACCCGTACAATCAGTTTAAACGCGCAATATCTAGTCATGTATAAGAATCCGAGGGATAAATCACAAATAATGCATTTGGGGCGACAGCTGTATCCCGGCAATGCAAAGTATGTGCAAGAGTCTTACGAAGATGCTACTAGGGAGCCGTACGGGTATCTATTGATTGATTTGAAATCGAATACTCTGGAAGAATATAGATTACGAACCAAGATTTTTCCAGATGAGTTTACCGTAGTTTATGTCAGTAAGGTATAATAATCGTTGCAGCGATGAGAAAATCATCATTCTGTCAATATGGTTCATAGACTTAAGAAGCACGAGCATGTCTTGCGAGTGTTGGCCAAGTGCGCTCCAAAACAACGCAAGGCCTACCTACGCCATGCATCGAGGGATCTGGTTACTTGTCTCGCGGAATGTTGCGCCAATACTTTAAAAGGCAATGTACCTCTTACTTCGAATCAAAAGAAGACTTTGTCTAGATGCAAGAAACACATTCGTGCATTAGCCGATAAACGTCACGGGCATCGCAAGAAAAAAGAAATCTTGATTCAAAACGGTGGATTTCTCGGTGCTTTACTCGGTCCAATTTTATCGCTTTTGTTTAAATAAACATCATTTGTGGAAAGAATATTGATACAGATGGAACGTGCGAAGAAAATGACGCTCGTACCCGAAGAGATTGCACGAGCGATTCAGTCTTCAAATTTGAAAAGTCAACCTTCTACCCGCATACTGTCCAGATTGGACGAAGAAATACAGTCTATTTTGAATTCGGAGAATATGTCGGATAAAGAAAAAGTTACTCTTTACAACGAAGCCTTGCAAAGGTATTTGCAGTTGCAACATGGCGAAATGCGACCAAATCCCATTCATATAAGTATCGAAGGTGATAAACACGAGAATGCTCGACAGAATGAGGCCGAAGGAAATACGATTGTCGATCAAAGTGCTAAGAATAATGTATTGAGTCTGTTACCGGCTAGTTTGAAAAAACGCGCCGATGTATTATTGGATCGTGTGTTACTCCGCCAACCAGGAGCTACCTGGCAATGGAATAAACGCGGAGAGTTGGTGTACGAAGGAAGGACCATACCTGGTTCAAATATCGTTGATTTGATACTCGATGTTATGAGAGGACGTAAATCGTCCAACCCGATTGGTTGGCAACATTTTCTTCGAGTGTTATCCGAATCAAATGTACCGGAATCTCTGATTTCGAATAATGAACGACTGAGTGTTTTGCAACAATTGAAACGTAAGAGTCCTCGCGGTATTCTGGCAGCGAGTGCATCACCCAAACTATTACCCTCCACTCCTATTCTCACTACACGTATCGATCAACCAACGCTCAAACAACCAAAGAGAAAAACACAGGCGAGGAAGTTGACTCGTTCCACCAAACCCAAGTTGACTTGGGAAAGTTTTGATTAAATCATACTCGCTCCATTCATTGATGCAAAACACTCGGATTTATAGTCGTGCAAATTTGTATCACATTGTGTAAAAGTATCTCATGTATTTGTAAACATTTTGCGGATTGAATTATCCGTTTAAATGTACTCGTTTATGTTCGCGTCATGCTTTATCACTGACGTTGTATTAAGGAATGTACTTGTCTCAGTCTGGATGCATTTTCATCCGCATGGAATCTATCTTTCTCACTGTACGTGTACGTTCATGGTACGCGTTATTACTCGTTTTAAATGGCGTTGGTTAAATACCTCGCATTCTACGAGTCGGTATCATTAACTACTCATCGCATGCACTATGGAGGAAGGAGGAAGGCGAAGAGAGAGAGAGAGAGAGAGAAAGAGACTGAGGGAGAAAAGTAGAATGAAGTATACGATACGTGTATATATATATATATATATATATAACGCATGACCAAGTCGTAGGTGAATATTAACCAACATATAAATATATACACAGACATTGCGATACATCGACATACAGAGAGATGGCAAATAGGGCTAACACGAGCCACAGAGGACATACATACATTAGTTTAAAGACTTTGATATTTGCCGTAAAATTAGATTCGGGTCATACATATGAGAATTTAAATTTGGATATCGCGTATTGACAAAGGCGTATACTTTTCGATCATTCTGAAGTTTATTCGAATGAAAGTTTGACACGATACTTTGCATACTGTTTCCTCTCACTCGCTGAAACAAGAAGTACAAGCAATATTGCCCGCATACCGTTGACCAGTCTGATTGAAGAGATCGGGTATTATATTTCCATTCGTTCGAGTTGTATTGTAAAAACTCGGTGAAATAACTAGAATACATCCTCGGGTGTCTCCCGTACGAGTCAAAAAAATCTGCCTGACCATATCTATTTACGTACATAGCGATCCAATGACTACCCGGTTCATTATGGTTATCGACATTGGCGATCAACGCCGCTGGTAAGCTTTTCACATAATCAGGTACGTGGTCCGCGGGAAAAATGCCCAGAAAATACTTCTTCATCAGTTTGTCTCGTTCAACAAAGTTTAAAAGATGTTCCGTATTCATGGTGAATGCCCCGTAGAGATTTAACTGTCTCTCCTCCTCTCAATTTCCAAAATCCACAATCACGTTTCGATTTCTATCAATTTCGACGATGCTCTCATATTCCGCATACACCAGAACGTTGATAGTCTCTGGTAGAGCCTCCTCAAACTGCATCTCCAGACGTACGTTTCCGTGTTTACGAAGGTTGAAGCAATCGCCATCCGAGAGGTCGGGTGTCAGGTCAAAGGCGTACAGTGAATATCCATTCCCGTAATCTTTTCGATCGATGTGATTACCTTTGTCCCGGTACAGGGAATTTGTTCCGGAAAACAGAGTCTGGTAGGCTAAGATGTAACTCGCATTCTGTTCGGCGAATTTAGGACGGAGGGGTTTCCAGGGAACTTGCTCGGAATCGGCGTACAACGCCAAGAAGTTGAGGTTGTAGTGATGAAAGTTGAACGGGTTTTTCGAGTAATCTCCGTTGAAGGCTGTGTTACCCACGCATCCTATGACTAATCGTTTGGGCATTTGCCCCAGAATCAGGCTCTCTCTGGTGAATGACAGGTTCCCACGCGGTATGCTGAATGTCTTAACTTCCACACGCCTTAGCGGGTACTTTGCCGTTTGCGTCTCCAAGGTCTTTGCATGAAGCAGCGCAGCGTCTGAACTCAGCTTGACCCTTCTGACAAACAGAGATGCGTTAGTGACCTGGACTTTGTAGCTGGCGCCGTCGGTAGCGGAAATTAGACTGAAACTATCTTTGCTGCGATTGAGTTTAAGTTTGACATCCACTCCTCCCAAGAGCAAACGTTCTTGAAAACACATATCCAAGTGAAGAACTCCAACCATGTCGAGAGTCCGACTCTCCTTGATGTAATCTTGCCTCTGTCTCATTCCTCCGTTGCCAGGCGTTGCGCTGAAGGGGTTGCCATCATCCATAAACCCGGGTGTGTCTTTAAAATAGAGCGACGAGGTCAGTTGGGATTCTTTCGCAGCCGGCCCGTAAGTTAACAGAGTTTCCAAGATGGCTCGGTAAGGGTAGGTATTGGTAGAGGGGGGTGACGAGTCTGTCGTTTAACATCAAGTCCACATCGCTGAATAAGGAATGCATGAACAAGTTTGTCGGGGCAACCTTTTCATTTTCGCCGATAGGCGTGCCATCACCGTTGACCACTTTGACTTGAAGGTGCAGGAAGGTCTGGGATAAATCGGTGTATTCATCCGTCGACCCTTGTAGATGAAACTGAATAGGCGTGGCATCGCCTATGTTTGTAAGAGGAAAATATTCGACCCATTTCCCACTCTCGACCGTCGTTTGCGTAGGTGGAATGCTAAACAGGTCCACTTCTGACTTTGAACAATCGCAGGATTGGCGATGGATCTTATCCATATTGTCGAGACGTGAGCGTGCACACGGCCAGGGATGATACGAATGAGTTCACTTGTCAAAAATATCCGATGTCTTCCTTCTCTTTGCTCCTTTCGAAGTGACCCTTTTCTTAATGGGGCGCTTCCTTTTAAACGCTTTATTTCTCTTCCTGGGTTGGCTGGATAACTGACGACCGAGATGTTTAAGGTTTGCCGAGGTGGCGCGCTTTAAGCTGTCTCCCTGAACCACATCACTGGCGATGTTAAGACCAGTCTGCAGCGCCTTTTTACCCAAATAAGGTACGGCTGATCGCAGTAACCCCTTCAACATACTTCCCAAACCATACCCTCGTTGCATTCGCGCTCCTCGAAAGACGGGCAGGGATGTACCCTGAGCCGTCATGACTATTAAAAGAATGTTTGTTTACGAGAAGATCGAAAGTGCAGTTTCATGATGACTTTCCCACTTTGAAATGGCACCTTTTCCCCAAAATCACTCCTTATATCTAATTGTATCGTATCTATATATTTGATTTTGACGGGTAGATAATGCGGAGTCTGGTACGAATGATGCACTACGCCACCAGCCTTATCCTTATCCGTAGCTACGATTCTTAATAACGGAGCGCTCACATCACCTACTCTCTGATTATCGATGATATCGGTGTATACGTACAGAGCGAATAATCCTCCGTCAATATCGGGAAAATAGGAGGCTTCGATATTCTCTCTCAAAGTCTTTTGAGTAAATCCCAACAACTGCGCCAATCCCTCGCTCAGGCTAACCTCCGTATCATCTCTGACATTGGCGGTCACTTTACAAGAAATTGCATCGACGTCAAAGTGCGCGTTATTTCTCGCGGAATTGGGGAATGACTTATTGATTGCATTGCATACGTCAGCCACATTTCTATAATGACCTTGCGGCACGCGTCCTACGATAGTCTCCTCATTTACTGTTATCCGGTATCGGTTGTTGGTCCTGTTTACGTTCGACCAGGAATGCGGGTAGATGATATCCACCAAGGCTACTTCCCATTCGCCCCTTAATTGTAAAGGCGTTGCTAACTTGGTAGTAAAACTCGTGAGGGTGTTATGCGGAAAATAGTCGAAAGAACTATTGCTCGGAAGGGTGACATAAATTTGATCTTCACTCTCCATCGTTACACTTTGGAATGTTTTCTCTATTGCCCAACGTACGACTTTTGTATATTATCCACCCATTGGTTAAAAGATGACGGGTAGCCTAAAAATTTGACGTAGTATTCGGTCCTCCCTCGCCTCTTTCTTTTCCTCAGTACCTTTTCCACCCTGTACAAACCACCTTTATCCTTTCGCACTTTTTGCAATTCTTCTTCGTAAAAAGTACCGGACACGCTTTCCCCCGTGTCATCCACTAAGTTATAGACGGGTACCCCTCGCCTTTTGGCTCGATCTACGTTGAAGACCTCTTCCGTCCAATTAGGGAGATAGCCCTTCTCAAAAATTTGTTTGGCTTTACTAATTCTTACTCTATCACCCGCTTTATACCGACCCGTTTGTCCTCTCTTTTCTCTTCCCGCGTAAAGCGTGTCCCAAACATCACCCTCATTTTCTTTAGTGACCAGAATGGGTTTCGTTTTGATAGACCCGTGATGAGAATTATTGTACGCGTTCAGTAAACTGTCCAGCACCGAAATGTACTTTAATGAGTTACGATGCGTGAAATATTTCCACATCTTTTCTTTCAACGTCCTGTTAAATCTTTCTACGACACATGCCTTGGTACTATTCTCGGTTGTGTAATGCACGATGTCCTTTTCTTTGAGAAATGTTTGGAAAGCCTTGTTTGTAAATTCAGTCCCCTTATCCGTGTGAATGTGATACGGTTCTCTATTTGATGTCTGGATAATCTTTTTTAGAGCAGAGATCAAACTCTTGCCCGTTTTATCTTTTAATGGTACGGCCCAGGCATATTTTGACAAGACATCGATGCAAGTCAGCAAGTATCTGTATCCCTTATTGTGTCTCGATAACGAAGATAAATCTACCAAGTCCATTTGCCACACATCATCCATACCATACACCACTACCCTGCTCCGAGAAAACTTACGTCTTACGGGACGATGCAAAGTATACGTGTCATTGCTTTCTAACCACTTTTTAACCTCTCTTCGCGATACATCGTGCACACCATCTCTCTTCGCAAACTGATACAACTTTTCTACTCCCGAAAATCCAGCTTCGTGTCCCGGATCGTAATATATCTTACTCAAATATTCCTCCATTCTCTCTCTCTCTCTCTGCACTTTCCTTCACCACAATTCGTTCAAGTTTCAATCGTGAGCAAACCACTTGCAAACATCGAATGACGACCAACATCCATCTCACGCTTATTATATGACGAGTATTACATTCGACACAAACATGAAAGCAACGATTGACATCGATTGATTTCAAATCTCCATCTCGAGTAAACATTTAATACATATTCAACCCAGTTACAAACCATCAAACTGCAAATATGTACACACAAATCTTCACAATATGATTATACAAGGCACGCAAATAGCATTCATTTTTCTTTTTTTCCCTTCCCTTCCCTTCCCTTCCCCTCCCCACCCCCACACCTTTCAACCTTTACCGCCTCTTTAGCTTTGTTTTGATGTACGATTTCACTGAGTCCTTTGGCAAGTCCAAGTAGAAAAACTCCGTGGCTTCAGCCACGCAAGCCTCCCGCTCTTCGTCAAACATTTGTGCAATGTTAAACACTGCATCCAGGAACCCAAAGTACTCGCCCTCATTCAACTTGGCCATTGCGGGGTCGAAGTATTTCTCAACCACATCCTCCCACAGTAGCCACGTACAGTCCTCGTGATCCATTTGACTGCTATATCCATTCTGACAACCTACGCAAGAGTCATGGATGAGCCTACTTATTTGGCTCGAAAGTGCTCTCATCGTCATCATTACTGGTCCGGCCGGTAGGTGTCCTCCCTCCTCCTCCTCCTCCTCCTCCTCCATCAGTGCCCCTTCCTCTCTCTCCTCACCCTCTACCTCCTGCGGTGGCTGCTGCGACCGTTGCTGATGCTCCTCCTCCTCCTCCTCCATCAGTTCCCCTTCCTCTCTCTCCTCCTCCTCCTTTTCCTCATCGAAGTTCAGAGTTTTTCGAACACTCTCCAGGCTGATGATGGCCGATGCTGGTATCTCTGCCGGGTCTCCTCCTCCTCTATTATCCTGACGTAAAGGGGCATGTGGTGGCTGAGTTGATCCACGGGGTGGTGTAGCTATCTGCAGGTCCTGCATGTATCGCTGTCGGGTTCTCAGCCGCATCAGTCGCATTCGACGTGGCACCGCTACAGCCGGGGCATCGGGTGTTGGTGGAATGCTGATTGGTTCCTCCACCACTGCATTCTGCCTTTGTAGCTGAGGTCTTGCTGGCATCGGTCCCTCTGGCGACGGGAAAGGGGAAAATAGCAGCGGCGATGAAGGTGAATCATCGATGTAGATCGGCCCAATATCGGGGGTTGGAGGAGTCAAACACGGCGGGGATGAAGGAGGTCTCTCTTGCTGCAGATCCACCTCAGCAGCAGCAGCCTTTGGTACGTGAAGATGGAAGAGTAGAACGGTATAGTCACTGAGTTACGAAACGTTTGCGTTTTGGATCAAATCATTTAGAATGCATCTCTGAATTGTTCTATTTCTTAACATTGCTCAGTTCACGGACAGCAGCGCTGATCTTAAACGAGGCTTTCATCAGCTTCCACCAATGTTCACCCGTCAAATTGATTCCCTTTTGCCCCGGCAGCATTCTCTTTGTCCCTTTCAGCTGGTAGTACTCACGAATATTAATGTAGGGGACCCCTCTGAACTTTTTCACTACCGCAAAACGTTTTCCGCCCAAGTGAAATGGTTTTGACCCCAATTCGAATTCGCAAAGTTTGTAATCTATCTCGTGGCTATACCGACTACCCGCCTCTTCAACAACCTTCAGACTACTTTCTCCTTTTTGATCAGCACTTGCCTATACAGAACAAAAGAAACATGGGATACCATCAATACTCTCGTCGATACTCTGACAGAAATCATGCTGTATCGTGCATGCCCATTGATTTACTATGCAAGACTTTCATGCTATATTATGTTACGTACGTTTATCTTAAACGTTGGATTTGATACATTAAAAAAAAATCACGCATGCAGCTTATTTAATTTATGCATAAATATATTATGCAATGATCATTTCTACAGAGCATTCAGGTATTACGTGTATAGTATTGAAATCGTTCAACTTACCCGCATAGCAAGCACATGGGGTGGGACCTTGGTGTTGGTTTTCTCCTGAAATACCGGTCTAGAAGGAGTTGCCTCGGTGTTGCTAGCGTCGAATTCACCAGGAGCCAGGGTAGCCATCATGATGTATATAATGTACACGGTCCAACGAAGCAAACTGAAGGTCACGCAATGTAAGTATAGGCGATATCCAAGAGACAGTTCGAAGACTGACACTGATGATGGCTCCAAATTTTGTCGGGCTTTTATAACGATCCTTCTCATACTTTAACACACAACCCTATGGGACATTCCATCGTCCAATCACAACTCACCCCGATCTCCGGAGGGCTGACCACCGTCACCCTTCTTGACCAATCACAGCGTGGCATTTTGTAACGGGTATGCTGGAGTAGGCCTTGTCTTCATTCCCATTGGTCAACACTTGGGGATACTTCCAGCCAATCAGGTCACATCCTCATTTTCACACACCCTTGCCCCCACTGGTCATTGGAATTGACCATAGCCCTTTGTCCCCTTCACCCCCATTCTTCATTGTCTCCCTCTCTTTAACCAGTCTTCCTGCCAACCTCCCCCCATCTATGCACCCTGCTTTTGTCCCCATTCATCGAGTCAACTTGGCCACGTCCTCTTTGTACAGCATAGCTCTACCATACTCCCATTGTTTTCCAATCTCCCCCCGCATCCTCAGTCTCTACAGTTGCTTAAATCGTGCATCCCTTGGCCCTGTATAGCTACATTGTATTCCCCCGGTCTTGATATATCTACCTTCCTGTCTTGGACTCTTTGTTTTAAAATCTCACAAAGAACTTCCCCTACCATGGCTACTGGAATATTGTTTCTTGGTTTCCTGTCTTGAACCGGGCTTTCATACCTACCTTCCTGTCTTGGACTCTTTGTTTTAAAATCTCACAAAGAACTTCTCCCACCGTGGCTACTGGAATATTGTTTCTTGGTTTCCTGTCTTGAACCGGGCTTGTTCTCCCTATACATTGTGCACAGTGAGGTAAAGTGAAACTCTGATCGCCTCACCATTCTCATGTAGGCTATTGCAGTGTGAACTTGCTCTCTCCTTTATGCCATGATCTATGTACATGATGGACACTCGCATTCTGCATACCCTTGTGTACAATATACACCGAGAATGAAAACTTTGTGCCTGTGGATACACTCTTGATCGCTGTTTGGATACTCACCCTGTGCATTACCATTTATCGTGGCAGCTGGACACAATGTGTAAGTCACCATGGACCGTTATAGTACTCATGCAATCCTCATCCAGCAAAACTGCACTACACAACTACAGTGCAGCAATATTCACCAACACACTACCGATGCATATATTCATAAGTTCATTTCATAAACATTCATATATTACGCATCTCCCCTTCGTGAAGATGGAGGGAAGTTCGCTAATTAGGGGAGTGACGAAAGAGGATGACTAATTAATTAGTTCATCCTTAAAACACTAGACTTCCGGAAGCAACGGAAGGAGGACGTTAATTAGTTAATTAGCGCTAATTAGGAGGTGTGACCAATTAACACCTCTTTCTATCTAGACTAGCATATCTTCTACTACACCTCATGTAATTTGTCATTTCACCGATGATGTCAAAGTTGTGAATGGTATAAATGCAGTATTCAGCTCTCTGGCAATCTTGACAGTAAAATCTTCATGTATTTTATGATCAAATTGGTTGTACATACGTACATGCATATAGTGCATACAGTTGTATTCTCCATTCCTAAATGAAAAAAAAAAAACAATCAAACACACCAATAACAACCATATGCATGTATCATGATTTTCTTTTGCAATATGACTTTGACTCTTCTAAAGGTATTTTCATAGCTGAATTATGAAATTTCTTTTAAGATTTTACTGAGTGGTGTTGCCAAAAAAACTCCCCAAAAACACACACAAACAAACAAACAAAACTTTGGGCATTTCTTATTAGACATATATGGTGAGCCAAAGTTTTTTTTAATAAACTTTTTTGGATCCTACCCTGGAGTGCCAAGTCTGCAGATTTCTCCACCATTCATCAACACTTTTGACGATGTAAAACACATCAAAATTTACCACAAGATGGCTTGTTTGTATGCTCATTTTCCTGATGTGACCCCAGATGTCATGAACCAACAAAATCGTGTCATGCACTGACAAAAAAAAAAAAAAAAATCTGGAACAAACACCTAGATTTGAACCCCATGTGAGCCAAAATGATCACAACCTGTCACACCATTGTTGCAATCTTCTCTTGTGTTGTGGATAGACAATTTCTTTCCCTTCCTGGGTCACTTTTGTTGTTTTTGATCGCAGCATCTTCATTGATATGTTGGTGTACTCATGCTGTTATATTTTATGGACCGTGTCTTTCTCACCCTTTTTTTCTTTCAAAAGAATATTTTGCTTTGTTGTATGGCAGAAAAAAAAAAGAATAAGAAAAGAATCAAAATTATATACAGTCATTGAATAAGATCTTCTTTCTTGACTTCATTTCAAGTAAAGATAAAATTGATGCTGCATAGTGTAATGTGATAGGAGTTGATGCTTTTTGTGATTACTGTGATGGCAATTATCATCATAAATTTGCAGTCATTTCACATCCACCCATAGTCATTAGACTGATATACATACACATGTATTTAAAAGTAAGAGAATAAAAAACTAGCTTGATAATGTTTTATGTCTTGTTTGCTTGCTGTTTATTTTTTTTAATGTAGATGGTTCTCAAGAGTGAGATATGACTATGTTTGGTGGCTTTGATTATGATACATGGCTTCACTTATCTCTCCCCCTCACACACATACATACACACACACACACACACATCCATACACACACATACACACACAAACACATGCACACACCAACACACGCACACAAATGTTATAGAACACATAGGAGAGGATGACTGGATTGGGTATAGAAAGAGAGGGAGAGAGAGTGAGAGATAGATATATATTTGGGAGATATAGGGATAGATAAGGAAGCGGCATACTGCAAGCTGTCTTTCAATGAGACAGAAATATCAATATGTGTGCAACAGGCAGACTACACGTCTGGTGCTTCTCATTAGCAACAAGTGTCAGTTGGAACATGGAGGAGGTAAAATTGAGAAGTTGGAAAGTAGTCTAATGTTTCCAGACTAGTTTCATATACATGTTGAGGACTCAAGGAACCTTCAATTCTGGATTTTGTTTTGTTTTGTTTTGTTTTGTTTGTTTGATTGTTGTTGTTGTTGTTTTTTGCTTTGATTTGTGGTTATTTCTTGGAGTGGGGAGAGCTAGGTAAGAAAAGGAAAAAGCAAGATGAATTACTATTTGTAAAAAAAAAAAAAATGCCATGCGTATGATTTGCCTGGAAGTGATTGTAGGAATCTGATTTAATGCATTGAGGCCAGGGATATTCATCTCATTGGAAAAAAAAAAGTCTTATAGTGTGTTTATATGTGGTTCGGTATGACTGCATATAGTGCTTATACAATGTGTAATTGCATGTCATACACTTGTAGTAGGTCTTTTTTTTTGGTACATTTTACAATGAAAATGTGTATCCTAGAATGATGTGGCTTATGGTCTGATTATATCTGGCACATAACTCATTACCTACATTAGTTTGCAATACAAGTAGGAAGAGTCCATAATGTACGATGAAAAAAAACTCCCCATAATCTTATGCATGCAGGCTCACTGAAACCCTGTAAAGTCTAAAGGCATGTCTTCATCACACTGAAGTTTCAAAATAGCATGCTCTTTAATAGAGGTAAGGAAACTAGCTCGATGTCAAATGAATTGGCTATTTGTGCAAAATAGCGCGCTATTTGAGTGGGAAAATTTTCCCCAAGATATTGTTCTAATTTTGTAAAATAGCATGCTAATTTATGAATTAGCGCACAATTTGGGTTGTGTCTCCATCAGCTCAAAATTTTCCTGATCCCATCATACTGTGCACACTGAGCCCACAGAACTGTTGGTAGAGTTATGTGGCTGAGCGTGTTGAGTGATCTCGAGCAGAGTAATGATGCAAAGTATGCATGCGTCAACTTTGGGCTAATGTCCCGAGTTGGCTGTTTTCGTGCCGATGAAGACGCATGTTCGTAATATGTGGCTATTTTCCTGAACCGCAAAATGGTGCGATAGTTTGAACTTCGGCTGATGAAGACACGCCTTAAGAGTGGGAGCTCTACCAGTTGAAAACTGAATTGTGTTGATTAGGGGAAGCCCTTGAAGTGAAGCATATGCCCTCTCTCACTACCAGTGATGAATTAAGGTATATCGCCTAGAGATGTCCATATGGTAAATTGAAGTACTAAGACTGAGCGGGTTAGGTATAGTTTACCGAATGCACATGCTTGTTTGGGAGCATCAGAGAACTTAATGATTTGGAGGGTCTGCTACTGGAGACTAGCTGTAGTTTGCGATCGACGAGTAAAGCGATGCCCCGATCGATCCCGGAGTGGAAATAACACTGCGAAACTTAGCCCTTGAGCCACGCAGGCTTGGATGGTCATTGATCAAGTCCCAAATGAAGTAAATGGGGTAGAGCGCTGTGCCTTGGCTGTTTCTCGCTGGCTTTTCTCTCTCTGATGACACACAGAAAGTGGACATCTTTGCTACTCTTGGGCTTAAATCAAGTACAACATTTTCAGCAACATACAACCAGAAATGTCGGACAGATAGTATCAAGTGTATGAAGGGTGGAGAAAATGCTGACTTCAAATTAGCTGCTGTTTGTGGAAGCTACTTTTATAAAGAGATGGTATAGTTTTGGTTGAGATGGGACGGCAGGTTTCTAACTTTTTTGTGAGATGATTAGACACCTCTAGTCTTGTGAAATTTGAAAGAGCATACAATTGTATGTTTTCATTCCAATGTGTATTACACTGTGCCTCTTGGTTGTTGTTGTTTTTTTACATCATTCTGCTGTTCAATATGTAAATGTCATGTGGTTGCAATGAATGAATGGAATATTTCATGTCTTCTCCTGTCTGGTTAATATATTGTGAATCCCATGATGATACCAGCATCTTTAAGCCTTAAGTTATAAGCCCTGCACTTTGTAATTTCCCCATGAGAGGTTCTTGTAACAATGTGATATTTTTACGACTTGAAACAGTAAAATGGCAGAGATGCATCCAGGGGTGAAATTAACGAGATATTCATCAGCAGAATCGTGACCCTCTCAGCACTGTTTCACATAACACTGCCTGAGGGCACATGAGGTCCCAACATATTGTCTTGGTCATGCAACCGAGAGGGGTTTCTCAGACTACAAAATCTTCACATTTGTATTCACGATTTTGAAACGTGTTTGTAATCGTGTTTACATATTTGCAGAGTTTACAGATGCTGAAATTTGATAGTCTTCTCCCCAACTGCTAACCTGCAAATGATATCCCATGCAACAGCTGTGTCACAAATGCCATGGCCTGTTAATTACACACGCAAGTCTCAATATGCACTGAACATAAACCAAGAGTATATGAATTCATACAAAAATATGTAATATGCCTGCACCATTCAAATACAAGGTTAGTGTATGCTCCCCCTTCTCAGTCGCATTTTAGATGTCAAACTAGGGAGGTGGACCCACCTCCCTGGTCAAACTTCTGATGGTCTTTTAACATCTCTTGGCTATGCTGGGTCAAATGTGATATGAGAAATAGGTTTCGGAGAATCATGGTTCAAGTTTGCTTTCAGACTTACAAAAGAGTAGAGGGACATGCCATTCTAAACTTGTTTACAAACAGGCTCTATTGTAAAGTCTAAAATGCCTATGAGATATATGTCTAATGAAGGGGTTTTAGACTGTACAAAAGAGCCTGTTTGTGAACAAGGTTAAAATGGCATGTCACTCTAGGCCCATTCTCAGTAAAAGCGTTCAAATACGGAATTTTGGTGTCGCCGACATTCCATGACAGTTTGCGGTTCCCTGAAACCTATTACAGTGTAGATACTATTTAAATGTTTATAATATATCACGAGGACTTTATTTGTTAAAAATAAACACGATCAAATGCGGTTGTCTGCCTTTTTGTATAAAATTTTGCTGTTAAACTTCGTTAAGACCCCCAAAACGCAGTGTCGCCGGCTTTTTCAGAATTATGTTTTATTGCTCCTCTCCGTCCACAAACATACTTTCCAAATATCATTTTCATGGACGATGAGCATATCATATGTGCTAATCACACTACTCAAAAAGTTCCAAAATTTTTATTGACTTCTTTTTTTATAGCCTTTTGAAACCTGTCGCCAAATTCACCGCCAGATACGTTACCAGTTTCTTTAGTGTTACAGTATTGCAAAAATAACAAGACTATGCAATGACCCTGTGTATATGAAACCCTGAGGATATACTTCATAGACTGCAAGTACTTAGATTTTTTTGTGCAACAGCTCTTTATTGAGAATACGGTACAATGTTTGAAATATCGGTTTTCTACACTTTTATTTCGACAGATACGTTACATACTTTTCACGCCACCCACGGCGACAGACATTGCAATGTCAGACAAATTGTATATTATACATTACTCCTCGGAATGACGCATCGATTCAACATTAAAGTTTAGTACAAGTGAGAAATATTCGGTAGATATCGCTCTCATAATAATATGATCGACCATATACGTTACCACAGATACGTTACCCCAGATATGTGACCGAATTTTGCTCATTGGTCTTGTGCTTTCTGGGGATCAAATCTGGTCAAAATTCATCCCTACACATTACATGCTTCGTTTTGTTGGACCTCAGGATTATATTCTTACACCATAAGGACAGAGAGGTGAAAAAGAGCAACACTTCCACATGATTTTTCTTTGTGCGTCAGTGTCTCACAACTTAATGCCAAGTTTTCCGACAGATACGTTACCACATAATCAAAATGCTGAAAAGAAATTGTAAATGTTTTTACAAACAAATCGTTGTGTGCTCATAAACTCCAAAGTTCTATTCTATAAAACCCAGCCACTTTCATATTCTATTCAACAACTTTGAACGTTTATTTTACAAGACGAAGCTAAGATTCAGCATATCAGTTTTTTGCTTTTCAGATTTAGCAGATACGTTACGTATAATTCAGGGCACCCACTTTGACAAATAATGTTATGTAAAACAAAGTGTTCATAAAACAATTCTGCATAGAATGACGCTTCCATAAAAATTAAAGTTATGTTCAAATGAAGAATATTCAGTAGAAATTGCTCTGTAACTTCACCAACAGATTCATTTACGGTACGCCAGATACGTTACCAAACTTTGAAAGAGTAAAAAGTAGTTTATGAAACACTTCCGAGAAAAGTTTCAGTGTTCTGTTGCATATTTATTCTAGTGTTTTTCAACATATGAAGAACTACTCAAGATTCATTGATAAGTTGAACAATTATTTATTCATTTTCATTAAAAGGGATGAGCCAAATACGTTACCATAGGTCAAACAACTGTTTAGCATATCGAGTTCATAGAGACTGTACCTACTTCCTTCTAAGTGCCTGCAAAAATATATTTTTTAAACCTTGTTTGCATTATCCATCAAAACTTAATGAATATTTATAGTCAGATGGATAAATACATTCAGACGTAAGATGAGAATATTCTGTGAATGAAGAACTCAGCTTTCACATTTAGGGCTCTTTTCCACTACATTTCATAGTTTAAATATTACGTACAATGTTTAAAATGGTTAATTTGGGCTTACATCATTCATTTTTACATCAATTCATGAGGTAAATAATTAAACAGGTGATATTTATTAATTCATACACAACTAAAATTATTACTTATATTTTACCAGATACGTTACCAAAGGTGATTCGATGTTTTTCAATAGTTATTTCCCCGGGAAAGCAATTCATATTTGTTTCCTGTGGAAATTCCAGATTGGATCGTTCCCTTTGCATGATTTGTGGGATTCGAAACTTTATTTGTAAGCGAAATTTGCAAAAAATACAAAGTGAATCTTAAGGTTATATTTCATTTCAGCAAAAAGCATATTTCAACCTACCACACAGAAATAATTTCTACCAATTAGCAAGGAATGACAACATCTTTACCTCTTGAAAACCCCCAATATCTTTAGGGGGGACAGATGTCTTTTCCTGAACAGAAATTGGATCAAAACAATAAATTTAATTGAGAGTTAGGAGTCCATTACAACATGTAAATTTGCGGTAACGTATCTGATTGATGATCAAAAATCATATATGATGCTCTATTTCAATTCATTTCTACTCAATGAATGGCCATCATTTAGAATGTTCCACTTTTTGTTTTGTATTTGACCGGTTTTGAAGTTTCCGAAAACACATCTTTGAATGTATTACTTTGTGGTTGATTTTTCGGTTTTACTCACATGGAATTGAACACTTAATCTGAGAATGGCCCTCTAGTCAATTTCATGCTATCCCCTGTACCTGAAATACACCTCCATCATTGTTCCTCAGTTCATTCATTACCTGCCCATCTTTTCACCTTTGAAATCATTCCTTCGTTACTGTTACTCTTTTTAAGGTAGTCCATTAATCACATTTTCACATCCTTTGATATCCATATGGAGGAAATCTATTATAGTGTATAAAAATTGCACTCCTGTATGAGTAAGATTGTACAGTAGGATGCAATGTGTTATTTTTCTTTCTTTTATTAGAAAACATATATGTGGAATTGCAGAAAAGCACACTCACAAAGTCATCATGGCAGAATCGGTTAAACCTGTTTTGACATGTTCAAAGAATGGCTTGTTTGATGACATACTTGCACGCCATTCAAACTGTCTCAACTTATCACTTTTTGTCGTATTTTGTATCGTTCTACACACTTCAGACCAAATGGAATCTCAGAAAATGACAGTGGATCAAAGTTGACACAATTTATCATGTGGGATATGTTCCCTCTTCATTAAGTGTTATGAGAAAAGTAAAGATAAGATTTCAATGATTATTAAACATATGGTAATTACTCATTGTGTACAAAATAGCTGGGCATATATTCAACAATGTGTATGACACATGGCTGTTATGGCTATCACGCGCTGCGCAAACTTACAGATGATATTAAAGGTGACATAGTCCAGTTTCAAAATAGTTCTGAAAAGTCCCCTGAACATGTGATCCAAAACTCTTGACTTTTGATCCATAGATGGAACAAGCTGAGGTCTTATGTGCAATACGCCACGAAGAATTCCAGATACACTTGTCAAGTTGCTTTCAGGGGGGCATTTCATGAAGCATTTTGTGGGATATTTTTTTTTTCTGACATATTCACTCTCAGCCAATCAGATGCAAGGATTTCCGTAGCTTATAACAGTTTGTCAGAAAAACAAAAGTCTGACAAAACACTTTATGAAATGCCCCCACAGTTCCAATACTGGTAGAGTGCACTCCCATTATAATGAACATGGTTATAATGAAATTTTGTTACAGCAAAGTACAGATTCAGGTCCCAAAATGATTATCTATATATATTCTGTACGAGTTCGACTAGAACAAAATTTCAATGTAACAAATGAAAATTGCCGGTCCCAAGAACTTTTTTATACTGTAAAAGTGGATATATTCGCGCGACTAATTTCTCGCGCTCGGCTGGGCAAGAAGAGTATCGCATGTTTTTAATTCCACGGAACCACGACATCAACAACGAACATATGGGCAGCAAAAATATTCACATGCTTCTATTTTCGCGCCAGTTTCTGGTTGCACGAGATGCACGAAAATTTCAACACTGCAAAAATTTCCACTTTTACAGCCAACAGAAGTCAATGTAGTCAGTTTCCCACAGTGCCTTGTTGCCACCTAATCCTGATCTCTCTCCATCCCAATCTTTGTTGCTCTTCCAGATGTGCTGAATGACGCCATCTTCGACGAGGACCATGATGAGGTGGTGGTGGTCAAGGACATTGAGATGTTCTCCCTCTGTGAACACCACCTGGTGCCATTTATAGGAAAGGTAAGGTCATCCACAGGTGGTCACTTCTGACCATGTGTCTTCAGAAATCATTTAAAAAAAAAGAAGAGAGATTAGGGGCATTTACATTCCCACCAAAACCCTAGTTTTTCATTCATTCCAGATTTTTATATTCAATATGCCTGGCAACTGCTGTTATGTGAACAAAAAAAACAACAAAAAAAACGAAAAAATCGAAAACCCTTCCTCAGGAGTAAAGTTGTTTTTGTTTTTGTTTTTGTTTTAACTCAACAGCTTTATTCAGGTCTTCCAGGCTTCCTTGCTCACCAGTTGCTTTCTGTTTTTTTTTTTTTTTTTTTTTGTTTGTTTGTTTTTTAGTTACGTGATATCCATCCTTGACACAGGTTCAATCTCTTACCAGCCTGCGTACAACACTGATCTCAGAATCACACAGATCAGTGGTCTCCACTCAAAGAAAGTAGCAAGTCGCGCATGTGCACTTACAAAAACCTCCAAATATATTCCAGTCTTTCCTGCGCATTTGCATCTTCTGAAAAGAAAAAAACATCGCATAATGATTCTGATTTTTTTCAAATTTTTTTTCAATTTTTTTTACAGTGTGAGTGTCCCTATTGATTCAACAAGATCTTTAGATTTTTGTAATCATACAGGCTTTAGTGATTACTAGCCTTTCAACACTTCCTGTCTTTTGAGACCATCATAGTAATTGTATCACCTGCAGATTGGAGAACTTGTCTACAGTGGTCACCTGTCCATAAAAACTACTTATTTTAGTCTCTCTTGGGTGATGTCTGTCAACAGTATTTAACTTATGTCAATGCTGCATGATATTGCAGAACTTTTTTTGTGTGGAAAAATGAAGCTTTCTTATCATTGATACCATTGATGTTACTATTGTTTTGAAAACAGCAAAACAGAACACAAACCAGAGCTAAGAGTGAGATGTTAATATTCTTCTTTTTTTTTTTTGGCATTAATGTTCAGCAGGAAGTAACTCTGGTGGTTTATCATAACACAATGCACAAAGAAATAACGAAGTTCACTAGTGCCCCCCCCCCCAAAAAAAAAGATACCGTTTTCCCCTTTGATATCAGTTTAATATTTGACTGCATAGAAAGCTGCTACAGCTCAGTGACATGACAGAGACCTGTATGAGTAAAGTTTAGACTGAACTGTAAACTTACAGCACATTTATGCTAAACTTTTTTCGTTTTTTTTTTTTTTTTTTTTTTTTTTGGGGGGGGGACATAAGCAGTGTATTGAAATGGTTAGTGCAAAACACAGTTGCATCCCGACTCACTTTGATATTAACGCCATTTCAAACTGCAATTTTTCTAGTCATGTTTACTTGGGAAGCATAAACGCATGTCACATTTATGATTGGCGATTCTCACTAATCACGTTTTCATTGGAAGCATGAGTACAAAATCATGTACATGCTAAACGGCTTGCTACAAGAGTGGTTTAAAGTTGAAATTTATATAGAATCTAGAAATATGACAAGTTTGATATCTACGAAAAGCTAAGAAGCTAGTTAACAAAACTGGATATCTTTTAGACGATGTAACTTTACCCCTAAACTGTTTTTGAGATTGAAAAAACACCCAATTTCCATGACCACATAGCTCCGTTTGCTACAAGAATTATTGGATTTGAGTGACGTCACCAAATGTGTATGAGCTGATTTGCCGTACGGCTATATGAGACCCGCTCTGGCAAAACCCGAAACTTCTTGGCAAATGTGATTTCGTGCTACAGCCCGAAAAAGGTCAAAAAATGACCTCAGGGACCAAATTGACATTTTGGTATCACGTTGTAGGGGAAATTTTCTAGCTTCTGATGATATCAACAACATTTTGAAATACAACCTACAAAATGTGGAATTTTGAAGAGAAAAGTGGGATGTCAATCTCAAAAGTTGGCCAAAATCTTACATCTTAAGACCAAATCGCCTTCGCTTACGGCAAAAATGACTGTTCTTTTGGCGATTGTGTCTTAGATATTCTGCGTTGAACCCTGACACATTTGGTACCTACAGAAAGCTCTACCTCTGCTTATTCCAAATATGGTCATGGCATGATGTCATGCTACTCACTTTCATTCATAAATTCGTCTGAAACATGCGTAAGTTTATGCAAATTGTCTCCCAGACACGTAAACAGCCTTGTTACCAAGACACGTGATCAAAATACGTGTTCACGATTGGTCAACTGCGCCGAGGACCCCCTTCTAATCAATTACAGCTCTTTGACTTAGTTATCATCCTTCATGAGTATGTAAGATTACCTCAGCTATACGCAATTCCCCCACAATGATCGATTTGTTGTGTCAATAATAACAGCAAATTGTGGCTGTACGAAGGAACAGCTGATCACGGCGATTGTGAATCTTGAGCTGACGATAGGTTTTGTGCTTTTAAAACTTTGTTTTTCCGTAAATTTATGGGTGTAAAAAATGATTCCAATGAACACAAACAAACAAACAAACAATTTCACGACGTGAATATATAGTTTTGGCGGACGATTTATTCTAGATTGACAACAAATTACACACCAATTTCCTGAAAAGTGTACACAGTTTGCCTGTAGATATGTAAATCCCACTGGGTTGCATACACATTTGGTGACGTCACAGATTTGGCACTTTTCGTAGCCACATCAAACTTTTTCCAGTGCTCAAATTTGGTAAAAATAAAAATTCTTATATTCAAAGCAGAGACAACTTTATTGCATGATTTATGTCAGAAGTTAATCAAAATAACATTAAATGATGGAAAACAGTCAATTTATATGATATTATTTCCTATAAATTTCAGCTTTAAAGCTTTTCAACAATATGCAGTGAATGTCCGCGAAATGGGCTCCTTTTCAAGCTCAAAAGAACTGAGCATAAACACTACCCCGGTGAATGGCATTTGGGATCAGCATTTCAAAATGCTGATTCCGCCTTCCGTAAATTGAGCATAAACACACCAAAAGCAAAGCCATAGCGGTTTGCTAGAGAACCAATGGCCAAAGGGGAAGGTCGCATTTTCAAACATGGAATCCTTGTCCCTGCACTTCCTGTCAAAACTTAAAGTTCGCACCCAAATCTTTTTACCAGTACATCAGTAAAGTGCGTTGCATGAGAGTGCAAACAAACCAGAGAGTACCTGCTGCAGAGTTATCTCCAAAGTTTGAGCAGCGGGCAATGTGGAGTAGACAGATTATGGGGTCAATTGGTGCTTAAAACATTTTTCTTTATTATATTGTCATGTTTGTTTGTTAAAAGGTGAAGGACTACATTTACATTTCGTAGCCCAGAAATAAAGATTCATCAGCAGTTTTTCTTTTTGCCGCAGCACTGAAATGTGCCCCCATGACCATTATCTTTTTAATGTTATTGTTCAAAGATCACACTCCACACATAATTTCTGAGCAGAGCCTTGGTGTGACCAAGTGTATGGGCACACGACATTTATTGCAACATTCATGGCTGTGAAGTAGATTTGTTATTGATTTTGTCTTTTCCTTGCTTATTTTTCAGCTAAATGGGTAGGGAGAGAAGGGGTACCATGGTCCAGAAAAATTATGTTTGTTTTGAGTCATATGGCACAGTATAGCCCTTTTTACACTTATGTTTCTTAACCCCATACTTTCTCTGACCCAGGACTATCGTTAGTCCCGTACCAATTTTTTTCAGCTTTTTACACTCGCCAATTAGTCCCGGAAAGCTCTTGTCCAGGGCTAAGGAGAAAGTTGATCTTTTCACACTCGTATTTATTAGTCCGGTACTTTCCAAACCACATGAATATTCATGATTACGCTGTGTACTGTACCCGTACACGCACTCACCGGCAGCACTTGATTACCTCGTTTCTGATTGGTCAGTGAGGGTCGGACTTCGTCTCTGTCGCTTAGCCCAGGATTGTTTTTTTGTTCTGTTTACACTCACTTGCTTGGCACCGCAATTGCGGTGCTAACCCTGCTATTTTGCAGGGCCAGATAGTATGGGATTATCGGTGGGGCTAGCCCACTTTGGCAAAAACGAGTGTAAACAGAAAGTGGGCTAAGGATAGTCCCGTACCAACGCTGGGGCTTAGGCCCCCCCTTAGCCCCACCGTTGGTACGGGACTAAGCAAAAATTTACAAGTGTAAAAAGCCCTTAAATCTCTGCATCCCATGTGGATGAGATTATGAATATTCCATTGAAACTCTGTACAGAGGACACACCATTCTCCTCAAGGCAATGAGGTGAAACCTCATGTCATGCAAAAAAAAATTATTAAAGTTTACAACAAGTAGTTGTAGATAGAATGTTGGCTCTCTTGTGGAGTGGTATGTTATGTCTTGAATTCTTTTGTTAGTGGAAAATTGAGCAAAGAAAATGGGATTCCATTCTTTTATTGGCGAAGAATCAACTGAATTCAAGAAGTACCGCTATCATACTTTACTTCTGTTAGAACTTGAATAGTGAAAATTATAAAATGATACCTGTAAAAAGTGTGACTATGGCACCAGTGTTCTTTCACCTGAATTTGACAGGTTTTAGAAGTTTCAACAGAGGCAAAGTACAATGTGTACAAATTTGAGGGGCTAAATTTTGGCATTGAGGTAATAATCCTCTATGGTGAGTCACTTCTAACTTGATCTTCTTTTTGGAATTTATGCCTTTGGGACATCTAAATAAAGTCTTCCCTGAAAACCACTGTTTGGTCTCCCCCTTCTGAAAACATGGTGAGAATAATAAAGCGAGTGTTTTTTAATAAACTGCATGTCTTACAAGCAGAGAGCTCTCTTAATTGCCGGTCTCTTTCATCATCTCTGTTGACTAGGTTTTGAGGAATTTAATATCAGGAGCTCACTTAGCAGACAAACAGAGTTTCAGCGGTAGGAAGATGGTAGCGCAGGTCTTCCAGACACTACCTTTTTGCCAGCGACATTAATTTCCGCCCTGTTGGCAGGAGTGTCTATTTACTTGTGGTTTTTGGTTTAAGATGCAAATTAAAGGTGCCGATCGTCTTATTCAGGCTGTCCCACAGTTCTGAAGAATCTGACATGCAGATGTGAAACAGTCCAGAGAATAACTTCAAGAGGCTTTAAGAACGGGTCTGTTGTTGCGATATATTTTTTCTAAATTAATTTTTCTCATTTGTCAACCAACATTCAAATAAAAAGACACACATATACACAATTGTTTAGGACAGTTTTTCATTTCTGATTGGTTTGAGATGCAAGGTGCAAGATATCTGGCCTTTATGCATACTCCTATTAAAAGTAAATTCAGACCACCATAATGGTAGAAATTTCATCAGATAAAGACCTAAACTTGGACTGCTGGTAAAATCCACATATTAAAAAAAAATGCTTGCACACATTATGTAGCTTCCACCACATGAAAGGTGACCCTTGTATATATTACTGTGCAGACATACAGTGCCGGATCACGATGAGTGAACTGACTAGCACAATTGTGATCAACCAAATTAGATTTCATTTTAATTTTAGTTGGCGAAACAGAAATTGTTGCTTGAGAAAGGCAAGGACATTAAAGTGTATCTTTGCCCAAAAAATTATTTTTGATATGTGAAAGAGACACATTTCAGTAGTCCATTGCACCAACTTTCAGCGAAAAGGGGTCATTAATTAGTGAAATAATGCATCTGAAAGTTTCTAAACACAATGGGTCTGGGAGGCAAGACTACAGCAAACCCTATTGTTTGCAGTGGGTTACGGAACCACAGCGGTTCCTGAATCTCCCAGACACAGTGTGTTTGGAAACTTTGAGATGCATTATTTCACTAATTAATGACCCATTTTCTCTGAAAGATGGTGCAATGGATTACTGAAATGTGTCTCTTTCACATATCCAAAAAAATGTTTTGGCCAAAGATACACTTTAAGGTTTCACTAACCCTATGGCGTAAACGTCCTTATCTTTTTAAACCCACAAAATAAACACTTTGGCATCTCAGCTTCATGCTATGACCGGTCATAACATAGAAGTTTCGTTCAGACGTCAGAACCTCGAGGTTGAGCTTGTAGTTAGGGACCGTGAAGATGCACTCGAGAATAGCTAACCTCGAGGTTAGCTCGATGTTAAGAGCCACAAGAAATCTTATGGTTAGCGCTCTAACCACGAGTCGGGGGGGGGGGGGGTCCCCACTCGTAGTTAAGCACCGTGTGGACACAAAAATCAACACACTCGAGGTTAAGATTCGTCATGTGGACGCACGTCGAAGTTAGGGGGCAAGAGCTTAACCTCGAGGTTAGGGCTTGTCGTCTGAACGTAACTAATGTTGAGATGCCTGGAGGCAATAATATCAACATTGCCCCAAAAAGCATTCCACATCTGTATACAATTGCACATTATGCAAATTGGAGGAGGCGATGATGTCATCGCTCGACAGGTGTATGTTTGTATGCTGGGACTCTTAAGATGGACAAGGCAGTGATAACCTTTATGTAGACTGCAGAAACTTTGCCCCTTGATGTCAGATTCCACTCTATTGCCTTTTCTATCAATGAATACAGTCTGATTGGCATTGATGATTAGAAGTCAAGGGTGCTTTAAAGGGTTTGAATGATCATATTGTATGGCTAAATATCATGCACATAAAAGATCCAGCTTCATTCATTCACTGCAAAGAGCAGGGTGCATAAGGCGGGTGAAGTGGTCCACCTCGCATCCAACTGGACCCCACGAAATACTTGCTTGTGCAGTTAAATATTGGCTTTCTACCTATCTTCTCAGATGGAAAAGGAAAGAAAGAAACATAATTATCTGATCCTATAATGCTTTGATGAAGTCGAACCACAAGTATAGTATATGCTTAGCTTTTTCAAAGACAAATGTTGTACTAGTGTAATGAAATAGCTCTCTATATAAGCAATAAATATTAAACGTTTTAACTGCTGAGATGCAGCCATGATGAATGAGATCTGCTAATATACATCATTATGGAACAAAGGAAAGATATTTCTTGAAGAACAGATCTTTATTTCTTTCGTTTTACTAATTACATCAATATGATATTATATGAAGTTACTTTCATATTTTTGTTGTCATAGAATAAAGTCCTTTTGATTACACACAAAGTATATTTCTTTAATCAAGGTCTGCCATTTTTAGCTCACCCGAGCCAAGGGCTCAAGTGAGCTATTGCGATCGCTCTTCGTCCGGCGTCCGTCGTGCGTCGTGCGTCGTGCGTCGTGCGTCGTCCGTCGTCCGTCGTGCGTAAACTTTTTACATTTTCATCTTCTTCTTGAGAACCCCATGACCGATTTTCACCAAACTTGGCAGGTAGCATCCCTAGGGGGATAGGATCTCAATTTGTTCAAATGGGCACCATGGCCCACCTGGGGGGCCCCAGGGGGGCCCAAACACCCTAAAATTAAGGAATCTTTAAAAATCTTCTTCTCTAGAACCAGAAGTGATAGGGCTTAAATGATACTATGAGTAAGTACATTGAAGACTGTAGTTTCAAGTTTGTTCATGGGGGAATCAGGGGTGCCCCCCTTGGGACCCAGGGGAGGGGGGGTGGGGAGGGGTTCTAATGGGGCCTAAATTGTACATTTTCATCTTCACTTTGAGATCGCCATGTCTGATTTTCACCAAACTTGGTAGTTAGCATCCCTAGGGGGACAGGATCTCAATTTGTTCAAATGGGCACCATGGCCTACCTGGGGGGTCCCCAGGGGGCCCAAACCCCCTAAAATTAAGGAACCTTTAAAAATCTTCTCTAGAACCAGAAGTGATAGGGCTTGGATGATACTATGAGTTAGTACATTGATGACACACATAGTTTCAAGTTTGTTCATGGCGGAATCAGGGGTGCCCACCCCCCCCCCCCCCCCCCCCTTGGGGATCCAGGAGAGGGATGGGAAGAAGTCCTACAGTTGTAATGGAGCCTGAATTGTACATGTTCATCTTCTTCTTGAAAACCTCATGATGAATTTTGACCAAACTTAGCAGGTAGCATCCCTAGGGGGATAGAATCTCAATTCCTTCAAATGGGCACCATGTCCCTCTTGGGGGGCCCCTAGGGGGCCCACCCCTCCCCCCACATTAAGGAATATTTAAAATCTTCTGCTCTAGAACCAGAAATGATAAAGCAAAGTTAATATCATGAGTTTGTACATTGATGACTTTAGTTCCAAGTTTGTTAATTGCAGATCCAGGGCTGCCCCCCCCCCCCCCCCCCCCCGAGTTGAGGGGGGGGGGGATCCATATGCAGACCTAAAATGTCCAATGTTCTCAGGTAAAAGTGTGCAAGAATGCATGGAAGGTAAAATTGCGATACTCGGGTGAGCGCGTGACCCGCGGGTCTCTTGTTACAATAAAGTATAAAAGAAGAATGCATTTTGTTTCTCTACCTTTGACATGAACTTGTATGTGTACTGCAGGTTTCTGTCGGATACTTGCCAAACAAACGTGTTCTCGGCCTCAGCAAAGTAGCAAGGTAAGGCAGAAGTTGGACCGGGTTTGTCATTGTTTGATTTACCTTTTCTACCATGTATTTTGTGAGTTATTTGAAGAAAATCTGTTTTGAAATGACTGAGATATCATTTCAAAACCAATTTATAATTGGATATAATCTCAGTCATTTCAAAACCGATTTTCATTAAATAAACATTGAATCCCTCTTAGAATTGTATGCTCTTTCATATTCTATAAGGGGTTTCTCATTATCTCACAAAAAAGTTGGAAACATGAAGTCCCATCTCAATCAAAAGTATATCATCCCTTTAAGCGGGAGACACACAGCTAGACGACGTCCTTTGCAATGTAAGCAGGAGAAAAGACATCTAAAGCTGGAAACACACAGCTAAAGCAGCAGAAATTTAAAGTCGAGCTGGAGATTTTGAGAAAATGGGTTCAAAGTGGGAGAGTTGGAGTCTCTGAAGGACAGGAATGCCAGTTCTTTTGTATTATGTGTAGTTTAAAGTACTCTATAAGCTGTTATTTTTGCATACAGATATCTTTGCAAATGAGGCGGTCACTGACATTTTCACGAGGTATTGTTTTCAGGCTTTTGAAACTGAGGCTGTCATAAATACATTAATGCCTAGTCTGTTTGATATATTTTTGTGTGTTAAATTTTCAGTCCAACAGTGATTTGCGAAATTTTCGAAGTTAAATCCTCTCAAAATTAACAGCTTATGCAGTATGCGATTGTGGAAAACATTTATCAGAGGGTATGGTAGGAGACTACTTTTCTTCTTATCTTCTTCCTCTATTCTTACACTTTCCCCTCATTGCTTCTTCTGTGTGGATACAGTGCTGTGATACGCAGGTAGGATGCATTCCGCGCATATTATATGTGTTTGTTATATGAAGAGTATACATGAATGCTGATGCACTCCAGCATATAACCAGTGGCTGCAGGAGGTGGGGGAGCGGGCCCATGAACCCCTGCAAAGTTTCGGACAGTAATGCTTTGCCCCTTTTTAGGAGCAGTAGTCTAGGCTGTGTGGACCGCTGTTGTGACCAGTGTTTGATTCAGTCTTTGATAGAGTCATTTAATAAGGCACAAAACTGAAAAGGCAAACTCACATCAAGAGATCCAATAATTCATGTAGTATCATACTATTACTGATCGAGGGATGGAATGATGCGAGCTGCCAATATTAAAAGTTTCAACTTAGTTTAGAACCTTTCAATTTCACAAGAATATGATTTGTATATTTTTTTTGTATATCTTTGATGGATGTGGGATAAAAAAATTGAAGTGAAAGTATAATCTCAGTGGAAACAATATAAGTTAGAAAGTTCTACCATGAAAGTGGGACAGACATTTTAGAATAAAACAAACAGACAGAGAGTACCCTCCCTCCCCCCTTAAAAGAAAAGAAAACAAAATACCAACAATGACTCCGGCACTATATATCACAGGATTAGTAAAAAGAAAGGAAATTAGCCTACATTTTGAGATATTTGTTTTAATATCATTTTTCTTTTTCTTTCAGACTTGTTGAAATCTACAGTCGAAGGTTACAAGGTATGTATGGATGTTTGCCACCTGCCATTTATCTCAACATAGAAACTTAGAAATCCCCATTTTAGGGTTATATTCTTAATCGATGGCAAACACCCCCACCACCGCAGATGCCATGCACGGCATCACCATCACCATGTCTGCCAACATCACATTTATCATCACTACCACCACCACCACTACCATCATTTCACCATCACTAACGTCATCACTACCACCACAACCATCACCGTCACTGTCACCATCACCATCACCATCACTGCCATTATCACTGCACCATCAATACCACCATTTTTGTCATCCATCTCCATACTATCACTACCAGCATCACCATCGCCATTACTAGACCATCACTTCACGACATGACTATCACCATCACCACCACAATCTCCATTACTACCACCATTACTTTACCATCACCATCACTATCACCATCTCCAGTACCATCACCATCACTGTCACCACCACTGTCACCATCACTACGATCTTCACCATCACTACCACCATCACCATCAATATCACCACTACCACCATCACTTCACCATCACTACCACCATTACCATCACCATCAATATCACCTCTACCACCATCACCATCAATATCACCACTACCACTATCACTTCACCACCACTACCACCATCACCATCACCATCTCCATATTATCACTACCTCCATCACCATCGCCATTTAACTACACCATCACAATCACCATCACCACCACAATCTCAATTACTACTACCATTACTTCACCATCACCATCACCACCACAATCTCAATTACTACTACCATTACTTCACCATCACCACCCCAATCTCCTTTACTACCACCATTACTTCACCATCACCATCACTATCACCATCTCTAGTACCATCACTGTCACCATCACTACAATCTTCACCATGACTACCACCATCACCGTCTCTATGACTATTTCTGTCACCGTCTCTATGACTATTTCCGTCACCATCACTACCACCATCACTTCATCATCACCATCATTGCCCTTCCCTGTCTATGTACTGTGATGTTATCATTTATCAGTAGCAATAGTATGCAATGATGTTTGATATGAACTCAGTTTTCCTGAGTGTAAAGCCTGCCGCACACTACATGACCCGAGGTTGTATGACCTTCCAAACATGAGACCAGGGCCCCATTTCATAAAAGATGTTAGGATGACAACTCTTGCTGGAATGACAACTTTCCACAGCAAACAGCCAATCAGGAAGCGGTATTCTTGTCGTTACCATGACAATAGTCATTCCAGCAAAGAGTTGTCATCAAATAAACTCTTTATGAAATGAAGCCCAGGTCGTGCGACCTGTCAATGCACTCTATGCGACCTGACCTTGAACCTGCAACCTGCCTCCCACATGCTTTAGCACACAGTGCATGAGCAAGCTAGCAGCTAGCTGCAGCAAACCACAACAAGTTGAAAAAAAATTCAACCTACCAAAACTTTCCGATCAGGGCCCCATTTCATAAAGAGTTGATTTGATGACAACTCTTTGCTGGAATGACAATTGTCATGGTAACGACAAGAATCCAGCTTCCTGATTGGCTGTTTGCTGTGGGAAGTTGTCATTCCAGCAAGAGTTGTCATCCTAACATCTTTTATGAAATGGGGCCCAGGTCATGCAACCTAGTCCTACGTCCTACACTAGGGTGTTTGGTGACGTCAAACCGACAGTTAGGTCGTACGACCTCTTGATCGTGTAGTGGGGTGGGGGGGGGGGGGGGGGGGCTTTATAGAATCTGCCACATCCTTCCTTCACAAAGTGCAATGACCCATAACAGCCATAGGATGTGGTGGTAAACGTAGACCTGGCTATCCAGGATGTCACAAAACGCCGTTGCCTTGAAATTTTACATCATATTGCAAGCATGCGATTGGCTTCGTTTGATTGCTAAAAGAATTTGAACCTTCTGTGAGTGATACTTCCTCTACTGCCATTCAGCATCTGTTTGCATGGGTTAGTCAATACTGGGCACTGATTTGATGAATGAGATCATGTAACGGTGGGAATTTTTTGTTATGTTCTCCATAAGAGAAACTGTTCATGTCAACAAATCGCAAGTAATACCAAGCTATGACATAATGATGATGATTTCAATGAAATCAAGAGAATGGAAATGTCATGTCACATGCAATGCTGAAAATGATTGTACAATTTTGGTTGAGACCTAACCTCAGGTTTATAACATTTTTAGGTGACATAATGAGAAACCTCTCATGCAATGTGAAAGAGCATGTAATTCCAAGAGGGATTCAACATTTATTTGATGAAAATTGGTTTCGAAATGGCTGAGATATATCCAAAACAGAGCAATATTGATAAAAGGTGGGATCCACCTTTTATTATTATTGCTTTACATTGTTCTTTAAAGGGAAGTTAAATCCAAAGAGCAATGTGGATTGAGTGAAAGCAGCAACATTAGTAGAACACATCAGTGAAAGTTTGAGGAAAATCGGACAATCGATGCAAAAGTTATGAATTTTTAAAGTTTTGATGTTGGAACGGCTGGATGAGGAGACTGCTGGAGGATATGACGTATGAGTGGACAACAATACAAAGAAAATATAAAGGAAATTCAACAAAAATTCACTTTTCTAGAATTATGAAAGAGCAATGGACCAACCGCTTTCAGAAAGCAGAGGTAATAATTGCTACCCTTAACATATGTCAATATCAAGTTGATGGAATTTGTAATTCTCATGAAAAATGGATTTTTGTAGAATTTTCTTTATATTTTCTTGGTATTGTTGTCCACTCATACGTCATAACCTCTAGTAGTCTCCTCATCCAGCGGTTCCAACCCCAAAACTTTAAAAATTCATAACTTTTGCATCAATTGTCCGATTTTCTTCAAACTTTCACTGATGTGTTCTACTATTGTTGCTGCTTTCACTCAATCCACATTGATCTTGGGGTTTATCTTCCCTTTAATGTCTCAGTCATTCCAAAACTGATTTTCATCAAAATAAATTGTGAATTCCTCTTAGAATGATATGCTCTGTATTATTTCACAAGTTGTTTCTTGGTATCTCGCAAAAAGTTAAAAGCCCAATCCACATCTCCACCAAATACTATCCCATCTATGGAAGGATGAATAGTAATTTGCAATGCACACAGATATGTGGTATAGGGAAAAGGTGTATTAAAATTCACAAGTCTTTGGAATGCCTGGCATTTAGTGGCAATATTATCTGCTTCATGGTCCGCTGAGATTTTTATGACAAGTTGGAAGGTAATGTGCTCTCAGAATAGAGTGACCGATCAGCACAATATGATGCATGATATCTTTTGTTGCCAGGAATAGGCCTATAGTGAATAATCTTTTAAATTCAGGATTTGAAAAACTATCACCGGTAGGTAATAGGTTTGTCAATAGCATCTCCAAACTATATATGGTTTTGTGTTTTTTTGGGGGGATGGAACATATTGTAGGTTTTCTCTCCAGCCTGTCATCATATTACATAATGTATGAGCAACGTTTTTATGGTCTTGTTTCCAGTGCAAGAGCGTCTCACCAAACAGATCGCCCTGGCGGTGACAGAAGCCATTGCACCGGCCGGAGTAGGAGTTGTCATAGAGGCCACGTGAGTTGCCGCCCGTTATTTCTTGGCATCTTTGTGCGGTTACCATAGTTACTATCTCATGTATGAAATATGACCTACCATCACCACATCGCATGCTTGGGTCTTCTCTTTATGTTTTTGTTTTTTGCTTGTCATTCACTGTTATCTTGTTTGCCAAATAATGGAAAATATGGATTCGTTATTGACGCACGTCTTGATTTCTTTGTGTAGACACTCAAGTCTTTGAGATGTTTGGGTTTGTGTGTTTCAGTCTTATTTGTTACTCATGTAAAGGTGGGATAAATGCATGGGGAGAAGATTTTGAAAAGGTCAACAGCTGCAATGCATTTTTCATAGACCAGACCGTCAGAAGATTACAATAAACATCTAGATGTGTATAGGAGCATGTATGTGCAATTACATGTTTGCACACATATTTTTTTTTTCACAATTGTGACTACGTCTGTGCAACAGAGCAAACCTTGAAATGTAAATTTGTTCATGTGATAGGATTTCTCATGTAGATTGATGTTGATAAAGAGACAAATACAGTGTGTGTGTGTTTGTGTGTGTGTGTGTGTGTGTGTGTGTTTGTGTTTATGTTTTATTAAAGAAAAGGTTTGGGCTTATAGCTATTGGTGTCAGTACAAAAAATAACTTTGTCAAGAAAACTTGGTTTATTCTTTTATCTATCATCATCTATTTATTTCTCAGTCTGTCAATCTATGTTATCTATCTATCTGTCATTTATGCATGAAATGAATGCACAAGTACGTACATGTATCATTAAATATTGAATTGAATATGTGTTATAATTTTGAAGTATTTGAGGGTTTTATGCTCAAACCATACCTAGACTTTAAAGACTTTAGTGCCTTTTTGATTCAATTCTAAATGATGAGATAAGTTCTTTTCTTTTCTTTCTTTGTGCTTGACTGTGTTTATTGAACATGATAGGGAACATATGTTTATTTCATTTTGGCATTTTTCATTTTCCAGAAATGCTGCCAAAAATTATGCATGTATTAGTCACCCCCTGGCATTCAATTGGTACTTTTGGAAGTAAGCCAAGTTTTACATGTGGTTACATTGATTAGCCTGAGCTTGAAGTGTAATCCCTCTCAATACCAGCAAATACACCCTTTAGATCTGTATGCAGACCATAAACGTTAAGTATAAAGGAAACATTTGTGGTCGTGTGGTATTTTGGCCTTTCAGGATGTTTATAGCCTTGACATATTGAATCATATGATACAAATGTGCTCTAGCTTTGTCTATATGTGTGTTTATCACACCATGCATTGCATAATGGAACTCAATTTGTGGACTAGTCACTACGATTTATGTTCCAAACTTCATTATTTTCAGTTTGTGCCATGCTTATACACAAAAATGGAAACTAATGTGAATGTAAGAGTGTGTTGCATGACTGATAAATTGTGCCTGAGAAAAAGGGGGCCAGAAAAAAAAATTGTAATGTGCATTTTCTTCCCTTTTTCTTTTCTTTTCATATTTTTGCAGGCACATGTGCATGGTGATGCGAGGAGTGCAGAAACTGAACAGCAAAACCATCACCAGCACCATGCTTGGTGTCTTCCGGGAAGATCCAAAGACCAGAGACGAATTCCTCACTCTCATTAAGGGTTGACGCCTTGGAGGAGGAGGAGGAGGAGGAGGAGGGTGGGAGGGGGTGGTGGGAAGGAATGGTGGAAGTATTGGGGTGGGGAGAGAGGGATGATGTGGTTATGATGGTTGTGGGTCATCACTGTAAAGGATGATTTTACACCTGTTGAAAGTTTGTCTGATAAGAAAGAGAAAAAGTATCCAAGCGCAACAATGAATATTTGATCAAAATCAGATCGCTTATAAGAATTAGAGAAGTTATGAGTTGTAAAGTTTCGCTTGTTTTCTCGAACAGTTGATATGACACAAATGAGTGAGTTGATAATGACAACTTGCCATATTGTTTGTCTGTAAAACTTTTAATCAGGGTGAAAATATGACCCTGTCTCAAATCCTTATGTATATCTGATTGATCAATATTTTGAAGTTTTTCAGCAATGCATAAAAAGTTATATACTTTTTCAGGAGAAGAGTTTAATTATCATAAGTTTGTTGTATATACGATCAATGGAAAATTGTAAGGTGATGACAGCATTGTCTCACTCATTTGCATATTCATACCAACTGTTTGAAAACTGTTTTGCAAAATTTAGAGAATCTTTACAATTTTATTACTTCAATTTTTGTTCTGATTTTGGAAACAAAAACAATCATTGTTGTGTTTGTAAATTATCTTATATTAAAGTTATATCTATTCCAGAATTGTCCTGAATTCAGGGGAAGAAAAATGATGGAGGGGCATTATCGGGAAGAAGGAGGATTCATTATCTTATGATGGCCTCCTTTTATTTCCACGCAGTCGCTTTGACAAAAAAAAATATGTTATGTAGTCAGGAATTTGTGTCCATTCCTGATAGGTTTGTTGGCAACTGAAAACACTTTATGCTTTGCTTGCATGGAGTTGCTATGTGCATTTAATCTAACTGTTGTCTTGCTTGGATATTTATCACTCTTCTTTTTGCTGAGGATATCATCTTTAATAGCTTACTCTGATGTATAGTGAAATATGGTATACAGAATCTAGTATATTTTTGTATGATACCATTCCTGTGTAACTTTAATGTGTGGACGTGCCATCATTGTAAATCATAATATTCAGATCATGTTACCTTCATTGTCATAATCATGTTGAAAATTGAAGTATTCTGTTAAGGTTGTTCTGTTAAACCTTACCTTACACAGTATCCACAAGCGTTATGCTCCGAGGGAAACCCTCAGAGTCCACTCCTGGGAAATCGAGTGGTGGTGGTAGGGGGGCACTGAGCACCCTGTGTCACCAGAGTGGTGGGTCAGGCCACCATTTCCTAGGGGACAGTCATCTCTCACCCTTCAAGGGAGTGACCTTTTTTTGGGGGGGGGGGGGGAAATGTGCCTGTGATTGTAAGTTGGAGTGACTGGAAGTACCACAGGAATAACTATTCAAACCCACTGCAGAGTGAAAACCAGGTATGCCATGTGCTAACCCCATAATGATGTTTGAATTATATGAGGCAGTGGGGTATGGAATGCTCACAGCTCAATGGCTGTTTCCTTGCTGCCACCTTTGGGATTGCTGTTGTTGCAGCTCACCAGTAATTGGAAGTCTCTTCAAGAAATAGGGCCCAGAAGACCCCCTATGTACAACCAAACAGGTGGTGGTGTTAGAGCACAGGTGACATGGCTGGGACGCACAAATTAGAGGCGAGCAGGGATTCCTACCTCCGTCTATGAGGTACAAGACGATCCTGTTCCAAAAGAGTACTAGTTGTTACGCCCTCTCTTGTTGGCTCGGTCAGAAATGGACCTAATCCATGATCTGCTGCTCTGCCTTCTTGAAAGTTCACTTTGACTTCTGTAGAGGGCTCTCTTCAAAAATTCTGTTATGCTTAAATGAGTGAAATGGAGTGTTTTAAAGCATTGAGGACAAGCCAATGTTGTAGTAACTTATGTTTCCCATAGACCCTTGATAACTGAGCATACTTAAGATTGGAAACCCCACAGATACCTGTTGAATGGTGTATTAAGTCTGTGGAGCTTTCAGAATTCAGTTAAGGAATAGGGTAATATATTTTTTGAGGGAGAAAGATATTCAAATCATCAGTTAAAAGAAAAAAGAAAAAGAAAATGAACCTGGTATTTTCTGCCTAAAAGACTCTAGACCTCCTGACCTTGAAGTGAAATAAACACACTCAAATACATTCTGCTCTTTTTTTCCTCTCTTGGAAAAGTACTAAAGAGATATAGTGCAATCTAATATGTATGATAATCATTGTGTTGGAAAATCACTGCAGACATGTTAATGTTTATTTGTTGTGCCTTTAAGTTTGAAGTCTTATAAACTCTTTTGTATTCACAGGATGGCTGGTGTGTTTCTTGCCCACAGCGACAAATTGCTTTGAAGGTCTCAGAGATATGCTCGATCTACATATATTAATCAACTTTGCCTTTCGTCTTTGTCTTTTTTTCTTTTTTTTATTCTTTCACATCTCCTTATTCATTATGATCTCCTTATCATGATTCATTATGATTTCTTTATTCTCCTTCTCTTTCTTTCTTGACCTTCTCTTTCTTCTTCTTCTTCTTCTTCTTCTTCTTCTTCTTCTTCGTCTTCTTCTTCTTCTTCTTCTTCTTCTTCCTCCTCCTCTTCTTCTCTTTCTTCGACTGGAACATTTTAATTTGCCAGTAAATGAATGTTGCTATAGATATGTCTGTAGACAATGCTCATGGTTCCTATGTTCATTTGATTGAAAGATCGCACAAAAGTCTCATATATATGCACAAACTTTAATAGCGGATGGTTTACTCTGGGATCCTAATGCACTTTCACTATGCAACCATGACATTGAATTGATCAGTATTGTGAAAAGGCAATCCTGTCAACATCTCAGTACCCAACAAATTTACACAGCTCAGTATAGTGATATATTAAGAATTTGCATCAGGCATCTAGAGCTGTAAGATGTAATCTTGTATGTTGTCTCCATGGCCTTTATTAGCTAGGCTTAGATCTTTGACGGGGAAGTTAAGATGACGGTTGCGTTGTCCATTCCCCTCTCTCCCTGCAACGTGTTGCAAAGTAGTTTTAGATTTTGTGAAGATGCAGCCTATACAAAGTAAAATAGTGCCACCACATATGTCTTTGGTCATAATGGCATCAAGTCGCGCTCTGTGTGTTGTGAATTTGACCAGACGTTAAAATGTCCCAGAACCGTCGTAAAAACTCAAGATGACGTGAGATCGATTTTGATATTTAAACTGGTCTTGCACATGTGCAGAACAGAGCTTTTTTTTCTGTTAACATCCGCATTACAGATCTAAAGCTCCCTATCAAATGTATCTGCCTCCTAAATCAAAGCATGTCCAATGTACACTGTATTGGCAGTGCTGTTTATAGCTTACAGTTATAGAATATTTTCATGTGCAGATGTCAGACTTAAAGAGAATGATTATTAATATCAAACACCAAGCCTGTGTTAGAAATGCCATGTCACATTTCTTGCTGTTGAATCCCATACAGACTCAAGTGGAGACTTTTTTGTTTTGAGGGTATGTTTATGGATTTTTCTGTTTGTTTATATTTTCTTTACAATTGTGGTCAAATCTCTCATCAACCAAAGTGGCCATTATGAAACAGTCATCATGATACCTTCACTTTACATGTGAATCAAGATATTTGTTTTTGTAGTGTATAGATTTCTTTTTCAAGCTGATTTTAGAAGACAGGTGTGTTCTCCAGGAACGTTTGCCTATGGTAACCGTATAAATGTGCTTAAATATAAGCATAGAAATGGATATTAGCATATAGAAAATATAGATATAAGCATATGAATGAATATGTGCTGTGATAGTTTTCACCATTATTGCCAGCAATGTTGCGTCTGTGCCACATTTTCTGATATACACTAGCATTTAGAGTTGATTCCTTTATTAGCATATCCGTGATATTATACGGTCTGATTAATTTCCCTCTCTGTTTTCGTTCAAGAGTGAGATAAGTGTCAGAAGAATCATCTCTTCTAGATTTTAGTCCAAATGATCAAGGGAAATGAACTCCTAAAATGTATATAGAATATATGTGATGAGATAGGACTTTAAAAGATTGGATGTACATTTGCCCTTTCAGCACTGAAGGAGAAATAAAGACTTTTGTCGTTCTTCACTGAAGACTGAGTAATTTATGTGTAGAAGGCCAAACTATGTAATACATTTTGGTCAACTGTACCTGTAATAAGAGGAAATTTATAGAACAGCACAAATTATTTTGTGGAAGAAGAAAATATTTATAGATATCATACTGAGTTTAAATATCTAGAAAATATGATTGGTGATGCACATAATGAGTGTGGCAAATATTAAAGTATTCTGTCATTCATTGATGTGCTTACGTACTTTCGTAAACAGCATTATACACCTATGATCGATCTGGTGCTACGAACAAGCATTTCTTCAGAGGTATAAAATTCTGAAAAACTAGAGTGTCTTTTTCGATGTCTTCTTTCTCCATACAACCATTTGGTGAAGTCAAGTCGTGGGGATATTTAGCTGTAGTCAAAGCCTGTAAATCATTAGATTTGTAGCTGATTCTTAAATTGGCAGTGCAATTTAGAAGATTAATGTTAATGTGTCTGTCTCTGTAGTGTTTTCTTATTGTTTTGATAATGAATTGAAACATGATTGGGGAACTGACCGGATATTCAAAAGAAAATGAGCAGATATATTAGGATTCCATCAGAATTGAACCCCATTTCTGTGCTCATTTTCATTCATATCTTACCACTTTGTTCAGCGAAGTTAGCCACTACCATCTAATCTTTCTCCAATATAGGATTTATATGCAGAAAAATTCTGTTGCCAATTTGAAGAAGACAGGATGACAATTTCTACAGCAAGTACTTTTAATAGGACTTGACAAGTTTCGATTTCCTATCAAAATTTGTACATGTATTTGAATAGGTTTCTGCAGGTGATTCATTTTCATTACAAAGCAAGAACCATTTTTTTTTTTTCAGAATCATCATGCCATTTAGTCCTCAGCTAAAGTGTGATGAAATTATCTGTCCATTTTATAAAGCTTGTGTTATGATGCAGTGGATTGACATCCATAAATGTGACAAAGAAAAGACTCAAAAAGCATCTTGATGAGTACCTCAATATCTGTAGATTAATTCTTTGTTTGCTAGTAACACCAAGTGAAGTTTTGCCCCTTTCATTTTACACAGTGTTGTGGACCGACAATTTGTCGCACACACAGAGACTTAATGGCTTCTTGATTGACTAAAGTGTCTTTATTTTAGTATGTTTATGTTGATGTACTGTGTATGTATCAAGCATAGAATTACCATATAATATATATTTTGGGGTTAGTTTTAGGATGTGAGAGTTTCTGTTGTGTTAACATTAGCATGATTTGAATATCCAATTTTCCTTACCAGCAGGTTATAGGCAACAAAAAAATGTGAAAGTGTTTGCAAAGTATTTAAAGATCTGTAGGGGGAAATGTCTGTAAACCCAACATGCAACTCACTGAGTGTTTACTCTAGTAGATCATAAAGATGAAATCCTGGAAATTCATTTGTTATATAGGCTAAGAATTCTGAAACGTATCAGGGCAATTACCCCCTGAGAACAATTATCCCCCCCCCCCCTAAATACTGATTAGTGATAAGGTTAGAGTAAAGATTAGGGTTAGGGTTAGGTTTAGGGTTAGTGTTTGGATTAGGGTTAGAGTCAGGGGACGGGTGGGGTAATTTTCCAGGGGGTAATTGCCCTAGAACCTTCTGAAAGTGAAATTAAGTGAAGATTTCAAAGGTATTTCAAAATTTTGATTTTGAGAACTGAGAAGTACTTGTTGACCTCAACTTTTATATGACAATCTACTCTGGCTTGTTGTCACAGGCTGATGTTATAGCATATTTATATACTGTAAGACATGTATATTCCCTCAAACTTTGCGATCCGTCCGCAACATTCCGGAATGTGAGAAGAAGGAAATGGGATCCTTTACGAGTAAGCTGAAGACGAGATGTGCAGTATGCGAAAGTGTGAAGATAACAATTAAATAAAAATGAAAGTTTAAAAAAAAAGATTGAGAGAAATGAATTTTCCAGGCTCTTTGTGTATCAGCTTTGACCAGACATAACTGGCGAAGCCATCATTTTGTGATGCCATGGTCCCCATTATCTGGGCGTATTTAACCCTTTCTGCACCAGGGACTTTGGACAGTGTGTACAATGCTATGGGTTTTCTTTGCCATTCGCCATTCAAAGCATGCAGAGGGTTAAAGGTCTGTAGTACAATACTAAACCAGGTGTGTGTGTCCTATGTGGATATATAGATAGATAATATTTATATATATATAGATGTAAATGTATATAGATATACTTATATATATTGCCAATGTTTGGCATGGTGATTAGGACAAATGCACACATAGGCCCTGTGAAATGACCTCTTCCATGACCTTGCTACTCACAGACACAAGCTGATTTCATCAGAATAGAAATTCCTTTGCAGATTCAAAGAAAGACCAAAGTCCATTGTGATTTTTTCATTGCCTGTTTGGCTTCATCATGTACAAATAATTCAAACATGGTTGTTCGATTGAAGACTGTAGTAATATACATGGTTAGAACAATGTGATTCATGTACATGTACAAGCAGGGAACCTGTAGTTTCCAAAGATTTTAACGTGATCTAGCCCTACTTACACACTATGTGAATCTCAATCCAATTACATTTAAAAAAAAATCCATAACCAACAGCAGCAGAGTAGGAATTAGAGGAATATTAGTAAGATCATTTGACAGTCTCTCAATCAAATACACATTGAATTTGATGTTGGAGACAGGTTCCACATGAATTCTATACTTTGCAGGTAATATCAAATGATTTATAAATGGTTCCAGTGGAGGTTGAAGGAAACTTTGAAATTGATTTTAAGCAGTTCAGTAGAGCTACATCATGAAATAATTGTGTATTCTAACTGATAACAACTGAAATTGTGACTAATTCCTCATTAGGAACATTTAGAATAACCAACCTTCAGAATAACAAACCATTTTTCATTTTCGGATAAGTGAATTTGAATCGGAATAATAAACCTCATTTCATTTTTGGAATGACGCACCTTATTTCATTTTTGAAATGATGAACATTTAGAATAAGCAGCCTTCAGAATAACAAACCTTATTTCATTTTCAGATTAATGAACCTTTGCAAAAATGAATCCTCAGAATATCAAACTGTAACCTTTCTGTGTGGGAAATGGTGATGCAAAATTGTTTTGTGACGTAACTGGCCACATACATGTATCTCTTGTTCTTGATTCATGCATTCCTAAATATGTTTGTACAAACATCATGCTGTATTCCAGTACTTGTGTGGTTTTATATTACTGGTAATGAGATACCCAGGAGTGTTTTGTGAAAGTGTATGTTCATCATCATGCACAGTTGATATTGATTATTTTTCTCATCATTATTATTTCATAATGTACTTGGGTAAGCTGCACAAAGTATTTCACAGAGTTCCTTTTTCTTTGGAGGGACACTGTGTCCAACTGATTGCAGTCTTTTGTGTTTTGTTGTAGGAATTATGTTTGTCATGTTAAGAAATATCTGAATGTGTTATTCAAAAGTGGTAGGTGTAATTATTGCTGTATGGAGTTGGATGAACTGTCACATACCAGTAACCAAATTAATGTGTGATGAATTGATGGAGAAAATTTATTATGTGATGCCATAATACGATATGGCACTGAAATGTGGTCATTTCACCATTGCATATAATAGTGCCACCATGATTTTGAATGCATGGGACCGTATGTTAAGTGTGAAGATTTTTTTATTTATTCATTCATTTTTTTATTTTTTTATTTTTTTTGACAGGATAGCTGTTCAGGATACATGGTTGGAAGTCGATCATGATGTGTAATGTACAAGATATTTGGATGAAGAAAAAGAAGCACAAAATCTCTGAACGTATTCAATTAATATTTGCACAAATCATATGTAATGCCCCATGAAGAACTTCATCGTAAAGGATAATGTACTTATTCTGAGACATTGTTAGGGATACAGTTTCTCAGTTTCTAATACGTCTATTATAAAACTCACCCTTTCATAATTTAACAATTGTGGAGAATACACTTAATAGAGTTTATTCATGGGGGTTGAATGTCATGAATTGTTACTTTTATCAAAATGTCAGTGTTAATGTCCTGAAATATGCATAATAGGCACAATGATGATAAATATGACCATAATAAATTATTAGTATCCTACCAGTCTAGATAATAGTGTTATGATATAAGAAAAGGAGGGCATTAGAATAAAGAAAAATGTGTGTGACATATTTCATTTCAACAGCGTTAAATGTTATTAAAATATTCTTGTGATGAATAAAGATTGATGAAAGGTGCCAACATGATAACATTATAGCAATATACATGTAGTTATGAAAGTATACCAAGTCCTCCTGCTCTCTGGTTTGTGGACTGGTCAGAGGTGGACAGATGGACGTTCCAACCCCCAGTGACCACATCAATGAGGTTAAAGTTGACCAGAACATGAACTTAAAAATGTCTACCAAGGAAAGAGTAGACCACTTTATGAAAGTACAAACAATGTATTTGTATTCAAATGTAATTTACATGCATGTCTTGTATAGTTATCAAGGTTGTTCCAATTCAGTACCCAGTACACTAGCCCAACAAGGCAACAACTTATCCATGCAAATAGGCTTCTAACTACTGTATTAAAAGCATTGAGTGTGTTAAGGTGTATGGAAAGACTCGCTTCTTGGACCTTTGATGATAAATGGGTGTGGATTTCAGTATATTTTTAGACTGGCCTATTTTGTGTATATGTCCATTTGTGTATTAGATAGCAGTGCCTAAGGGCATCAGAATGGACTCATGCGGGGAAAAAAATCTCGAAAATCATGAAATAGGGGACTTAGAATGCTAGGATTTCAAAGTACATGTGGCTATGGAGCTGACTTTTTAAGGCACAATGGGTTTGTTTTGGTAGTAATATTGTAAAGGTTTCATAATTATGTAGTACAATGTATTTTGTGTGGAAGAAATCAAATTTTTTTGATATGATGGACCAAATCATGTGGGTGTTATTAAATGAAAATTATACACTGTTCTAAAACATCCTAAGGTTATCTTAAAGTTCCATCAGTCTGTAGAACTGAACACACAATTGTGTATGTGTCTGAGATGTGAAAAGACGAATAGAAAATAAAGAAAATATATCTATATAATCTTTTACATCAATCACCTATCTTCATGTATGCTTCTTGTGTATAAAGTTGTGTGTCTCTCTATACTTTCCTCTTTCTGGTTTGATACACACTTCCCTCTTGAGATGTCACCTTTATACAGTGCACCCCTTTTCTGAAAAGCATGGTTATAACAAAATTCTAGTTACAGCAAATCAAAACTTTAGGTCTCAAAATTATTATCTACATGTTTATCTCTTTATTTACTTTACTGTTTGTTATACTGTAAAACATTATTTTTGCGGCATCAAATTTTCACAAATTGGAGCTGACGGCCTTTTTCACGGCATTAAATTTTTGCGAGTTGCCTCTAACATTCAATGCGTGTAGTGTAGATGAGAACTTTGACATGCATTTTAATTTCGCGAATCTGGGCTCTCACAAAATTCGCAAAATTAAAATGCATGCGAACATTCCTCATTTTACAGTAACCAATTTTTGATATGAAAGAAAATTGCAGGTCCTGATTACTTTCTTATGATGGGAGTGCATGCATTGTAGTTGACTTTTTTTCTCTCGTGTTTGTAGCCAAAAAAAAAGTGATATATATATATATACATATATATATATATATATATATATATATATATATATATATATAAATATATATATATATATATATACATATATATAAATATATATATATATATATATATATATTTATATATATATATATATGTATATATATATATATATATATATATATATATATATATAATATATATGTATACTCAGCATGTCCCATGAATGAAATAAAATTCATTTAACTTCCATAAGAGCCAACATGTCTTGGTTGTTTTGTTCATGGACATTTTTTTATTTGAAATTGTATATATTCTTAATTTTCTTTATTATTTTCAAGTGCAGCAAAAAGTACAGTGTATACTTATTTTTAAAAGAAAATATTGTCATTGTTTTAACAGGAAAATGAAAAGAAGAGAGAAAAAATGCGACCCTATTAAGAAATAATTTGTCCCAGACACTACCGACATAAAATCAAACCATAATAAATCTTATACAAATCAAACAGAATCATTGTATATACAATGGGGCTCATAAGGGGGCTCATAATGAATGTCTCCATAAAAAAGAAAAGAAAAGAAAAAGAAAGTGCAAATTATATTCAACTGAGCAACACTTTAAAATACATTCATACAGAAAGAATAAAACATGTTAAATGCAGTGTTCTGAAGTCAGATCGATCAGATGAATCGACACCTTCTTGCCAGTTATCTAGCCAGCTATAGTGTAATCTCTATGATCACAATACCGACCGAAGGACATACTTCACGCAACGTTCATACATCACGGTACAGTTTTCCTCTCACACGCTAGAAAGTTGGACTATCAGTTTAGAAGTTTCCACTTGTGAAGTTGCCGTTAAAGGAATGGGTACAGTTTCGGTTGAGATGTTTTTTTGATGATGATATTTTTGAGATAATGAGAAACCTGCTATGAAATAAGAATGAGCATATGATTCTAAAATAAATTCAAAGTTTGTTTGATGAAAATTGGTTTTGAAATGGATGAGATATCCAAAACAAAGCGATCCTGATAAATGGTGGGACCCAGCTTTTATTAGGATCGCTTTGTGTTTTTTTTTTTTTGGATATCTCAGCCATTTCAAAACGGACTTTCATCATACAAAGTTTGAATTCCTCTTAGAATTGTATGCTCGTCAGCATTTCATAAAGTGGTTTCAAGAATCTCGCAAAAAGTTAAAAGCTGAATCCTCACCTCGACCAATACTATACTATTCCTTTAATTCCATCACGTTCTGCCCTCTAATCAGCCCTTTGAGTTCTTTACATATCATGCGATGTATGCAACATTTCTTCTAAATTATTGTAAAACGTACGTAAAAAAACGTCCATTAAAAATTTGCTAAAGATGCAGTAGGAAGTGTTGTCACTGGATTGTCCTTCCTTCTGTCAGCCTGTCTGCTCGCCCCAGATGTCGTTAACTCAATTTGATCATGGACCCTACCACAAAATTGGGTCTATGATTTGATAAAAGTAGGGTCCATGATTTGATAAGGGCACACAGCGGTCTCTCCGGAAACATCGGTACATGCATTTGGCTCAGGTGGTCACATACCAACGAGCTTCTTGAAGCTCCTTGCACATACATAACTGTATACAAGACATGTACACTGTAATCAAAATCTAAAGGCCCGGTCCCACTGGCCGATGGACACAAAACGTATGCAGAAAGGACACAGCGGACGAGCAAAATTTCGGAGATGGCTCCATCCGCTTTCATCCGTTCCAGAAATTGACAAAATTGGCGAAAATTGGCGAAAACAGAACGGAAAAAGAACGGACGTGGGTAGTATGTAGCGGTGATGTTAAACGGATGTTCATCGGAAGCCTAGCGGATGAAAGCGGATGGAAGTGGATGACAGCTCCGAAGGGGTTACCGGAGATAATTGCGAAACGGACGCATAGCGGAAAGAGCGGATGCAGAGCTTATGAAGCGGATGCATCACGTACGCCTAACGGAAACAAACGCTTTGTCCGTTCTGAATACTTTATATATATTTATACGAGATGCATACGCTTACATCCTTTCTATTTCCGTGCTATTAACGATGTATAGACGTTCCATGTACCATAATCTTTCCTCCCTCTTTCCAGGGAGGTGTTACAGAGATGGAGTGGCAACTCTTCTTAATTCATGCAAACACATGTTTGGGTTCAAGGCGTTACAATGGGATGTCTAGCATTCCACTATATACGCTTTTAAGTCATGCTCGGCACCGCTCTAGTTGCAAGACGAAGTTCGGAGACGAAGAACGCATTTCACCTTTCGTTGAATTACAAGCTTTATTTCACCGTAAAATTTTAAATGAAATACTCGAATTGATTTAGAATAGTTTAGGAAAGAATTCAACATTATAAACATGTATTTCTAGTTTCTTCGTAATGCGCAAATCGTAATGAAATGAAAATTAGGCCCTCATAAAATCCTAATATTTTTCTATAATGCGCATATTTCCGCATGTTAGTTTTCTATCTTTTAATTTGGGATATTTTTGATTTTTCAAATAAAGTACTCTGCTAAAGCGTGTTCCAGCGTGCTTTTAAACTACACTGTATTTGCTGTTAAAATTGTCAGTTTTACACTGCATCTTGATTCGCTGCTCCAATTCAAGGTACACAAATTCATTGTTGCCATCACATTGAAAGAGAGAGCGAATTGCAGTAGGGGAAAGTATTTCTAGATGTGAAAGCGCTAGTCCTGATTATTGATGCTCTCTTTTGTCAAAGCACATGGGCAACACCTGTAGTTGAACGCATAAACTTCTCGGCGGTGCCGCGCATGACTTCAAAGGAGAGCAGTAGTTGTCTCTCCTTCTCTAGCACCTCCCTGCTCTTTCCGTTTTGAGCTGCAGCGGATGTGAGTTGCGAGGATGCCCAGAGGATGCAGAGAGGATATTATACAGCGGACGTTTAAGGGATGATATTCAACGGACATACAACATTTGTTGCTCGTATGTCGCGGATTTACATCGTACAAGGCGGAAAGTTTATCCGTTCTAAAAGTTTTAAGCAGCTTAAAACTTTTTGCGCGGATGAAATCACATGCAGCTAGTGGACGGATGCTCGATGGATAGAGCGTATGAAACACGTATGCGATGAGTACACAGCGGATGCGTAGCGTTTTCCAACGGATGGCAAGATTTTTTTTTTACTTTTTACATCCTCTTTGCATCCGTAAGTGCAGTGGGACCGGGCCTTTACTGATGCATCCCAAACTCCCGTCCTTCGCTCACACCTGTGTGCCTCCAGCGGGCGCTATTTATTCAACGCTTCTTACCACACATCAACTTCATTCTTCGTCACAATGCATTTTTGCAGGAAACCCCTTCCTTACCTTTCTTCATTTTTTACTCTCATACTTGCAAATTTGAAAACATTTACAGAAAATTATCCTTCGATTTGTTTTCACAGAAATTAGACCTCCGCTGACAAATAAACTGCTGAATATGTACCACTAAAATATCGAAGAGACTCCAAGACTTCAAGACGTTCAAAGATAGGATCATACCCACTACATACAAACAAAAATGAATGTCTTCATCATTTTGAACAGTAGCGTAATGAAATAATGAACATGAGGAATAAGCCAGTTCGTAGTTCTACTTTGCGCATGAGCAGAAAAAGGTAATTGGTACCATAACGCATGATGGTTTTTAAATTCACGGAGATAAGCATTTATAATGATTATTAATGCAATCCTTGTACATGATATTTGCCATTACATCCACCTGACTGTAAACCTGGTATTTGGCAATACGAATATAAACGTGTTTTAATGCATTCAATAGAAAATAAAGAAATGGATGCTTCCCCCGAGGGTTGTTTGACGGACCATTCTGGTCACCTGGTCTCGCTATGCAAGATCATTTTTTGTTTAACACGAATTCCATAAATTGTTACGCCGGGTACGCATTATGTTGCTTTGAATATGAGTGAAGTGCCTTATAGGCCCCCGTTCCACTATCACGATTTGGACCCCGATCTGTCCCGATCTAGCAGATCGGGAGAGAGCGGCAAAAGCGTACGGGAATCGGAAGCATCGTAGCAGCAGCGTGTGGAGGTCGGGGTTGGAGCGGGCATTTTTTCAGATCGGGAAGAAATTTTGAACCGGTTCAAAATTTCTTCCCGATCTCCCCGATCAAAATTGACATATCTTTAATCGTACGGCAAGCGAGGAGAGCGTAGTGACAGCGTAAATGCAGCGGGGAGAGCGTAGTGACGGCGTAAACGCAGCGGGATGAGCGTAACAAGGTCTTTCTAAGCGTAGTAACATCGGCACAAGAACGGGAAGTAATTTTAGCTGTAATTTTCGAAGAAGAAGAAGAGATGAAGAAAAGAAGAGAAGAAAGCAGCGAAGCAGCTACCCAAAAGGCGAAGAAAGTCAAATTGTCTTGTTGCATTATTACTATAATTTTCACGACTCACGAGGGGACTGCATTCTACAAGCTTGGCTTTTTAGCAGTCCCCTCCATTTCCGACCTTTTCTTTCTTATGATTCAGTCATATTTTGCCCATGTATTTTTTCAACTAGTATGTTTATTGATTCATGTAAACAAATGACGTGTATCTAAATTTCATTTGGAAATGTAATAGTTACATTGTACTTAATTTGTTTATATGAAATTGTCATATTATGCTTTAGCCGGAAATGAAATAAAAATGAAATGAAATGAAATGAAATGAAATGAAAGAAAGAGAGACTGCACGTGATGCCTAAAGAGGAGGAAGAGGACATAGCAGAATTTTGAAGAATATGAAATCATCTACTCTCTAAAAAAATCGAGTGAAAATTTTCACTCTAAAAAGAGTGAATACAAAAAAGAGTGAATTTCGAGTGAAATTGGAGTGAATTTTGAGTGAAAATGCTCATTTTCACTCATTTTGGAGTGACGTCAGGGATCACTCGAAGATTTTGGAGTGATCCCTGACGTCACACCAAAAAACTGGACGAAGACGGACTATAAAAGCAAGGACGTCAAGAAAAAGCCTGGGAAAAATTAGCACGTCTTTGTTCATACAATGCATTGCTGCAAAAGAACCGTGAGTTGGGGAGCCTCTTCGAGGTCCACAGTATATTTCTTCGGTTCTGCATGCTAATAAGTTGACTGACTGCAGACCGACAGTCGAATCGGGGTACATCGGGGCACATCGGGCACTTTTCAGCTCTCTGAACGGGGTAACAGCGTGGTAAGATCGTATAGATCGTTCAGAGCGTAGATACAGCGTGCATCGATCGCATAACATCGGCAACATCGCACTGACAGCGTAGCTACATCGTTCTAAAGCGTACCGGCAGCGGCAGAGATCGTAATATCTCATTCCCGATCATCGTAGTAAGAGCGTAGCAAGCACTTGGTAGTCGTAACTGCAGCGTACTTAGAGCGTTCTAACATCGTGCTGTGTCCAGATCGGCTCAGGTTTTACCCGATCCTTCCCGACCTGAGAAAATTGTCAAATCGTAGCGAGAACGGCATAGTGGAACGGGGGCTTATGCAACTAAGAAAATAGAAAAGGTCATTTGTACCAACGTGCACATGAGCTAATTACGAACTGGCTTATTGCAGGAAAACAGGAAAGAGGACAGGCGCCACCAACAGGCAATTTTGGTCGGAAATGAACACAACCGAGGCGCGGCGCCGCTTGAATCTGCATGTCATCAAGCCAATGTCGACTCATGATTCTGCACTTCACGATTCGTAGCATGACATGCAACACGTACAATATAAAATTATCACGATTCTTCTGATATGATAGGTCCGAGCCGTTGACTTTCTAATATAACCTGTCTTGTAATCCCTGCATGTTCAAACCTATCAATGGAGGACGAAAATGACTTGCGAAGGATGCGAATGTCGAGGAATATTAATGGCAAAGTCCAACATATTCGTAGGCCTACTGTATTTTAGGCTGCAAATAATAATATAATGAAAATCGCTTGGAACCAGTTCGAGTGTTGTGAATGGCGTCACTGTAAGTTTTAATTCGGCCGGAGTTATAGAAAATAAATAAGAACTATTCGCAAACAAAATGTTTCCAGCATCTTCGGTCTTGATTTGCTCGTGATTTGTTCTCGAAAATGAATAAAACGTTTTGTCATAACATTCATGCGTACGATCTGCTCACGATCTACTCAGGACCGACGTGCGCGATGTTTGCAAGAAACCCGAAACAGCTCTTTAGATCTCGACAGTTTGGAGAACGTCTCGCATAATTATGCGGATTATGTCTCGCGAAAACAGCAAATTTTGTCCAATCATTTTTGTCGACCTGTCTGCAAACTCTTCGCATGATACTTCATGAGACATTTTCACGAACCCCTTGTACATTGTTTGAGGGCAAATCCGTACCACGTGACGTCTGACCTATATAATAATAATGGGCATGACCGAGATGTCTGAATAGTTTCTGGGAAAAAGCTTCTCCGAATGCTTCTATGTTGGACTTTGCAATTTTGCAACATTCGCATCCTTCGCAAATCAATCACGTGCTCTGTGAAAACCAGCGCTTGATGTTGATACAGTCTCACCTGTGATATAGCATGTGAATAACATTCTGATAACAGTCTCTAGCGGCCCGCCCAGCTCACAGAACAAAAACACAAGCAGAAAATGTGTCATTTAACGTATACTTATTCTTTGTTCTTTCACATGGAAAAAAAAAATGGTTCTCATACACGACAGCTAAAATCATCCATTAATTGAAATTTGAATTATCTAATTACACGAATAATTTTCCATTTCTATCATGAGGAAGTTATATGCAGTGCATCTGGGGAGAAGGGAGAAAGCATAAATTGACTTTTGACACTAACTTGTTTGACCTATTAAAAGACTATCACCCCATACCACACACACACACACACACACACACACACACACACACACACACACACACACACACACAAGAAAAAAAAAGGACTTTCGTCTGCAGCCCCTGTGCTCCTTTGGCAACCACAAACATAATTCCTCAAACATAGGATGGATTTATTAAAGCAGAAAGACCGGTGAAACCTTTCGTGAAAGTTTGAGGAAAATCGGACCAATTCGTTAAAAGGATAAAGGACTTTTTAAAAAAGATTTATTTCTCAAGTTAATTTACTTTCAACAGCTTAATATTTGTACATTGTTTATATTGTTTGTTTTGTTTGTTTTTTGGTTGCATTGAAAAATATAAAGAAGTATAACGTATAATTCCATGTGCCTATACCTCTCGAGACTTGGTGTCTATCAAAAACAAACAAACAAACAAACAAACAAACAAAACAAAACAAAAAACAAATGTAATGAATCATGTCATATTAGAACGATGAAGGAATCAGCTTACTAGGATTTTGAAAGAGATTATTTTGCAAGAACATCCAAAGATCACTTTAATTGGCTTCCCCATGCATGGTGGCATTTATAACGGCAACGCAGAATGATGTTTGACCTAGTATTATTTCAGACAGAATACATGTCAAGGAACGCGTTCCTGAAAAACAAAACAAAACAAAACAAAACAAAACAAATGAATGAAAACACACACATGCACACAAACACACACGCACGCACAGACATATAGGCCCGTACATAAATAAACACACGATACATACGGACGAACTGGAATACAATCGTAATCTGTGATTTTGTTATTGATGAAAAAGGAAATATTTTCTCCTCCTATACTTTGCCACCCTTCCCCCTCTTATATAGATCTTCTATAATCACATCATCATCGCGACGAGCCATTATGCATGACGCAGAAAAAATACTTAAGAGGCCACTCAAAGGCAGACAAAACCCAGAAAAAATGTAAGTAGGCCTCCTGATCATCCCCTTTGAAAAATGATCCTCCGACGCGTGCTCCCCTGGCCATGATGATATTATAGGACCTGTGAACAAATATCGGTATGAGGGTGGGAAGGGGCTTACCTACTGAGAGATCAGCCCCTTCCCAACCTCATAACTTACTCGATAGAAAGTTAACGATGATCCCCCCCCCCCCCCCCCCCCCCCCCCCGTCTTCGCCACAAATTATTCAATTTTAGGAATAACGATTTCACCTTACTTCATTTTCGGATTAACGAGACTTATTTCACGTTCGGATTAATGAACTTTATTTTCATTTTTGATTTAACGAACCTTCGGAATACGAACCTTCGGAATAACAACTCTTATTTTATTTTCGGACAAACGAACCTTCAAAATATCTAACCCTATTTCATTTTCGGGTTGAACACTCTAAAAAATTCCGAGTCAGAACTGACCCGGAACTGGGTCCATTGGGGTCATTATACACCGTTCCGGGTCAAAAATGACTTGGAATTTGGTCATGAAGACCCCGAATGGGATCACCCTGACCCAATTCATGACTCTGAATGGGTCATATCTGACCCCATTCCTTGTCATTTCTGACCCGAGACCCGGAACGGTGTAGATGACCCCAATGGACCCAGTTCCGGGTCAGTTCTGACTCGGATGTTTTGAGAGTGAAGGAGTTCATATGAGAAAGGTGTTGATTATGTATAGAGAAGAATTTTAGGGTTGTTTTGAATGCTGAATTTTTATAGCTAAAATAATGATAATGTCATTATGATTATGAAATTCATTTGAATTACCCAATTAAGTTAGATATGTGCAAGATGCATCATGAATACTATAGGTTTTCCCGGTCAATTTCATACTTTTGTCATTCACGTTCCTATACATTCCGAGCATTCGATTTCACGCATTCCACGCTCGCAGCACTGAATCAGCAATCAAATTCAAAATCCGGTCATTCGAATTCACTATCGGAGCATTCAAATTCACTGTCGGAGCATTCAAATTCACTATCGGAGCATTCAAATTCACTATCGGAGCATTCAAATTTAAGAGAGGAGCACGCATTTCATCAATGAGCAGTCAAATTCATGTCAAGCTGGCGACGGAATCTCGTCGGTCATTCATATTCGTGAATAGGCAACCATGTTCCAAATAACCGCATTCAATTTAAAAGAAGTCCTGATTATTTAGTTAGTTTGGGGTCGTGTATGCATGTGTTTCTCATTTGGTTTTGAATATATTGGGATTTATGATGATGATGATTATTTTTTTTTTTGCAGTAGAGGTCCAACTCTCTAAAAAAAAATCGAGTGAAAATATTTACTCTTAAAGGAGTGAATAAAAAAAGAGTGAATTTTTAGTGAAAATGTTCATTTTCACTCATTTTGGAGTGACCTCAGGGATCACTCCAAAATCTTCGAGTGATCCCTGAGGTCACTCCAAAATGAGTAAAAATGAACATTTTCACTCAAATTCACTCCAATTTCACTCCAATTTCACTCTTTTTTTATTCACTCCTTTAAGAGTGAATATTTCCACTCGATTTTTTTTTAGAGAGAACTGTTCATTGACAATTTTGAACTCGCGCTTAGCAAATAGGAATATACAGGCACATGTCCATCGGATTGGACATAAAATGGAGGTCCCATGTGTAAGAGTAGATCCCACTTCATTTATTCATCGCAAAGAGCAGAACATCAAACTTGACCCCATATTATGGAAGACCAGCTTTTGCAGCTATATGGATTATCCAGCCATCTTGTTTGATGAAAAATGAAACAAACAAACAAAAATTAGGCACTGTATAGGCCTACAGACGAGCATAATACGGAGGGTTGGTTGACACTTTCGAGGAAAAAAAAAACAATTTCGACTATATTGAAACTGATATACTTTAACATTCCATACGTGTTGTTTGTTGTATATTGCTGTCTTATTGATTTACTTTTGCGGGACTATGTGAGATTATTGTGTGTCAGTTTGTCTTTAAATTGATGAATTGTCATTATCATGATTATGTGGATGGTGTTGGGGCGTTGTCAGCATGCAGTATCACCAAGAAATATGATTACTAGTCGTTGTGTTGTTTGGATGCACTGCTGATTGGACATTGCAATTTGAAATTTATTGAGATGAAAAACAAAGAATACATTAACGCAGAGAACAATGTGGAACCTGTAAACAACCATAAATAATGCAAGCTTTTATTGGTTGTGTTGGCCCTTTTCCTTTTCTTAAAAGTCTACTCCATTTTCCTCGTTAAATTGATTGCACGAAGTATATAGGAACTTGATCGCCTAAAAATGAATTTGAACGCTCCAAACAAGCTCATTGGGACTATCACGTGACTATCGCATGAATTTGAATGCACGAGTAGGAAAGTCGGTGCTTGCATTTTGAAATTGAATGCCCAATCGTGAATTTGATTTGACGAAAACGAAATAGAACGCCCATAAATGAAATTGATCCTCGGATTCTGAATTTGAATGCCCGAATATTTTCGCGTGCGTGCGCAGCGTGAATTTAAATGCACATTAACAATGAATTTGAGTGACAAAAGTGTGAAATTGACCGGGAAATCCTATATAATATAATCATCCTTCATCTTCCGCTACCATAGAAGTAAGAAGATTTGTTTGCCAGATGTTCTCGATCTGTACACCGATCAAGTGTTAATAGAGGACCACACCCACAGATGTAGAAAATGTACTGTGATGGTGTTGAAAAGTGTTCACCTGGTACTTCGTGGTGTTAATTTGACACTGTACCTGGTGATATTCTGACACTGTACTGGTGTTAATTCAATAATAACACCGCATGGTGTTGATTTGATATAGCTGGTGTTAACATCAATGGTTTAAGACCCGTCCAGCTTCAATAGGAGACCACACCAACTGGTGTTACTGTGGTGTAAATGTGTTTACACATTTTTTCAAAAATCTAGTACTTTATTGGAAAATACTTTATCGTCTTGCTTAAGTTCAAAATCAACAAGAAGTGCAGTTACTAAGAAACTCTTCAAAACACAGTTTTATATTTTGAAACACACAGAGGTGTTAACACCATAAATGAGCACCGAAAATTTAACACCAGCTCGGTGTTTCATATTTAACACCGGACATTTTGCAGTGTAGAGTGTTATGCATAGGCCTATATATTATATTATTGTCATTTGTTTATGAAATTAATATCTCTTCACCGCTGGTCGAGTTCCAACACATTCGTATAGGGTCCTACTGTATAAGTGTGGACAATGAAATATTCAATTCAATTCAATTCAATTGAAATGTTCCGATTAACGAACCATTTTTCATTGTCGGATTAACGAATAGAGATGCCAACCTTGTAAATTGCATTACAGTATTCTGATGGCTGAAAAGCATTTTTTTTTTTGGGGGGGGGGGTGAAAAACAGTATTTTTACCTTTCCTGCAAAAGAAATGTGTAGTCAAAATTTGGGAAAATAGCATTCTCCATGAAGCCTATAGTATTTGGGGCAGAAAAAAAAGGTACTAAATATCGCAGAAAAGTAACATTTGGCCTCTCTTCAGGGACTGTATATTGGTGGAGATGAGAATTGGGCTGTCCTAGTAACTTTTTTTTGTGAGATACCTGCTAGAAACTGCACTTGTGAAATATAGTATAGGCCCCTACAGCTAACATACCATTTTAAGAGGAAATTTTAATTATTTGATGAAAATTGGTTTTGGAATTACTGAGACATCCAAAAACAAAGTAGCGATCCAATACTGAATTAAAGGTTGGTCCTGCTTTAGATATAGGAATGCAATTTTAGGATACCTCAGCCATGAAAAACTGATTTTCATCAAATAAACGTCGAATCCCCTTTGGAATTACATGCTCTTTCATATTTCATGAGAGGTTTCTCATTATCTCACCAAAAATATTAGAAACCTGAAGTTAGGTCTCAACAAAAGCCCTGTAACGAACCTCTTTATGTACTGCAGGGAATGTGTATTTCAACCCTAACGAACCTTATTTCATTTCCGGATGAACGAACCTTCGGAGAACATCACCTTCGATTCTTGGCTCATGTATATAACAGGCCTATTTTTCCAAGGTAGAATCGCGTCCCGGACTGAAACAAAATAAATAGTGAAAGTCCTGTTTTATTTACCCATAACTCGGAATGTGTAACCCAAAGCAGACGATCAAACTCAGTCACAGGACGCAAGCTTTTAAGGCTATATATCAACATTTCATAAAATAAAGCACGGTAACGTTGATTTATTAAAGCTCGAGGATTATTATCAGCCCCGCTCAAGCACCGAGAGGTATGACAACCCGAAGTTATCATCCTGATAATTATTCTACTTCCCACGGTTCTTCAACTGCTCTCGCCAACTCCTTCTTCCAAAGAACAGCGAAGGATTGGAATAATCTGCCGAGTAAAATAAAGCAGATTCATAAATTTGACACATTTAAAGAAGCGCTCCAATACAGCGTCACCTCCGTTGTGATTTATAGCTGCACATCACACCACAGTGCTGAGTGATACTATCCAGAGTTTTTCAGCGTATTCATCCAGATCCAGATCCAGATCCAGGAGTTAATCCAATCAAAAACAAAATATTGATTTTTTTTTTTTCGGTTGTCCCGAAATGACAGGTCATTGCTCTAAAATATCTAGCCTTTGTCAGCATCCACACTTGCACCAGTTCTGACGATTCAGAAAACATGTTCCTTTGTTAGCCTTATTACAGTCTCACATAATTTGTAGAAGATATTATGTCAAAGTTTTTTTTTTTTTTGCCCTGACATTCTAACTGGTTAATTTTTTTTTTCAAGATTGGGCTGGCTTTGTTTAAATTTCGTTTCTATTCTGTATTCGGTTGTAGAGCATTGATGGTTATAAAGATGTGTCTTGTTTTTGCAAAAATGTGACATGATGTTGCAATGAAGTAGTCCAGGCGCATGAATGGAGAATAGGCACCTCATAAGTGCCTAGCTATCTGTTTTGTGCATAGCATACCACACCACATGAAACTACGGAGTCTACACATCTGTTCCGCTAAGCTATCGTTTAGTGAGCGCTCTAGACGCTGGTGATGCCCCCGATACCCCGCTGAATGACAGTAACAGCTTGACGATTCCTCAATATTTTACTGGGCAGTCTACTGCAACAAGGCTACATTTTGCTCTGATTTGCGTAAGTCTTGAAGAAAACATAGGCGTGCTTGTTAGGGCTGTGGTAAACTTTAGATGTAACTGAATTTTAAACTTGGTAGTTCAATTAGTTGGTTTGCTGACAGTCAGAGAGCCGTAACATTCGTGAGTTCTTTAGTTTTTTAGATAGCCCCGCATGTAGTGAAACTCGCACCGTACTTAGCAGCACACTGCCGACGTGTCCACAGGGCCCAGGGGAACTGAGCTGGCCAGGCCAAAGTACGTACGAAAACCCGTGCATGCTGACATTTGATTAAGAATCAGGTTTGCGCAGCACAGCATGCACGAGTATTTACATGAGTATTACCATGGTTATTTTTTGTTTGTTTCTTTGGAACGTTTTGCATGAATTGCAGTGCCAGCCAGTGCATTGACAGTTGAAAGTGTGGCATGCATGTCCTTGTTTGTGCCCCGTATGCCGTCTGTCATTGTCAGTTTGATTGTGGTGTTAATTCAATGTCACTCAAGTGTTTACTGAGGCATTCAGGATTGAATGGAGAGGCTAAGTGTGAAGGTTTATACATTGATTGCTTTACCCCATTATTATGTTTACAGTGGTTGACAAATCAAAATCTACTCTACTAGATCTACTGAGTACTAGACATCAACATTGTGACAGGGAAGTGACAAATTTGATATTCAAATTAATGTCATTCATTCAGCAATTGTAGGATGGGGGGTTGGGTGTCCGGACACTTAAGACTCGCGCGTACTGACTTGCTTATTTTACTTTGAATGCGCATTTACACGCAGCTCCTCGCTGACAAACAACTGTTTATGTAGGCGCGTCATTGTCAAACCAGACACACTTTACAGTACGCGTCCGGTCCTACAATTACCTGTCTGGTCCGGACACCCAATGACTGGGTATACGATACGTTGTAGTGTGGCATGTGCCCCCCCCCCATCCGCTGGTAAAATAGAAAAAAAAAAAATTAAAAACTTACAAAAATGGTGATTCAAGGGTTCTTAAACTGCTTTTGAAATCAACATGAAAGGGTAATCAAGGAATTAGATATTTTTCTGAGATTTTTTTAACCATAATAATGATTAAAGAGATATATAGTGTGAAACATTGTTCAAAAAGCCCGGCGCCGACAAAAGATTGTGATTCAACGTGATTCCTGGTTGGCATTCTGAATATATTATAAGCAAGATGTGCACAGTGTACTCGGAACATCCGAACAGCAAAGAGAGTTGCTGCAATGTTGCGCAATGTGATGTAATGTACATTGTACCTTACGCTTCGTTAATCAAAGCTATCATTGATTTTGCAGTGTTGCTTTACATATACTAGTCTATATTAAAATGCCTTGCATTGCCAATAATAAGACTTGACCTGGGCTATTTCCTAACTTTTCCTTGTATATAAAAGACACACACACACACACACACAAACACTCACACAAACACAAACACACACACAAACACAAACAATATTAGGGGATGCTCTAAAGTGCAGATTTTGGACGTCCTTCCCCCGCTTGGTAACTTCGACGCCCCCTCGCTGGTCATACCTCCCCCAATCATGAACATGAACCGACACCCTTGACTACCAGTGGTGGATGGAGGGGGGGTAACCCGTTGAGGATGGTTTGGTTTTGCTACAACAGGCATTTCCCATAGACACCTGCCCGAGTATACTCGGGACTCGTCCTCAACGGGTTGATTTCCAAAGTGAAAAAATATAGCTACAAACGGCGGTTTTTGGACTGTAAAATGTCTAAATGTTCAAGCTCGCTCGCTCCGCAAAAACATAAATATAAAAAATCTCCCTACTGTGGGGGGGGGGATACCCCCTCCCATCCCCCCTCCCGCTCGCTCCGCTCGCTTGTGCTCGGTAGCTACACTCCCTCGCTTTGGCCCCCCCCCCCCTTTAATGGAATTCCTGGATCTGCCCCTGACTATACGTACAGTAAAAGGAAGAGTCCTATTCATGGCAATGTTGCTCAATGACTGCGCTGTGGAATGTATCACATGTATTGTAGTCCCCATTGAGTTTGCAGACTGACAGCGTGCGCACACACACACACATACACACACATGCACACACAAGCATACACACCCTCAAAATTACTTTTCCACGAGGTGCCCCCCCCCCCCCCCATGTCTTGACCCACGGTACGCCACTGTCCAGGACTAATCAGAAATGAACAGAAAATGTACAGTTGTACATTTTTATGTTGTATTAATTTATCAGGGAAAGAGAGATGTACTCTTTCCATCATTACAGACATCTGTGTTACCTAACATTGCATGTCTCTACAGTGTATCAATGTACAGGAATAGAGTAGATCATTCATGAACTTGACTTTTGGTTTCTTTTTGTATGAAGCTTAATATCTAGATCATTAACAGATTGCATTTTACTACTCTCAATATTTTTGAAAAGTGTTAGAAATAAAGAATGAAGTTATGTTTTAATTACCATATCTAGTTCCTTTCCAGATATTACTTGCCTTTGCTGTAGCCCATGTTAAAAAATTGATAAGGATTAACACATATTGCACTCTTCTCTTTGTACTTTTATTTCCACTGAACAGGTTTTGTGTTAACATGGCAAGTGTCTTTGACTCATAGAGCCAGCCTGTGAGTGGCGAGTTGAACTCAGGATCTACAGGGGAACTTGCAGACATGAAAGCTGACATTTTGCTTTGGTCTGTTCACGTTGGATTTGAAGACTACAAAATGTACTCCTGATGTGAAAGGTCAGATTGCTTTTACTTGTGGCGTGCTTTGAGTTCGGAAGTTGAAGCATTCTTCCGGTCATCCAAAATGAGTTACCAGCATGCCAGCAACCATGGAGCCGATGTCCAGCCAAGTCCAACCAGCCCCATGGGGTCGCCAAGCTTCAAGTCGGTCAACAAGTTCTTCGAGACGGACGCCAGGCACCGCATTCACGAAGACGTGCAGCCACGGAACCGAACAGTCTCCGTGACAGAGTATGGTGGTGGCGATTTCACTTCTTCAGCTGCTGGTCAAGCAGACCTTAGCTCTGTGTCCCTCAGCGGCAGCCTGCCAAATTCCACAGGGCTGTTCAAACAGGGTCTGTCGAACTCCCATGCAGTGGGCATGCAGGCTGAAGCCTCTTCCAAGACCAGCAACTCCTTTGCCAACAATGCACACGCAAACCACAAACCGTCTTCATCTGCCCCGCACTCGGTTGCGGAGAGCAAACCGCCCGTGTCGAGACAGTCTTCGTTTCACGGCCGAGATGTGGAGAAGCAGACCAAGGTTGTCCCGATCAAGGGGCCGAAGGTGCAGAGAACTAAAAGAGACTCGCAGGACAATTTGTTGACGGCGCGAGCGATGACATACCTCATGCTGTGGTACTTCTTCAGTTTCTGCACCCTCTTCCTGAACAAGTACATCTTGAGTACGCTCGGAGGCAATCCTGGTATGCTTGGTGAGTATTTTAGGGCCACTTGTGTGATGAGATTTAGTTAAAACAGTAACTGGTTGGGTTGTCTCTTGTTTGTTTGTTTGTTTTTGTTGTTGTAGCATTGTGTTCACAGCCTCTCTGAAAAAAAAAGTTGCCTTGCTAGCTAATCAAGGGCACTTTATCCTGTGATTAAAGAAAATAAACCAAACCATAACAAACAAACAAACAAACAAACTTCCAGTAATAGACTGTTTCTGTTATTTATTTCAGTTCATGGATATTTCTTTTCCTATGTCACAGTAACGAAAAATTTTATTCACCTGCTCCCTTCCATTAAGATCTATGAGCAGGAATTCACTTTAGTCGTTGCTAGGGTAGTACAAACCACCGGCAAGCTTTGTGGTTGTTAAGGGCAATTTTTGTTTTAAAAGAAATGAATAAAATAGAAATGCACGTACAGAACCAATCTATTGCAAAAACCTATAAACAACAACCTGACAGCTCAGTGTGTGTATGGTAGGTGGCATGTTACAGTTCCTGTCCTATTCCACAAACTACAAATTGTGCAGATAGACAGTCATGCAATCTTTTTTTTTTTTCCCATCAAGTCAAGTGACCTACTTTTTAGAATTTTAGAGCCATCTATGAGATGGTTACCAGGGATATTAACATACCCCCTTCAGCGTACAGAAGTACCATTTTTACAGATGCTGTGCAACTGTGACAGACTGCCTAATCCTTATGGGATCAGTGGATACTTAAGGCATTGGAGCAGTGCTGCAGCCACAAGCATCAATTCGTCGGGTGCCCGTGCATTGGCCGCTAACGCAATACAATTTGCATCCTTAGTATGAACAAGTAGGAGAGTGCCTGCCATTAATTATCTTCTATTTGTTCGCGCTGAGCTTCATGTGTTTATCAGACTGCTGTAGACCTCCCATTGTTACTACATACACAGTACTTGTTTCGTTGTCCACTTTCCTACTGCAGGGTCTGTTCAGATGGTGATGACGACAGTGTGCGGTTTCTTTAAGATGCACGTCCCGTGCTGCCTCTACCACCACAAGAGCAAGGAGGAGAAGCCGCTCAACTTTCGGCGCAACATGGTGTTCCTCGGTGTCATGAGGTGAATGCACTTTTTATTCTCTCTCACAAGTGGTGTCAAATTATGGCATAGCACTTTTCTTTGGATTTACATGTACTAGTAGTTGAATCTCATTATGAGATAGCAGTCTAACATTAACCATTAGATGTAATATTGTTGACACAGCATCTTCAATATTCAAAGAAAACAATTGAATATGTGTACTACAGGAGGTATAGATGTACTGATCAGGGCCTTGTTGCATAAAACTATAGTAACTTTAGAGGTAATAGTAACTGTGCAATCAATGGTAAGTGCCATAGCAATACTGTTCCATAGCCAATCAAAGCTAAGACGCCACTGTTGGATACCATTGATTGCAGATTTAACATTGATTGTAAAGTTACCATAGTTTTATGTGTAATGGGGCACATTGGGCAGATTTGTAGGAAAGTTGCAAGTCATTGAACTTTAGCTATGAATGCATTTCCAACCATCTACAGTATACATCAGTGTAATAGGATGTGTGAAAGCAATGTTTAGAGACCTAAGCACAATTATTTACACATGATGAAAGGACTGGCTTGTCAAACTTAAACAAAAGTCACTGAACTTTGGCTAAAGATGGCAATTTAAAGTTGACAGGAAGCAGAGAAATGGATTATCTCATATTTCAATAGGTATTTCAGAGGTCAACTGCAAAAGCAAATATCACTGAACAGCCAAAAAATATAATTTTTCTTTCATAATTTCAATCAAGAAAGTCTCATGAGGGTGACATGGTTAAAGATTTGAATGATTAGAGGGAAATATGTCTTGAGTTTCATATTTTGTATTCAAATTAAGTGCCGTAATCCTGATACTCCTAGTGATCAGTGAAAAGAAGAAGGCATCCCCTTGGACCGTTTACAGCAGTCACTTTGCCCTAGTTGATTTACGAAAAGTGATAAGTAGACTACAATGTTTAAAGTTGGCTTTAAAACAGATGAATTTGTTTGTTGTCTCATTTAACTTTTTCTGTGATGTACAAGTATGTCAATAGATATCTTCTCCCTTGTAATTATGAAAGAAGTGTTACATTTCATGTGTTCAGTGTGTGTGGATTCTCCATTTCTAATATTTCACTAAAATGTTCATTGTGCCTCTTGCCTGCCCCCCCCCCCCCTTGGTTGGTGAGCATTTCTTCCATTTCAGAGTATCCTAGAGCAACTGTGACCTAATTCCAAGGAGAACACTCCAGAATTGGTCCATCTTTCCTGCCAGTTGTGAAACTTGAGTAGGCTGATTCTTGTTATGCGAACAAAGGAGCGGTAATATTTAAAACATTAAAGTCTTGGTGAATTTTAGATTATATTTGAGGGAAACAAGGTACCTCAACTTCATTCTCTATGCAGACAAACTGTAATACCACTGGTATAGAAAGCGATCTACAAAAAAGAAAAAAAAAGTTATGTGATATGAGTAATATTGTTGGTTATTTATTTCTTTCCCTGGCAACGGTTATACAGTGTATGGATCAAATTACTTGAAGAGATATTGCCCATTCATGTGCACCTCACTGCTTACATATATTTTTCACCACTCGCATTTCTCTACTCGCAGTAATGGTGCTATATGTTATCAAAAAGGAAATTAAGTATTAAAGAAAATATGTGTCAGTGTTTGATTGTTTTTCGGTGTGGGTGTTTTCTACATTTGATTATCAGATTTATTTAGCAGTCCCTTCTCCAAAGTAATGTATGAATTGAAGGAAATTGTAATGAAATATTCAAAAGCATTTACTGATAGTGATGATTAAACTTTGAATACACCTGCTCAGGAGAGATAAAAAAAAAAGAAGAGAAAACACAGGTGTAGGATTTTGTCAGGAAAACAATTTACGCAAGCATTAATAGAATACCCCAGTAATGATGTCACAGTCTTTTGTTGTAGCTTGGGTGGGAACCAGGTGCAAGCATTGTTAGCAGCAATAATGTTTCACAGATATGTGGGCCAGGTGAGGTTGTTTAGAATAAGTTTCCATGGCAATGAATGGCTATGACATCACACTTTGGTCCTCTATGACCGAGGTTATTTGTCCTGAGATAGAACTAGGCATTTCACCAGCATACAAACTTTCAATCTAAATAAATATACAAAGCAAACATTGTTTTTCATTTTATGTGTGTGTATACACATTTTGAGAAGCTAGCACAATGGCATAACAAACAATATTGTTTTGGCCCCTTAGGGCCTTTACATATTATCTAACAGCCAATTGTCCGTTCATTTAACTTGCCTGCCAGTGAATTTTAGTTGCCCTTGGCGAGTGGGTGTGTATCACCCTGTGGAATACTTTCCATGTTAAAGGACAAGTTCACCTTAGTAAACATAAGGTTTGAGAGAAAGTAGCAATATTAGTAGAACACATCATTGAAAGTTTGAGGAAAATCAGACAATCCGTTCAAAAGTTATGAATTTTTGAAGTTTTTGTGCAGTAACCGCTGGATGAGAAGACTACTGTAGTGTACGATGTCACATGCGTACAACAATATAAGGAAAATATAAAGAGAATTTCACAAAATTCCATCTTTTGAAAAAAGTACACATTCCCCTGACTCGTTACCGACAAATGTTATGGGTAATATTATTCCCCCTGCCTTTAGAAAGAGGCAAGTCAAGTGCTCTTTTATTATGCGAAAAAAGTTAAAATATGTTGAATTTTCTTATACATTTTCTTTATACTGTTGTACGCAAATGACTCACAAGCTGTAGTAGTCTCCTCATCCAGCGGTTCCAACACAAAAATTTAAAAAATTCATAACTTGCATCGATTGTCCAATTTTCCTCAAACTTTCACTGATGTGTTCTACTACCCTTGTAACATTGTTGCATTCTCTCAATCCTTATGTTTATGAAGGTGAACTTGTCCTTTAAGAAGTTGCCCAAAAGGCCGTTCTCCTCTCTCCCCGCATTGTTTTGCAAACTACTTGTAGCTTTGGATTACACTAGTACGCAACGTATAAAATGTACAATGGCGCCCCCATATGATCAGTGCATCAAATACGTATCTCTCTGCATCGTGAATTGAGTGAACGTAAAAATGGTCCAGAACGCGTGGTGAAAACTTTAACCCATTGAGGACAAGTTCAGAGTATACTCGGGCGGGTGTCTATGGGAAATGTGTGTTGTAGCAAAATCAAACTGTCTTCAATGGGTTAAGGCAACGTGAACTATTAATAGATCGATTTGGATGTAAAGCGATTTTATGCATGCTCAGAACAGTTTTTTTTTTTTGCTCTGAACGTCCGAATCCCGAAAATTTAAAGCTCCCTGTCAACTCATTGAGGATGAACTGATTTTGCTATGACACCATATTTCTGAGTGGACTATACCACCTAGAACTAGTCTCCAGTGGGTTAAACACCATTGTGGTGCCATAGGTGCATTCTTTGTACAGAATGCTTTTAGTGGTGCCCTTTTCAACGCAATTCAGGAAATTTGATAGAGATGTATTAAGGGGACAGTGGGAGAGGATGAGGGAGCATCGAGTATTATACACGCAAGTTTATTTTGCTTTCATTTTCTACTGTGTGTTTAAACTACAAATGTAAAATGTGCATCGCCAGTATGGATGTAATAAATGTGTGTGACTAAGGTGTGCATTACTGTAAAAGTGGTTTCTTTCGCGGTGGTTTTATTTTCACGCTTTTCGCGCTTTGAGGTTGAACCGCGAATTTAACATCACACGAAAATGTTTTGAACTCGTCGATTGTACAACGCTATCATTACCGACCGCGAATTTAAACACACGCGAAAAAGTCTGCACCGATGGAAACCGCGAAAGTTTCTGTACGTGAAAGAAACCACTTTTACAGTACATGTTTTGCTCTGTTTGCATACGTGTAGTAAGTGTTGCATACCACCGTACATTGTTGGTATATAATGTGTGTGTGTGTGGTGTGTGTATGTGTGTACATGTTTGTGTGTATGTAATGTGTATAACTGTGTATGTAGTGTGTTTGTGTATGTGTAACTATGGGAATGTGTGTCAAGGCCAACTGAGGTGTGGTTATTGGTTATTGAACAAACACCTGCTGAGTTGCACTCATTTATGATTGATGAACATTTAGGAGAAGCTTCTGTACCCTTCTACTGTATGTTAATCAATCATGGCACTGTGGTTGCGAAGGGACAAATATACATTGTACACATTTCTGTCTCTCCAACTGTGTTCATGTAGCTTTGAGACTAGTACTGCATTAGCTAATTGTGGTATTTCATGTGTGATAAAGCTTTCAAATCACATTCTTTGTGTTTTAATCCTCTGATTTATGAGAGAATGTCTTATTTCTATGTTTTTATTAAAGGGGAAGGCTAGTAACTGATCAGTGGGAATCAGTGGAAATGCTGGGAGATGATTGTTCCAATCCTTATGGAATTCATTCAAGAGTTCATTGTATATCTATTGTTGTGTGAAAATGATTTGCTTCAGAATGGTGTCATATTCAAGTAATGTGCAGATTAATGCTCCGTCACTGACCAGGGACGCTAACCTGGAAGCATTAAACTGCACATTACTTGAATATGAGACCATTCTGAAGCAAATCATTTTCACATAACAATAGATATACAATGAACTCTTGAATGAATCCCATAAGGATTGGAACAATCATCTCCCAGCATTTCCACTGATTCCCACTGATCAGTTACTAGCCTTCCCCTTTAAGCTTCTGTACCCTTCTACTGTATGTTAATCAATCATGGCACTGTGGTTGCGAAGGGACAAATATACATCTTTGTACACATTTCTGTCTCTCCAACTGTGTACATGTAGCTTTGAGACTAGTACTGCATTAGCTATTACACTGTGGTATTTCATGTGTGATAAAGCTTTCAAATCACATTCTTTGTGTTTTAATCCTCTGATTTATGAGAGAATGTCTTATTTCTATGTTTTTATTAAAGGGGAAGGCTAGTAACTGATCAGTGGGAATCAGTGGAAATGCTGGGAGATGATTGTTCCAATCCTTATGGAATTCATTCAAGAGTTCATTGTATATCTATTGTTGTGTGAAAATGATTTGCTTCAGAATGGTGTCATATTCAAGTAATGTGCAGTTTAATGCTTCCAGGTTAGCGTCCCTGGTCAGTGACGGAGTCCACATGTATATGAAGGTGGACTTGTCCTTTGATTGGCGGGAGCAGGTGTGTACAGTGGTTTGTTACCAGACTGTAGAAAACGAAACTTCCGTCCATTAATACACATAACAGAAATTGCCTATTCTCTTGGAGGCTGCCTGAAAACTTGCTTATTTTGTCATTTTCTGACAAGAATATAAAAATGGAAATCTTTTAACTGTTTGGAATCAGTTTTTATCCATTGAGGGGCATGTAAAATGCAGATTTATTTCCCTGATTGCTACTGTATGTGGAACCTTCCTGATTTTGATTAATGGCAATGTTAGCAACCCTGTCCTAAGGCTTGCATTCAACTCTGCCTGTGAACTTATATTGTTTTATGAGTCCAAGGTCCCCCAAACACTCAATATCACATTGATGTGATTTACAGGAAGAAGTTGTTGCTGTGTAAAATAATGTATAGGTTTTAGCAGATTACATAGACTGGACTTACAGGATGTATGAATGTCAACTTTGCTGAGTCACGAAAACTTGTCACACTCTTTCCAAGACAAATATGCATCATCACAAAAGCGGATTGTTGTTGTCAAGATTTTTGCTTCTAGTGGTAAGATGCCAGCTGCTGTTTTTTTTTTCCAGTAAAAATACTAAAAAAAAAGCAGAAAGTATTGTAAGTTTCCAAATTGTATTTCTACACATGTATGTTTGCACGAATGGTAAAAATACTGTTCTTAACCAAAAATGTGCCTTTACAGCCCCTCAGAAAACTGCAGTTCTGTATTTAGGTTTGCATCCATGCTAGTGGACTATTAGAAATAGAGTCGTGCATGAGCTTCTGATCGTAGAAATCCACCTGCAGCCAGCATTGACATTGTAAACACATATTGACTACTGTTACAGGGGTTGGGCCCGGTACCCAGCTTCAAATGTATATTTGACTAGTGTATCATACACTACCCTGCAGCTATACACAGTCGGCAAGGATTCTGTTTGGAGATGTAGGGAGAGTATGGGATCCAGCGAGTGGTGTGTGGGTTTTTGTTTTCAACCCACACATCTGTCATTTCTCCCAAGAGAGATAAGTTGGACATGTAAAGTACAGCTGATGCTGTTCAAGAGGGCATGGAAAATAGCCATTAATACATTATTAGATGTGTGAGATTAGCGTCAAAAATATCTTTGGGCTTGTTTTCTTTTGCTTGTATTTGTGTTTTGGCAATATAGAGTATACAGATCTGGACTACTATTCGGGGCATTGGTGATATTATTGCCCTGCCTGAGGGATCCCAATTCCATGCTATTATCTACAGAGCTTGCTCGATCCTAGGGTCATAGCATGGAGTTGAGATCCTGAGAGGCAGTCATATTGACAATGCCCCAAATGATAACAGTCTACATCTGTTAATGTACCAAGGAAAAAGATATTTCACTTGGTTGATCACCATCATACCAGTTAAGTTTATACTCATTGGATGCTGCCATAGGCATTCGTGTTGCAATTGCATCAGACAAGGGTCCTATTTATCTCACGCCAATAGAAAGCCAAGCATTTACAGTACATGTACACATGTCTGTGTGCATCCTGGGTATGCACAAAAAAGAGGGCATTTTTAGTGCTGTGGGACAGTTTTGTACTATGTTGGCAATTTGGGTACTATAAGTTAAAGGCTGCAATTAATCTTTAAATTCATGCCTCCCATTTCAACCAATCAGAATTGAGGATTTGGCAAAGATGGTGTATAAATAAGCCTATGGTAGCCGAGTCGCCCAATGAGCACTGGGTAACTAAAGTGCCATCAGTAGTGCTGTATCGGTGTTGTTCTACAGTCTTGTGACACTGAAACTGGAATAACAACCTGCATAATATGATTTGCATCCTGCTAAATGCTTCTAATCTCACTATTAAAGGCTTTCATTGACACCCTGTTAAAACCCAACAGAAGCAGGCTAATGTTGATTTAGAGCAGTGCTGAGCGCCACCGTGATGAACAGGGCATTTGTACTGTGCTGACAGGTGTTATTGATCTGTTTGGATTTGGGTTTTGTTTCAGTCCAACAGTGGTTGTTGAGGCATGGGGACAAGCACAGAGTAGAGGAATATTTTGGGAAAAAAATATATTAATTGATGAAAAACTGGTTTGAAGGAAAGCTAATTTGCTGTGCATTAATGATGTACAGTTCAAATTTCCATCTCATTCTGTGATTATGGAACTGCAGGGACATTGATGTATACACTGTACATGTATGCATTTGCAGCGATATAGGGAAAAGCTATTTCTCAATGTTTAAACTTCATCATGTCGTTATTTGGCAGGGAAATTACTTGTTTATTGTGATTTTTTTTTATTGTTGTTGAACTTAATCAGGCTTCCCTGGTTTATCTTGGGTTGAAGGAGAAAAAGAAAAAACAAAAGTATGCAGCCCTGGAGATATGCTTGAAGATTTCTTTTGAAACCATACAATTTAAAGGGACTGTACAGTACTGGTTGATGTGGGGATTCATGTTTTCAACATTCCTACTTGAGATAATGAGAAACCTCTTATGAAATATGAAAGAGAATATAATTTTAAGAAGGATTCAACGTTTGTTTGATGGAAATTGGGTTTGAAATGGCTGAGATATCCAAAAAAGTGATAATAATAAAAGGCGACAGGCCACGCCTTTTATTAGCATCTCTTTGTTTCACCTTGTTTTGGATATCTCAGCCATGTCAAAACCGATTTTCGTAAAATAAACTTTTGATACCCCTTAGAATTGCATGCTCTTTGACATCTCATAGAGTGGTTTCTGAATATCTCACAAAACGTTAAAAGCTAAATCCTCATCTCAACCAGAACTGTATACACCCTTTAATGCTTAAAAGTTGTAATGCTATTTCTTTAGCAGTGTGTCTTTGTATTCATGTGGAAATAAGTTCACTTTACAGTATTTTCATTTGTTCTTTGTGTTTGTGGATGAAGTATTAGTTCAGTCTTTTTTAATAGTGGTTACCACTGTGGTCTACGGAAGCCCATTCGTGCCACGCAGGATAAAACTTTCAGTGGAGCTGAACGTTAAGTGGCGGCCGCCACATAATCATCTGGCGGCCGCCACTTAATTATGTGGTGGCCGCCAGATAATTATCGATATCGATATCGCCTAACGATAATCAAGTGGCGGCCGCCAAACAATTATGTGGCGGCCGCCAGTTAGCTCCACTGAAAATTTTATCCTGCTTGGCACGAATGGGCTTCTGTAGTCGTCTGCCATTGAAAAAGAAAAAGAAATCACGTTAAATATTAAGTAAAAGAAGACTAATGGAAAGAGGTAAAATTGTCAATTGAAATAGAATTTAAATTTATGGTAAGTGATAGTTGAGTCCCCATCATGCATTTCTCATGATGAGTGGAAGAAAAAGTGGCATATTATTTTTCCATGTAGGATAGCATTGAATTAGGCATATATTATTTTTATGGTAGTCATTTTAAATTCTTTATAATGTTCATGCTATATCCAGGTTTGCAACTGTGGTGCTTGGTCTGGTGAGCCTGAAAAATATCGCTGTGTCATTCACGGAGACCATCAAGAGCTCGGCCCCTTTCTTCACCGTGGTGATGGCGCGTCTGGTCCTGCGCGAGCGGACGGGCCTGTGGGTCAAGCTGTCCCTCATCCCCGTGGTGGGCGGCCTGGCGCTGACCAGCTGCTACGAGCTCAGCTTTACCATGATTGGCTTTGAGGCCGCCATAGCAACCAACATTGTCGACTGGTAAGGTGCAACCCATTACCAGGATTTGAAACACAGTAAACAGGGGAATCATGTTGCATTTGTGTGTGTGTGTGTGTTACATTATCCACCCAACTATTTATCACAAGGCACAATAGCTGCTTGGCTGTTACTGAGGTAGCATATGGAAGTTAGCTCAAGATTCAATGGTAGTGCCACCATTGACATACAGCTTGGTATATGTAAGAAGTTCTCAACCCCCCCCCCCCCCCCCCCCATCAAATAAACAAGACCATGAGATTGACTTTTATTGTTCTTTCTTCAATTATTAAACAAGGAAATGGGCAGTTGTAATGTAAAGATAAAACCTACACAAGGTTGCTACGTGTCATTTGTGATGAATGCGAGAAACTTTAATTACCTGTTGGTACTCCAAAGTTTAACCTCAACCATTTGTCACTTCAGACATTTATTTTAGAGTTTAATCAGCAATATCATATTTAGTGTAGCCGCTTCTCAGATGACAGAATTTACCTACATCCCACAAGATTTTGAATCTCTGAACAAGACCCACTAGGCCCTTATATGACATTGTAGGTATTTTGAATGATGAAATTTTCGTGGAACATTTTTTTTTTTGCGTATTTCTCGCTACTTTTGGCTTGCACAAATTCTAAAACCCGCAAAAATATCTTCACAATTTTCTCTGCACATTTTGAATGGGTTGACAATTGTGCAGCATGGAATTAAAAAACCCTCAAATATGTTTTGGGGCTGCTTAGCACCCAAAAATTGATAGCACAAAAATATTGATGTTTATGGTAATGGATCAAAAAAAAAAAATTATCCTGTTTTAGGTTGCAGCCTTGTCTCATAGACGTCATGGCAGAGTACTCATTCAATTTGCAAAACATGTGTGGCTGTTATGAGGCGTACAAATGTATCTTGAGATTATAAAGTGTATTGAATGTCCTCGTGAAAGGTGACACGATGTACTGTAAGCGTTTTGATCAGAGCTGGAATTCGTGTCTTGATAGGTTGAGCGCGCTGTAGCAGAGACAGTGCAGAAAGGAAGCAGTGGACCGTGTCCCGTAGGTAATGACTCAAGGAAAGTCAAGGCCGGAGGCAATGAGCAGAATGTGCCTGCCGACAGCACTGTATGCCTTAGATAGAGGAACAGCTCTCAGTATGTGTGTGTGTGTGTGTGTGTGTGTGTCTGTCTTTCTGTCTGTGTCTGTCTGTCTCTGTCTGTCTGTCTGTGTCTGTGTGTGTGTGTGTGTGTCTGTCTGTCTGTTGCGTGTGTGGGTGAATTGAGGTTTGTATTGGTAGGTTATATTATCATTTCTTTAAAAAACAAAAAAATGAATACCCTCTCTGGCAATCAGTACAACTGAGTGAGTATCACCAAGTCTCGATCTTGATAATACTTTATACATAGTCTTCTTATACTGTTGAGTGACTGCTGGCTATTTGCTTCACTGCACACAAATCTGCTCTCTCATGTTTTGTATGGGACTGCATTTTTTTTTTACTTGCAATGCAAATATTAAAAGGTTATACCTCTGTTTAGTTTAAAAATATACACCATGTATATTGCACGGGCCTACCCATGTGACCCTTCCCTCCCCCCCCCCCCCTAAAAAAAGAGAAAAGAAGATGCCTACTAAAAAAACAAGAAGAAATGAAGGCCTTTATGATTGCTTTTAAGCCCACATTTTTATGTATCAGCTACAATTTTGATTTTTCAAAAGACTAAGATAACATTACACTCCTGAAGAAGTCATTACATTTCTAATGTACATTGTACACTGTTGTATACAGTACTTGAGTGATGAGCAGTGCCAACAGTGTACATCTATTTTTAGGCATTCATTATGGGAATCAACACTATTCTCTCATGCATTTTCATGCCCTCTGCCCCTCCTTTCCATTGAGGGGCAAGGCCCTTAACCCGTTGAGGACTTAAGCTGATTTTAGGTTAAAATGCATTTTCCATAAAGATATCCGCCTGAGTATGTTCATGAACAGTCTTCAGTGGGTTAATAAGCACATATACTATTTACCCAAGACTTTTATTTTTGTTCATTTGTTTAGAAGAAACTGTTTGAAGAAGTTCAAAAGAAATGTTTGAATACCTCAGCCAAACTCAGCAAAACATATTTGAAGGCAGAATAGTTCAGAAACACAACCATAGATATCAGAGTTAAAAATATATTCTTATTTGCGCGACAGCATAAAAAAAAGAAAAGATTATCCTTATAAACAGGGAATGTACACTGGATGATCCTTTTTTCCGCTGAGTCAGTATGTGCCCAATGTACACTACAGAATAGTTTCTGCTGTACATGTATAATATTTGCTCTTGTTTGTTTGGACTGCTACAACAACACTTTTGAGAAGGACTTTAATAGAGAATGTAGTTGTCAAAAGAGGGAAAAATGACCGTCCATACCGAACTCACTTCCTTATTCTCTTCTCTTCTTCCTTTGCAGCCTTCAGAATGTGTTTTCAAAAAAGTTGCTGAGTGGAAGTCAGTACAAATATAGGTGAGTACACCAGGGTCCCATTTCATAACAGATCTTTGAATGGCAATGCTTGCTGGAAGAGCAACTTCACATAGCAACAACCAATCAGAAAGCAGGGTTCTTCTTGTTGCCATGACACTTGCCATAATACAGCAAGACATGCTATCATGGCAACTTTTCTTGTTAAATGGGGCCCCAGGTGTTGTTCTTCACTTTGCAAGCAAATGAAATGGTTACATGTCACTTTAATCATTTTTTTTTGGGGGGGGGGGAGGGGGGAAGGGGAGGGGAGGGGAGGGGAGGGGAAGGGGAGAGGAAGGGGAGGGGAGGGAAGAGGAAAGGGAGGAGAAGGGAGAGGAAGGAGAGGGGAAGGGGAAAGGGAAGAGAGGGGTAGGGGAGGGGGCGGTCTATCAACACTTCATGTTTGCTATCACAGATAGACTCAGACCTGAAAACACTTATACGGTATCTCTTCCATACATCATAATGTCTGTCAATGGTCATTATTCAATTCCTGTTGCTTCACAAGTGAGCGTGATGCCACTTTGCCAGTCTAAAAGTGGAGAACCCAGTGGCGTTGTGCATTGTGGGAAAAGTCGTCTGTACGTACATGCAAACCAGGATGTTTGCCGACGCATGAGATGATAGTGTGCCCTGCCTTTGGTTCAAAGAGGTCAAAAGGTCAAAGGAATAGATGTCCATGTATAAGAGCCCCAAGGAAGTCTGTGATTACCATTTATTCACCCATTTGCTCAGTGAAGACAGGAAAGGTTTTTTTTTTTCATGGTAGATGGGAGCGGGGGGGGGGGGGGGGGGTGGGTAAAGGGTGCATATTTTCAGCTTCTTCCTGAAAAACACATAAAGAAATTGGCAGGTACCATCCCTAGGGTGATTGACCCTTAATTTCTTCAGTTGAGCACCATGTACACTACCATGGCCCCAAAGTTTGTTTATAGAGGATCATGGGGTGCCCCTTCAGGGTGGGGGGGGGGGGGGGGGGGGGGGGGGGCAAGGTCGGGGTCCAAATTCACAATTTTATCTTTTTTATCATTTTCACTGGGATAATAGAAAATAGATTTGACAATGTGCAAATGGGCACCATGCCCCACTTATGGGCTCCCAGGATACTAAGAACATGCATACATTCATTAAAGCGTATACCTTACCCCCAAAATAGGCATGCTACAGCCTTTATTCTCTCTTGCACTGTCACCTGCACACACGACGCACTGTCACTCGCACACACCTACACTTTTATTGTCTACTATACCATGCAGCAGTCAATGGTGCTGCGTGCTGTTTTTTTTTTTCTTGTTCTAAAGCGCCAAGTCACTATTTTTCTTTTCTGTTTTTTTTTTCTGTAGCAAAATGTGTTTTGTGTATTAAGATTAAGAGTTTTATGAGTACATATATAATTGGTGTTGTATTACATTGGTATCACATATTCAGATAGGGCCTCATCCACGTCAAGCTCTGCTTATGATGACGGTCCCCTGTATTGATTTCTCCTTTGTTATTAGATACAGTAAGCCTTAATATGTTATTTTGATTCATAATTATGCCACTTCAGACTGAATGTTGTTACGCAAATGATTTTTTTTTGTATTGATTTGTATGTATCTGTATCATTTTGTTTTCATTTGCAATTGTATTCGGAGAAAGAAAATGCAGAAATAAACCAAACAAACAAACAAACCCCCAAATTGGAGAATCTTTCAAAGATATCTTTTCTATAGACTAATTCGGGTTCGTTGAGGGCAGCAGACAATTTGTGGCACTGGGCGCAGCCATTAGCTCAAACTGCGGTGTCCCAGCCTACCCCCCCTCCTCTCCCCCACCTCCCACCCCCTGGGCAACATGTTTATCGCGCATTTGTAGCAGGAGTACGCGCACTAGTAACAAAGGTTCGCGCATTAAGCAAGCGTTTGTGCACTCAGTACGAGACGCCTATTGGCTAAAACAACCATGCATCAGTTTTTCATTCCGTGCGCGTGCTAATGTAGGGAGGAGGGTGGGGGAGAGGGAGGGGTGTCGGCCGGGACACCGCAGTAATGGTGCTGCCCATGCCGATGATACACAAACCGCCTCACAGAATCGGTCCATAAAACCAGAAATTCTCTTGAGTAGATGCAGTGTACATTTGTGAGTGCACTTTCAAGTTCATATATGGCAGATTCAGCGGTAGCCCCTTTGGACTCAGAATCGTAACAAATAGGAGGGCCAGTTTTCATATTTGATATTCTCTATGAAAAGGTATGGTCAAATTTTCTGCAGACTTGGCAGGTATTATCGCCAGTGTGATAGAATATAGACCCCATGCCATCCAGATGGTTCCCCAAAGCTTGGATGAGCCTGAGCCCCTCCCCCCTCCCCTGGTCTCTTTGATTTTTTTTTTGTGTGTGTGTGTGTGTGTGTACATACCATAATTTGTTTTTTCTATTGTGGAGATGTTCATTTGCCCTTATAGCTGAGGAGAAAATCAAATATTTGCTTTGCCAAGGAAAATAAGATTTTTTAGGAGCAAATAAAGGCATGATAGCTGTGGACACAAGGGTGACATGCATTCACATGGAATTGCGTGAGTTGTGGATATTGGAAAGAGATCAAAGGTTGATTCAGAATTATCATTCAAAAGATCAATCAAAGACGAGAAAACCACACTGAGTAAAAGTATTAAAACATAGCTGTTCATATGAATCCGTTTTAATTTTGATGGTATCACTTCTTCATCATGACAATGTCAAGATGCAATCGACGTGGGCATTCAAAACGGTTGCATTTAATTAGGCTTTTCACTTCAGCAGCATTATGCATTTTCAGTTCTCATTAAAGTGACATACCTGTAGTCAATACTCCATTGGTATGATTATGATGATGATTGATGATGAATGGCATTTTTATAGCATCATTTTTCTGTAGAGAGCATTTAAAGGCATTTTCAATGTATTAACAACCGCAATTTATGCTCGTGGTTATAATTTTTGATTGTGAATGTGGTATGATTTTTCAGTCGTGTTTGCAAACGGGATTGGTATCGGGTCACTCAGTCAAACCAGAAAGGATGTTGAGTTGGGTGGGGTGGGGGGGGGGGGGAGGAGGGGTGAAGAGCAGCCAGAAGGACGATGACCCAGATTTCCTTCTGAGCGATATCCTGTCTGTTGAGTCTGCGAATAGAAATAGAACATATTGCGTGGCCAGACTGTATCTGTCCAATCTTTAATGTCATCAGACTAGCTCAACTTTTGCCGTCCTCATCTATATGTTGCATTTGACAGTTCAAGATTGTAATCATGGTTTTGGTATTCTAGACAAGTGCAGGGTTCTATGAGAAATGTGTACATTAAATGAGATAGCAATATCAACACACAATTTCTGAATGTCAGATGCTGTTTGGAGGAGGAGGGAAAGATGTATATCTCATGGTTATATTTGTTTGCACTCTTTGGCATCGAATGGACAACTTTTGTACCAGCAGCTGGTGAAATCCCAGTGTAGACAGAGACTGTGGTTCATCGTTGTATTTGAAGTTATTTTTGTCTGTTACCATTGACAATAAATAACATGCACAAATAGAGATTAAATGCATCCTGCAAGTAAAACTATCCCAGTACAAATAAATGATATAAAAGTGGAAATTTTTATGCATTCATGTGACAAGAAACTACATGTAGTGGCAAAAATAAAAGCATGCAAAAAAAAAAAATTGCTTGCTATATGTAACACTAATTTCTCTTTTTATTCAGCAGAATTAAAAGCATGTGAAAACATACCCCATGACACAACCTGAGGTAATGCTTCACAAGCATAGCACCAGTTATTGATCTGGAAGTGGTTATGATTTAATTATGCACAGGCTAAAATGATATATACGTTGGCATATTTTTCAAATAAACACTAAGTAATTTTTATGAATCTGCCAAAGATTGTCCTTATAAAAAGAAGAGTTTACTGTGCAGGGTTAAATCTTTCTTTCTGTATGCTTGTAAATTGAGCTTTATCTCATTTTCTTCTTCTTGCCCCCCTCTCCACTGTCTTTCAGCCCACCAGAGTTACAGTTCTACACCAGCACGGCAGCAGTGCTTCTACTCATTCCATCCTGGTATTTCTTCCTGGTGAGTGGTGTCGTTGATTGTCTGAAGGGAAACGCTGAATTTGTCAGAAATGTGTGCAAGTTATGTTTGTGACAGAATCTAGCATCATCTGGGAGAAGTTGCATAGGCTGGCTTTGTAGAAGATGTAGGGAAAAAAATTTGGAGTAGCATAGAAGAGAGACTCACGGCCGAATAAGTTCCAGCTCTTCAAGCCAAATTGATACTCAGGAAATACTTCACTTTATAACATTCAATATTTTTCCCCGTTCATCGTACAGTTACTACTTTCATAAACCTTGTTGGATGCACAGCTTTCACCAACTGAAGATGTCTCTGTGCATTTTTAAAACTTGAAATATGGGCAATTCACTCCACCTAAGAATATGAATTTCCCCTCTGAAATATTCAACTTCCGTCTGAAACTGCCTGCACCAGTCAAATATCTATGAAATATTGAAATTTCTTGTACACAGAACAGGCAAGCAATAGTAATGACAATAGTGTGACATATTTGCATAGTACCCATTGCAAAAATGTTTTAAAGTGCTTTGTGCTGAGTCCCCATTGTCATTTGAACCACCACGCTCGCCACAACTGGCCACTGGTAGTTGATCCTGGAATGTTTGTTTATGTATATCACGATCTGCACCACTGTTGAAATAGTAGTCTGAATTGTGGAGTAATCATGCTGATCATATCAGCTCTTGAGGTAAATCATGGGGATTGCAATGTTTGTAGAAAAGCTTTGGATGCTTCAAAAATTGTCTACGACTGACCTCATGATCTGGTAAGATCTTATACGATCACCATGATTACTCCAAGATTCAGACCACAATTTCAATCGTGGCACAAATTGTGATAGACATAAACAAAAATGTCATTATCTGCTACCAATGGCCAGTTTTGGCGTGCATAGCAGATCGCACAACAGTTGGAACCCAGCATTACAGTTCGAAATTTATTGAAGAACACTGATGCAGTGCTGTAGCCTGTAGGAATTGCAAGAAATGAGTGTTTTGTGCTATTAGTCAATTCTTGGCACTATCAACCCGCTGAGGACGAACTGATTTTGCTATAACATGCATTTCCCATAGAGACCTGCCCAAGTATTCTTGAGACTCGTCTTCAATGGGTTAACCCGTTGAGGACGAGTCCCGAGTATACTCAGGCAGAGGTCTATGGAAAATGCGTGTTGTAGCAAAATCAGCCCATCTTCAATGGGTTAAGACATTGTAGGCATGTCAGAGGGAAATAGGCGTCACATGAACTTGAGTTTGATGGCATCCATTCTGAACGTGTCTCAGCATTTAACTTATTTTTCCGACATATTATTTGTATGTGCTAAAACAGACACATGAGAAACAACAAAACTGACTTTCAAATTATTGATTTAAAACGACATTGATTTGAATAAAAATTTGCAGTATCTGCTGCGTGCTATTAACACTGGCTCTCAGACAGAAGCTTGGTGATCTAGTGGATACGATGCCTGACCAGTAATCCGGAAATGATTGGTTCAAATCCAACTCGATTATGTATACCCATGATTGTTATCATTGCTGCTACTAAAACACTGAGCAATCAGTGCTTATTTACATCGATGCAGGGCAATTCCTCAGTTGCAATAAAACAACTTGATGTAAGGATTCATTAATATGGATAATACACAATACCCGCTGCATGCTATAAGGATAAAAACTAGCACTGGCTGTCTGGCAGAAGCTTGGTAGTCTAGTGGATATGATGCGTGTCCAGTAATCAGGAGATCGTTTGTTCAAATCAACCCAGAGTGTGTATGCCATGATTTTTATCATGGCTATGACTAAAACACTGAACAATCACTGCTTATTTACATCAGTGAAAGGCAGTTTGTCAATCAGTTGCAAAATTGACTCTGTTAGAGTAAGTTGACCATCATCATGGCAAATTCAGTGATCGTTGATATGATAGGGAAAGTTGACATTCACATTTATAGCCAGTCTTCATTAGCATCAATTCAAGTTTCTTACCTTCCTCGTTTTTCTGTCAGGAGCTGCCATTCAAAGATGGCGCCCCAGACCACGTGCTTGTGTCTGCGCTGGTCCTCAACGGAATCTTCTTCCACCTACAGAGCATCACAGCATACGCTCTAATGGGAAGGATATCACCGGTCACTCACAGGTAACGGTATACAAGTAGTGAAATTCTCAGTGGTCATGAGTTCGATGATGCTAGATTTCCCACAAGGTGAAAGATAGAGGCGTTCTATTCAAGTAGGTGAAACTGAGTTAAATAGTGCGCCTCATCTTTCATCGAGTGCGAAATCTTGTTCCATTGCATGAGTAAAGTTCATACACTTTCTGCCGTATACAACACCTCAGACATCAACAGATGTGGTCTACATCGATTCCTGAATTTAGAACAAAAATGGTAAAACCATTTTTTCATGAGAGGTGGCACAGTACAGTCGGAGGTACATGTATGTGAAAGCAATGGGCTAAAGTTGACAGATAAGGCCACCGCACACTACACGATCAGACTGGTCTTAAAGTCTTAAGCCAAGCTGGGTCTTAAGACCAGTCGTACAACCGGACACCACACACTATATGACCGAACCTTACGAGTAGGCTTACCACTGTAAAGCGCGCGCAGTGCGCACTGCGTGCGCTTGCATTTTACTTCATTTTACTTTTATTTCGTAGAAATTCAACATGTTAAATCTCTACGACTGGCGCTAAGACCTAATGACTGACTGACTGTGCACTTTTAACTGATTGAGTGCGCATAGCAAAAGTATTTCTATTGTGACATCAGAGGCATGCAGTGGTGCAAAAACTACAAGTGGATCATGAGTTCACCACAGGAGTCAATGTGCATTGATGACACCAGCCGTGCATATCCATTATTGCTCAAACAAAATTGCACAGCTCAACAGCGATGGTGTGCAGTCGACCAATCAGATAGCTAGAATCTTTGTGTTGTATAGCATACAGATAATGAATGTTTATGAGTGCAATGGACAGAATATTTTATGAGGTGAAAGATGAAATGATCCATTCAACGAGGCGTAGCCGAGATAAATGGATCAATAATTTCGTCTTTCACCGAATGAAATATTCTGTCCATTGCATGAATGAAAAACATTTATTATTTGTTTTATATAACACCTGAAATAGATCCTTGTCATTTGATGTTTTATGAATTTTGAAACAAGAGAGAATGTGTGGGATCTGAGATTGAGAGAATGCTCACTGAGCGCTTTACGCTAGTGCGCTATCACACACACACTGCAAACGCAAGCGTTTTGCATGAGTAATGTGCCTGGCTCTCGGCCTGCGTGCAATGGAGTGAATCATATGGATCCAAGATTGCACGGTAAATGGAGCCACAATTGCACAAATGATGACGTAATAGTGAAATGGGACAAATGATCAGTAGCAAACAACCAATCAAATGACAAGGATCTATCCAGGTGTTATATAATTTCAACTGATGCACAGGTCTGAGTGCGTCATTAGGAATTGTGTGCATAAGGTAGCTATGGAATTGTTTAACCCACCAGGTGAAGCCGGATGGGATTAGACTAGATTCAACAGTTTACCACTTGCATATTATTCCTACTGATGCACAAAACGACATGTGCACCATCTGTTTATAGAACAGTGGACAGAATTTTGCCAAAATTTCGCATTTCTAATCATGCGTCTGGTGATTACTAATGATGACAAATTTACTGGATGCATGGCTACCTGTCCCTTGCTCCATCTGCGAAATCTTACTACAAGTGCAAAAACTCTCGCTACATATGTGCAATAGCATGTTTGTAGTAGCTATCATCACTGATCGCAATAATCATTTGATATCGAACATGCGGCCAGCAAAAATTTCCACACAGCTCTTAACCAGTGAGATTGCGGAATTTGTTTGACTTGTTCTGTGTGTCGCCCTCTTATTGCCAGGACATATAGGTGTGACTCTTCACAACAATAATGTGATAAAGTCTCGGATATTGAAACAGAGAAATCTGCAAGTTAAAGGTGATTTGGTTGTGAAATGAGACATTATTATATCTGTCCAATATCAAAAGTATCATAAGCCCTTCAAATCTGTTTTAAAATCCAAGCTCCACATATTATGTTCTTGAAACAAATGACCTTTACCAGTAGTTTCAACTTACCTATGACCCCGTTTACAGTGCGGGGCTGGGCCGAGCCGTGGCCAACCCCAGCCTCAATTGCGGGGCTGAGCCCCGCAATTTTGTCAGTTTACACTGCCGGGCTCGGCCGCGCTTTCAATTCAAACCTTTCAATATTTTGTCGTAGTGGCGCTCTGCTTGTAAACAAACGCAATTTGGTATAGTCTGGTTTTCAGACCCTTTGCCAACTGGATTCCGTGGCGACGAAGTAGCCGTTCGGGCAAAGGCCTTTGCTGAAGGAAAAATCCTTTGCAGGACAAAGCCACCTTAAACTATACTAGTTTTCGACGTTGAGGGGGTTAATATCCTGAACAACGAAATAGTACGGGCAGAGGGTTTGGAAGCCAGACTAAAATTGGCCGCGCATTTGGCCCAGTTTGCATTTACACTAAGAAAAGGCCGGGCTCGGCCGTGGCCGAGACCACCTCCAGAGTGTGGCCAAATGCGCGACCAATTTTGGCCCCGCATTTGGCCTTTTCCACGTTTACACTGAAATGAAGGGGGGCTGAGCCGCGGCTGAGCCGCGGCCGAGCCTCGCACTGTAAACGGGGTCTATGTGTTTAATGCACGGCTTACTGCGTATTTTACTGCAGCTTCGAAGCCAAATTTCTTCAATGTGCATTTATCTGGTAGCTGGCTTTCTTGCCATTTCTGTGGTAGTGATATCAAGTGAGACAAATGATATCCAAATTTGAAAAGTTTAGAGTCTGGAGAATTTAAAAGTACCCAAACCAGACAAGATGTTCTGCAACTAAGTCAGGCTCCTAATGTTATGGATCACAAGTAGTAATAATAATAATGATAATAATATTAATAAGTATCATTTATAAAGTGGTTATTACTTAAGTTTCTAAGCGCTAATCTGATATGATAATCGTGTTATCTTTAATTTCAGAGTAACTTCTTCAGTAGTATCATTTGTCTTTCCAGATAAACATGCTATTTTGAATACCCCAAAAGTGCCAAGAATCCATTTTTAAGCTAAGCTCACCTGATAATTTGGGATCCCCTTCTACTCCGGTGAAAGAGAATTCTTGTCAACAAATCTTCTATGTGGTATATTTCACTTCATAACTAGGACTTCAACCCACCGTAATAATAAGAACATATTGTGGCTGAAAACATTCCACTTTCCCTGTATGTCCCTATATTAATGTTTCAGAATGGCAACTATTGAATAGCGGCAAATACAGAGATTTGATTTTTCTAACAGAAGAGGTATTTCATTATGCATCTCATTTGAAGGCTGTTATTCGTTCTGCCCATAGCATCTGCCCCTAGAAAAGGATCATTTTGCCATGCAAAAAGTACAGATTACCCCATTCAATCATAGTGCCATTTTATCTCATGGGGGGGGGGGGGGGGGGGGTGGTGTTCCTAATGCAGTGGTGGAATGTTAAGGGCCTGCCCATGTGCTGAGTTTCATGTGGGGTACCTTGCTTAAGTCCATATGATACTATGCTCTTCTAATGTCACATTTCATATTCAAAAGAATGTGTTTGAAAAGTGAAAACCTTGAAGGGAATCTTTTATCATCACCTTCCCCTTCTCTCTGACGTCTGCAGTGTGGCGAACACGGTCAAGCGAGCCCTGCTAATCTGGCTGTCCATCCTGACGTTTGGAAACCCCGTCACCCTCTTCAGCGGGATCGGCACGCTCATCGTGGTGTTCGGCGTCCTGCTCTACAACAAGGCGCGGGAGTACGAGCAGCTGACGCGGGAAGAGGCGAAGCATATATGGCGACAGCAATCGCAGGAGATCGACTTATGACAGGGGATACCTCGGCCACGTAGATTCACGTTGTATATTTTGCGTGTCACCTGCTAAGTATTTTTTTCGGTCAGTGTGCTCTGAGGGTAGTGTCAAAACATGTCACGTTTGCACAACTTTGGTGGGGTGTGTGATAATGTGGTGTACGTGAAGGTGTGATTAGTGTGTCAGAGAATTTTACCTCCTTTGGAATGTAAGTCATCCCGTTTACGGGCCTAAATCGTAGTCGCATAGACACATCATTACATTTATATCATTATTGGGACCTCTTTGTAGATATGTCAAGAATTTTTAGTCCTTTTTAAAGGTAAATTACTTTGTACTGGTCCATATGAGAGATCATAAATATATCACTTAAAAAAAAAGAAAGAAATACTATCTGAATGAAGGAACAATAATTTGATTTGTATTCTGTTTCAATTACTGTTGACAACCAAATTTGATCAGTTGCTGTCAGTTTTGTGAAGTGCTGGCAAGATCATGATTTTGGAGGAAATACATTCTTCTCTGAAAGCATATGTAGCTTGTTGTTCTGGTGTGAAAAGTTAATCCGTAATGACCTTTCCCATCTATAATTCCAATTGGGTGATCATAGAAATTTTTGTGGATGATTACTGAGTCTGAGTGAGAAAATATGCACAAAAAAGAGATGAAAGAGAGAGATTCAACTCAGGACTGAGCCTGCGACAGAGGCTAGCTAGGATCCACCAGTGGGGGCCCTCTATTCTATGTTTTGTAGACAACTCCTGCATAATGTGCTGTTGTGATTCCTTGTAAACAAGACGTGTTTTCCGTGAAGCATAACATTTGCTGAATCTTTGCATCGCACTAATGTGACCTGAAAGAGAGGGGGGGGGGGGGTTCTTTTTCACTGAAACCTCTACCTTGTATGTCAGCTTCAGCATTAAATCAAGGCAAACTATCATGTTCTCTAGACAACTCCTGTTCAATGTGCTGGTTCCACTTAAAAGTGATGTGTTTTCTTTGAAGCACACTTGCTGAAACTTTACATCACATCAATGCATCCTGAAAGAGAGGCGGTTCTTAACTGAAAACTCTTTGATCTACATTAAGAGTATTATCATGAATGCTATGTGTTGACCGCAGAGAGTATTGAACTGTTTTTGTCTTGAAAGCAGCAGGGATTTTTTAATAGGATTGCGTGCTCCTACCTGTTGATGGTATTTGGTAGTGCATTTGGTCACAAAGTTAGAGAATGCTCTGACTCCACAAAGCTGGAAAGGAAAGCAAACAGGGTTTTTCTGCACATGCCTGGCGTACACAAGTTTGGCATGCAGTAGTATTGGACCAAAATAATATCATTTCAGTTAGAGATTATTTAAGATTTTAACCCTTGACCTGTCGGACCACCTCTAACAGCCCTGCAACTTCTTCATTGGACCATCTTTTATTGTGTGAGTCTGCTTTTCACAACTCTCTCTCATGCTCTTGCTCTAGCTGTCCCTCTGTAGAGCCAGTAATCTTTAAGCACAAGTGTGTATGGCATGCTGATATAAATTTTTTGCTACTTCATTTCGCTTTGGAATGCAGCTTTATGTTGTGAAATCACAAGGAAGCCTGTTCCTCCTTTATTTCTCTTTTACAGTTGGAATAGAATTATGGGTGAGGAGCTGTTGTGGGCCAATCGGCCTGACCAGAAATTGTTCATGTCTGGAGGTCCTGGTTTGGGTTCCAGAGCAGTAAAATTGTGTGAACTCTTGGCTGCATGTGCACGATTGCATGTTTACAGTCATGGCTGTTTTCAGTGATCGTAATAATCATTTGGTCTTGAATGGGCGTCCAGTAAAAATCAGCGCACAGCTCTCCTTCTTCTTCTTCTTCTGTAGAAGTGCATCCTTCATAGTTGAAGATCAGTGCACTGCAGAGTGGTGTGCATGCCATCATGGCACTTTGAAAGACCAGGCCCTCAAGGCCAGGGCCAATCACTATTTACATAGAGTGAACAATACGTTTTGCAGTAATATGTACATGTGGTGTGCTGCTAAAATATCACTGGCATGACTGGATGCTATATAGATGAGGGCTTCCCTCAATGCCTTGTTAAAGACATCGAGTGATGGGAAGATTGCAGGATCCTTTTATCTTCAGGTTGTTCCATTCTCTGCAATTGCTGGGAAAGAAGGATGAAGAGAAAACTTGTGAGCTGGAGTCTCAACCAATACAATGAGATTGCGGAATTTTCTTGACTCGTTCTATGATATGTGATATGCTGTTGTCATGTCCTGCACTGTTAACTTGCAAGGAGAGGTATCGTCTTTGAAACCAGAGTCACACGGGTATCGAAAATTTGTCTTGCGTGGAGAAGATTGACAAAGTAAAGTGGAAAAAAAAAAAAAATGTTACAGGGTGTTGACCATTTCTGCACCCAATGGGCCATTGTCCTGACTTGCCTTGTATACTAACGATTATCCATACTAACAACAGCTTCGGGACCTTTGGAAGTTGGGAGTGTTCAGGTGGAACTCTCCCATTGTCATTCCTGGGTGAATTTGTCTCCCTGCTGCCAAATTTTCACTTGTCCTCATTTCATAATTATCCTTTTACTTTGTTGTTGTTGTTCTTTTTTTTTTTCAATTCAGGAGATTTCACTTGTCCTCATTTTATATCTATCTTTTTAATTTTCTTTTTTTTTCAGTGTGGAGAAGGGGGGAGGGGTGGAGATCACAGAGGGGGAAGGTTTTAGAATTAACTCTTTAAAGAGTGTTTGGCAAGGTGCAGTTTATCGTTTGGTATGTGAGGAGTTAAAGAAGTTTGTCAAGAGACGTGCTTATCTGATTGAGCATGTCTGCTTTTAGTAAGACTTTGCAGTGCACTCACTGCAGGAAATATGCATGCTTTCTTGTCTTGAACAGCACAACACTGATTGATTAACTACATGTACCTCCTATTAAAGTGTACCAGTGGGCACTCTTTAACCCTTTGGCCCGAATTCACAAAAGTGGTACAATTGAAACCATGGTTTAAACCATGAACAATTTGTATGGAGCGCTAAGTGTCGCATGGCCTATTTTGTCACGAAATCAGTCATTTCCTTAACAAAATGAATATTTTGTCAATGAAATGTTCATTTTTTAATGAAGAAATAACCGATTTCGTAACGAAATAGGTCATGCGACACTTGGCGCTTCGTACAAATTGTCCATGGTTTAAACCATGGTTTCAATTGTACCACTTTTGTGAATTCGGGCCTTTGTGTACCATGTTCGCACACCCGACTCAGTCTACGGCTTGCCAGCTTCGCATATTTTGCTCAACCGCACAACTACACACAAACTGATTTGTTCTGGATACTGGCCATTTGCAAGAAAATAGCTGTGGCTAAAATGTACATCACAGCAAAGCTTACAAATTTCTCTACAATCTTTCTGTGCCGTATCTCAGGCATAAGTGGTCCTATAAAAAAATTACATGGCTTTGAAAAACAATGTATTCCAAAAGCGCTAATATGTTGCGGTTTCAGAATAATGTTGCACACGGGTTTTGTACTATGGCACTCAAAGACTTAAGTTAGAAGAAAAAATTGGCTAGTGAGTCAGTAGGACCCTTTCTGAATGTACAAAAAAAAGCGATAAAATTGATGCCATGATAAGATTTAGCTAGTATGCCAACTGCTGATCTATGAGTGACTTTCATTCGTACAACCATGGTCGGCATTCTGCCTTGTAAGCCACAACATCGTGTGCTTGGGTTCAGGCAGTGTAACAATGTACATGTACTTTTTGAAACATGTACAGTGTATGAAAGTCTCACTGTATAATACAGGGGTGTGCAACAAAAATGTGCATTACACTTACCACACCACCAATGAGATATTGCATGATGGTATACATACATATATACATATACTGTACTTACATAGAGATATAAATAGATAGATAGATAAATTAGACTACGTATGAACTTGATGCACAGAAGTCAGAGAGTACCTTCACATTATCATACTCTGACAGATTCTGTCTAGATTTGAGGAGAAAAGTTGTAAAGCTGTATATATTTTAATATAGAGAGAAATATTTTTGCAACAGATGTCACATTCGTCAATGTCAGGAGTAGATTTGGTGACCTTTTGGGAACATTTTTTGGCACTGACTGCTGCAGTGTTTCATGTCTGCTACCTTCTCTATTGCACTTTCTCTCTATCTTTAGTTTGTTGGTATACTCCTTTGCCCCCCCCCCCCAACCCCTCCCTGTTCCAAATTAATTGCCGACAAGTAGTCTACCCTCCAGACTTTGGTACACATGCACCAGAAACTGCAGGATTTGGGATACTGTAAATGTGGACATTTTTTGCCCGAATGGTAAGATGAATTTTGCTTGTTTTTAATTCTGTGGAATCAAAATGTGTTGTATTGTTACATACAACAAGCAGAAAAATAAAGATATATAGATAAAAAAAGTTATGTGTTTTTATGTTCATGTTGCATGTAATGCATGAAAATTTCCTTAACATACAGATTTCCACTTTCACAGTAGAGGGAGCCCCACATGACATTTATGCTGAATTTTGCTCCCACGCAAGGTTCTGTTTTGCTTGCTGTGAACCTCAGAGGATACACTGGAAAGATCATGTTACAATTTGTCATACTGGCGTATTTGAGCAGCTAATAGTACACATGCAGGTATTGCTGTAAAAAGTCTCACAAAAGCTGTTTATTTTGTTTAAATTCTTGCTTTCAGACTGGCATGATTGGTCATCAGTGTAATTCCATGGCTCTGTGTAATGATTTCTAGTTTAGCCTATGGCGAAGGGAGAGGAGTAGTATTTTACACACCTTAGATATTGGCTGTGCCTCTCGGGGACAATGAGTTTTCAGGGGGGTGGGGGGGAGGGGAGGGGGAGTACCCGTGGGGACCCAGGCGTCACGTAGAACACTAACTGAATCATTGATCCAGGCTACAAATAGTCCATGTCTTCTTCTTGAGACCCTTTGTCGCCTCACACATTACCTGGCAGAGAGAGAGAGAGAGAGAGAGAGAGGGGATACCGTCTCCTGCGTTGCCATGGTGAGTCATCCACTTTTATATCCCAGATGCTGAGGTGCTCAGGGAGGGAAGAAGGGTGAGAGAAAGAGAGGGAGAGATAGAAGATAGTGAGAGACACAGATTGTAATAGAAAGAGATACTGTAGGGAGAGAGGGAGATAGAATATAATTATTGAGAGACACAGATTGTAATAGAGAGAGGGGAGGGAGGGATAGAATACATTGAGAGACACAGATTGTAATAGAAAGAGAAAGGGGGAGGGGGAGCTAGAATATATTGAGAGACACAGATTGTAATAGAAAGAGAAAGGGTGAGGGAGAGATGGAATATATTGAGAGACACAGATTGCAATAGAAAGAGAAAGGGGGAGGAATGGATAGAATATATTGAGAGACATAGATTAAAACAGAAAGAGAAAGGGGAGGAGGAGATAGAATATATTGAGGGACACAGATTGTAATAGAAAGAGAGAGGGGAGGGGGGATATAAATAGAAATTGAAAGAGAGTATTAAAAAGTATATAATAGCCGCAATCAGACTGGCAAAAGATCGCAAAGTCTTCACAATCTGTGGTCGTCTGCCCACTCTGGCAGTCAAACTCCTCGATCTTAAAGTTGTGGAAGTTTGGGTCACTAGCGCGCAAGAAAGAAGAAAGAGAACGCCATCTAATGGCTAGTGATTGTAATATAAAAACGAACACCTGTACATCACTATGGCTGCACGCTTCACAGGCACCACCCGCAAACAGATGATAGACTGGTCATGTGACAAACTTTGTGAAGTTTCAGTTGCTAGCGTTCACACTGCCCAAAGATCAAGAAGATGGTGGGGTGGGGGAAATATCCCTAGTTTGAGTGGGAAGTTTCGCAAGAAGTTTTGCGGGAAGTTTGCGGTCACACTCGCAAAACTTCGAGATCTTAACCCTTTGAACCTGAATTTGTAAGGTTCGTAAGCACCTCCCAGCCCGGTGCAAGGGGGGAGATCATAGTCAGTGTGCTGATGGAGCAAGTGGTCATGGCCAAGATGGTGAAAGTCACACTACAGCGAAGGCATGGAAGAAAATGTTAGTCAGAAGAAACAAGTTTTCTTATTCTACCTTGTCAGCACATTCCTTCAAACATGATAATAATTTTTTTATTGTATGTGTTATACTTTTTATATTTATTGTAGACTAATAGAAAATTTATGTGATTTTGAGTTGTTCAAATTCCTACATCTATTGACTTTTATTTTGACATATTACATAAGTCAAATATGCAAAATATGTCAAATAATTCATGGTATAGCTCACAAAATATGCAAATAATTCAGGGTTCAAAGGGTTAAAGATTGTGATCTTAAACCTCACAATCTTTTGCCAGTGTGAATGCAGCTATTGAGAGATTGAGAGTGTGACATGGATGGATAGAGTAGGGGAGAAACATATGAAGAGAAAAAGAAAGGGGAAGGGGGAGATGGAATATATTGAGAGACACAGATAGTAATAGAAAGAGATAGGGGAGGGGGAGACAGAATATATTGAGAGACACAGATTGTAATAGAAAGAGAGAGGGGAGGGAGAGATAGAATATATTGAGATACATAGATTGTAATAGAACAAGAGTGGTGATATAGATATGAATTGAGAGAGAGAGAGTGAAAGCATTATGAGAGTTAGGGAGTGTGACAGAGATGGATAGAGTGGGGGAGAAACATGGAGAGAAAAAAAGGGGAGGGAAGGGGAAAAGGGGACATGGTGAAGAAAGTTTAGAAAGTGATATTTAGAGGATGATGACATCACTCTGAAGCCTGTCATTGGAAGAGACACCTGCCGTACACCCAAGGCCACTTCTCATGTTCCCTGTCTCCTCTGCCAGTCTTACCCCTTTCCGTGCCAGGGACTTTGGGCAGTGTGTATAACACTTCAGTGTTTCCTGTGTCAGATGGCACTCTAAGCGTACAAAGGGTTAAGGCCCGGTATGTGCCTTCAGCGCATTTCCTTTCCACTCATACAAATTTCCGTGTAGGCAGATCACTGAGCCTCTTGCCGGCTTAATGTTGTTTTCCAACCTACGTTGTACCACCAGCCCTGTATATAATACCCTAATTTGGTTGTCTCATGCTGTGTTTTTTTTTGTGTAAGGTCTAGCTCTCAACAGGTTGAGCCATGAACGAATGTTCCTCCAGCCATCATAAGGGGGCATTTAAATTTCAAAATAACAGAATGGGAAAAACAAGTGTTTTTAGATGGACTATGTACACTGCCAACTTTTGGATGTTTTGGCAGGAAATGTGCGTGTGCAAGAAAAAAATAACTGGAATATTCATTTTTTTTGGGTAAGTTTTGCACATGTACAACTTTTTCTTGGGAGTGTAGTGCAAGGATGTCACATGGTAAAAAACAAAACAAAACAAAAAACAAACAAAAAACCAGTAAAACTGGCAAACAATTGAGGGATAATTTACACTGGCAAATAAAACTGTAGAGTTTCAGAAGACTCCACTTCTCAGGAGGATGTTTTATTCCAGGTTTTCGCTCACATGATATTATCGCTACTATACCTAGCAACTTCAGATACAAAATTGGAATGTGCAAGAAACCACGTTTCCATTTCCTTTTTTTATTCCACTGTTAACCCATTCTGTACTGAATTCTGAAATGTCCGTAGACTTACTATGCAGGCCACCAGGTTCCCGTATGGAACGGATTAATGGCTCTAGACTTTCTCTGCTGATTCAGCTGTCATACTTCACCACCCACCACAAATACTGACATGTATGAAAGTAATCAGGGATGTTCCCCCCCCCCCCAATGGTGATCTTGGACCGTCTTTTATACACCTGCCTTGGATCCGTCTCTACACCACATCTCTTTTTCCAGGGTCAGATGTCACTTGGTTTGGGTTTGTTTGTTTGTTTGTTTGTGTGTGTGTTTGTTTGTTTGTTTGTTTGTTTGTTTGTTTGTTTGTTTTTCTCCTGCTAATAGTGATGCGATGTCACCACTGTTCAAAGGATAGTCCTTACGCTAAATGCCAATACTTCTCAGCAGTGTGGTATCATGTAGTTAATCACATTCGCTGAGAAGAAAATTCTTCATCATTTTTTTCCCCCTTTCCAACTATTGGGATATTTGAATATTTTCGCATGGAGTGAATGGTTGCATAGAGATCTCTATGATGACTCTTCACTAGATCCTTTTAGGAAAAATATATTTAGATTTGAATGTGTACACTTGTTATCTGACCTACTGTAAAAGTGGATATTTTCGTGCTAGTAAATTTTCGCGCTTGGCCTGGTAAGATGAATTTTACATGTTCTTAATTCCATGGAATTAGGACATTAACTGCTGGAACATATGTCATGCGAATATATTCGTGTGCTTTTATATTTGCGCTAGCTTCTGGTACGTTGCCCGAAATGTGCAGAAATTTGTTTCACGGAACACTTATGTTTAGCCCTCCAGTTCTGAGGCATTTCAACCTGTAGCATGATTTACAGGGCTGTGTTCATATCGTGTAAGTATGATCATTGCTTTTAATCGAAGCATGTAAGTTGTCTTAACACCTTGACACTGTGCCAGAAAACTTTGGGATATAAATAAAAAGAAGTGAGGCTGTGTGCAAGGTAAAGTGCACCCTGCTGGCAAATCTTCCAAGTCCCTCGCATGGGATGTCTCTCAAAAGGGGCAGACAGCGAATGTTGCTGCTGTGATTCAGCAGTGTAACAGCCGTAGAGCGAGGCAGGCCCGCCGTTTCGACACGTCCGCCATTTCCCTCAGATTTCCTTCACCTTAAACTACCCTCCCCCTTCGTTTCCCTCGGTCCTCTATTTGCGTGCAACAAGTGTCTGCAGTGGAAAGTCTGTATGCCCACTCATACGACAATATGCTAGGCAGGCAGCAGAGATAACAATCGTCCCAGAGACCAGCCGCTGAGTGTGTCTTCATGTGATAATGTGTGTGTTCCATATGACATCCTGTATTCTGCACTTCTCTGTACAGAGTGCCTGTGTTTTTTGTTTGTTTGTTTGTTTGTCGTCTGTCTGTCTGTTTGTCTGTCTCTGTGCTGTCTAGCGTGTTTTCAATTGTGTTGTGATGATGTGCATGTGTGTTTTTTTGGTAATTGAAAGTTATCCAACAGTGAAAGAAAAATGATAGAAATAACTGTGTTGTCTTAATTCTGCAAAGGTCTGTCTGCTCAAAATTTTCAGCATGTCGCTTAAAGGTCAACATTTTAGGTCAAAGGTGAATATTTTGTGTCAAAGGTCAACATCTTTGTCAAGTGTTGTTTGTGAAAATTTTATTGCATATCTTTATATTGTAATGTCAACTACTACAGGGTTTTTGTATAGTCTTGATGGCTGTAGTGATTTCACTGATGAAGCAATAATTTAAGGGGCATTCCAGATAATTTTTGTAATTTCACATCATATAGTCCATAAATTGATAGTGCCATGTATGGATTTGTTGAATTTATTATGGTCCTTGAGCAGATAAATCAACACTCTGAAAAACCTCAAAACATAGCACACTGAACAAGGATGGTTACACAGGAGGCCCACATATTCCAGTAATGTAGCAGTGTAATTCCATTACAATACCACTTTACTTATCAAGTTCACCTATGAAGAATTCATGCACACTTTCTTCTTTTCAGCTTCCTTGAGCATCCAAATCATGCATTGTCATGTGTAGCCCCTCTGTCACCATCCTTGTTCAATATGATTTGATATGAATCTTGAAAACATTATTTCTCATCACAATTACTATAAATTCTGAAACTCCGTAGCCCATTACATGCATAAATAATGTATAGATGTTCAAATGCATAAGTCTAGAAATCATTTGGAGATCTCCTTTAGTTAAATGTTCTGGCACTTGTTCTTGATTTGGACAAAGACCGTCCGGGACATCCATATATATATAAAAGGAGAGGGCAGGCTTGGGTTCAGTTAACATGTCCTGCAGATATGCCATGCCAAGTAAAAAATATCTTTCGCCTTCAATGGACATGAAGATATGAACATGGCAGACATGATGACACATGTATGGTTAAATTGTAATCTTGCGCTCAAACAATGCAATATGCAACAAGCTAATTCATGCTTACCTATAGGCTGTTCATGCATTTCAATGCATTTCTTACCAGTAAGATTATACCAAAGGGACCCCCAAAGAAAAGATTGGTGAAACTGGCCAGCCAATTAGTGTTTGCATCCATTTCTTCTTGAGTTTCACTAGAGTGATTTGCATTTTTCTGTGTGTTTTCCCCCAAAATCGTAATGTCTCGATTTTGTCGTGTTTGTGTTTAATGTTTGTATTGTTTAGTGTCACTAATTGTTTCGTGCCCAAACTACTTCTTTAATGACACATTGGCCCGAATTCACGAAGGTGGTACAATCTTTGTCCATGGTTTAAACCATGGACAAAGACCGTAGTTTTGTATGGGGCGCCAAGTGTTGCATGGCCTATTTCGTTACAGAATCAGTCATTTCGTCAACGAAATGACTGATTTTGTCGACGAAATGTTCAATTTGTTACGAAATGTTAACATTTCATCGACGAAATGATAATTTCGTTAATGGAATGACTGATTTCGTAATGAAGTAGGCCATGCGACACTTGGCGCCCCATGCAAAACTATGGTCTTTGTCCATAGTTTAAACCATGGACCAAGATTGTACCACCTTCGTGAATTCGGGCCATTATGTACAGTAAGTATTCATGTGCAAAGAGGAGGTGAAATAAGAAATTTACTTAGTTTTCTGACATGTTGCTGTCTCATCATTTTATATCTATCGATACATTCAATCATTAAATGTGAGCTGACACCAAAGTGGTAAGGTTGAATGAGGGCACAGTTAGCATCAAAATGTGTAGATAACTTCAGTGGATAAATGTTGTTGTTAACACAAGGTAACAGTGCTGTGCAAACACACACAAGTATTAGGAGAATGTTATAACGGGAGAATGAGTGGTATAGAGCCATATTGTGCTGCAAGGGCTAAAGTTTGACACAAATCAACAAAATAATACTGGTAATCATTAGGCCTATCATGCAAACAAGTCAGTAAATTGATGGTACAATCCTTTCCTCTTTTTTTCCTTCGTTCTTCATAGGAAAAATATGCTTGTCTGATCCTAGTTTTTCCATCTTTAATGGTGCAAAATTGATACAAAACAACATCCAACTTATAGAGAAATCTTGGTACTTGAGTTGTTGGGGGGGGGGGGGTGGAAAGGGGGGGTGGGAGGAGTGAAAATAGTCTCAAGAAAGACAGTACAAATTCATATTGAATAGTCAATTGAATGTACAATTCCACCAGCATGCTTCCATGTTACTAACACAGGGAAATGTGAGTTTCATTAGATATGATCAGTCCAAGAGAAAGGTGCATTCCAATTTCTTGTACGAGTACTTTAGCACTGATTGGTAGATAATGTCATTGACAGAATCTTGGTTTGGAAAGTTTTTTGTTGTTGACAAAGCCAAGTAATCTGAAGCAAAAAAAACAGGAATATGATTATAAGGTATGATAAATGGCAAACATTTTGATACTCATTTGGCCACTACTTAGTTGCAACAATGTATGCCCATGTCCCTGTCTGTAATGTGTGTTTGCCTGTCTATGGGTGAGCCTGTGCAGTTTTTTGTCAGTCCCATACCCTCACTCTTGTGTTGTGAAATCAAGGAGAAGACACAGTGTCGAGTCTCATGTCTTCCTGGTTGCCCTCCCTAGAGTTCAGGAGTATTACATTACTTCCTCCCATCCCCTCCCACCTTTAAAGGTAAAGACCTGGAATCCCGTGTCACCTTTTGTCAGGCAGCATGGATGTCAGGATGTCTTTTTCGGGTTACAGTTCATTATTCCGAAGGTTCGTTAATCTGAAATTGCAATGAGGTTCATTACTCTGAAAGTAGAATAGGTTTGTTATTCAGAAGTTTTGATATTCTGAAAATGAAGAAAGGTACATTTTTTCAAAGGTTCTTCAATCCAAAAATGAATTTCAGGTTCGTAAATCTGAAGTTTAGTACACGCCTTCTTTTTGTTTTCAGATTAACGAACCTGTATTTCATTTTCATATTAATGAACCTTCAGAATAACAAACATTACCCTTTTCTTAGTGTGGCAGTAATAAAACTTTACAACATGCATCAAACACGCTTGCTTCCAAGGGACTGAATACACAACATATCGCTTTTGATAGAAATCTCCCAATTTCATTATTTGAGGCAGCCTTCTTTTGCAGATGCTCTGAAGTTGCTCCAAAATTCTGGTCAGACATGAGTTTTACTATCACAGGTGCATATTTGAAAATGTAGCATTTGTGATGAGTGCAGAAAGATTGGAAATGAAAATTGTTGTTGACATTTTGTTTCCTTTTTCATTCTTCTTCTTTGAATGGTAAGGTTTTTTCCCACATGTTCCCACTTTCATCAGTTAACCTCTTCAGTATGATATTCTGAAATTTCCATGGATGTTGCATAGTACTTAATACAAGGTTTCAGTAGGCAGTAGATTAGGTGATCAACCATGCATGCAATGATTATGGTAAATAAATTTTATGTTTACAACCTGAGTACCTAGTCCTTTAAAGCTGTACTGAATTCCTCTGTCTAAGTTTCCCATGATATTTTGCAAAAGAGGATTCTCCTTGTGAGGAATAGGTGACATCTTTTTCTTTTTTCTTTTTTTTTGGAGGGGGGGGGGGTGGGATGTGAGGAGGGGGATGTGAGGGGACGGGCATTGGGTATTCACAATCTCCATGGAAGACCCATCTCAATCATATCCTGTCCAAAGCAAGTACCTGCCTAGATGCATCCGAGGCATCTCCTAGCCAGCCCTGTTTATTGTTCCTGGTGAAAGGTTGGCACATGGCGCTGCCGTGAGATTTCACATGTCTGTAAATTAGTGTGTAATTTATGGTTTAGGACATCGCTGACATGCAGTGGACAGTGGTTACATAATGTAGCTGTGAAGATGGATTGGATCAGAGTGTGATTGTGAGTGTGTGTGTGTGTGTGTGTGTGTGTGTGTGTGTGTGTGAGGCAATAAACTCTGATGTCCCTTTTCAACTCTTAAAGGAGCAAGACTATAAAAACCCAAACTTGGTGGATTACCACTTTTTCAGTGTCAGTTTTGCTGTCATTTCTTCTTTATCTCATTTTTATTTCAGAAACTGTTGTATTTGGAGCTAAACTAGTTTGTGCTCTCATAATGAAGTACGTTATGAGAATGATGCCTGTGATTATAATACATAAACTCATAAGAGAAAGATATAGGTTTTATCCTTCTCTTTTTTCTAACATCCATGAACTCCGAATTTTATGTGACTCCATTTTTTTTTTTTCAAAAGTGATGTGTGGGATTTGACATCTCAGACATAGCATGCACCTTGAGCTATTTCAATCACGAGTTGCATATCAATAAAAAACCAACACTTTTTTTTTGTTTATTGATAGTTTTCTCCAATATACTTTTTTTTTTTGCATTTATGTTTTATTTTAAAATAGCATTTGGCAAAAGGACATTAACAGGGCAGCTTGTAAAATTTAGCCCCCATTCCAGCCCAGGCCCAGTGTTGCTGTTGTAATGAATGTGAATCCTTTTCAAATTCAACCACATGAAGTAAAATAACTTGGGAAAACTATTGATGAACCCCCCCCCCCCCCAAAAAAAAAAAAAGAAAAAAAAGAAAAAAGAAAGAAAGAAAAAAAAAGTGAGCTTAAAATGAAAAGCAAAATCTGAAAGTCTAAATTTTAGCACTTGCCTTTCAAATAACTCTACTTTCTTTGTATCCTTTTTTTATTTTCCTCTCAGGATACTTTTGTGTACACGTATAGCAGAGCCACAACTCCCTTTCTGTACAATTCTGTTGCTATTATAACTCTTGTTCTTATTTTATCAGTACTTATTAGACAGAGCAGATCAAATAAGCCAGTTCGGAGTTCCACTTTGCGCATGAGCAGAAAATATGGTTATTTGTACTGACAGGCATGTTAGGTTTTTAAATTCATTGGGATAAGCATCTGTGACGTGATGATTATACATGTAATCCTTAGTAATGCTGCTGGCCAGAACATCCACCTGACAGCATATGTAGTATTTGGCAATATCAGTAGAGACTGTTAATACATTCAATGCAACAATTATTAATTGAGGGATCATTCTGGTCATCTGGTCTACCCACGTTCATTCTTTGTTTTAACAGAATTGATGAATCCATAATCGGTTATACAAAGCTTATGTGTAGCATTGTGCCACTCTGAAAACAGGTGAAGTGCCCCTAACGGACTGAATAAAAAGAAAAGTCATCCGTACCAATGTGCCCGTGAGTTAACTGTGAGCTGGCTTATTATGGTGCATCATGGATGGTGTCTGGACTTCAATTTGATATTAATATGATAAACTTTTTAGTCAAAATAATGAAGAAAAAGAAGAAATACATGCCTGTGTCTAATCAGGTGAACATTTGCTGTAACGAACGTCTGAATTAAGTAGAATTTTTCACCCTCTGTCATCATAGGAAAGTAATAATTCTTTGTAGATTTTATTTCCAATTTTTATTGCAGGTCATGATAGTGTTAAGACAGTTTGAGGTCATTAGTTAAGCATGAATGAATGTGCAGGCTAATGTATATTCATAATGTATGAATATGAGCCCACTAATGTTTATTCACGAAGTATGAATTTTACGCACTTGTGCTTTAAACACACTGGCACATGCACGCATGATGTCATTATATGATTCACAGAACTAGCCAAATGATTTCTGCTTTCCATACAATTAGTGGACCAGTTTTATTCCAGCTGTCGTCGTGGCTGTTCGTGTGTATGGCAATGTGCTAATGTGTCGGTATGTTTGTGAGTGTGTGTGTGTATGTATGTACTGTGTGTGTGTTTTTTTTCTAGTTGCTTATGTTGTGAAGTAATTTTGTGCTGTACTTGGGGGTTTCTTTTCCCCTCTCTGTTGATATGTAACACAGATAGTTTATTTGACATGAGTATTGGCAATAATCATTAATGACAATCACTCTGTGTCCTAATTTCATTTGAGTTACTTCAGTCTTGCCTTTAATACTTTGAATGCTTTCCTTGCTGCATGTACTTAAAAGAGATCATTTGCTTTGTAGAAATAGTTGCCTAGAGTCGCACAAAAGTAGCAGTGTCAACATAATTATGAAATTTGAACAAAAATTGATATCATTTAATGTCGATACCATTTAAAGACTGTTTTAAAGCCATTGAGTCAACTGATGTGGTCTCTTGAAGAGTGTGGCTATATTTGCCACCTTATTAGGGTGGCACGAATGTGATGCTTCGTGGTTTTAGCATGTTGCATCGGGGCAAAAGCACAAAAACAAAAACATTCTTGATTTCATACCTGAATGCAATTGCGTGCAAAGTGAAGTTCCCTTGTGGCCGGCGGGGGTCCAGGGTTCCGGTTTCCTAGACGCCCTCTGGGGCTATTTCGGCCCTTTGCGTTCGAACATTTGACCACAGCGAATGACCTGTAATCCACGGATTAACCCGATGAGCACGATTTCTAGTTAAGTTTTGTGAACACATTTGACTCGTCTGCATGTTTCTGGTTTTTGGCGTGTCATATCAATGATATGTCATGGCCCTGAGAATGTCGCACATTTTGTTTGGGTGTCACGCAAGAATTTTTTCCTGCCACAGGCTATAACCTCATACATGTATACGTATATGGACCATTCTGCAGCTGTTTGCTCTATCAGTCTGTTATTCCACTATTTTTTTCCTTTTTTTTTAAAGGTGAAATTCTTTTCATAGGTGACTCAACTCGTGATGGATCATCACCGCCTAACACATCTTCCGCACTTTGTAGGAAGTCAATCCCTTTGTGCGGAATCGAGAAAGTGAGGCTTCTGATCGTAATAAGAAAACATGGTGCACCTAAACAAAGAAGTGATCACATGACTAAGACAGTCTTAGCAGGTCATGTGACCGCTGAAGAGATATCAAACGGACATTCCAGACAATTTATATAATTTCGTGCCATGTAGTACAAAACTCGATAGTGCCATGTAAAGATTTGTGGATTTATTGTGATACTGGAGCATATGAACCAATAAAAACTAAATCCAAAACATAATACACTGAACAAGGATGATGAAATAGGAGGTTTGCATATTCCAGTAATGCAGCAATGTAATTCCATTACAATGCAACCGGCTTAACAATATTTCACCTGTGTATAATTTATGCATGCTTTCTTCTTTGTTCTGCTTCCTTGAGCACCCACTCATGCATTCTTATGTGCAGCTGCTATGTCATCATCCTTGTTCATTGTGATTATTATGAGTTTGGAAAACATATTCTTATTCCTCATCCCAATTATCATAATGACTATGAAACCATCTATTGTAACCAGTTTATAGATGTTCAAATGCAAAAGTCTGAAAATTCATCTGAAAGTCTTTAAATGTGACATTGGAATGATTATTACTTTCTTAGATTGATTGTCCAAGTTTGCATGGTATTTTATTGATTTATGGCTGTATTGATGATTTTTCCTGTACTGTTTTACATTGATAAGCAACTTTTTAAGCTCTTTTGTTGTTTGCTAAAGGTTACTCCTATCTTCATGTGTTTCACTATAGTCAATAGATTGTTTAAGTTTGACTAGAGGTAGTACTAAGAAAATGTATAGAACAGATACTATTTTTTTATGTATTGGTCTATGTTGACTGATGCTGTGTTGATGGATAATGGCACTTCATTACATTATGATTTAGTGGTTCTGTAAGAGACACAGTGAATTTATTCATGGCCATTATCAATTCTTTTGTTAAAAGAGATTTTGGCTCGTGATGGAAGCTACATTCCACATGAGAGTGACAAGATTATGCCATAAAATGTTGCCAATACCTATTAAATCACGAATGATAGATTGAATACTGAAATGATGTACAACGAGAAATTGTATAAGCCATGTAATAGGCCCAATGGCTCTTTTTACAGAGGTATATGTGGTCAGACATTTGATATGAAACAATAAAGTGCTTTTGAAGAAAGCGAAAATGGAATACCAGATGCATTTGTTTGTTTGTTTTTGTTTTTGTTCTTTGTACCTGCAAAAGGCGTGGGATGAATTAAAGACCTTGTAGCGTGGCAACTATGCAATTGAAAGGTTGGTTCGACTCAGATATATTAGGGAATCCCTGTATCGAATTGTGTACAGCGCTGTCACTGATCTGTATGTCAGTTTGCACATAGCTGAAGAGTATATCAACTGTGGAATCAAATGTTACCAATGAGCATAAGTTTCAATGCATATAATTGCTTAAAAAAGCCTGTATAAAGTGCCATATAAATGCAATTATGATGATAATACTTATGTTAATAATGATAATAACAATGATGATAATAATTATAACAATAACAATAATAATAATGATAATAATAATAATAAAGATGATTATCAGTATTATTATTGTTATTATTATCATCATCATCATTATTACACGTATATACTTGATATTCGTTGACAGGCACTGATCTATTCTAGCATGCCTCGGCTAGGGGTCTAGGAACAGTACTTCCTGGAAAACCACCCTCCGGATAACTACCACCCGGATAATTACCCTCCAGGAAAATTCCCCCCTAGGGCAACTACCCCCCCCCCCCCCCCCCCCCCCCCCGACAACTACCCTCCTATAGGGCAATCACCCCCCAGGGCAATTCCCCCTTAGGAAAACTACCCCCTGGATAACTACCCCTCGGATAACTACCCCCTGGGTAACTACCCCCCGGAGAACTACCCTCTGGATAACTACCCCCCAGAGTACTACCCCCTGGGTAACTACCCCCCGGAGAACTACCCCTTGGGTAACTACCCCCCCCCCCCCCCCCGATAACTACCCCCCGGATAATTACCCCCCCCCCCCCCCCCCCGGATAATTACCCCCCGGATAATTACCCCCTGGATAATAACCCTCCGGATAACTACCCCCAGATAATTACCACCAGGATAATTATCCCCAGGTTAACTACTCCCTCCTCCGATAACTAGACCCCCGATAACTTCCACCCGATAACTACCCTCTCCGATAACTTCCCATGGATGATTACCCCGGATAAGTAGGCCTACAACTCCCCCTCCCCTATATAACTATCACAAGGAAAATTACCCCCAGGACAGTGCACCACGTCAATTACCCCCTGGATAACTACCTCCCGGGTCATTGCTCCCCCCCCCCCCCACTCTTACTTTTAATAAAAAGAATATTATTACTACAGGAAACGAAGTTCTTTGCATCATTTGACAGGAATCACGGAGATGCCATACTGATACTTCATCTTATGAAAACCACACCTTAAGGATTTACGATTTGTATCGTTTGCATTTAGGACGATTTAGGTACAAGCTTAATTTCTCCCTTCTGTATTTTGACTCTATGTTCATCAAAAACGAAACTGTCCCTGCATATCCTACCCGGTAATCCAGTAAATGTCAACTATATTCGCCAAATCTGTATTTTCTTTTACTGTTCCGAAATTTCGGATTTCTCTTGATAGTAGTATAAAAGAAGTTTTAAGTTTGAATGCCTTTACCATTGAACTAAAGACATTTTGAAGAAATGTTACACTTCACTTTTTGCAATATTTTTTAAAACCACAATCGTCTATCGTTTACCACAACTCCATGACTGGATTGTAACACTTCTTTATTTTGAGGAGCTTATATCTCATGCCTCACGTGCCCTGGTTTTGACCCATCATCTTCCTCTTCCCTCTCGCTTTTCTCTGTCCATGTTCCGTGAAGGTAGTCTATTCCTGTCATTCATTACTCACCTTTCCTCTTTCTCTCATTACAAGGGATTTATCTCGTGTGTGTTCATGTGCAGTGCACTCCCGTTATGACGAAATGCCCAGGACCGGCAGTTGTTGGGTTTTTTTTTTCGTTTTAACGAAATTTCGTTATAACCGAACAAATATAATATGCAATGTATAACGAAAAGAAGGAAACCACGCATAAAAATAAATTTCTGTTTGTTGAATCCTCATCATACGCTGGAAAGCTATAATGTGAGATGGGAGAATACCTTTTTAATTTCGTTTAAATATTACATTTTAAAAAGAGCATAAAGTTGTTTGTGTTGTCACACATGTGTAGAAAATGACGGTGTAGGATTTGGTTACAGTTCGCTATTCCAAAGGTTCTTTTCTTACTTAACTACGTTACTCCGAAGGCTCCATATTCCGAAGTTTCGCCATTCCCGGGATCCCGATGGTTTGTTTATCTGAAGGTTCGCATTTCCGAAGAATCATTATTCCGAAAGTTCATAATTTAGATTAAAATAATATATTGCTCATTTTCCGAAGGTTCGTTGATCTGAAAATGAAATGAGGTTCGTCATTCTGAAGGTTATTATTATAAATCAAAAAAATGAGAAAGGTTCACTATTCGGAAAGTCCGTTGTTCCGAAAGCATTTTCATCCGAAAATGAAATAAGGTTCGTTATTCCGTAGAAAGTTTGTTAATGAAAAAAAAAATGAGAAAGGTTAGTTATTTCGAAGATTTATTTATCTTAAGACGATTATAAGGATTGCAATTCTTAAGTTTTGTTAGTGTACTCACCTTTTCCACCATGGATTAACGATTCTTTTTGTAATGTTCCGATTAACGAACGTTTTGAATTCCTATCATTTTCGGACTAACGAACCGTATAAGAATAAGAATAAGAACCATATTTTATTATCGGATTAACGAACCTTTGGAATAACGCCAAAATGTGCTTAATATTTCATTTCCGAACTGTTACGGACATTTAGTTGTATCAGAATCTGTGTGTTTTGTATTAAAGGACTTCGGAACAATGAAACAAACCTTATCTGAATTCAGATTATTGTATTACAATAACGCAAGTTCCCCTCGGAAACTGTGCGTGATACACGGAATGAACATACAATGATGTGAAGCGTTCGCTCATGTATGCACAGACGCTTTAAAAATGCTCGTTCCGCTACGCATTTTCGAATGCGATCCGCATTTCGTTGTATAACGGAGCACATTTCTTTTGTTTTTCTTTGTCAGCGGCGCTCAGAAAAGACTTCGTGGTAACGAAAATTTTGTTATAACCGTCTTCGTTATAAGCGAATTTTGTACCATAGACTTTTAATGGCGATAATTTTGGGACCAGCAGTTTTGCTTCGTTGTGACGAAATTTCGTTATAACCGTGTTCGTTGTAACGGGAGTACACTGTATCTTTATTTGTGTACTTCGTCTCTGTCTTAATTTGCTTTCTTTGCATTGTTTCATCAATTTTGTAACTATTTTACTATTATACCGTTAACGCTCATTTCAGAATTGCCCTACTGCATCATTGGGCATTAACAACCATGTAGTATATCAAGGATGCGGGAAGAGATTGTCACATCCTTGGTATGATCACCGCAGAGCATTACCTCCCTTGACAATTACTCCTTATTAAAATCAGGCTCCAAACAATCACCCCTCTTGCAATAACTCCCCCCCCCCCCCCCCCCAGAAAATTACGTCTCTCATTGTCATTTTCGAACAACGTTTGCTATTTGAATTGAAAAAAAAAAAAAACATTTTTCATATCGTCTGGTTTTGGTCGAGATCTAACTTCAGGTTTTTAACATCTTTTGGGTGAGATAATTAGAAACCCCTTACGAAATATTAAAGAGCATGTTATTCCAAGAAGGATTCAAGTTTTTGTGAAAAAAAATAGTCTTAAAATGGCCGGGATAAAACAGAGCAGCCCTAATGTAAAAAGGATTCTGTCAACTACAACTCTCTAGATCTATTCAAAAAGAGGGTGCAGGACAAAAGACTTCGTTAACAACTAGGGGTGTTTTGTAAAAAAAAAAATATATATATATATATATACCGTTAAACTCGTAATATTTTACTCTTTCTGATCAGACTAGCTTATATTTGAACTGGATTTCCCCTTAAAGTGTCGACAACATTTAATTTGAAAACTAGCACAATTCTACCTGTATGTAAAATATCTGCTGTAATTTTACTTAAATGACAGATTAGGGCACCGTTTGATAAAAGTTGCCAGTTATGACATCTAGTTAGTCTCTAATAATTTCAATAAAACCATGGGTTCTGCTTGATTGATAAGCTCGAGTCACCGACTTGTTACCATGGACCTGCTTTGATCGACCTACAACGATTGGTAATTGTGTGGAACTGACAGCTTGTCAGGACTGATAACTTTCATAAAACCGTGCCCAGATCCTATCAGAAACTATGGCTTTATATCGAAGGGTCCCTCGCTAATGTTAAGGGAATTTATCGTCTAATGTGTTATAATGGTAGACAATGACAAGCCAAAAGAGTAAATGATGACAGTGTAAGAGAAAGGTGCATTAATGTAGGGCCTACATGAGCTTAGTCTTCTGATATGGTGTTATGAACTTATGGAAAAATTACAACGGGTGTACAACTAACTTTCGGGGGGGGGGGGGGAGGGAGGGTTGTCCAGTGGGTAAGTATCAGGAGGGGGCGGGGGGGGGGGGGGGGGGCGGTTCGGGGTATGGTTATGGGGGGGGGGTATCTCGGGGTGGTAATCCGGGTGGTAGTTATCGTGGGGGTAGTTATCCGGGGGGTAGTTATCCGGGGGGTAGTTATCCGGGTGGTAGTTATCCTGGGGGTAGTTATCGGGGGGGGGGGGGGGGGGGGGGTAGTTACCCAGGGGGTAGTTCTCCGGGGGGTAGTTATCCAGGGGGTAGTTATCCGGGGGGTAGTTAACTGGGGGGTAGTTCTCCGGGGGGGAGTTATCCAGGGGGTAGTTATCCGGGTGGTAGTTATCTGGGGGGTAGTTATCCGGGGGGTAATCATCCAGGGGATAATAACCCAGGGGGTAGTTATCCGGGGGGTAGACGTCCTAGGGGTAATTGCCCTTGGGGGTAGTTGCCCTAAGAGGGTAGATGTCCGGGTGGTAGTTGTCCTAGGGGGTAATGGCCCTGGAGGGTGATTGCCCTAGGAGGGTAGTTGTCCTTGGGGTAGTTGCCCTAGGGGGGAATAGACCTGGGGGTAATTATCCGGGTGGTAGTTATCCGGAGGGTAGTTGCCAAGGGGGTAAGTGCCCGGATACGCAGGGCTAGTGGTGGTTTTCAAATGTACTCTGGTGGGCTGCTGATGAAGGTTGATTTGATCAGGACAACCTTCTCTTCACACACTATCGGTCTTTAGTTATTTGTAAATTGATGCAAGGGACAAAATGGTGACATTAATTCGTGGCAAATGCAATGCTTGCAGGGTCATATTGCTCGCAAGTCAAATGAAATGTATGTGTTGAATGCTCATCCCTTGTGCCGGATTAAAATAAGAGTCACCAAGATTGGCTGTTTCTACAAATGTTCATATGATGACAAGTCAGCACGTGTGTGTGTAAATGAATGAATGAATAGATCGATGGATGAACAAGATAATGCATACATACGTACACATACGTACACACATCGTACTTACATACATGCCCATGAAAGTGGAGTCCTCGGGACCGGCGGTTTTGTTTCGTTATATCAAAATTTCATTATAACCTGATGGTATAGTGAATAAAGACATGTAGATGATAATATGGGGACCTGAACTTTGATTTCTTTGTAACGACTTCGTTTCAACTGTGTTCAGTATAACGGGAGTGCATTGTATGTATATATGGATACTGCGTATCTTACGTAGATGCACTCTCATATCACTTTAAGATATGGGTTTAAAGGGATGGTACAGTATTGGTGGAGATGAGAACTGGGCTTATAACTTTTTGCGAGATACCAAGAAAACACATGATATAGTACAGAGCATACCATTTTAAGAGAAATTCAAAGTTTATTTGATGAACATTGGGTTTGGAATGACTGAAACATCCATAAACAAAGTGAAACAAAGCGATCGTAATAAAGTGTGGGTCCCATACTTTATTAGAATCGCTTTTTTTTTTTTTGATATCTCGGCCATTTCAAAACCAATTTTCATCAAATAAATGTTGAATTCCTCATAGAATGACATGCTCTTTCATATTTCATAAGAGGTTTCTCATTATCTCTCCAAAAAATGTTAGAAACCTGAAATTAGGTCTCAACCAAAACTATACGATCCCTGTTGCAGTCACTTTCTGTCAGTGCTCCATCTTACAAAACTTTTTTCATTTTCACGTCCTTCTTAAAAATCAATGGTTAGATTTTTGATAAACTTGGCAGGATATAATACACAAAGTAGGTCATTCAGTGCCAATAGAAACCATTGTTGCACAAAGGTTTAGCCTTCAGTGCCCAGAACTGTCAAGTTTTTTTAGGTCTCTATAAGCATAATGGGAGTCAAAATTGCCCTATAGAGATTGAGTTCTTCATTGCGTTGGCAGTTGTAACTGGATCAAGCTTGAGGGGTTGGATAAGGACGTTTGGATGAGGCCCAAAGGCTTAAAAGGACATTTTCATCTTCAATGTGAATGACATGGTTTAGATCTTAACCAAATTTGACAGGAATCAATAAAGGGGGCAGGGAGTGATAAAAATGCTCAAGATGGCACGTAAGGTCCCAGTGTGGCTCACCGGGCACAACCTGAGGGCCAAAACCTTTTTAAACATTGATCATGTTTGTTTTGCTTGTTTGTTTGTTTGTTTGTTTGTTTGCTTGCTTGTTTTTAGATCCAGCAAGTAGTCGGGCCTACATTTGTACATAGCAAGTCTTGGGCGCTTTCACGACTGTTTTATCTTGTTTATGACAGGCCCAAACGGGCTAACTCTTTGGGAAGGGGGCGAATTGTGTAATCAACGTTGTCATATAATCATCAAAAAGACAACCATCAGCTGTGGAATATGTCAAAGTGAATGACTTGAACATTTTTCTGCTTCTGAATTTAATGAGTATATCCAAATTTTTTCCATGATGACAGGATATGTCATATTGCTGGATGACAACTTTAATGAATTACCTTTTTTCCGGGATCTCTATTCTCTTTATCTCCTTTATGTTGAAATATTAAGATGTATATAAGATATAAATAAAAACCCCCACATACACACGCCAACACAAATATATATAAATATATAAATAGATATATACATATATATTATATATATTCATATATATAGATGGATAGATACATGAAGAGAGATGAGGGTCCCGACACGTTCACTGTAATATATTCATACATATCCTTTCTATCTATATATTTATCTATTTTTTCTATACAGAAAAATAAGTATATATGTATATATATATATATATATATATATATATACATATATATATATATATATGGGTGTGTGTGTGTGTGTGTGTGTTCTTATGTTGGACTGATTACTTCTCCAAATTTTGCTGCATTAATGAAGTATAGTATTACTGTAGTCAAGTTCCTGGTGCACGCGTGCGTAATTCTGGTGCTCTGTAAATGTGGCATTATCAGTAGAACGCATTAGTGAAGATTGAGGAAAATCGGATACTCCTCTCAAAAGCTATGAAATTTGTAAAGCTTTGGTGCAGCCATTACTGTATGAGAAGACTACAACAGCTTGTGACGTCACGTATGGACAACAATATTAAGAGAATTCCACAAAATTTACATTTAGCCATTTCCTCCTTGATATTATACTGACATGTAAAGAGTAATGCAATTCCACCTGTTTTCTGACAGAGGTAAGTTAAGCGCTTTTTATTGATTATGCTGAAAAAATATGTTGAATTCTCTTTATATTTTTTGTTTATATCGTTGTCCATGCTTGACGTCAGAAAATGTTGTAGTCGTCTCATCCAGCAATGCCAGCGCCGAAACTTCAGAAACTCATAACTTTTGAACGGATTTTACTCAAACTTCACTTAATGCGTTATATTGTTGCATTCACTCAATGCACATAATATTTGGCTTTCATTCTCCTTCAAACATTTCATTCCTTAATGACATATCATACAGGAGCAGATGAAGTCGAGAAATATAACCCAGTGACAAATGAAAGTTTTGAGAATCTGCATATTTATTTAAAACATCAGAGTTTTTACAGCTTTGCTTATGATACATGTATATTTGCTAGAAAGGAAAGATTCTATACTTGCCCTTATGATGCGATTGTCACTATTAAGTCACTCTGCAATATGTTTTTGATATCGGATGAATATCTTTTAGCTGAATCTTGGAAAGGAAATTTTTGGAAGGATATGCATTTTATGATCATCAGACGATCGTGTCTGCTTTTCACATAAGCTTGTTTTTCGTGTGTAGGGGAGTATGAATTGAGTGAACATTCTCATCTGACATTCCAGATACATGTAGCTGTTTTATTTTTTAAAAATCGTTGGTAATTACTAAGTATGCAAGCGGAACCTCCCCTCTCTACACTTCTATGCACAGTGGATACCACTCTGACAAGATGTCACGTGGATGACGTCATTATTGTAATGATGCACGTTCCTTACTGCTGTACTGTCCATTCAACATTATCATTTGCTTTTACCTTTTCGTAAAAAAGAGTCCCTTCTCTGCTTGAAGACATTATTACCCTGCTGGATTTATTTCCTTGCGTGATTTCGAAGGGCAAAGCGCAGAATGAGATGACCTTTAAAAAGATGACTTTTATAGGGGAAGGAAACGGGTGACAAGGGGCCCTAAGTATCGTACCGACATAGGCGAACAGTGAGAACGAACGTGTAATGGAAGGGATATTCAAAGGACCTGTAACTGACAACGGTTTTGGACTTGCTTTTAAGATAATGTTCGGTTTAATAGAGGAAACACAGGAGGACGTATGTACAATATTTTTTTTCTATGCTACATTGATTGCTATCACATTATCCTTACCGCAGAAGAACAAATACAACTTTATTGAAGGCCTTTTGCGAAACATCTAGTACTTGCTAGGCGTACTAAAGCTTGAGCTCTGGCGTGCAATGAAGGACTCTTTTTTTCTTCTCCTTTTTCTCTCTATCTTCCGGGAAGCTGCATGCATCGATAAATCTTTAAAACTTACACGCATCTATTAAAAATACTCAAATATTTACAGCTGATATATTCTTATTCTGTACAATTTTTCATTGAATGCTAAAGAATTTCGAAGAATGCTAACGTGATACAATGATTACAGATTCTGTAAAAAAAAAATCTGGAAGCATAATAAACGTTAAAACAAAACACTCGTAAGTCATTTTGTTTTACACATGCTTTAACACGACGAGAAATAGTAAAAACAAAAATCTATCAAGTCATAATCATTACTTAGAAATAATAATAATATACATTCGTCATATCCAGGCGAACATTATCAAATAGGAGGGAGAAAATATTCACGTCTTTTCAGAAATGTTTCGGCATTTTAATGTCGAACAGACTCAATTCATTAAGAGTTTTCTACTTTCTTTCAAAACGTTTATTATGTTATCTTGGCTTGGCATAACAAACAAAATTCAATAACAGAAAAAGTATGAAGACGCTTATAGCGTTCGGATTTCATTCACAAATAAACGGCATCATTGCAAATTAAACTGTCTTGCCTTCACAGTGACGAGTTTAGGGAAATAGAAAATAATGTAGATGAATATATGGGCAGACAAAGCTGTTTCAAATTAGATATCTAACAGGGGAAGATATTTGAGATTTTACGACGGCTTTTATTAATCAGGAATAACCAATATCCCCAATCGACTCCGTTAATACTCTCAGTGTATCTTATCGTTTTCAAAATACATTCATGGAAGACTTTGTTCTTATGAGATAACACACACATTTTTTACTCGTATTTCGTTTCATACCTATTCCCTGCTAGGTTGATTAGTATCAAAATCTCACATAATTCTCTAAGTTCACGTCGATATCTTTTATATTGCCGCGAAAGAATTAGAGCTATTATAGACTTGTACTCTTAAAATTAGATAAAATTCAGTCCGAGCATACTTGTCGACTACATACGATTAAAGAACAAATAACCTTAACCACAGTTGTGTGGCTTTTGGAAACATGTGATGGATTAAACTGAATAATTTTACTGATTGATGTTTTTAGGATCACACGCATTACTTCATTGCTTGAATGGACTAATTCATTACTTTAATTTGGGTTTCAAATTCTCAAAGTCAGTCCACTTGCAAGAATGCCATGTTGAGGCTTTTCCACGGTGTTGGTGTGATTTCTGGAACAAACACGTGTCGACGTAATATACTTAGTAGTCGGACGTAAGAATTTTCCCTGCCCCAAGTCGATCGTGACAGAGTCTGTGCTGTGAGAACATTCGCTCTTCTCAGTGGGCGGGGCAGGGGGCGGGGCGGGGCGGAGAGGGGACGCTGGGTAGGGGCGGGGTCGAGTTCATGGCGCTCCTACCGCGGCATTTTGCAAATGAAATGGGTGATGTAGTCGTTGTGGGCGTCGGTGACGTCCACCCACTTGCCCTCGTGATTGATCTCGACGGTCATCTGCGTATAGTCCTCGTTGCCGCGATCGTTGTTGGGCTCGCCCTCGCGCCAGTTGGCGTAGTCGACTAGGGTGCCGTCGGACCAGACCCAGAATCCTTCCTGTTTGAAATCTGTTAATCCAAGCCACAGGCGCTCATCCTGTATGAGAGTGAAGTCAACATATTACGTCATTCAGTTAGAGTGCATATTTCTATTATTCATACGTATATCACATTCTTTCTTTCTTTCTTCCTTTTTTTGCAACAGAAACGCCAAGACAATGCACGGTTTCGCTACATCCTGTGGTTGGTTTAATGATTACCAGGTGTATGCGAGTATTCCATTTTCATGTTTGTGAGTCATACACATTGTAAACATGTGAACATACAAACATTCATTTATGCATATAAACACTCGTTCTTACAAACATACGTACAACAGATATTTGAATTATATATACAGACACATACATACGTGCATACATACACACACACATGCATACATACATACATACATACATACATACATACATCATACATACACATACATACATTAGATTAAAAGGGAAATGCAGTCCAAATATATTAGTCTGATAAGAAAGAGTAAAATGATACGACGGTATAATTTTGATTGAAAGCAGAAAAAGAGCGGAAAGGAACTTATGACATTTTGAAGTTTCTGTATTTTTTTCAGGAAACAGTTCTTGGGAAGGTTAATATGAATATGTAAATGGCAAAGTGAGCATGTCATCCCCTCACAACTTGCCATACAGTTTGTACATAAAATTTTGAAATTTCTATTTTTTTATTCAAAAATAATTATGCCCGAGGCTCAAATCCTTGTATATCCAACTGATCACCATTGTTGTACACATCAATGGAAAATTATGAGGTTATGACATGGTTAGCTCACTCATTTGCATATTCATTGCCACTGTACAAGAAATGTTTTGCAGAAATTAGCAAAATTCAAAATGTGATAACCTGCTTATTTTTAATCCGATTTCAGTCAAATTTTTACTGTGGAAAGATTTTACTCTTTTTTTGTTATCAGATTAACTTATATTTGGACTGGATTTCTCCTTTAATACATACATTCATCTAATATACGAATACACAATATCTTTATAAATTACAAAAGTCGTGCATGAATTCGTGTCTATCAAGATTTTCATTAAATTTTCATGACCCAATTTCGTCAAAACCAAAACCAAAAAGAGAAACAAAGACCCCATGGATATTAACACAGTTGGTGCGCAGGGGATCAAACAGGTGTGACCGAAGCCATCAACGTACCCTGATCGGTCCGATGGCGGGAGGTAGCCGATTCCTGACGGTGTCGAAGTACGAGTAGACAAAGTCGTTCTCGTCCTGCGAGTGAATTGATAGGAGGTGAGCCTGCCCCGTCTGTCCCATGCACCCACCGGACCCAAACGACCGGCAGTAGAACTCCGCCTCGAGCCAATTTTTCACGTCGTTAAAATATCTGCAGCAAATCAAGAGGAAAAAAAGGTAGAAGTAGAGCTAATTAAAGTATGATAGAGAAGAGTTAACCGGTAGTAGCAACAATGATTAATGGTTTACATGTTTAGCACAACAGTTGCAAAGGGTTTACCAGTTGGTTTGTAGCATCAAGAAAATTGAGTTGTGCGTGGAATTATAAAGATTAAGCTGGTGAAATATTTGGGAATATAATATGATTTGATTTTAATTCATTTGAATCTACTTCCACTTAGTGTTCACAAAAGCATTAAACAAACAAAACTGGGTTACAATGATGATTAGAATTATCATAATGCAGGTATTATTGCATAACACAACATTGCAGGTACGATGGAGATGATCTTAATTTTGATGATATTTACAGAGCTTAAAGTGAGACTGAAATAAGCAAATGATTTAGAATATGTATGTGTATATCTGCGTTTTTCGTTTGAATGCTGGTTATAAAACTCCTTATCCTTTAACTGTTAACTACATCCCAGGGCCCTATTCCATAAAGCTGTTTGTAAAGTTACGAACAACTCACGAGCGACTGGTGATCAGTTCTGATGTGCTGTACTTATCAGAATTTCCATAATTCAGCACAAGAACTGATCACCAGTCGCTCGTAAGTTGTTCGTAACTTTACGAACAGCTTTATGAAACACCCCTGTTCTCTTTAATCTATTCCTGTTGCTCTTTCCTTGCTTACCTTTTGTTTTGTATTTTGTTTTTGTTGACAAGAGAGTTGTGTCGTGTTCGTATGTGTGTCTTTGTGTTGTAAGTGTGTGTATGTTATTCTTTTGTTCTTATCTTTTTAGGCGACTTGCATAGTTTGTTATTTCAGTAAGTATATTATAGGCATTGTTTATGAGGTGTCTGCAAAATACAAGCTCTACTTTGATTGTTATTTATTTTATTTTGTAGTTACTTTATCAAAGTAACATTTGTTTGACTTCATTTCAGTGTAGTTTCTCTTATTTCATTGTTGTTTTAATTTGTGTGATCATGTCAATATCTTACTGTAACTGTATTTTTGTTTGTTGGACATGAAATAAATAAAATGGAATGAAGATTCATTGATAGCATGGATATACATGTAGGAATAGAAAGCTATTAACTGCTTGAAATAGAAAGATGTATCAAAGGTTTACCGAGAAAACAAAGATCAACCATTTCCGGTGCCAATGAATGAAATGTGCACAAATTTCACACAGAGAGCTATGGGTATTAGAAATTAATGTGGCACGTGGAGGGTTAATAGTTAATTCAATCAGGACAGAAAGAAAGAGAGAAGGATGGAAACTAATGGAGTACAAATTGGACAGACGAGATTGAAACGTACTTCTAAACACAAAGCAAAACAATTTTGGCTTTTAGGTTTGTTTTGCCATGTTTCGCTTTCTGAAACAAAAGTCAGGGAGTTGACCTCCGGAACTCTCTGTCTAAATCTAAACTTCCTTCTGTGCCATTTTTCTTTTTTTTCATAAAGACCCCTTACTCCGGGCCTCTGATCAAGGAATTAGTGGTTAGTCTAATTGTGGAGTATGACTGTCGCGCGAGGGCGGTGTTTCCATTCTGGCTGGCTGGCAAGCGGTGACGCGGCCCATCTCGACACGCCACTGTACTTCTTCTTCTTTTTTTTTTTTGACAGAGATTCATTATTGATAGTAGAACGTGATTACATAGTCCTTTCGATACTGAGGTCCATCAAGAAACTACGTTTCATGATAAGAAACAACGTTTCATGATAAGAAACAACGTTGGAAAATATCCTACCGGTTCACGTAGTGAAAGTCAGCTTTGATTGCACTCCAAGTAAAGCATGTTTTCATGTCAAGACGCTATCTATAGACCACGTAACATGTCTCACATACTCAAATTTATGCATGCCTTTGTAACAAGGACTTTCCTTTACAATCAGAAAGCTTGCCAGAGGAGTGCCCGATGTAGCAACGACTACTGCATTCAAATTGCATCCCAAGTATTGACATGCGTTGGGTATGAGTCGGTGGATGTAACAGAAACTCAATATGAAAGCTATGCGCATGCGTCACGTCGTCTTCCCTCTAACACCGAAACAAAGCCGTGCTCCTGTCTTTTAATTTCGAAAAAACAACAACAACAACAAAGATAAGTGACGCATTCACTATAAGCTTTCGACTACAGGCGTCAGTGTTTGTCATCTCAGCCCATAACACGTGTCATAACACGCAACGTGACAACGTGAAAATCCCCAGTGTTACACAAATCACGACGTACAGATGTGAAAATTACCAGGTGTTCTACAAAACACAATGTGACAAAATGAAAATCCACAGCTGGTGATACACAAAGAATGACATGATGAAATGAAAAACAAAAAAGCTGTTGCACAAAGCACAAGGCGGTTATGCGGCAATAGGGAGCTTTAGATTTTAGACGCGCGGACGTTCAGAGGCCTGGGGAAAAAAAAAACATGATCTGAGCGTGCGCAGTATAATGACCCGCGCTACTGCGCACGCTTAGATCATGTTTTGTTTTTTTCCCTTTGAACGTCCGCGCGTCTAAACTCTAAAGGGCCGTTCACACTGGAGCGGTTTTGCGGCAGCGGCAGCGGCAGCGGCGTGCCGCAAAAATCCCTCGCGTCTTGTTCATGTACAACCGTTCACACTGGAGCGGTAGCGGTGACTTTTCAGAGCGGCAACCGCAAGCGGTTTTCTCGAATCGCTCCCCAGAGCGATTTTTCTAGTCTGCCGCTGCGGCGAGGTTGCTATTGACCAATCATAATAGAGTACAGTTCGTGACGTCATTATGTGGGTGGGGTCTAAACTTTAGCTTGAAAAAGAGTCTCGCGAAGGTGCAACACGTCGGTCGAAGAGCGGAACGAAGACGTCCAGAAAAGACAACTTTTGTACAATAAACTCAATTATGTTCACAAAAACACTCCTGAGGAAAATATCGAATTGGAGACCATTGGTGATGAAATCGGGCTAAATGGTAAGTTGCTCATTTGGTTTTCTCAAGGTTTTGCCATTTGTTTCGACCCTTGACAGCGGTCACTCTCTTGCAGAGGCTACATTGCAGATTGTAACTTTCCACGTATTTTGCCATAGACGCAGACTCGCCAGCGAAAGAAAGCAGTCTATCACAGTCCCATATACGCCTATCTATGTCTGATATACTAGTAGTATTCTGCCAACGTGGTACTGAAGCCTTGAAGTCTAGAGTAGATCTAGAACTACTAGGTCCAGTAGGAGCACTCGTACTATCTGACTAGTCCCACACCTACTAATGACCAGTAATGTATGGAGTCCATAGATGGGAAGGGCTTCTCATATGATAAATGGACCACAATATGGTGGATTGTATACCGGTAGGCAGGCGGTAGGGCCTGGCCCTAACAATATCCTCATTAAAAAAAGAAAAAAAGTTACGTAGGCAGGCGTATGCAACATATTCAACGTTACAATATGCTTCTTAACTGTTAGTAGACTAGACACTCTAACGTGAGATATATTTGATATCATAGAGTATTTTTGAATTATTTCTAATAAAATTAGAATAATGTAGGCCCTGCCTAGTAGAGCCAAGACTCCCAAGAGGGAATTTTTTTTTGAATTAGAAAGTAATTCATAAGTAAAAATTTGGCATTAATTAGAGCTAATACGAGGAAAAAATGGTCAATAAACGGCAAATAAATTCAAATAAAAACAACAGAAACATCTAGCCTCTAGGCCTGATACTGTTTTATTGTTAACGTTTTTTAGACAGTTCTAAACTTCTAGACTCTAGTCTAAAGTTTCTAGACCTAACGTGCATTAGTGTCTAGGCCCTTTAGGTATGTTCTGGGTATTGACTCTGCCTTTATACAGGCCTAGATCTAGGTCACGTACTACGTAGGTGTTTTTGTGCTGCCATACTGCCACCGCACTGGTATAAATGCATACACATAACCACAAATTTGTCCATTGGCATTGGCATGACAAAGACAATCTACTTGAATTTACTTGCGTTCAGTCTCGCATCATCAGACAGGCAGTGAAGTAGGAGTAGGACTGATTTTTCTTGTTAGAAAGTGAATCAAATCCTCTCATGAGTCTCGGGCTGAGTCTGACCAAGTTAAGGGTAATGTTTTAAAATCACTTTAACTGTAACTGTACTGTAGCTGGTAAGCATACGTGTGCATTATCTTGTCTTGCCTTTCCAAAGATGCCCACATTTCCCACAATCAATAGACTTGGACGGTTTCTTCAATGTATGGTAAGGGTACCAGCTATCGGCAGGGTACATCGACACCCTGCGTATCATGGCTGTTTGCGTATAGAACAAAAAGGTACGCATGGGATTAAGTGCCATTTTATAGCTATGAAAACAGTAACAAAGAAACGAAAATCAAGCCAACAAAACAAACTAAACACGTTTCAATTACACATCCACACAGTATTCAGTAACAATGCATGACTATGAAATTCACATGTATTACCTATGGAGGGAAGGGGTGCAGATTGTGAGGTACCCTTTTTCAGCCACGCAAAGAAAATGCATCGCACGCACTACAATTGCATAATTTTACAACAGAGATTTGGAATCAACAGAACGGTCACAAGATTTGAAACTGCAGTATTTACAGGTTATTTGAGGAAAAACTTTGGTGAATTTGTTTTATACTTTTGGAATAAACGAGCTGCAAATTCATAGGGTGCCGATAGGTGGTACCCTCATTCATACAATTGAAATGCCAGTGATGCAGTGGTTGGTTAATTGCTGACCCTTGACATATTGTATCAAGGGTTGAAGCAGCCATTACTTCTTCTGGGAGGCTGTGCCAGTCCTTTGTGTTCCTCAGTAGGAAAGATGACCCTCTGTATTGTGTTCTGCAGGTAATTCAGTGCATTAATTCATGTTGGTAGCAATACCAAATGTATATTTTCATGAATAGTTTCATTGATATAAGCACTTAGCATTTTAGTAGCACTTACACTGTGCTGCAAAATGAGCAATTTAAGAGCAAAAATCAGATATCAAAAGTTCAGGCAATCAATTCCTGCATGTGGTGTTGGTTATGGGAGTGAAGGGCTAAGGTGCTTTTTAAAAGAGAGCTGTTTATATTACATTTTCTTTGTGCTGAGTAAAAAGTTCCCCCTATTCATGTAAGGAAATAACGTTATAATGCATTGTACATGTATAACACATCATTTGTATAACACCTCACTTGTATGAATATTATTTACCCTCAGGTAAACAGTGATTGAATCTACTTCCCTCCTTTTCAGTGAATGCGGAAAGACCATGCAAAGGAGGCTGCATCCCTGACCAGGCTTTGATGCAAGCTCACTCATTGACTGGAAAGCTGTGAGTTTCAGCTTTCAGGATTTACTGAAAGTGCATTATTCAAAAGATTGACATTCTAGGTACATTTATACCATAACCATTGTTCAGAACTTGACCTACTCCTGTGGGAGGAAAAAACAACAACTTTATTTTGGAAGTGATGGTACATGTATTGTAGTGTACCTGATGATTCTAATGACAACACAGGTACATTATTTTGTATGTCACCTAGAAATAAAGAGTGAACTTAACTTAAGAGTGAAATTTCTGTGAAGGCACATCTTTTAATCTTTACCCTGCCCCTTCATTCAAGGAAGTGTACATGTATGTAGATTCTTCTCTTTCTTTATAATGTATATGGCAACATCCCATACATTTGACAGGTCTGACAACATGCAGCATGAACCAATCAATCATTTTGATAGTATATATTATAGTGTACCATAGGTGCCTAGGTCTAGTAATTGGCCCATACCAATTTAATCAGTTTCGGAGGACATGAAAATGCAAGTTAAATATAACTTTGAATGTAAAATTGTCTGTCACTTTTATTTTATTTTATTTTATTTATTTATTTATTTATTTTTTTTTTTGGGGGGGGGGGCTTGGTCAAAAAAAATTGACTTAAGACAAAGTTAGAGGTACACTTCTTTGCAAAGACAGTTCTGGTTTGTAATTAAGCTAGACATGGGAAAAAACAAACAAACAAACAAACAAATAGCACCATGAAGGCCAGAATTGTGTGAATTGTTCTGTTGTGATCTGTAGCTTTCTTACAGGCCTGTACTACCTCCCCATTCCCTTCTGAAACAATTTTGCCCCCTGTTTCCAGATATCATGTTTGATTCACTCCTGCATGTGCATAGTAGATCTTCAGCTTTAAAGAATGACCTTCTGATCTTGGTCACTCTTGCTCCTAGTTTGCTGGAGTTGCTAGTAAATATATGATACAAAATTACTGGAAACATCATGTGTATAAATGCATAAGAAAATAGTGCACATCAATATGTTCTAAAAATTTTTACACTGTTTCCATATATGCCTGCCTTTTTCGTTCTTCCAGGAAGGACTGTTTTAACTACTCATATGTGGTCGACACAGAACATCCGCAGTCATAGCCCTTCATTCTTCTTATTGGAGAAAGCAAATTATACCCTCTTCAGGTACGTGTATCTGCAGTTGTGGAGCACAGGGCACAGTCCTCAAGGCATTGTGGGTACAGCTGATCTTGTCTTCAAGTTGATCTTCGTTCTAAATCGCAACTACTGGCCACATTGCATGGCGGTGAGACCATTTTAAAAGGGACTCCTGTATCAACAAGGAGGATTTGAAACTTTGGCATCCATCACAAAATTTTCTAAATTTGCCGAGTCAACCATAATGCAACCATTTATGTATCATCTCCACCCTTCCCATATCAAGTCTGCATAATAAAACAGCATTTGCTTGAGAAGTACATACAATGTTATAGGGAAATAGGCACTGACCCATTAATTGTGATCTCCTCATAACAGTGACCATGTTATTTCACAAGCCATTTGCCATTTGGATATTGTTGTATTTTGACTGTACACCTGTACCATGTATGAATGATAAGGTAACTTTATATTGATACTATTAGTGGTTAATGCTTCTCTGAAACATGTACATGTATTCACTTTTCAAGGAGTTAGTTTTACTTATGATAATGTAGACAAGCATCGAATATGTGAAAAGCTGCTAATTCCATTATTACACACCACGCCCACACATAATGTGTACAAGTTGACAAGGGATGTATCGATCGCACCAAACTGTGACATTGCCATGGAGACTAGTTCTAAATGACCTCACCTGGCCTAAATATCTGTCAACAGTATTTTTGCTAACCATGCTTGCACCTTGTTCCAACCCAAGTTACAACGACTCTCTTGCTTTTTCAGGAGTTGACCTAGAACTTGGCATATGTGGCCACTATTACAGGTAAATGTGGCATGTAATTAATGTGTTGCCATGGTAATGAAAAAAAAAATCTATCGAAAATTTAACCAAGATATTGTGGATCAAACTACTTTCAGTCTTTATAATGTGAATGGTAATTTGAAAACTCAAGATATGATTGTCTTCAATTGGCATCCTTCATGTATCACTTGAGTAGTGAAGATGTACCCCATGCAATTTCATCTATGTTCGTAAGAAGTGATCAAGTTCTTCATGATTATCATACAAGGCAGGCTATTGTGTATCACTTCGCTGTTAGAACTCAACTCAGGAGAAATGTGATATCATAATACATGTACAGGTCCACAACACAAGAATTCTTTGCATTGCTCCCAGGTAGGCCAGTAGCCAACATACTATTCTAAAATGTGATGAAATTCCACCTTTTCACTATGTACCTACATAGTACCTGTCACATGTGTGTATTTGACTTTGGAGTATGGATGCAATATTGTATTATGCTGCATGCCAATGAGTAAAATGATTAGCAGTAGACCAAGCACTTTATAGTGTACCTGAAGCATGTTACTACAGATTTTTGAAAGCTTCAAGTTTATCTTGAAACCCAAATCTATGAATGTTGACATGACATTGAATATTATTTTCATTACATGTATAATCTTGAATACTAAGTTTGTACCTTCCTTGCATTAAATTAGTATTTGATGTCAGATAACTCATAACAGGTCATTGCATTATATGCGTAATATGTTGCTATTCTGTTTGCTACTTGATTTTGTTATCTGACTAGCTAAATTGAACCATGTAAGCACCTAGGTGCCCATTTTTGTTGTATTCCTTTGTTTATCCTGATTTTCTTGTGTTTGTGTTTGTAACTTCAATACATGTCCATATCATTGTAAGTCTCAAGCCTCATCCACCCTTATGTATCCGCTCTTTCTTGCTCACTTCATTTGATGAACTCTGTACTGCTCTTTTCTCTCAATCCTATTCTCTCCTATATTTTTCCTGTCAAACAGATTTTTGTACATGCGTATCCGAGCAATTGCCCCAGAGGGCAATTACCCCCTGGCTATACAGGTTAGTGGTGAGGTAAGAGTAAAGATTAGGGTTAGGATTAGATCAAGGGTTAGGAGTTTGGGTGAGGATTAGGTTCAGGATTAGGATTAGAACCAGGGGAAGGGTCCGGGGTAATTGCCCAGGGGATGATTGCCCTAGACCCATGTACATGTAATACAAATACTTTTTGTTTCTTATTACTTAGAAAGATTGGTCCTTATGAGGTTTGAAAGTGAAATGTAAACAACTTATTTGTTATATGTTGTAAAGTATGCAATTCTGCTAGGAATTTGTACTGAATTAATTCTTCTTTTTTTCAGATGTAGGAGATGAGAATAATATGCTTATAGAAAATTGGTCCAAGATACAAATTACGTTGGTGTTAATTATTATACATGTACTTCAATCATTCATAAAATCCAGTACCATACTACCATTACTATATTGTTTTGACAACTCATGTCTATCCATTCAGATTTGCAAAGTTGCTCATACAGTGTCAGATCTTGTGAATTTTCATTTTACATGTGAATGTGCTACGTGTATATTACTTCCCTTCGCAAATGTTCACAGTATATGTATACACTGTACTTTATTTCTGCAACAGACTGCCATATTAGATCACATCAAATGAGATTGTATGTTGGAACAATTGTCCTGAATTAGTGTCTCAAGTGCTAAATTTGACGTGTGGTTTGTATTAGTGTATGTACATTGTTTGACGTGTATTTCGAGTGATGTTTGTCATTTACCGACATAAGTTGGTTAAAAAAAATCCTGTTAACTAATGTTTTCATTCGGTGGTTAAATTTCGAAGAAAAGATTTAGTGCAATTCCACAAAACTTGCTTAAGATAAAACCGACCTCAGTTGGCTTTTGGTAATCACTTTACCCAACAGTTGTGTGGTTCACTTGGAAATCGACTGTCTGTTAAAATGCTATCCAGATTTCTGAAAGCGTAGATTTAATGGTGTAATGCAGATGTATGAATTTGAAATCCAAACTGACATCGTATGTGTGTGTGTGTGTGTGTGTGTGGTTTTTGTTTTTGTTTGTTTGTTTGTTTTTTCTAAGAGGATGCAAAACGGCCATTGATTTCTTCCCCATGCATAATATAAAACACATGTTGTGGAGAGTTAAAATGCTTCTCTTGTTTTTCCATAGCTGGGAGTACAGTATGTGGGTGAGTTTATTATGGGCCGTTTGTGGATTACATTATACTCTACATACGTAGATCTAGTAGGTTTGAGTAGGAGAGTGAATGGTAGGCATATTCCCTAAAACATCCCCTCACCTTTGTAACTATGACACTTCCAAAAAGAGCATGAACTATGACAGAAATCAAATCAAACATTAACATTTCATCCATATCGAGTTCATCGGTAATAATGATAATAATAATACAGTATACATTTAATGTGCCAATTCCACATGACTAACATGCTCAAGGCGCTGTAGGAAAAGTGAGTTATGAAGTACAAAAATCATTACACAAACATGCACATGAAAATGAATGACACAATCATGATGATCTACATATATATGTATATATATATATATATATATATATGAAGACTTTGTTCGCAAAAACCGATAAGTCCATATTTGCCAAATGGAGATATTTGCGATTAAAGGTCAAGAAAAATAAAGAAAATAAAAAGAAAATTTGTGCTTCTTTTGGCCATAACTTCAAAACTATACCTTTATATGTAGTGACCAGGTATTATTTTGTACTTTATGATAGAGACCGTAACTCAAAATCTTCAAAAATGGACTTATCGGTTTTTGCAAACAAACTCTTCATATATACATGTATATATATATATATATATATATATATGTATATCATAATACCGGTATACTATTCTATGGTAAAAGATTGGAATGACAAGTAAAGAAGTATGTCGCTGGTTTTTCTCTTTTTTTTTTTAAGAGCTCATCTTTCATACAGTTGATTACTTTGCCGACACCAGAAAAAAAAAATACTAGTCATTTTCTCGTTAACATGAAACAAGATAAGATATCATTACTTTGTATGCTGCTAATTTTGTATAAAAAAACAAAAAACAAAAAAACCCAATAAAACAAAAACAAGGAAAATGTGACATTCGCAGATCATATTTGAGATATTGAGGTGTTGGATGTACACATTTTATGTACTGCCTTCTCGGTATATGGCAGTGGTCCGATGCAATAATGTCTGCGTGCATACCAATCAGTAACACAAAGAATATTTTGCAGTTTCATTGAACAGTCTGTGTTGAAAGTGTTCTTTTTTTTTAAAGCAAAAAGTTGAAAAGCTGAGATTTCAGTACTGATTGTCCAATAGTCTTCTTGCATGTTACGCATCCTTGATTTCCTTTATTGTTTGTTTTGTTTTGGGAAAGTGATTTTGTAAATTCTCAGATCCATGGGGAATGTATTCACGGTATACATGTGCATGATAATTATGTAATTGATTACAATAAACTGCAGGTGCCCAAGGGCAACAATCTAATTTGCATATTACGCGCGGCAAACCGCTCCAGTGTGCACAGCGTGCCGCTGCGGCAGAGTTTAGCGGCAAACCGCCGCCGCTGCCGCTGCCGCAAAACCGCTCCAATGTGAACGGCCCTTTAAGCTCCTTATTGTCTGATGGTGCACAAACACAACCGTGGAGCACAAACGCAACAGTAGTTTTCTGGAAGTCTCTGTTTTTAAAGAAGGCACAATATTTATTTATTTTTTTTTTATTATTTATTTATTTTTTTAGATAAAAGTTATTGTTACGATACAGGGCACCAGGCATTGTAAATCAAACCCCGCGGTCTTACACAAAGCACTCGATTTCAAATCATTGCCAGTGGTTGTGCACATGCGTTTTAGCCGGCAAGTAACATGATTTTGCTCGCTGCTAAAGATATATTATTTTCGAAGAATCCCGGAAATCAAAGACGTTTTCAACCTACGCTTCCTTCATTCAAGAGGAACACTGCTACAAACTAAAGGTATGCATGTTATTGATTCAAAACCTATTCTCGGGTAGAACTGTACATCACTTAGATGCAAGACGTATAATAATTTATAATCCATTATCCCTTATGTATTATCGCATATGTCATATCACATAATCATGATTATGATATCATATACTATCGTATCAAAATATCATAAGGGAAAGCCCCTTGCCTCTAATAGCTTCTCCTCTCCGCTTTGGTTGAATGCCGATCCCTATTGAGCACAAAACTGGTTCAGCGATATGCAAAAATGAAACGCAACAAGGAGCCCCATATGACTCACTATTCTTTTAGTAGGAAAATAAACCAAACAACAAAGAGTGTTAGTAACACGATAGCGTCCCATAATCTATTATAACGCACTAATTAGTGGAATGGATTCGAGGGAATGCGACCCTGTCTACGCATAGTTTTAATCAAATCATTCAATTATTTCGAGTTAAGGAGGCATTTTAAAGGATTACATGACATCTTAATATTGGCGCCGGGCAAGCTATATGACTAAGCCGAAAGAAATATTGACGTTATAGATTGAGTATTATTTGATTTCATCCGTAGCGATATCGGAAACGATGACGAGTGCTCATAGGACTTATGAATGAAAATTACAGACCACGTGTGCTTCTTGTTTGTTTTGTGGTATAAGTTATTTCCCGCGTTCCTAGAACTGTCTATTCCGTTGTCTTACTGTTATGTTATAGTTTTGTCTCATCTTGTGTTGTCTCATAGCTAATTCTCGTTTAGTAGTGTTATTGCTATCCCAATGCCGTCTCTTTTTTATTCTTGTGTATTTGTGTCTGTTGTTTTGTCTTTTCAGTGGGCTTTCAGACCTGTTTTTTCTGTGTTTTTATTGATGTTCTTCTCCAGATGGGCTCACATTCTACAAACTTTGTCTTTTCAGTGGGTCCCTCCATTTTTCGCATTTTGCGTATTGTATACTTCACTCTAATCACTTAAGTTTTCATGACAATGCATAATCATCATAATGGTTCCACAATAGTGTCGTATACTCTTTATTTTACACAGTTTCTCTTACCTTATTTTCTGTTACCAAAGAAAGTGATGTGCATACAATGATTTGTCGAAAAATGAAATAAAAAAAAATTGAAATGAATTGAACTAATTACAGCGTTATCCTGGTATTGTCTTATAGTGTCCATGTTAAAAGAAATGACATCAACATACCAACGAAACATTGCAATGTTGATTATAATCATTTGAGGACCTTTCATCTTGATACTTATGATAACGATCATACCATAACTGACAAGTCAGCCAGTAATGATAATAGTAATAATAATAACCGTCGTTGTAACTATCATATGATAGTTAAAATGGCTGTTAAACTTTATTAACATTCTTAGAATCTTTATTTCCAATACTATTATAATTCCTAATATGACGCTAATAATTGCAACCATCCACCATTGACATCATCGTTATTGTTGCCATCAATATCATTATCGTCATATTCTGTAAATGAGATAAAATCAAAGACGTTTTATACGGAGCCCTTTTCCTTATGGCATGTCATATTCTCAGATTTTGTGTTTATTTATCATATTTCTTTATGACCACTTCTTGTATTGATATCGTTACAGTGTGTGCGAAAAATAGCCAATATCCTGTACCCTCATTGCCTTAAGGAGTGGTCGGAAATGTCCAAGATTGCACCGTTACAACCGTCACAAGGTCAGAGTCCGCGGTCAGGATGTGTATAACTTAAAGAGTTTTTGTTTAATTTTGACGGACATAGTCAATCCCGGCCCCCTCCTGCTCCAACCCTCAGAAATCCAGTAAAGGTCATGTTCAACCTTCTTCTTTGTCATCGGGAGGGGGGGGGGGGGGGAGGTGAGAGACTGTCTTTTAGAGGAGTGTCAATTAGGGCAAGATGTGCATTTCATGACCCGGAAGAGCTATCCCGTCCTAGGCGTCGCAGGGGGTCTACGGCAGGGCTCTCAACATCTTACAAAATACAAGCGTCCGGTTATTTTCTTCCTGTATGGTTGAACTACTATCATCTCATCTTACATTTCTCGATTGACGCACGGACCCATCTTCTCCACGTCATCTATACGATTTGACACGTCATTAACAAACTCAACTCCAGTACCGTCATAACAAATGAAACGATTTTAAGAGATAAAAAGATCTGGCTTTAGTTTTGATGCACTACATCTCAATTTCCATTTAGCACAGGTCTTTCGCAATCCATGATAGGCTGATGATGAGTTACAAAATTGTATAAAGAACAAGCTACATTGTACTTTATATTAGGCAAGCGTTACGCATGAGATTACTTAGTTCCTTAGTTTAATATCATTTGCTTTTCAGATAGTTGTAAAGACTAGGAAAATCCCTCCCACCCTGGAAAGAAAAATGTATTACAGCTATAGATTATTGTACGAGAATTTTGTTTGAATTCAATCATTGCACATGAATGGGCTATTTAGCTTGACTTTCTTCGAGAGCTTGTTCTGCAACATGTCTATTCATCACTAAAAGCAACATTTATTTTTTTTCCTTGCTCCCAGATGTAAATGATGGAAATGTCTTTATTTGTGCCGTTTTGCAACAAAACTGTCCTTTGTTTTGCTCTGTACCTCCAAGGGAGGTGGTACCTCCGAACGCAGAAATCATGAAGTTACTCATCGGTGAAGAAAATTGGACTCTCTATTCACCAAACAATTTTGATTTTGAATGCTGTACTTTAGTGTGTAAGTTTGTCCGTATTGTTGGAATCAACACTGCTGTTTGAAACATATCATAATACACACAGGAAGCAACTGACTGACTGAAGATTACATCGGCGCAAGAATTGCCACAATACGAAGTGATTGTTTGTCCCCTTTCAAATCGCATCGTCTTAGATTACCGAGTAAAATGTCCATTCATGGGATTAGTTTGGATTGACGGCATTAGATTCCGGCTTCCATTTAAGGAGCAATATTATGTTACAACATCAGACAAGGATAATTCCTTCCCAGACATGACAAACACTGCTGGAAAGAACGCAGTGTCATACAGTATGTTTACTCTGTGTCCGCATAGTCACGATAGTCAGCTATGTGAAAACGCTCGAATTTAACAGTGTGAAGATGATATCACACTGTGGTATGGTTTTGCACAGAGTGTTCACACAGTCATGTTTTGTTTCACACTGTGAAGTGATGATTCACAATGTGTTCACAATGTTAAAGCGCTCGAATTTAACAATGTAAAGAGATTTCACACTGTGGGACACTGTGTTATTTCCAGCAGGGAGAACCACGACAATGATATCATATCCGACATCTGTGACAGAAAAAAACAAACAAACTAACAAACAAACCCGAACATAGTTATACGTGATGCAAACATCTTCAAGGTTTTATCTTACTTCCTACTGACGGAGAAGATTAGAAAGTCCCAGATTATTTAAAATACAGGGAAAATCCACTGCATGTTCGAGATGGCTTTGAAATGAGAGAATTGAGCAAGATATATCGAGATATGTATAGAAAACTTGAAAGTGGAATTTGAAAGTACCAGATACTATAACAAAATAGTGATAACCCTGGCAATCATATACGCAAATACGATGGGGCAAAAAAAAAGTATAATTGCCTTATAACTCCTCCTCTGACATATTCATAATCTGAAAAATATATATCATAAGTAAGTTAAGTAACGGAAATATCCTTCTAATAAACATCCACCCTCACCGATTCGGCATATATCTAGGTTAATAAAAAAAAAATGAAATATGTCATGACATCAAATTCACTTCAACGACACATTTACCTTGGATTTGTGTGCATGCGAATAGGAAACTGATTGGACCATGATAATGTAATCTACATCTGATATGAACATTTTGAATTGCATGACTTATAATACTATTCAGAAAAAAAAATCCTTAAAACTTTTTCTGTTCTGTTTACTTAAAGATGTTAAATTCAGCTCTTTATTCTACCAACGTCAACTTGACGATGGCGAGAAGTGATCTACTTTGCGATGACGCGGTAGCTGAACATCCACCATGAAGGTTAGTCTCTCTAACTGTGCCTTTGCAGAACTCGCCCCAACTCGAGTTCACCAACGGCTGAGCAGCGCGGGAAGAAGTTTGTTGATCGCTGTATTTACCCCCTTGTCTCCATCTCTCGCCTTCGTTTCTTTCCTGTACCCGGTTTCCTTAAACTGCAGCAGTGTTCATTACATTGTTAAATCCCATTCAAAGTGTTCACTTCCTTCTTCCGAATTCAATAATGGCTGGCTAAAAATAAGTGTGGCATTATCCTGCGACCACCCCTCCCGTGCTGGATGCGTGGAAACTCTGCTTGTGAAATATCATGCTCAGGCGTTTAGAAAGCTGAAAGAATGAGGGAGATACAAGTGTAGATAGATAGATAGATAGATAGATAGATAGATAGATAGATAGATAGATAGATAGATAGGTAGATAGATAGAGATAGATGGATGGATGAATATAGATAGATAGAAAGATAGATAGATAGATAGATAGATAGATAGGTAGGTAGATAGATAGAGATAGATGGATGGATGAATATAGATAGATAGATAGATAGATAGATAGATAGATAGAGATAGATGGATGGATGAATATAGATAGATAGATAGATAGATAGATAGATAGATAGATAGGTAGATAGATAGGTAGGTAGATAGATAGAGATAGATGGATGGATGAATAAAGATAGATAGATAGATAGATAGATAAATAAATAAATAGATAGATAAATAGGTAGAGATGGAAATATATATATAGATAGATAGAAAGATAAATAGATAGATAGGTAGATAGATAGAAGATAGATGGATAGATAGATAGATAGATAGATATGGATAGTCACATAGACAGACATTGTTGATAGGCAGATAGACAGATATATAAATAGGAAGTAAGATAGATAGAAAGATGGAAAGGTAGAGAGATAGGTATATAAGTAGATAGATAGACAGATAGATACACATGCAGACAGAGAGAGAGATACATACATACACACATAGAATGTACATACTGCACATACGCACTACACACATTCATACACACATACACACACATACATTCTCATCACACACAATCAAACAGATGGAGAGAGAGAGGGGGGGGGGGCACGTGAGAGGGGCAGTATTAAAGTGGAGGAGACACAGAGGAAATGGGAGAGAGAGATAATCAAAGAGACAGACTTCCACGGGGGGGGGGGGGGGTTCTGCTGCAAGGTGTTTTATCCCCTGACCAACTCGGGAAATCCCCCATCCAGCGCCGCGGGGTGAGGAAAGCATAGTTAAATGATCGTGTGTGTGTGTGTGTGTGGGGGGGGGGGGGGGGGGTGTGGGGTGGGGAGGAGGCATCTTCGATTTTTTTTTGGCATTTTGAAGAGAAGTACACTTGGGCCGAAATTCGAGCAGAGTGACGAAAGCATGTTGGTCCTGTGCCTCGACTTCACCTGTGATGGAAGCAAGAGTTATACCGAGTCATCCAGATTGCCGAAGCTCTGGGGATAAATTTGGAACAGTGACGCACGTTCCAGTGTCGGCTTTCCTTTTCCCCTAGAACCTTACGAGCGTCTGGGTGCACACGTCCCCATCAGTGACCTCTTTGAAGTTCAGGCCCACTGGGCTTTAAAAGAAATATCATATCCCAAGAAAGTGTTTGTCTGAGAGATCGATGTATATGTGATGAAATCTCTAAGGATATTAGATCTTTTCTCTTTCCGAAAGTGCCTATGCGAGTTAAACCTCACACGTTGTGTGTATACTGGGTTTTTACAGTTAGCGTACTAACTGTTTCCCCCTCTGGACAAAGAGTTTATCTTGTCCTTTTACTGTTTTCCGGTATAAATGCACGATATACACCTGATTTCTGCTGTAACGCTGTATTTCACACAACTCTTCCTTTCAGTCGGGGTTGCGAGTAGAATTCGAAATTACCCTCATCTTACTTCAAATGACTATGAATTTGCCTCGTTAATGTTGTTGTTTTTTGTGCCTTTATTTTATTTTGTTGTTGTTGTTTTGTTTTTGCCTCATTTTTTTGCGTGGTTGCGATTGTAATTGTGAACTTGTATGAACACAATGTCAGGTTTGCTGCCAAGTCTTTTGAGCAAAGTTCGAAATTTCTCGAAATGTCGCCCATGACATCACTTGATGACGTCATCAAGCAACTCTATACACAGTAGCCGTGCAAGCCAATTAAGGAAGCAGTCGCTTCGATTCCATCCATCAAATTGGCTCAAATCCGAACTACTCCCAACTTTGTGCTAATAATAACGAATCCTGTCTGTCTCAGACAGAATCATGTCAATCAAAAGAATAAAGTATGAGACAGGTGCATGCCTGTATTGTTGTGACAAATGTTAAGCTTTAGTCCGTTTTGAGTGAGGAGTAGGTACTAATTCAGATAATTTTGCCTTTTGTTTTACTCGCACACTTAGAGAAAGGTGGCGCTGTTGACTTTTGGTGTGCTTGAAACCCCACAGCTAATATTGAATGTGAAAAGAAATCTTGACAAACCACCATTTCGCAAGATAGAAGAGATTTTTTTCTCCTTCTACGTCAAGGATTTATTCTGCACAATCATCATGATCAATGACGCAGGCACAATCTATCTGTCGCTCGGATAGGACAGAGAATGGAGGTCCTGTGTGTGCCAGAAACACTTCATCTAACTATTCACGCACGTAGCTAGATCCAAGAGGTTTAAACGTGCCTGTCCTATACAATTACACACTGTTGCCTGCCCCTTGCGGTTTGCCCCTGGTGACCACAGCAATGGTCAGCAAACCTTATTAAGCCGACATATCGTGCCGAACGAACGAATGCACGAATGCACGAACGTACGAACGCACGAACGAACACACGCACGCACGCACGAACGAACGAACGAACGAACGAACGATTGAATGAATAGATAAATATATAAATGAATAGATGATTGCATGAATAAATCATTGCATGAATAAATTATTTCACGAGTAAATGACAGACTGAATGAATAACACATGAATTGATTGAATGGATAAGATTATTGAATAAATAAATGAATGAGTGCATGAATGCTTGTATGAATATTGAAAGGATGCTTGAATGAATAAGTGACAGATTCCACGAATGAATCAGAACATTTTCCTGATACAGACGGAAACTGCTACGTGTTTGAAATCGACTGAGGCTAATGAAGAAGAAAAGTTACTCTGTAAGTAATATCTTAATATTAAGTGATATCTCAGTCTCACTCATTCTCTTGAAAACGGCAAGAATATGCTTGCCAAAACGTCGGGAGTGGGCAGGCCCTTTTCAGGGGCACGTATGTACCGAAGAATACGTGGTGCCCCGTTAAGCCTTCTACTACCCAAATACGTAGAAGTTTTCACGAACATTATGCGTCCATAACGAAATACAAAAACAGACACTCTCATCAGCTCTAATTGACAAAGATGGCTACTCTTTCAATTCTCTATCGATGCTCTTTTTTTTTTTCTAGCCTAAAGCGCGATAACTGGATATAATAATCTTCTAGCTGTTACAAACCAGTGTGAAACACGGCGTCTCGTATAACCTGGTGTGTAGTGCGTAACTTGACAAAGCAGAATTCTAGCTGTGACTCCAATTCATAGATTTTTCTTTTCTCGATGTATAATTCACAATTCTACGTGTGACCGCCATTCGAAACTTTTGGTTGATAATGATAAATGATTTGTCACTTTTCGAGTAAATCCTGCACCCTCACGCGCCCTCACGTTGTCATTCCAGGCGGCGAGCTCTGGGTACGTCATGGTCATGGATGTTGACAGGTTACTGACCGCAATGTTCTATTTTTATCGCACAGCGCCGCCTAGTGCCGCCTTGAGCTTTGTCTAAAATGAAAAAAAGAAGAAAAAAAAAAAAAAAAGAAGGAGGGGTAAATTGAACTCGGGTCAAGGGTTTCAAACCCAAACCACGTATTGGGTGGATTTGACACCCCTTTTACCAACTGTTTACCTAACCTGACACTACACCATAGTTCACCTGTTTGCGTGAAGACGAGAAACGAAAGTGATAACCAAAAATGTCTTACAGCTGATCCTAAAATTGGATAGAAAAATCATAGACAATCACGCCGAATCTGACAAAGGACTACAATAATTCACAGGTGCTCTTGTTGATTGTGCAACTTTGTTTCAATTGCAATTCTTTGTATTTGAAGGTATGTATTTGTATCTTGCACCTCGCCTTCGTAGAGCAGTTTTCTAATTGAAAGGGCTAAGATGTTGGTATAAAACGGAAATGAATAAATAGCTTAATATAATGCTTACAATTATTGGCTCTTTTTAGACCACAATGTACTGATTTCTTTCCCTCCCCCCCACCCCTCTTCCCACTCTCTTTGACCTTATTTCGGTATATTTTCCACATATAGTTTAATTCAAGCTCTTAAGAGTCCTTCGCACTGGAGCTGCAATGACATTTTGAGATAAGAAGGAACGATCCTCGTGGGTGCAAGAAATCTATTTCTGACCAGAAGTATAGGAGGAGCTCCCCCTTTCAAATTTCCGAATGCATTCGTCATTTGACTTTATGACATAAACGAGAGCAAGCGTCACACTTAACGGTTAGATTTCTAGTTCTTCATCGAGCTATTTGGGTAGTTTGCAATGAGACCGTGATGACCGCCCCCCACCTCCTCCTCCCCCATTAAAAAAAAAAAGAAATAAGAGCGATGATAATGAAATTCGGCAAATTGGCGATGCAGTTGAGTTAGCGCCTCCAACGAGGATACACACAATCATTCGAATTCAGACGCGCAGTACGTGGCTATGCAGTGATGGTGAAAGTAACGTCAGCTACATCAAACTGGACGGCATTTATAGACATCTACTGTACCTCGGTCTCAATTCGCAACGTAATTATAGTCTTCTAATGGGAACAAGCCTCATTTTGTAACATTTTGTAATACGAATAGCACAAATAAATCAAAGGTGTTACAAAAATGACTTTTATCTTCTTCTTCTTCTTTGTCGTTCATTTCCAGCTTGATTGATTAACCATACTTAATTATCAAAAGAATGTATTTCAAGTCTGTTATTTACTCGCACCTACGACTGAAATATTGAGATGTAGGCTTCATTGATTGCAAGGGAATTGAACCGCTCACCCAACTAGCTTAATGGATCTTGTTTGTAAACGCTAAATTAGGATTAAATTTTTCTCGAATGTGCTTCTGATGTGCTATTTTGCGTCATCATGATCATTCGATGTGTGTTCTTACCAGAAACTATTGTTCAGTCTCATTAAGCAGGGACAAGAACCACAATACCATGAGACTGGTGCGGATATTTTATTTCTAATTTTTATATCATTAGATATAAAAAAAACCAACAGATCGAATGTACTAACAAGAGTTCATCTGAAAATAATTCGGCATTCACTGTTATTGAGGGCTTTTTCTTGATGGGCCTAGTACACACAACCGAAGTGAATAATTTGTGATATTAAATGGCTTAGTCAAATACCGGTTAGTGATTGGCTAAACACAGTCACGTGATGGAGGCACATTGGTTATGTTCGCCCATGGGCAGAACATTTTTGTAATGTTCTCTCATGGGAAAACATTTTCACGTAACAAATGACAAACGATACCAAAACGATTGAACGATCATATTTTTCATGCAGTCGATAGGATAGATTTGCCTATTCCATACAATGTGAAAAAGCAGATTTGACTGACCCATATGATATAACAGATGACTTTTGTAGTCGGGGACATGTACCAAACGTTCCACCCTCAGGGTTTGAAATGCTATTTCGGGAGATTATAAGTCCCTCGACTTCGTCTCGGGACCTCCCTCAATAGCATTTGAAACCCTTCGGGTGGAACATTCGGTATGTTCCCTCCCCCGCCAGTCATCATCTATATGTTGTGCCGTCGCGACGTTTCGGCGCGGCGGTGCGAAAATGCCAAATAGTCTATCTGCTTTGTCTGTTAAGCCATTCTCGTTCAGATACTGACATTTCAAATCACTTTGCACCGAACCCACCAGGCTTCCGTGGTGAAACTGTCAAACACAAACAAACAAACAAACAAACAAACAAACAAACAGACAGACACATACACACACACGAACAAATAAACAAACAAAGTCTGTATCAAAAACACATAGCGCCTGATGTAACTATCTATTCTTGCAGAGGGCTCTCGGGCAGGCAACGCGAGCGGCGCGATAAGGCTGAGGAGCGGAAGCCCCTCGCCTGTGAGTCACCAGTGCACCCCTTCCCTTTCCAAAGCCCCCTCTAAGCCCCCTTTGCAGGATGCTTGAATCCCTACCCCATCCCCTTATTCTGCAGACCCTGTGATACTGTCGTGAACTTTTAGATAACTCCATAGTCCATACGGGTGAATGATATCACATACATCAGAGCTGTAGAATGCTATGGTCTATATACGAAGGGTGATATGCAACATTGTTAGACGCCTATACAGCCTCAGCACCTTATAGCACATAATCATTATAAACATAACAGAAATTTTGAGGATGGGCAATCAAGGACACGTTGTTCACCAAGAGCAGGGTACGATATAGCAGAGGTTACATTGCGAGACTGACCGGCACATCTACTCCTCAATCTGTCATTTTAAAATGAGACCAGCAGTGTCTATAAACTATGCTAATATGGCGGCCACCTACACTTTCTATGGCTGTTATGATATAGACCGATAAACTGTATTCTTTTATAATGCAAGATCAACACCGTTTTTACAGAATCACAATATGCAACCTTCCTTCCCCCATTACCCATACTGTAAACCGTGTCGCACAGAATGATAACAATGTGTCAGGATTTGTTGGCCTGGGAGGGGTTAATGTGCAATACTGCATTCAATACAATGAGCATGGTGAGTTACTGTCACAGTCCATGAAGTGCCCGATATTGGACACAGCTATGGATTTAGATGGGTGGATAGAACTCTTCCCTTTCAGGACTGCATGAATAACAATAATCACAGCAGCAACAACAGCAGCACTATCAATGATCGCGATAATGATAAATGATAATGATTATGGTCTTCTTTGCTCAGGAGAGCCTCTTCAGGGTTACCATTGCTCTATACCAGAGAGCTCTTCCATTATCATCCAATCATTGCCAAAAATTATTAGCATAATATTTACGAAAGCAAAGTGTTGCTCTCTCTGTGATATAGGTCTATGCGTGAACCTACAATCACAAGCTTGAAATCCGCTAATCCCTCCCAAGATTAGTCATACAGGCGTTATGTGGCTGACTGTTTGCAGCGAACACTGAATCAGCCGAATATTTGTTGAATGTGGCTAATATCTGACGACATTCTCCACGTCAGGTGCAATGGAGGAAGATGAATCTCCACAATATTGATTGGACGAGACAGGTGCTAAACCTACACAGTTCAAGGATATACATTGACTGATTAACCTCTGTTGGTCTTCGATTTGATTTAATTTGATTTGATGTGATGTGATTTTATTTGATATGATTTGGTGTGATTTTTATTTAATATAATTTGACGTGATTTGATTTGTGTCAATATAACAATAGTTTATTTGATTTGGTTTGTATAAACTTGATTCGAATGACTTGAATTTATTAATTTTGATTTGATGTTATTTGCTTCGTTTCATTTGGATTGGATTTGATTTAATTTCGTAACTTTCAACTTGATTTCATCACGAGTTTGTCACGAGCATGATTACCCTTTGTACTCGTCATCCTTGATTTTTGTGCTACATTTCTACCGCACTGGGAGCAACTCCAGTGGCAATCGTAGTTATCAAAGTTTTCTCACAGAGGTAACATGAAACAATGCGTCAGCTGAGAACCAAGGAGAAGGTCGCTATTGCGTCTCAGATTTTGAGCGTAAATAAAAACGAAATAATCAATTTTCATGTAATGAAAGGTTTATTTAGTCAAAATTGGGTAGATTTATGAGCATTGTTCAAAATATTTATGCATTAGGGTAAAATAGCGCCAATGTGGTTCTAATTTCTATCACTTTACTGAAAATGAAAATGTTTTTTTTTTTTAAAGTGACACCAGTACGTATAGGCCTATATAGGGGAGATCAAGCTCTTCAACATGATACCAATAACTCAATGCCCCCCAAATATGCGATAAAGCCTTTCTGGTTCTCAAACAAATTAACCCTTTCAGTGCCGATATGTCAAATATACACAGATTTCACACAGAAACCTATGGAAAGGAAATCAAACGAGGAAACAACCCCGCGTAAAACAATTACCATGTTCCCTCATGATTCGCATTATTCAAATTTCCTTAGTTTACGAGCAGAGGAAGTGTTGCCTAAGTGAACTTTCTGACGTTGTCACGAAATGAATTCTCCCATCATCTGTGTGATTGCAATAACTTTTTTTTTTCGACTCCAAAGTGAATCTTTAACTAGCCAATGTGCGAATAACTTTGGATTCTGACTATTTTTGATTTTCCTGACTTCTTCTATCGCGCATTAAGTAAGGAAGAAAATGCCTCAATCACAAAGATATACGTCTATGCTATAATCACAACGCCTGACGTAGTTACGTGACTCATTTTGTGAGGTGGATGGTATTCCTTCTTCATAATATATGTGTAGTCACTATCAAGACCACCTCGAACCTTAGAATAAAATACCGTGTCTACGTATAAACCCATTGCAAATCTCTTCCGGAGTTACATCAGTTTGCACACTTACGATCTGCAAATTGGCAACGTTGGAACAATCATGTGCCGTCATAATTATTCATCATTATCCTTAATCATGATTTCCGCTTCCTTCACTTGCACACGTTCAGCACTCACTGCATGAACAGCTGCCGTGTAGCTGAAAAAAAAAAGGAGTCCAGAATCGTCCCTTACTGAGTTACATAAGTCTATGGACTTTTCTCACACATATTCACTGAAGTGTTGGAAAGCTTCCATCTGACGAAAGGGCTTTACAAGCAACGCGGCAATACTGAAACTAGCAAAACATTGTATATTATAGTTTTGAACATTGTCATTTATAACGGTATTACTGCCCGCGTTGTCCTATTTCAATTGCTGTAAGTTATATTATGTCAATAAATTTCGTTTTCCTAACATTATTCTTTCTACAATGTACTACATAAATTATAATGATGTGCCATCATGTTTGAACACTCTAAAAATAAAATGGTAAATTAACACTTTACCATTTCATGAATATACTTTACAGGAATTTGAAAAAAAAAGGTACAATTTTTTTTCTCCCAAAATGAGTCTGATATTGCCAGCATTAACCTTCTAAGGGGAACTGTACACGTAAAAAAAATCCTTTTGACGTTGCTGTAAAGTATGTTGCTACCAATGTCAGAGCCAGTCCACTATCAATAGTCGTGAAAAAACGCAACATCATTTCGCTTTCGCAGATTGGAAAAACATGACGTCATTAAGAAGAAGGCGCTGAGGTTACTAGACAGGAAATGTCCCAAATCGAGTCCTTTTTGAGATCCGCTCATGCTTACGTCATACTGTACCTTTTTGTACCATCATAAACCTACTCGTTATTATATAGTGTAAACATTATACACGTATACTAAACTCATTAATTGCATTTATTGTGTTTTTATGTCATAAATATTATCACATTTACAGCCGTGAACAAGGTTGAAGGTCGAAAGCTTGGAAATAGATAGTTAGGTTGGAAAGCTACGTCACTGGATATAATTTTTTTCATTTTATTTCACACATGCATGTTCACATGCATGTTTTTTTATTTTCATTTCCAATCAATATACACAGGTAATACACTTTTGAATATAATCAACGTATGGGGGATACCTTAATCACTTCTAAACAGAATCTGCGGCCTGCCTATTTCTACAATGTTTTCATGAGATATATATCATGTATATTGATGAGGAGGAAGAACGAGAGTTTGTGTAAATTAATGCTCCAATACCTAAATTTGGGTGAAAATTGTGTTTTACTTTATTCTATTTTTTAATATCATTGTGTCTCTGTCTGGTATAAATTGAAAGTTTAATAATTGATCTGTTATGAAATTTCGTCTCTGCTAGTCAGCACTCACCGAGCTATGTGAGAATCGCGCACTATATTGACTTTTCACAAAAATAACATAACACAAAATATCGGAGAAACTGTTCAGCTCTTGTCTGTTATGAATGTATAGTAATCTGTGTTAAGAGCAACCAAATACAGTAGCATTGTCTTGGAAGATACATATTCTACCTGGAAATCAATTTAAGTATTCCGATGCAAACTACACCGTTCCTGAATCCTCAAGACTAAAAATCGACTTTGAAACCAGCTCTAACTTGTAACCTGGTCATCTCATCCTTAATTCTCTCAACAGCATCACTTTGAAAGTGCAATACTTGTAACATTTTATCCAATATTCATGGTTCGAGGTTGCCAGTGGTAACCACAGGGTTAAACGGCTTCGATTCCTCATCACTGGTGATGAGCTTACGCTGCACCTGCCTTGGTATGATTAAACGAGCAGAAATCGAGGGATGATAACAATCCGCTGTGGCACAATCATACCTCTAACAAGTTCCAGGTCTTTGTTTTCCAAGGGTAGTTCCTTGGAAATTTGGCTGTAGAAATTGAAGAAATTGAAGGAGCAAAATGGCGAGAGAGAGAGAGGGGGGGGGGGGGTATGGGGGTTAATTTCACCCTCACTTTGCTCCGTTGCTCATATACCTCTTACAAAATCTCGAGAAAAACAAACAAACTTTTGACAAAAAGTCATCGAAAGCGGAAATTCTATGCGTGCTTCATCTCTCTGTGGTCTTTCGGAAACTTCGTAGTGACGTTATGACAAGGTGTGCCATAAGAGGGCGCACCTTATTTTCATTCTTTCGGCGTTTCGAACAGTTGACGTCTTCGCAGATGAGATATTTTCATGTTCCAAATTCTCAAATTGTCATTCGTTATCACACCCACTGTAAAATAGAGGGAAAACTTCCTATTTTTTAAAATCTGTTTTAGAGTCTTGAATCGTTGCCGTGGATTCATGCTTGGCACATTCCCATTGTCATTATTCTATCCTAAACTATACAAACACCTAATATGCGCCAAACTAAAATCCCCATCAAAATTGTTACCATGGCAACAGACATTACCATGTCTCATCAGTGAAAGAAATCATGTATAGGCACAACACTGTATAATAAATATGAAATGCTTGGTAGTCGTTATGAAACATTGGCTTCACGAGATAGACAAACTTTCTTTGTTCTACTAGTGACAGCGCTTCGTGGGCGGGCTGGTTTTCTCCACTTCTTCATCTCATTCCGTCATTGAATTCCTTTCATATCCTTGTATAGAGACAGAAAACAAGTATTCTCTTACTTCTTTAATATACTGGTAGAATGGGGGGGGGGGGGGATCTTACCCTGCTTGGTATTAAAGAGAGCGACGGGCGTGTAGCTATACCGCGTAAATAATGTTTAGTTGCTATACACTACAGTTGCCATGGCACGTACGATATATGAAGTCGCCATCTTGAGACTCGTTGCATTGACGTACGCGCAGACGATATAATTTGCCTCTCACAGAATAAAATTGGTTAGCCTCCGTTTGCTAGGTGATACAATCCCGTGTGAGGGATCGCAACGTGACCTTTAATTGCCCCCTTCCCCTTACCGTGTCTACCAAAAGAGATAACTTCCTCCTGTCGACAACAGCGTAGATTTGTCCGTCTATTTTTCCAACAATAAATCGTTAAGAAAATAGAAAATGAATGTTGATTTTTCCTAAACACGACATGGCTCTAAAAATATCCGAAAGCGTAGTCATAAAAAAGAAAATATTCATTGCGTACGTAGGAAAAAATGGGAACAAAATATGAACTTTCTATTTTTTTCTGACTATAAATGTTATGTTTCCAACAAGGCCTTTTACTTGAGTTAAAGATTGCCCCCGATAAGCGAAAATTCCTTTACAACCACCAAGTAATTCTCATACACATACAGTGGGTTGAAATGAAGTGGTTTTGACCTTTCAAGTTCTCGTAACCTCAAGACTGAGTATTGAAGTTCGTCTGTCCCTTTTGCAACCCTGAAAACTATACACATTTTATAAGCTGATTATGTTGCAGAGGCAGGTAACTCAGAATGATAAACTGGAAATTTCTTTATGATCGAGGGGGAAATAATACTATATACATTTCCAGCAAATTTATTATGACCCCGAAAAAATTCCAATAGTTACTTTAGGTACAGTAGGGGAGCATAATTATTCTCAAATGACATGGGGTTAGTTTTCCATATCTTAAGAAACTCACCCCCCCCAAAAAAAAAAAAAAAAACCAAAACAAACAAACAAACAAACAAACAAACAAAAAAACAAAACTAAACACCACTTCTGAGGTGTAGTATCGTAAGATTTCATAAACGATATTGGGAGACATTATTCTTCAAATCATGCGAAATCTCGTGCCCTTTCAAAAGGGATGGCACTTACAAGAGCATTGAATGTACGTTGAATGGCACTTACAGAGCATTGAATGTACGTTGAATATATGTAACGCTGACTTTTGTCGTGTTTGTTGTACATCCTTCTTTTTCCGTGAGTTCATGATGATGATAATCGCGATAATGATAATAATACTGACTAATATCACTTCAATGACAATGCAAGATAAATTACTGATGACTAACTATTCCAACAATCATCATGATAATTCCTATTTTAGGACATAAAGTTCTTGTTGTGATATAATTATATACCAGGAAAGACAAGGGACACGGTTTAAACCGACGCCTAGCTCGTTGCGTACCCTAACATCGGTCCACATTTCCCAATATTGTCATCCACTCTGGGTTACTTGTTTTATGGCCTTCTGAGTTATTATTAAGGAATCAACATTTCTCATCATAAATTTTGACTTACAGATAATAGCAAAAACACGCTCACACCCTGAAGGACGTTGACTCGGACTACTGGGAAAAGGTCCATAATATTTCCCTTCAAAGTCATGTCATAATTACATCAATCTTTACACTCTTTGAAAGACATGTTTACATGCTACATATATTTCAGCATTACCTATGAACATAGGTTTGTCGTGATCTCAACTAACTAGGATAATAACAATTATTATGGACAATCTCGGACGTGCATACACACCGTGTAGAATTCAACCAAGGTACCCTTTAAAGACACGAAATGCGGTTTAACTCTTTAGGAGATCTTAATTATCCGAATTAACCGAGGGAGCGCTCACTGGCCACGTTGGGGGACTGACTCATAAACGTGCTGCCAAAATATTCCCGACCCTTATCGCTGCATGGTTTGTGTGGGCCTCAGTGGGGGACTGTGTGGGTGTACTTTTTTTAGTTAGATGTATTTTGAAGCAGCCGATGTAGTTGAATGCGGGGAAATTATATTATAGTACGAATGGTGAACTGTTTTAGAACCAATAGGAAATGATGTCTGATATGTTTAGCGGGTGAATATGATATAAACAGTGTGTCTTGGATCTCCTCCTGCCTAGTTCTACTTTTCTCCCATACTACTACTTCTACTACTACTACTTCTACTACTACTACTACTACTACTACTACTACCACTACTATTACTATTATTATTATTATTATTACTACTACTACTACTACTACCAGTACTATTACTACTACTACTACTACTACTACTACTACTACTACTACTACTACTATTACTACTACTACTACTACCACTACTACTACTACTACTACTACTACTGCTACCACTACTACTACTACTACTACTGCCAATACTATTACCACTACTACTACTACAATCATTCTTTTTGTTGTATTTTTTACATTATTTCGAGTTGCTGACTATTGTTCTAAATAGTATATTTCGTTATGTATTCGAATGAAAAAAAGAGAGAAAATAGGTAGAAAACACTCAAGTGACCCAACTGAACTCAAATTACCTCTACTGCTGCTGCTACTTCTACCACTGCTGCTGCTATATACTACTACACCTTTTATCTTGTTCCATCATCAATTGAAAGGGATTGTTCTTACGAACAGTGGTATATTTCAATAATGAATGCCGGCGTTCAAGATCATATTTCGCGACTCAGCATCCGCTTAGATTAGAGTCATTCATCAGTATATATTCTGACACAATCATACAGAATAGGGGGGGGGGGGGGGAGGAGACAAAAAAAAAAATATTTGGAAAGTACAATTGGCAACTTCTCTTTTGAATTAATGATAAGTCTACTAATCTAAAACTCAATCGACAATCTATCTCAACCTCCCGTCACCAACAAAATCTCCAAAATCTTGCATTTGGCAGATATTTTTTTCTTTTCATTTTTTTCTTTAACTCTTCGTCACAAATAATCGTCACGTCGCAAACTACCATATAGTTGTCCCCGAACAGCCGCGATCCGCCCCTCGACTTACACCGGCGATGATTCAAAGACATTAATCCCACAATCGCGGGACAAAATCTCGCTCTCTTAATCCCACTGGATTATCAGCAATGACTTCTAGTTTTTTTTTTCAAACTTTTTTTTTTTCTCCAGTCATGCAAGTACACATACATACATTATTTTCATGTGTGTGTGTGTGTGTGTGTGTGTGTGTGTGTGTGTGTGTGTGACAGGAGGTTCACTTCACTCCAAATACAGCAATATGGATCGAGAGATAAGTAAAACCTACCAGCCTCATCGGTTCTTAACACACACGTGACGTTTCTATAAAAATACTTGGCAAACCACGCGTCGCTAATTCGTTCCAGTTAATTCTTCACGTGTGCTAGCATGTTTCAAACTTCCAGGGTATTTCCATGTATATTCTTTACTAATATCTGTATGTCTTAATATCTTTTTACCAAAAAAAAAAAGCAAATAAGGCTACATAATAAATATACACATGTATTGTATATAAACGTCATTGTTCATTCCTTTTCTTGTTTGTGTTTATGCATAAACAATAATTTTTAAACCAATTATAGACCACTGAATACCACTAATTCAGGCTCTGGTAGAATCTTGTATTACTAGTAAGAATGCCAACATGAACAGTGCATATTTGTCACGACGCTGCTCAATTCAGCAAAATATCTGGACACAAGATGCGCATGGACTAGTACAGTCACCCCTACACTCGCAGGATCTAGTATCTGTTTGTTTCACGTACGATGCCAATTCAACGTGTTCATTGTCCATCATAAACACTCTTACAACATAAAATAGTGCATCGTAAGTTAACCTTAAGGGGGTAGTGGAAGATAACTTTTTTTTTCAAATGCAAGTAGATGTAAACGAGAACAATTATTGTCCACGATATCAGAAACTCAAGAGGAAACGCAATTTGCCACACTATTCAATCGCCAACCTTTTTTTTTTAAACTTTGACGGGGAACCCCCCCCCCCCCCCCCCCACACACACACAAAACTAATCCATCTGCGACACTCTCTCAGGCAAATGATGGCTTAATTCCCAACAATTTTCTGCCCTAGGATTGGCGCGGAGAGAAGGAAATCAAGAAAACACAATTCAACTTGTCCCGCCTCAAATTACGTGAGATGCTTCCACATCACAATGGAGCGATCCCGATTTTGCGGCAGCCACTGTATCTTGAGAGTATGAGAGGCGCGTTTAGCTTGCCTGCCTTGAATTAATCATAGGACCTTGTCATGAGACGCGGCTGCTTAAACTATCCTTAACTTGCCTTGGAAACACAATGTAAGTTTTTTTTTTTCCCTCAAAGCAACAGGCTCGATTCTTCTTGTAGTCAGTGATTAAGCAAAGTAAGAGCGTGAGGCCAACATTTGCAACTGGGGATAAAAGAATCGTCCATGTTGGAAACATTAGCCAGGGAGATTGAAGTGGGATTTGATAAATTACTTTGCGCAAATACCGCGTACCATACACCCATTGTCTTTTCTCTTCCTAGTTTCTGTCTGATTGAGAAATATTCTTTTTATTTCAGCTTCACCTGTTCCTAAGACAGGAAAAAAAAAAAAACTTCTTCAACTCGTTTCTCATTTGAATCGATGAATTAGCTGATCTAAGCCAAATAAATCGTCATAAAAATGATTTTGGCCTTTTAACTTTTTGAGACATTATTCTGACCTCGGCCCTTGTCCGACTTGTCCACCTGCTATATCACGTAGACAACTTAATTTTAATTTTCCTATGGAATTATATCATCATTGAACAATGGCTTGAAAATAGCATTTAAAGGCAAAGTTAAGTGATCTTTGAACATGACGAAATTTGCCAAAAATCTACTCAGCGCATGCACACATCATGTAGCTTACCTGGGTCAATTATAATGAAATTCTACCCTTCTGTGTTGTTGTTGTTGTTCTTTTCATCTTTTTAAACATCGTGTTAAGAATATACTGGGAATATATGGAGTGGTACGGATGAACCAAGTCGAAAATATAAACGTCTTCGAGTGCCCTTTTGGGGCGGAGTCACGGAATGACGTCATTCCTTCAGCGCATACCAGTAAGCTCTCGTGTCAAAAACCGTTCGAGAAGTGTCATAATTCAATGACCAAGAGAAAGACAGATTAGTAACTTCGGTGCTCACCACGGCAAATCGATGACATCATCAAAGATGGAAGCAAAGTTCACTTCACTTCAGTGTCCAGTCAACATCATTTTTTTTTTTAATGCATTTCACTGCTGAAGAGTGTGATACAGCAGGGTTATCGATTATCGACAACATAGTCCAGTCAGGACATTTGAAAGTGTATATTTTTGTCAGCATCAATTGATAGAATCATAATTCGTCGTGTGCCCGGGAGAACGACGCGAATGCACGCGATTCAAGGAATCCATGCCCGGGAGAAATGCCAAAGACGCGAACGCAAGCGAGGCGCGTGTAATATTTACGGGCCTTGTCAGCGTTCGCGTCCTTCTCCCGGCCGGGCACGGCACGACGCATTTAGTTCTATCGATAAGAAATAATCCTCTGTCAATTTAATTGACCTCGACAAACAAGCTAAAAGCAAACGATGAAAAAATATGAAATTAGGAATTCAACAGTTTCGTACGTTATCCCGAACAGTCTATCGGTGTTTTTGTCATTAAGTATTGGGACCAGTATCAGGACTATCAGTGTATCGGGATGAAAATGGTATTGTGGTACTTTAATAGAATTCCATAAATCTCTTGTCTTTAGTCCTATTTCATTTGTCATGAAACTTTTCTCCTTTTCATTCGGTTGTTTGAATTCATTTCATTTTTTTTTTTCAAAATATTCTTGAGCGTGGAATAGAAAATGAAGCGACTCTGAGATATATTTCGAACCAAGTCTAGTCTCTCTTGTTCAGAAGTTGCCTTATCACTGCGCTTTATTGTTTGATCTGATCAGACCAGTTGTTGTGGTTGCTGTAGTTATATTGATTCAGGGGGAGCGAGGGGTGGTTAAAGGAGGGGGGGGGGGAGGAATAAATGATACAACAGACGGTTCTTGACAGAAGTCATGATGACATGGTGACGAATCATCGCTCGAGGCTCGGTGCTGGAACTTCGAGAAACGTGACAACTACATTACTAGGCCTACCCCGGCGTATCTGCTCCAACCGCAAATAAAAGGCGTGGCACGGCAACATGCATCTAATAGACCCGTGCATATAGTTCCGAGTTACGCACTTTCCAGTTTGTGCTAATCAGATGTTACTACTCATTAATACATGTGTGCATGGAGCTAAGTAGCTCCATGGCATATGGATGCTTTATACACGTCGACGTAAGACAACTCATGAAAAGTCACCTCAACTCATCTCAGCAACCCTGATATATGCTGCAACTTTGTTTTATCATGCCCTTGCTTCACACGAAATATTCCTCAGTGTCTTCATCTTGATCTGGAGTTAGGGGAAAAAAAGATCCACTTTCGAAAATCATATTTCTATTTTGCGGCAGCCAAGTGAAGACGAAATCCAGGTCGAGGGCGCGATGGAAATGGGTTAAATCCGGGCTCTTTAATACGTCACAGTAGGGCCGATGTTAATGATATGCCAGAGTGGATTAGGAGTTTAAAGGTACAGTGAAGGTCAAGGCCCCTCCCCCTTTTTTGGCGGATGATTACATTATGTGTTCTAAGCAGCCGCACGTCTTACAGACAAAACTAATATTAATGAAAGACAGGACTTCGGTCTTTTTCTGGGCCATCCTTGACAGTTTGGCCTCAACAGGACTAGCAAAAACAGTTTGTCATCGGTGAGTCTGCTGATGGTTTCGTCCGCCACGAGAGGCCCAGATCTGCGCTCTCCTTCGATGAGTGTACACACAAATTCACAGGGTGGTGTTAATGATAATCATGTGCCTCTACGATAGAAGAATGCAAGTATTGTGTGTAACAATCATTTACATATGTGATTCTATGATGTGAAATGATATGATATGGTGATCTATGTTATGTTATAATTATGGTACATTGTATGATATCATATATATATATATATATATATATATATATATATATATATATATATATGATATTTTATATACATAGCTATACACCAGGTTCGACAGTAACTTTTTTGACTGGTGGCCTTAGTTGCCAGATCAGGGGGGTGTTTCATAAAGCAGTTCTTGTGCTGAATTATTGAAATTCTGATAAGTATAGCACATCAGAAGTGATCACAAGTCGTTCGTAACTTTAAGAACAGCTTTATGAAACACCCCCCGACAAAAATATAGATTTGGTGGCCCGACACCACTTTTTAATGGCCCCAAGGCACTGAGTCATCACTATATGTCGAGCCCTGTATATACACACCAATCTATTACTTTGGATTTATGTATTTTCAATTACATATTTCGAGATTTTTGTCTTACTTTCAGCTCAGTTCAACTGAGAGTTATTTGTATGTAATCTGTAGTCCTACATTACACAATTATTATTTCATCATTTTCTAGAAGATACATAATAAAGGTATCATGAAGTATTATAAACTATACATACAATTTATGCTGATTTACCTATTCATTTATCTATCTATTTATTTATCTATTCATTCATTTATTTATTTATTCATTCATTCATTCATTCATTCATTCATTCATTCATTCACTCGTTTATCAATTCATTAATTCATGTGATTATTTCATACGAGTGTCTCCTAGTGTCCTTGTTTGTTTGTTCAAGTTTTGTTCCATATTGTGTGAGTACGCATGGAATGATACATGTCTGTATGCATGTATGTCTCAAGGGTCTGAGGGTTATGACGTTGTTGGCAATATTCAATCTAGTCCCGGAATAAGTGAAAACACTTTTCAAAAAGAAGAAGAAGGGAAAAAAGATGAATCACGGAGATCAAAATAGCTCGGGTTCCACAATTTTGCTGCGGATAACCCTGACTCTAAATTCAACATCATAACAAAATGTGCTTGCGTGGGCTACCTGTGCCCTTGTTTCTTTGAAGCGTATATCTAAAAAAGAAAAAAAAAAGAAAAAAAAAAGGGGGGGGGGGGAGTAATGGGATTGTTCTAAGTAGCGTACATTTTCGTTAAATGATTGACAGTACTTCGAACACGACTTTGGCGCTTTGCCTGAATTGGAAACCTTGCCCTCAAAGGCAAATATAAGCTTGACATGTCAGGGAGGGGTTAAAACTGGGATATAACAGTTATAAACTTCCCGTATAACTTCAACCCCCTCCCCCTCCGGTACAATGTATCTATCTCTCGCTTCCCCTCCCAGAGAAAATAAACATGCCTTTCAAAATATTGAATAACTTATTCACATATAAACTATACACGCGCAGGGGCGGATCCAGGAATTCCGTAAAGGGGAGGTGCCTTTACAAAATAAAAAAAAAAGGGGGGGGGAGCACGCGCCCCCTTTTTTCGTTTTATTTCTTTTGTTTTAACAAAAAATAAAGAGGGGCGCACACCTAGTGCGCCCCCCTCTGAATCCGCCACTGACGCGTTCGTTGTGTCATTGTGCAAATCGTTTACAAAACTGCGATTCAATTGTTAGACTCAAACTCTATAAGCAACATGTCTGCCGAATCAATGGCACTATATGAGCAGTGCTGATCAGTCGCTCGAGCCAAGATTCTAATCAGCTATAAGGAGAGGAACATTTATACAATCCACAGTGAGGACACAATAGAGAAACACGAACGGGAATTATAGAGAACTTCCGCTGATATGCCGCGCCAAGAAAATGGGACCGCATTACTGAGTCAAATCAGACTGAACATCGCTGTGAAAAGAATCCCTCTTTGTTCTCTTCTGGCGCTAAATACTGTCTTTCTTTAGGTACAGTAGATTTTTGTGGTATTTCTTTGCCTCTTTTACTGCTAAATTATTGCTTTAGTCGATTTTGTGCTATGAAATGCACGGGCAGGCACAGGTCGAAGATGAAATGATAGATTTCTCGGACACTTTTAGGTAATAAGCTCTTCCATGCAGTTTTAAGGGTAGGGTCATTCAGATTAAGTTCAAACAAAACGAATCATAGCTTACAGATCAACTGACTTATGCGTCAAATGATTCCACGAACGCGTGTAAGTTTTGGAAAGTGGGGAAAGGTAGAATCATAATATTGTCACCCCTGCCTGGTTGTTTCTATTTCACTGGGATTTACATGCAAGTCTTTCATATAGACGTGACGAAGTCACTTTGGCGTCATAATCTTCCGTGGCATTAATGGAGAGATTAGAAATATCGAGTGTCAATACCCAAGCATCACATGCGTTAAAATGCAGCCCGTACAACACGTGATGGTATCATCATCTCAATTTCATTTAAATATGATGAAGAAAAAAAGAAACAGTCACAGGATTGAACCTTGTATATTTCTAATGGATTGTGACGGAGACATTATGTACAATGTATGAAATGGCGCAGATTAGGCTGATAAAGCTTATCATAAGTTGAAATTTGCCGTGTTTGTTTGTTTGTTTGTTTGTTTTCTTCGTCAACCATGGAGAAATGATAATCAGTGTAGCTTCGAAATAAAGACACGAATACAAAGTGACGATCCATTACTATATTCACGTATCACGTACACTGTTCGAGAGTGGAGGAAACATTATATGGGTTGAACAAAAGGAAGAACAAGAAAGCTCGTGTTTACACGTCATCAACGTTTAGTCTGACAAAGTGATACTGACTGTAGTGCTTTTGTTGGTTGTAGTGATGGGGACATTAAAAGATGATGGTAAAATACCTGTAACAGTAGTTCCCGTAACCAGTCCAGAAAGTTGGGCAGCAGCATTGTGTTCCGATATAAAACTGTCCCGCAACTTGCGTTGAGTGCAGGGCCACGGCAGAGAACAGGACGACAAAGGTAACAAGCGAGCCCATTTTATTGCGTCTTTGGGGAGGCACGTCCGTTGACATGTATGAAAGAACGAAATCCGCTTCGATAAGGCGGACGAAATAATTTAAGAATAATTAGTTTCTGCGGCGTGTGCTCCGCCAGGAGAGGGTGCAGCCTCCGATTCTCGTCTGTAGGTCGTCTGCACGCAGAGCGAGTTTTTCGTTGAGTAACAACTTTTTGTTGGCACCTGACCCTGAGATGTGACAAAGCGCGCTACGCAGAGTAAGACGGGGGACAGCTGCACCGAGCAAGAAAGTTGTTGCGCGTACGTCATTCGACGTAGAAAACTTTCGACCGATCACGCGCGCGCTGCGCCGAAAACTCCGCGCTCACCGGCAGCAGCTAGTCTCTATAGAACAGTCCACTTACCTCTGCTTGAAGAATATGAAGTGAAAGCCATCAAGTAACATAGCTTTTACGGTTGATAGAATGCCGACAAAATATGCAATGGCTGTGATAATGATGGTGGTAATGACTGCGATGATAACCTGACGTGCAATCATCCCGTTAGCTGTTATGATCACAAACACAATAATACTAAAAAATATCAACCAACCAGCAACTTCATAGGAGATATCATTTTGCTATTCACTTTCAGGCGATATCAATGACTGTCGGGCATAGATTTGAATTATAACACATATTCCCTCTCGAGTTTTGGTGCTAGTCGATATCCTATATCATATGGTATGGATTTATTACAATGATTCATATTGTCATATCATATTGTTTAATATGATATCATGATATCACACTATCAGTACCTAATATCATACTACAATATACATCATATTTCATATCCTTCAATAACGAAATCATGTTCAGTGATTGGTCTATATAGCATCATGTGACAAAATATAGGACGGCTCAGAAAATAGTGCTCCCGTATTCCTGCGACCTCGGGAGTGCGTAATTTCAAATAGACCCTCTAAGAGCATTGTATATCTGTTTTTTATCATATCATATTACATCATATTACATCATAATTATCATCAAATATGAAACAAGAGGAAATTAAGTAAAGATTGGTTTCAAGGTCAATGGGAGACTTGTGTATAACCATGACATCGTTCCACGAAAGCATGAGCGTAACTTCAGAAAGCATTAATTTCTTACCCCACAAGCTGGGTTTTGATGAAAATCCATATATTACGTTTATTTGAATGTATCCCCTTTGTCAAATTTAACTGAAACATGAAATGAATTATTGCCCCTTAACCATGACATCAGACTGGTCTGGAACAAAGGCTAGCTAGAGGTGAGTTTCGCCTCCTATAGCAGTGAGTACAAGGGGATCTCTGAAGAACCCCTTCGAAATGCTGCCTTACCAACTTTGATAAGGGACATCCGGTGATGCGCAAGACATCATAAAGGGAGCAAGACAGAGCACAGTAGCAAACGTAACAACAGCGACAGACTAATGTACTCGCTCATAATAATAATAAAAAACAACAACAATAAGAGACATCGGCGCTACACAATCTCCAGATTTCTTGTTGGGAGAGAGGGAGAGGGGCGAGGGAAGGGGGAGGACAACAAAGATAATACATGAACTATGTAGAGATACAGGAAGCGACGTAAGTTTCCTATCCGTGTTAGGAAATCCATTTTCTTACTTTCTGCTGTCTTCTCTGAAATATCTGTCTGCGTTTACGTCTCTTTTCTTTCCTGTGTTTTTTTTTTAAGGAGAAAAAAATATTTTCTCTTTCCTAGCATAAAGAAAGAGCACTTGTCTTATCTCTTTTAAAAAGCAAGGAAAATAACATTACTCTAATATAATTTCAGTAAAAAAAAGGCGAAAGAATGTTTACTTTTAATTTCAAAGGAAAGCAAATTTTGCTGAATTTTCTGTATTTTTCTTTTATATCGTTCTTCATTTGTGACGTCACAATTGTAGTAGTCTTCTCACACAGCGATGGCTGTACCAAAATGTTAAAAGATTATAACTTTTGAACGGATTGTCCGCTCTTCCTCAAGCTTTCACTAATGTGTTCTACTGATATTGCTGCATTCACTCAATTCACATAATTATATATTTGGGTTTTATTTCCTCTTTTAATACAAGAAGAGATGATGTGAATCGAAGAACGCCCTCAAAAAAAAAATAATGACGACACCATTTGAAATAGAATGCCTAACATATTCAAACGTATCATTTCATTCTCGATTTTTATTCAATGTATTGTTTCACATGTTTGTTTGTTTTTATATTAGAAAATATTGAAACCACTACAATGTCACGTACAATAATCCAAATTCAAATTCAAATTCAAATGATTTTATGCCCATATTATAATACAAAGTAGTATGCATAACATAATCTTTTTGTTGTTGTTGCTGTCGTTATATCATATGTACATAATGCTGTATTTTACCTCAATATTACACCTTTTTTGTTGGATTGATGCGCTTAGAAACATCAGTATTAAGCGCTATATAATGTTATTCATTATCATTATTATAACGCTTACAGGAGTACAGAGCATTTTGAGGAATTTTGAATCACATAAGCTTCAACAAAACATGGATACAATTATAGTAATATCAACTTTGTATGTCGATAAATAAACAAGTAAGCAAATACAATCTTATTTTCAACTGTTTATGGAAAAGAGGAATTCACAAGAGAAACATAGCTTGTAAATTTTGTGAATTACATACAATAATATGATGATATAGAAAAAGAAAGGTTTCAGGATGGCAAGAAGAATTATGTTTATGAACACTCTCCATTCTATTTACATTGTTAGGTCTATCAAAGAAGCGCAAATAGATTTCAGCTGCACTTGTTGAGTTGTTTCATCGCTGTATATCACTCTCGAATATTGGTGTGTGTGTGTGTGTGTGTGTGTGTGTGTGTGTGTGTGTGTGAGTGTATGTGTATGTGCGCGTGTTCGTATGGGGGATACAACAATCATTGAACATAAGCATCTCATCTAAGATCGATGATCCATCACAACTAAATCTCAACGCCCTTTTTAAAGCTTCAACTTTCTTTGGTTATTCACCATCGTATAGAGTACTCATCATTTTTTTTTTGAAAGACGAGAAATGGATATACTACAGAATCATACTTGATGGCGCACGCAGGATGGATATGATTAAGAACGAAATAATCCTGAATCATTTCCACATACACACCTTGACACTAGGGCTTGACACTTCTAATCATAATTGAATTAATTATATTCCTGTCAAAAAATGCCATCCCACTCATTTACTGTCTTTGGTACAAGATTTACACTTTTTCGTCTGTGGATGACGTTTACAGAACTCGAATATATGCTATATAATTATTATGGCCCTGTTAAATGGCAGTCACTGCATAATGTCATTAAACTAACGATTGCTCCGACACTGTACAGGCATGCTAACCTAGAAACATTGAACTGCGCATTACTTGAATATGAGACCATCCTGAAGCAAATAATTTTCACACAACAATAGATATATAATGTACTCTTAAATGAATCCCACAAGGATTGGAACAATCATCCCCCAGCATTCCCTCTGATTTCCACTGATCAGTTACTAGCCATACCCTTTAAAGGGGAATTTGAGACTATATAGTTAGTCTGAAAAGAAAGATTAAAATTTTACAAGCACAACTGTAAAGAAGTCATCAAAGTCGGATTAAAAGAACACAAGAAAGTTATAACATTTTGTAAAGATTTGCTAATATCGCTCGTTTGTTTTTTCTCGAACAGTTGAGATGAATATGGAAATGGGTGTGCTGATGATGTCATCACCTCACAATTTTCCATTGATCATCTGAAATTAAAAGAAATCAATTCTTCTGTTTTAAAATGGTAAAACATAATGCTATTCCTTGATGAATAACTTCAAAATGATGAACAGTCAAACATATACATGTATAATAATAGGAACTGAGACAGGGACATAAATGCACTTTAAATAAAAACACAAACAAACAAAGAAACTGAGATTTATATTTTTTGAAAGTTTTACGGCAACTCTGAAAGCCATGAGATACTTTACTCTCTGGTAAGCAAAACTGACGAGCTCCTCCATAAATACTATAACTGGGCAAAAAACTTTCATTCCTATAGTATCAAATCCCTCAAATTTTGGGGGAATTTTCGGCGGCAAAATTGATAATCTGGTCTCACCTTTGAATTCCACGGTATGTTCGCATTTTTAAGAAAGTACACAGAAACTAATTGTATTTACTACATATAGAATCTCCACAAAATCAGGTTAAATAAGATAATTGTCAATTCGAGAGAGAAAAGGGGTTTTGGGTCTTCTAAAATGGGTTGCCAATTTGATAATCTGTTCTAGAATTAACAATAAAAGGCGTTAACTTCGCATCTCGTGCAACAAGTAATCATAAACATGAAATAGCTTCAATGGAGAGAAATGAACTCTTATTTTCAAAATACGGAAGAGTTGTGTTGATATTACGATTAAAAAATGCGGCAAAAAATAAAAAAAAATGTGGTTTGTTAGACTTGATGGATAAATGATTTCAATAACAGAATGATAATAATGGTAAGGCCTATGATTAAATTAATGATCGCCAAAGCTTCTAAAACATTGAATTATAATATACATGTAGCATATAGTCTTCTCAATGTATAATACATATTAAATCTTGAACGTGAACTTTGACCTCTCAGAGGTCTCATCATCAATATTGATAAAAAACAGTTTGTTCAAGGACGTACGAGCCTGGTTAGGGATAAAGTCAGGATTCTCAAGCATATTTTTAAGAGTCTAAAGTGTAATTCACTTCGCCACAGTGTATAACCTATACATAGGTGTGATATTTTAATCCCTAGTTTGTGTTTTAGGTTAGCGATGAGTTGATACTCATCTTCACATGAAGCCTGAATAAACGGCTATAGTTTGAGACAAAAATGGTCAGAACTTCAATGTCTTCACATAGATTTTGTTTTTGATGTTGTTATTGTTATTGTTATTGTTATTGTTGCATAAATTAATGAGTAAGGAGTTTATGAGACTTTTTGCCGTGTGTTTTTCCTGTTGCGCCTTACCTATAACCCTCCGGAGATGTGGTTGAAATAAAAAGTGAGGATTGGTGAGCCAAAGAAATACAAATATAGTACAATTGCAGCAGACGTAACTGAAAACAGGATGGATTTATTTCAACCTGCCTCCAGAGGTTAAACCTGTGAATACCCCCGTCATCCGGGAGGGAGAGGGTACATGGACGGGTGGGGGGGGGGGGGGAACTACGGCGATGAACAAAAAAGAAAAAAGAATTGACAGCGTGACAAGACGTGGATTTGAAAGTGAAGACTACCCTTCCAGGTCTGCCTGTGTCTTATGATGATTCAAAGTCTTGTGCGGGCCCTTCAGTGTCACCTTCCATAAGTCTGATACCTGGACTCCATTTGTTGCCCTCTATTGAAGGTAGGGTAAGACAAGACGTCAGCGAGCACTGTGCTGAAGAGACGTTTGCCCGGATTTGACAGGTTGGCAAAATTTGGGGGCTCGTTGGTTACGGGGGGCTCGGCAAAGCGGGCGATGTCTCGCCAGTCAATATTAATCATTCATGTCAGGAATGAGAATCGGGCAGACATTATGGTCCCTTCTCCAGGCTCTGCAGTGTAGGTTGCTACGAGACTGTTGTATATCTCCTATCCTGCATAATAATGATAATGATAAGCAGATAATGATTGTACTTTTCAGGGTAGTTCTTACAAGGATGCCGCCGTCAATATTGTTGCTATATTTTATTATCATTACTACTGTTAGTACTATACTACTACTACTACTACTGCTGATGCTGCTGCTGCTGCTACTATTACTATTACTACTACTACTACTACTACTACTATTACTAGTTGCTATCATTATCAAGGTTTTGTCAGGTACCCACTTAAACACATGAGTGACGAGAGACTTATTGGGTAAAAAATACTTTGTCCATCGTGAAATATGCAACGGGTCAGATTCCGAACACGAATATATATGTTTGAAAGTGTGCGTAATAACACAACCAATCCAAACCATTCCGCGGGAAAGGGATATGTGAATCCATGACCAAGACCCAATAGAAACGAACCAACACTAACAGACGTTGCATTTTACCACAGTGACAAGTTTAATCTGATTAAAAAAATGTCCACGTGAATATGTTATGTAGACCTGCATGAAAGAGGCTCTAAATAACATTTAGCTAAAAAAAGAAAAGAAAAAACCTTGTCGTCATCTGCTTTTCTTACGTAACACGAAAAAGGCGACGTGTTGTGATGTGATGTACGTACGTGATGTGATGACATTGCTTGGTGTTGATATAACAACTATAATGAAAGTGTTGATTTGTATTGAGATGTTTGCCCCCTTGCATGTCAGCATGTTTGCGTGGGCTAAATGGGTTGTTGTATTGATGTGCGTCTTTCCGTCCCAAACTGCCCATCGGGCTGTCTTTAATTAGAACCATTACCGTTCAGGATGAGGGTTTTTAGTGACCGACGTCTAGCTCCATAGCGCCCTCAGCGCCTCCCGCAGACTGACACCACGGTGTAATCATCAAGTTGCATTCACACTATTTGAACGGTTGTGGTTTATTAGGATAACGACGTATTCTCTAAATAGATTAGATTTTCTTGGCTAACGTGTATACACAAGCAGAACAGGTAACAATCGGTCAATATTTCCGCATACTTGTACTCACATGATTTATGTTTAACGGGCAATATGTGTAACTATGGCACTTTGCCATCCTGTTTGACCAGCCTGCTTTGCATTCCACACCTGTTTCCAGCCACTCGTCGGTGCTTTTGCTTGTTATTTGTCATGGAATTTATTATAACAATTTATCATTATAATCTATTTCAGTATTATAATTCTTCATTATGGAAACTGAATATACCGCCATGTCTTTCAGCAAAAATAAATGAATAAATGAAATGAAATGAAATGGAAACAAAATGAAATGAAACTTGCAATAACATTACGACAACTGACCAGCACACCATGACCGAAATGATTATGTTGCGACTTTTGCAATGTTTTAGAAATCAAAACACTTCCCACAAAAAAAAAAACCCCGAACAACAACAAAAATCAAGAACTCCCCAGACCCCGTGAAAGGGTATGAAACCCTTTGATTGCTGCATGGTAATTCAGGTAAAATGTGAAAGTCGTCATGTCTAGGTGAAACTACAGGCCAGTACAATTCAAATGTGTATTGTAAATTTTACCTATCTTTTCTATGGTGTCTATATCAACTCTACCTATCTTATCTATAGCTGTTAAGCATGTCAAAATGAAATTTGAAAAGAAGAACGAAATATTGAACCAATAAGCAAACATTTACAAGCAATGCAGATAGATACAGTATTCGCTGGTCGCTGAGTCATCAAACATGGTGTCGTTTCGGAACCGCAAAAGATCTCTGCTAATCACGAAAGTGGCATTGCCTTAACAATCATACTGCACTAAAACCTACGCATCAGAGACATGCTCCTACACATCATCCTCACCACGAGAAGAAATTGAACTCCATGTCAAAATTCAGTTTTCCTATAGGTACACAATGAGAAGAGGTAAGAAGCCGAAAGAAGAAAGACCCTCTTTTAAAGTTTAGTTGTTTTCATCCATCATGTAACGAGAAACTCTTGGACCTTGCAAAATCATATATAATCAAGTTTTCATTCGAGCTACGAGAAGCAAGATTGTTTAAAAAACCGCCAGTTTCAGCGACACCACGAAAAGAAATAAGATCCTTTTTTATGTCAAATTTTAATTAACTCCACAAAAAGAACTTATATCCTATTTTATTTCATATTCAATTTTATGGCCAAGGGAAATAAAATATTTTTGATGAGATTCACTTTTCATTCACATTATTAAAAAGTAAGAGACTGAATCAATTCAAATATTTGAATAAGGCACTATAGGAGATAAGACTGATGAAAATACAAAAGAAGTATCAAAGATAAATAAAAAAATAGTTTTAATCCACACCAGGAAAAGAAGCAAGATCTCTTGAACAGTTGAAAGAAGCCAACATTCATCTGCACCACAAGAAGAAGGAAGATTCTGTTTAAATCTTGAGTTTACATTCACAAGAAGTGAAAGCTCATAAAAAAATTCATATTTGATCCTATTGTGTACAGAGATAAAGCAGAGAACAAAACAAATGAGAGGCATTTTAGTGCGACGCCACTTTTGGATAAAAATACCGACGTTTTTCCGACATCAACTTTAAAACTTTTATCCACTTTTTCAACTTCCCACTGGTTCTCTTTTCGTGACATTTTCGGCTCTCTGGCAATTTTCTGTTAGTGGACAATGTTGTTAAAGACGGCATTTCATTGCTTCGTCAAATTTAACGAATCCGCTTATCTATTCCATTCGGCAAAATCAATCAGATTAATGTTCTGAATCAGCGGTTGCGATCGACCTGGGATAAAGACTTAGTGGTCCTCATAGTTTAGCATTTCATCAAACAGGGATCGGCACAATCTATTTGTTTGGATTTGGCATATTTAATATACTTTGTCACAGAACGCTCATAAATAAACATGTTCTACTAGAATTTTTTCAACAATCGCACGTCGATGAATTTTATGACGTATGATACCTAAAACATGATGAGAATGAGTATAATAGCGTTTGACGATGTAAAATCAGATTAGTCAAGAATCTTTTCAAGGGATTAGCAGAAAGCGAATCACACCGGAACTCGTTTCCCTGATAGACTTACAAACAGATCCCTACTCATTAGATATCATTTGCAATGCCCTGATTGTTATAAAATGACTTTTAAGAAGCCATCTTAAACCCTAACATGCATGGGAATGGTTTCTAAACTGCAACAATTACAGCTTCAAATGTTCAGCGTTCACGGCTTTCTAAAGGAACTATTCTCTGTGGTTTCCTTATTCGACTGTGTGGAGGGTCATTCTGGGTGGCACTTAATTCTCAGTTATAAAAGTGACCTCAGTTCTCCTTGTAAAGAGAGTACATGTTAATCTGCACGTAGCCATAGCTCAACACTATTTCGAACACTAACTCACACACAGTATACTGTACTAACCGAAGCTCCTTCCTAAAACCGTTTTTTTTTCCTTTCCAGAAGTTCAAGATGCGGCAAGGTCAAGGTTGCGTTTTGCTCCTATCTTTAGGAGGAAAGTTGTTATGACAAATAATGAGATATGGACAAGAAAATCGCTATTTGTAGTAACGATGCGTCAGGCTGGAACAACGTTTATGAAATAACTGATGCCGTATCCCAATAAACTCGCCAGACGACTATAGCCTATTAATGATGTGAATGGCCGATGATTTTTCTATGAACACGGGGTATATAGCAAGTTATTCCATCCAGCTTCACGCATTTTAATACACTTCATATCAATTATTAGTTGCTGCTTTGTCGGGCTGGGCTGGGGTAATCTTTAGTTGTCAGGAACAACTTCCGTTATAGATGTGTGTATAAGATTTTGACGCGAGATTATAAGCCAGAACATTTAAGTGCAGCATGTCTCCGTTATCAATAACTTTCTGTTGTGATGAAACCTTTTGATAATTGGACTATCTGTTATTTAACTCATAACCAGATACTGAAATAAAGTCTCGGCCGAATTTTGTACGGCAGTGCGTGTATGCCGTGTACGTGTCTGCATGTGTGGTGCGTGTGTGTAATAGGCCTATACACCACAGCTCTCGACAAGTTGATCAATTCGATGTTTCAATCTTTTATATGAATATTGACAGGTCAACAATTTATTTTTGAAAATATCAAATTCAGAAAATTTCATAATCATTTTGTAAGGGCTTTGAAAAGTTTGTAACACTTCAAAAAAGAAATGACAAGACTAACTTGGATCTAATGATATAGATATGAAAGGAAACATTTATTAGGCCAAAAGAAATACAACACTGCTGAATAAAATATTGATACAGGGAATTCCAAATCATAAACACCCACATAGCATGTTAAACACAAACAATCAGCTCTTTAAACAATTTATGTTCCTTTTGCAATTAGGAAGGAGAGTCATAATGTGCATTTTTTTTTCCTGAACTGCCAAAGAATTGAATAAGTTTAGTAGGCTGTAAGTTCACTCTTCGGTCTGGTCCCGTCTAGAAGATATCAAGGAATTATTCTGGAGTTTTATATTTTGTGGTTTGAAAGGAAATTTGGGTAGAATAAGGTTTGTTTATACACCTTGTATTTCTGTGAAATACATGAATTTAGAAATTAAGGTACACCGTCACTGACCGTGCCCACTTAAACTTGAATAAAGAAATTTGTGTAGAATTGATTGAGGAGGGAAGATATATATTATTTAAATGAGGCAAATCAGCAGGAATTCTTCTACTGAAGTGGGAGAGTAGATTTGAACTAAACAAAGGAAGAGCTCCCTTTATAGGTTTTATTTTGTGCTAATCTCCTTTTAATCCTCCATTTTTTTTTTCATGACAACACATGGTAATTTTATGAGCAAGAGCATGACGATTTATTGTCCTGAAGAAAAAAAAAAATCAACCACAACTTTCGAAGAGACTTAGCAGGTGTAGTTCTTACATACATAACGTATATGTATTTAGGCTTATGGGTGAAAGGTTACCTTAGGGTCAAGAGGGGCGGGGGAAACTTGCGGTGGGGAAACAGGGAGGACATAGGCTTGTTCGGTTTGCTCATGATAAACACATGTTCCCACCATCTTTAATTTCCTTTTAGATTTTGGTGTTTTTGTCACAGTAGGCCCACGGAGAAACAATTTTTTTAAAGATTTATTTATTACCATATTATGCTGATGATCAATGTCTGAAATTTGATTACTCTGTATAGTAAAATCGGATTATGTTACTGCACGTATTAATTAGAATGGAATTTGATACACAACAATTCTGGAAACTATGCAGTCTGCGCGTGTGTGCGAACGTGTGTGCTCTCTCGTTCTGAATTAAAGAGGAATCAAACCCAAATAAAATATTTATTATTTTATCAACTTTCTATCACACCATGATCACCTACCGCCCTACCTGTGCACATGTATACCGGTGAGTCTACCTGACGGGTACTCTTTCACTAAATTGTATTAAAGAGATAAACGTACAGAGTTCTGGGTCTACCGGTACCCGCCGGTGAGGGCGCCAAAACGTTTACAGGAAGGTGCGTGGTTGATTGATCAATCAGATTACAGAATGCACCATCACTAAAAATGATGATATTATTAGTTGACCCCTTCTTGTTCTCAGCACGTAATACGGGAACATTCAGGGGTTAGCTAATAATATCGATAGATGTTATTACTACCATGTACACGTATTAATAAAAACATTACTATACTCTATGATCACTGCAACTATAACTACCTTGGGAGGTACTAAAAATGAAATTGAGACTGAAAAAAAAAAAGAACATGCAAAAGAACCAAGACAACTGTTGCATTCTCTCTGAAGTCTGAACACACTATTGGGCAGGACACACACAAAATTAGTTTATCAACCAAAATATCCTGACGATTTGCCGATAAACACAAGCACTCTGTAACATTAGTTTGTGAGTCTGCGACTTCATAAACCCCAGTGCCATTCCACGATCGCGTGGGCTTACATAAATCGAGTGAAATGAAAACAAGCAGAACGATAGAAATTTCATCAAAATCAAACACATGATAACATGTTTAACGAATTAAGATGTTGCATTTCCATTTACACATGATTTTAGTGAACAGTGGTATTGTTTGCAGGCATGTAGATACTGGGCAAGGTGTTGATGTTAACGCATAACCACGCTCTGATTGTTTTGTATACAAAATAATAATATTAATAGTAATAATAATAATAATAATAATAATAATAATAATAATAATAATAATAATGATAATATCATTATTATTATTATTATTATCATTATTATCGTTTCTTTATCGCCAATGTAGTAGCTACAAACATTTCCTGTCTATAATAATTACGAACATTGTGAGAGACAGAAAATGCAAAATATTACTATTGATTAAACAAGTGAGTTTTGATTATCAATTTCACCAAAGAAATTTCATGGAAGAAAATTACATGTGGGTATTTTCATGATATTATTCTCGAGATATAGTGACTTATGCAGTCATGACTTCTTACTACGTAGCGGATATTGACACCTGCTTAGGATGAGAGTACTTTCCACACACAAACCAATACAAGAGCTGTGGGACAATGTATCAGTGACTCATTTACCTAGTGATTAGCATTCACAATGATTGTGATGCTATCCTTGCTTCATGAATACAGTACACTGTACTTGTGAAACTTTAGATCAGACAATTACTGAGCGAATGTTTTTTTTTTTCTTAAAAAAAAAAAGTTCTTAGACTTTTGTTTTACATTCAGAGTCAACTAAGACGTGATATAGTTTTATCCTCAACAAAAGATCACACAAACCCAGCAGACTACTTTCTTTTATTTCATACACGTATACAATTAGTCAACTACAACAGAAGCAGCAACAGCAGCAGCTGCAACAACAACAACAAGAATGACGACAACAACAACAACAATGTCCACTCATACGTCATATGTCCTTCTCGTTCAAGGCTAACAGTCAAAAAACAGCACGAACCCCATATCTCAGTAGACATATCTCAGTAGACATGAAAATAGAATTTTATTTGTTTATCCACCAGGTGACCAGCAAAATGATGTTTTCAACTAATAAAACAGCACTCCATAGAAAAAGCACATTGCATCCACTGGCATTCAACTAGTTAGTACATATATTTGTAAAGTTTAGATTTTGCACCACTGACATATAAGAGGGAGACACTCACACCATGTTATATGCACTCTTCAATATATAATATTTCGTATTGCTCCCATCCTTTGACATCAACACTTGTTAATACATGAAATATGATTTTTCAGCTGTAAGAAATATTCCTTAGTTGCTGAGCCAAGCCCACTATTATACCCTGTGCAATAATGAGAGAAGAAACATTAACTACCCAAACTTCCTTTAGTATAAATGCAAACACTCCTACATTGTACATACAAAAACTTTTAGTAATCTTTTTATGTCACTTTCTAACTTGTATGCTTTAAAATTCCAGTTTGGTTATAGTGTCCACTAATACACTCACAAAATATGTAGATATCGATTAATATTTGCACTGGAAAGTGTGTGAAGGATGTAATATATATCTGCTATATATTCCGGATGTAAGGGCGCACAACCTCAAACATATTCATATGGACATTCCGTAGGCCAAAAAATATGAGGAAATGACCAACACAAGGTTGGTTATGAAGGGTTTAGTATATATCTCACAGCAATATATCTTTGGTTTATACATCTGCTGCATAAATATTGTATGGAGTGTCTTATGTTTGCCACAGTGGAGAGATTCCTGGTAATATTTTCTAGGGATTTGACCGCATTATATACCAAATGAAGTGAAATTACTTAATGTCCTCCTTAAATTCATATTCACAATATGCTTGCTATGGAGGATAAACTAAAAGCAAAAAAGAAAAAAAGAAAAAAAAAAGAATAAATACACTACATGAACAATATAATTTGTTATCCTAGTAAATAGTTCATTTTTTTGAGAAAACACCTACAACTTATCAAACCTTTGCATGGTTTCAGACCTGATATCAACCAGGTGCAAACCTGTAAAGTTATCAAGATAACAAACTCATTTTTCTTTTTGTACCTGCATATACCTGCCTTGTGGTCACTGGACGTTCAAATCAAGGTAAGTCCTATTTCACCACATGACATAGGGTACATAAAACATATAACATGAGGTAGAAGCTAGGTAAATACTAAATGTCTGGTAAAAATGGGTACATACAATCGTGAAAATTCTGGCAAAGTGGTAGCAAACTCCAGATTTGATAGCAAACATTCCTACAAGTATAACAATATAAAAGAATGGTGATATAAATGGATTATTACACTTGTTTGTCAATAATCTTTAAAAAGACCCAACAACTTACAACACTGTTTGGTGTATAGGGAGAACACTGCTTGATGTATAGGGAGTGCTACCCTGTTGATTTAATACAACAAGCATCGTATCTCACACACCTGACTTTCGAGTTCCAGTACTATCCACCCTAAACACCTGTCCTGATGTAGATGTATTGCCATATCATCTTCTAGTCTCATTTTGAAGGTTGCAAGCCATCACTAACCACTACTGACAAAGCTTTAAAAAAAATATACATATTAATATATATATTATGTATTTATATATAAATATCGTAATCATGGTGACATGGAAAACTCACTGTGGAAAAAATAAAATGTTGCTATTTGGGACACAGACACGCTAGGAATGATGAGATGTAATTATACATTAATATTTCACAGGCAAACATACCAAGAATTTGTCTAAAAGTAGAATATGTGCTAATAGTTATTCAACAATTAATTGTTGATATGAATTGCCCCAAGGAAAAAGATAAATAAACTAATGTTTCAATGTCAGATACAGCAAAGAAATTTGAAAATTTCAACAATTTTCCACACTCTTCTTACTATCCTGAAGCTAGCTGATGATATAAACTACGACAAGATGAAAAGTTGGCAACACATCGACATATCATCATTAAATGTGGTGAAAAACTGTTCATATTCTGATATGTTTTATCCTCTGTTCTGATGTCAATCTGCAAGAATTGGAACATCTTCACAGGTTCCTTCATCAGGATAACTACCACAAGTTAGTTCACCTTGCAATGAGCTCCGATATATAAGAAAAAAAAATATCAGGGCCTACACAATATACACATATTATACACATAGACTAGGACCAAAGACAGATGTTTCTTCATAACATTTCCAGCCACTTTCAGTAAAATTTTCTGGAGCCATGTGAGAGTATTGTAATTAGCTTCAACTGTCTTTGCAGCATGTTAAACATTTCTAAATGTTCTTGACAAAAATGACATAAAAATGTGGGCGATACTATAGTCACTAATAACATCTATCAAACACCTGACTGTCTCTATTATCAATGTTGCATTATCAAGTGGAAAATTGTCATAGGAAAGTGGAAGTGAAACATACAAATGGACCACTAAATCTGACCTATATTCAGTCATTTCTTCTACTCTGGAAAGACATTTAGAAGGTGATTATAACTCTTCACTAAATCTGTTTTCTCATAACTTATCTACAGGAATGATAGTTTCCAAAGCAGACCACTGAAAGCCTCTTTGAATGGAAGTTCTCCAATTCTGATATTCTACATTTTTTTAAGTACATCTCATAGTACCTAATGACTACATGCTAAGCTACTGTATACTGAGATCATTTCAAGGTTTGAATAGCATATTTCAGCTTCTAAAATTTGGTAAGTGCAAGAAGTGTTCAAAAGACGAGACTTGATAGCCCATTACAAATACTGTAAAAGTGGAAATTTTCGCGGAGTTGAAATTTTTGAGCATTTCGCGCAACCAGAAACTAGCACAAAAATAAAAGCATGCGAATATTTTTGCTTGCCATATGTTCCTGTGCGTGATGTCTTGATTCCGCGGAATTAAAAACACGTGAAACTCTTCTAACCCGACCAAGTGCGAAAAATTAGTCGCGCGAAAATATCCACTTTTACAGTAAATCATTTTTCCCCCATAAAACAGCACTGGTATATGAAAATCACTGGGTCTGAAATATTGAGACTAGTGCATGTGACACTCCTTGGGGAAAATAAAATGTTAAAATGATAACATTCATGGGTCATTCACCTGAATGCATGATGAACGATTAATGTGTGTGCCACAGAATGACACTGAAACTCATGTTGGCATTTTCCAGCCAACATCTGCCGTGATGTGAACAGGAAGTTGCATTGTCCCCTAGAGGGCAAAGACTGCCCTATTTCTTCTTTGGAACAAGAAAGTGAACTTGCCTTCCCGGAAACAAAACAGCACTGGAGCTACATACACATTAAAGCAGTGGCAGATCCAGGCGGGGGCGCACTGGGCGCATGCCCCCCCTTTTTTTTGTTAAAAGAAAAGAAATAAAAAGAAAAAAGGGGGGCGTGCGCCCCCCTCCTGATTTTGTAAAGGGGTCCCCCTTTATGGGATTCATGGATCCATCCTTGTTAAAGTAACCAAGCACCTTATAATTATACAAGATGAATAAGAACAGGCTTCTAGCATAAAATTTATATGAATCTAAATGCAAGTAACACTTAAATCTGTTTTACATCCAACAAGCTAGATTGTCTTGTTGATGTAAGTCTAGTCCTGTAAGTTTTAACACAGCATTTCAAACAACAAGAACAAAGGAACAAATCATCTACAATGTATGTTTATCTCTATATAATCATGTGAAACACAACTTCTTGAAGTGACAAATGGGTTATCACCTGAGAAATACTGCACAAAAGATGGGAAAGATAAATATGACTTCATAATAATCATCACCTTACTCTTCAAACATCACCATTTTGTAGGATTAACATCATAGAATACACAAGAATATACACATGACTTATAGACATTGTGACCAAAAAGCATGACATGGCAGCTAGCTAGGAAATATTCAGCATAAAAGTGATGAAACTGTTAAGTCCTTTTTTTTTGGGGGGGGGGGGGGGAGACAGAATTAAGCAATTAAACGTTTTAGAAGGTATTCTAAATCATCATGACAAGGTTGCTGCATGAAAAGTTTGGTGTGCAGCTAGCAGCAATGTAATTGTAAGTGTAAAGGCTGTGTCACACCTTTCCGGGCAAGCTACGCGGGCTTGTTGAGAGTTGGGATTTTCCAGCACGCAGGAGAATTTTCTGCGGACGGACAAGAATGTTTGCGAGTTTCGCACTTGTGTCTTACCTGCTAGACGTGTGCTACTGACCTTCTACTTGCGTGTGTTCCGTGTGACCTGCGTGAGAGCTTTGAAACCGATCCGTTTTCTGTTACCATCGACTTACAGGTACTGCAAAGCACCTGTGTTGGAGTTGTTCCCTGTCAATCCTATTTTCAGAGCACCATCTCAATATCATTTCAAATCTTGTCATAAACTCTCTCTTTCACTCACACCTGGTGGTATAGTGCGACAGAGAAGAAGTCGGGTAGGGGAGCATCTTGCTCAGGAATGTCATTATCCCAGCTAGGGCTTGAACTGAGGACCTGTCTACTGCTAGTCATGTGTGCAAATCAGAGTGATAACTACGTATATGGCACGTCTGGTCTGTGACCCCCCACCTTGCACGATTAGGCAACATTCTCGTTCTCCGTGTCGCTATCTCCGTCTTCTACGATCTCATAGGCGACGAGGAAGGCGGCCGAGAGGGCAGCGATGAGGGACATGAGACCGGACAGGGCGATGATGGTGAGGTGGGACCCGGTCAGCTGGATCAGGGGGCCCATAATGGCCGAGATGGCAATCTGGCCCAGGTATGACTGGGAGTCAAGACACGCCATGTCCGTACCAAGCCCACGAGGGAGCCCTTCCTCTGGACTCTTGTACTACAAGGACAAAACACATTAAAAAAAATTTCATACAAAACCTACAAAATTCTAGCTTTCCTATTGCTTGATTGTTCATGTGACATGCGGTTACAGCACCATTGCATGCTGTCGCTCGTAAGCCGTGCAATTTTCATCATTTCAGATGCTGCATAGCTGACATCACCAATTTACATTGACTCTCGTGTTGGGATCATGATCAACTCATAGCTTCTGCACCACTGCATGCCTCTGAAATCACAATATGCATACCTTTGCCGCGTACACTCAATCAGTTACAAGCGTGGATTCGGTCACTCTTTTCACTACCAACACCTTCAACCAACTCCTTGTGAATATGAATGGTGCTAGAATACAATGTGCAACTATTCGCTTTTTGCATTAAAATAGTTGCCATTTCTGTTCTATATCAATCATATTGCATGTGGCGCATGCTTATATAATGACTTCTTGATTGACAAGTACATAAATGGCATGAACATAACACAGGAGAGAATGAGCAGTCACCTTCTGCAATAAACAACGATGACTTTATTGCAGCAGGCAAAAACATGCCAGCAGAAAGACATTTGATTGATGCAACAGACCCTTGTCAAATGGGTTAGGAAAAAAAAAGAGCACAATCTACAAAAGATCTCATGGGAATTTTAGCACACAGACTGTGACTCTTTTGTCATCCCATATTCATCCTGTTATTGTCTACAAGGTGATTATACTTTATGTGAAACAGAGGGCAATGGAGTTATTCAAAGGTATGTTACATCCAAAAGAAAAATACCATACAAGTCCCTTTTTGATTACTGTAGAAGGAATATACTATCATTGGTGACCTTTCCTGCAAAATATGAAATGCCAAAGTATGCAAGAAATCCCATGGAACTGGCCTTAACACAATTTACAATCTTTTTTAGTATTGCCTACATTGCTTGAAAAAATGGCAACAAACACACAAACAAACAAACAAAATCCCCCACCTGACAGGGCTGAGAAAATGGGGAAGTTGTGTATGTCATAATTTCTGAAATATGGCACTGTAAACAAATGAGAGCTTGGCACAAAGATCTACAGTTGCAACTGATTGACAAATTCTCCTCTAGGTAAATTGATGTAAATATAAGTAAGCACTGAATTAATCAGTGTTTGGTAGTAGCCATGATTCATTGTCAAACAGTGGCAATAAAAACATCTCAATGCAAGAATTTCATTGATTTGAATAAACATGCAGTACCCACTGCATGCTACGAGGATTAGAACCAGCACTTGCGGTTGGAAGCTTGGTGGTCTAGTGGAGATGATGCCTGTCTGGCGATCAGGAGATTGTAAGTTTAAAGGGATGGTACAGTATTGGTGGAGATGAGAATTGGGCTTTTAACTTTTTGCGAGATACCGAGAAAACACTTACAAAATAGTACAGAGCATACCATTTTAAGAGGAATTCAAAGTTTATTTGATGAAAATTGGGTTTGGAATGACTGAAACATCCAAAAACAAAGTAAAACAAAGCGATCGTAAAAAAATGTGGGTCCCACACTTTATTAGAATCGCTGTTTTGAATATCTCAGCCATTTCAAAACCAATTTTCATCAAATAAATGTTGAATGCCTCATGGAAATACATGCTCTTTCATACTTCAAAAGAGGTTTCTCATTATCCCACCAAAAATTGTTAGAAACCTGAAATTAGGTCGCAACCAAAACTACACAATCCCTTTAAATCCTGCATGAGTATGCATGCCAACAGTTTTTTTTTTAATCATGGCTACTACTCAACACTGACTGATTTGGTGCTTATTTACATCGATGTAGGGCAATTTTTCCATCAGTTGCAATAAAAACATCTTGATGAAGAATTTCAATAATTTGAATAGATCTAAATTTACCTTGTTGCATTTGTGGTACTGAGCGAGGATGTTATAGGGAACAGTCATGAGCACCACCTGGTATGGCCCGGCCGACAGGCATAGGAGAAAGATGATGAAGATGTGTTTGGTGAGAGACACCGCGGCGATACATCCCGCTACAAAGATCAGATGACAGGACACGTAGAGAAACTTCTGGCTGAGGTGGCGCTGCAGGAATGTCATCAGCACTACGAAGAGAGAGAGGAGAGAAAGTTCATTATGAAATGGAGCCATGGAGAGTAAAGCTTAACATCACAGCACCACACTCTGCCACATCCATCCTCCCCTGCCCCCTCCTCACCACACCCAAACTTTCTCACACCCCCTCCATCCTACAGTACATCCCCTTTTTACAATGCCTCCTCCTCCTCCCAATACCCGCCTCCTCCCCATGTCCCCTCCTCACCTCATTTGATCTTTCTCACACCCCCTCCTCCTCACATAGTCCCTTCTTATAATGCCCCCTCCTCCTCCCCATGTAACCTCCTCAGCACATCTGATACACTTTTCTCACACCCCCTCCTTCCTACATACCACCTTCTTGCAATATGCCTCTTCCTCCTACTGCCCCCCTCCTGTCCACATCTCCTCTTCCCCCAGGCCCTGTCCTCCTCATGCCCCTTCTTCCAAACACTCCATCCTCTCCACATCCCTTCCTCCTGACAGTCTCTCCTCCTGACATTCCTTCCTCCGGGCACCCTCTCCTCCCCACAATCCCATCTTCCTACTCCCTTTATAGATCCTCTCCACACCCTCTCCTCTAGTGCCCCCTCCTACCCATGCCCCTTTCTTCACACAACCCTTCCTCTCCGCATCTCTCCCCCAGTGTTTCCTCCTTCCCATACACGTTCTCCTGACACCCCTCTTCCCCATATCCCCTTCTTCCCACAGCCCCTAATTCCAAGTCTCTTCCTTCCCACACTCCCTCCTCCTATGTCCCTCCCCCCTACCCAATGCCCCCTTCTTCCCAAACCCCACACACCCTCCTCCAAAGCCCCCTACTTCCCACATCCCTAACTCCCCCACACCCTCCTCCAAAGCCCCTTACATCCCACACCCCTCACTCCCCACACACCCTCTTCCAAAGCCTCCTACTTCCCATACCCCTCACTCCCCCACAATCTCTCCTCCATAGCCTCCTACCTGTACTTCCCACAACCCTCACTCAACCACAAACCCTCCTCCACAGCCCCCTATTTCCCACACCCCTCACTCCCCACACACCCTCCTCCACAGCCTCCTACTTCGCACACCCCTCACTCATAACAAACCCTCCTCCACAGCCTCCTACTTCCCACACCCCCTCCTCCTGACTCTCCTTCCTAAGTACCAACACCTCTTTGGCAGCAGTGTTGGCTACATGCCAGACAGATACGGGATGGCACGTACTACCAGTGTGATTGATCAGTAATGAGCCTAATCAGGGACATTACAACAACGTCTATTTGCTGAGCAATTAATCTACGGAGATAAGGTGAGTAATTTATAGTTTCACCAGGCTGTGACATTTCTCACATCAGGACTTCTAGCCTGGTTAATCAAATGGAAAAAAAAAATGCAGAAACAAACTTGGACGATAGAAATTACATGTTGGTGATCATAATTTCGAGAAATTCGATGTTTGATGGTACGAGAATCTTAAAGGAAGCTCCAATGTGAACACTGTTCAATTGTTCTGCTTCTTCAGGGGTCCTGTGTTCTCCTAGCGCCTTCTTACTGTTCATGTATTTTAAAACCAGAAATGTTCACACGCATTCTAATTTTGTGAACCTAGATTCTTGAAATTAAAATGTATGTCAAAGTTCTTTAACACTAAATGCATTAAACAGAATGACAGTGGCAATTTGAGAAAATTTCATGCCATAAAAAAGACTGTCGGCTCCACTTTGCGAAGATTTCATGCTGCTAAAATATCTTGCTTTACAGTATAGACATCAAGATCAAGTCTTATTTTACAGTACAAGCAACAATAAGAAACCACTGACCTTTTCAAATCCATTTCCTTTAAAAGAGGGTCAAATCATTTATTCTCCTGACATTTATAAGCCTCATTATTAAAGTGCACAGGATACGGGCTCAAATGAACTTTATATTCTTAATGGCATGAACAAAAGTCTTCTCTCTGTACTTTTCATTGTCTTTTATTTAAAATGTAATGTGTCTGAGATTATCATCCAATGTTATCAGAAAACTGTGCTGCTTCCCAATGGGTGAAAATAGACAATTGATTAGCAAGTCCAACCCAAACAAAGGAAGTAGTAGTAATCCCTATTGACTTCCCCCCTCCCTTCCTGTGTTTGTGATATTGCCCAGTTCAGTTGAATGACAGTACAGACTGTATGTAAATTTAAAAAACGGTCAGTATGTGTACTGCTCTTTCTTTCAGGGTAGAGGGAAGAGCTTTTTTTTTGGGGGGGGGGGATGATGGAGAGAAAGAATGGTATGTCAGCCAAACTGCCTACTGAATTACAGCTCAATGTGTAATAGTACTGGTAGTACTTGTACGTGACCTGGGTAATCAATACACATATATATGCAGGATTGTATCCACATTTAAACCATTGGGAAATCTCTTTTATCTAAATGCGAGTTTAAAAAAAAAAAAACACTATCTAATCACGTCTTACAGAGTATAAGGATGGATATCTAAATATCTGAATGGTCTACATGACATAATCACCATTATTACCTCTTACAAGAACTGTTATAGTAGTACTTATAAAAGTGAACACTGAATGGACCAAAAGATTGATTTGACAGCTACACAAATGAGGGTCTTCAGTGTGACAAATTACCTAATAAAAAAAAAAAATAAGAAAGTGAATTCAAAATATGGATTTCTGATATTGCAAATGAAATGTAAAATTTCATGATTACTTTTAAAGTTACTTGCATGTCACAGGACACTCAATAAAGTTACAAGTGGAAGTGTTTTGGTCTGTAGCCTAGTAAAGATTGCACATTTACAAATTAGGGATGCCAGTTTGAATGAAAGAGATGGTCTGAAATACACTTACATGAAGCTACTGTGACCATGAAAAAGCCTGAACCTTGAAACTGCCAGGTCCTGAATAGGCTTTTGCCTGAAAACTGGCATCCCTGATAAATATGCCCTGTTACCATGGAAGCATAATGAAAGTTGCTGAGCATCACCATCAGAATGCAGTCCGATTACATTGCCAGATCAGATTCTATTCTTTCAAATCACAGTGATGGATGATTTTATCCCACTTAATTACAAAAAAACAACAACAAACTAGAAATGTCGCTATGGCGACTGGTATGCCTCCGCCATAATGCATGATTCTCTTATTAAATAGGTCTAGATAGTACATGTGGACACTGTGTGATTACATTTTCACAAAACTGGCAAAATATTGAAATGACAAGTTTGTCACAAATGTGTTGAATGTTCACCTTCCTTGACCTTGGTTTAATTGGATGAATAGGAGAGCATGTATTTGGGGATTTAAGGACTTTAACTTGACTTTGACCCATTCATACATTTATGCATTGAGTAATTTTCATGGTACCGGTATGGAGAAAAAGTGCAATTTCTGTACTGAATAGTAAATTGTTACCATGTTCATCTGGCCTTTGACCCTAGAATTCATAAGATAATCACTTTCAGGTAGAACATGCATAAATATGCAGTAAGTTCACGATAAATTGAGCCACTTCCGAGATATGGAGGAAAAAGTTAGTTCAGCACTTTCACTTGATCTTTGACCTTTTGACCTTTGAGTCAAAAAAAAAAGAAAAAGAAAAAAAAATAAACTCTCCAGAGAATTTCTATTAGGTTAACCATGCATACACCAAGTGTAAACAAAAAATAACAATCCTGCTGGCATTTGACCCCTGACCTTTGACCCCATGAACCCTACATTCTCTAGATAATCACTGCCAGTCAGTACATGTATATACTATGTTCCATGAAGATACCTTGAACAATTTTCAAATTTACAGAGAAAAAAAAGAAGTTTTAATAGTTTTACTTGACCTTTTGACCTTTGACCTCACGACCCAGACTTTCACCACAGAATCTAAATTGGGTAATACATGTATACACTAAGTTTCAAGAAAATATCTTCAGGCATTGCATAGATATGGAGGAAATAGTAAAATTTCATGTATTTAACCTTGACCTTTTGACCTTTGACCTTGAGCACGTGCACCCAAAAGTTGATAGGCACAACTTCATCCCCTAATACACATACATGCCTAGTTTCATTAGGATACCTCAACAGGTTTTGATAGTTACCTTGTCCACAAAATTCATTACAGACGGACGTACGGAAGGACGGACGGACGGACGGACGGACAACCCGAAAACATAATGCCTCCGGCACCACTTTGTGGCGGAGGCATAAAAAACAAAAAACAAAAACAAAAACACAAAACCTCAGATAAACAAGAAAAACATTGTTTGATAAAAACAGCTTTTTGGCATTGAAACACAATCCATATTAGAAAGCTACAGTAACATGCTTTCTCTATATCAATATTTTTCAAAATTTTGAATGTTTTGTGCCTTTGAATATTTTGACAGAATAAAGCAAAAGTATTAAACCTTTGATAAACAACAACAACAGCAACAACAACAACAACAACAACAACAACAACAAATTTTTCGCTTGTAACATGCAGGTCTATACCAGGGTAATGTGGTCATGGGTAAGAAATGCATACGTACGTCCGACTGCCGAGGAGAAGAAAGCGTAGATGCACAGACCCCAGCTTCCCATCTGGACGCCTTCCTCGTAGCGGAGGTACTCCTCGGAGTCTGGAGGAGCACTGGGGTCACCTGATGGAGACGGAGTAAAAGGAGGAAGAGGAAGATTAGGGGGATGAGCATGAGGAGGAGGTTAAAAGTAAGAGGAAGAGGAGGAGAAGGAAAAGGAGGAGGAGGAGGAGAAGGAGGAAGAGGAGGAAGAGGAGGAGGAGGAGGAGGAGAAGGAGAAGGAGGAGAAGGAGGAGGAGAAAGAGGTGGAAGAGGAGGAGGCAGAGAAGGTGAAGGGGAGGAGGGGTAGGAGGGTGAGGAAGAGGAGAAGGAGGAGGGGTAAGTGGAGGAAGAGGAAGAGGAGGAGGAGGAGGGGAGGAGGAGGAGGGGAGGAGGAGGAGGGGAGGAGGAGGAGTGGGAGGAGGAGGAGGGGAGGAGGAGGAGGTGGGGGAGGAGGAGGAGGAGGGGGAGGAGGAAGATGAGGAGGAGGAGGAAGATGAGGAGGAGGGGTAAGTGGAGGAAGAGGAGGAGGAGGAGGAGGAGGGGGAGGAGGAGGGGAGGTGGAGGGGGAGGAGGAGAAGGAGGGGGAGGAGGAGGAGGAGGAGGTGGAGGAGGAGGAGGAGGAAGATGAGGTGGAGGAGGAGGAGGAGGAGGAAGATGAGAAGGAGGAGGGGAGGAGAAGGAGGAGGAGGAAGAAGAGGAGGAGGAGGGGTAGGTGGAGGAAGAAGAGGAGAAGGAGGAGGGGTAGGTGGAGGAAGAGGAGGAGGAGAAAGAGGGGAGGAGGGTAGGTGGAGGAAGAGGAGGAAGAAGAGGAGGAGGAGGAAGAGGGGAGGAGGAAGAGGAGGAAGAGGAGGAGGAAGAGGAGGAGGAAGAGGAGGAGGAAGAGGAGGAGGAAGAGGAGGAGGAAGAGGAGGAGGAAGAGGAGGAAAAGGAGGAGGAGGGGGAGGAGTAGTAGCAGGAGGAGGCCAAAGTGGCCTACATCAGAGGTAATCCACTGATGAAGGAAGAAACTGCCAATAGGGAGTGGCCTAAACTCACCAAAGCTCTTCATTAACCTTTTGTGCACACAATCAACTCTGTGAAGACTGTATGTAAAATAGCTTTTGTATGCTTTGCTGACAAATTGCCAGGGAAAGTGAGAGAGTTAACTGGGAGCTCATCTCCACATAAAAGATTTCAGTGATAGACCTACATGTAACTATGCACACATAGAAGAAAAAGTAGGCAAAAAAGAGAGCATGATTATAATTTTGGTGGTTTTTACCTTTACATGCATACATTTTTATTGAAAGGTAATACTGGTCATTATCTAAAAATTAATGGAAATTATTAGTAGTGATCATGTTAAAAGCTGGTTAAGTCATAAATTTGAGTACATAACTCAAATGAATTTTCCTTGTTTCACAACAAATTTGAAATGAGGCAATTACATGTATAATTTCTGCATCTTTTCAATCAGATTATTCCAGAGATGTTACATGATGATGCTTTTTTTTCTTAAAACAGGATTCACAGTGCTGATTTATTTCTGAAAATGATTTTACAGTGCAATAAAGTGCAATAATGCCCAGTTTGTAAATGATTACATCACCTTATTTTGTTTTTGCATCTACATGCCTGTGATAAATCCTCTCTTTAGTAGTGAAAATACACTCGTTTGCAACTTTTAAAACTCCTGGATTATGTTTCATTAGATTTGAATGAACTCTTGCTTTCCTTTTTGTTCAACAATTTTTCTTTATCAAAGCCAGCTTAAGCATGAAGTGACATTCTTCGAACACAGTTCAATTCTAGTTGACTAAAAAAAAATTATATAACACAAGTGGGGGGAGACGTACAATACTTTGCACAATACACTACCATGTATTCTGACTATGCTCACAAATTGCTCAATAAATTGTATAAATCACAAGGAATAACCTGATGCATAGCACTGTAACTCTGCTGTTCTAATTTTCGATATAGATTTTTACACCAGTCCATTATGTGTGTAAGTGTGGATATGAGAGAGAGTGAGAGAATAATTGTCAACTCTGCACACTGCCAAAACAGGTTGATAGCACTAACTTAACAATTATCTCCCCAATAACAGATTTCAATCATTTTTTTTTTATTTTGTGCTTGTAAATTTCTATTCTTTCTTAATTGCACTAGCTTCTGATTGGTCTGGAATTGGGTATTCCCCTTTGATGAAGCCACACCTTGGGAATGAATGAACTTTCACTCCCTCTATAAATATTCAAGGCCACTGCCTCATGTCTTTCGGATATAAATGTACAGCATTCACTTAAATCATGGACAAGGTTCCCAATGACATCACTTTCCATCTTGTGAAATTATTTCCTCTTTGTTACTTTCACATTCACTCGTGAGCAGGTGATTTTTCTTTCAAGATTTTTACAGATTGGGTATGATGCTTGTGGCAAAGTACAAATTAAAAATCATATACACTGATTTATCTCTAGATTAAGATTAATGCATGTCAGGAATTGTAAATGTCTGCAGTGGTCTGTAACTGATTTCTAGTGATGCCCCCATTCTGTGCACATAATAGACCTTTGATATCACAGCCCCTTTATAAAATATAGTGTTTCCTGTAAGTTAAATTTTCATTATCCATATCAATGGGAATAAATCAATTCAATTTAGATCAGTTATCTTGTTCCACTTGACAGTACAGAACCTCTTCTTTCACTGACTGACCTCAACTTCCATTAAACAAAAACAAATAAAAACAAAAACCAATAAACAAAAACAAAACAAAACAACATTAAATATTGTAGTGACTTTTTGTCAGTTTTGTGAAGTAAGGTCACATACACGCATTTTTCGTGTTTGTAAACGGCTATTCTAATCATTGTACAATGTACAACGTAGGTAACAGTTATGCTGAAATGGAGCCTCAATGACCTTATGGTCTGTAAACAGGACCAATGTGGACTTCAATCTAGACCTAACATGTCATTGTATGACAAGAGCTTCATGTGCTAACCATAACCCTGTCATGCTACACTGTAAAGTGCATTGTGCAAGGCAAGCATGCATGATTTGTATCCCAACACAATCAATGGTACTTGTATGTAGATCATACACCCTTTGCTTTGAACTGAACTTCAAAGATAAATAAATTATGGAACTTGTCACTTTAAGACGAGTTATGATAGGTCATATGCTGGGGGGGGGGGGGGGGGGGGGGTCATCAGATATATTGGTCACCCATGATCGACACATGTAAAATAGGATAGTTACAAATCAATGCAGTACTAAGTATGGTACTATCAATTCAAAAGCAATCACAGCCTCACATAGGCATACATTTGTACCTCAATTTTGACTCTCATTTCCATAAATAAAAAAAGAGAGAAGTGACAGACTGGAAGCTATTGTGTTTGTATGAAATCTTACGTTTTGGGTGATACGCTGCCGATGTAAATTACAGAAAATATGTTTGCTGAATTTCACATCAATCTAAACTGATATGACACAATATGGCCCCGTCAAAGTTTAAATTTTTGTGCGCGCGTCAAGAGTGATATACAGTGTACGTTGTAAGATACGCCAAAAAAAACCCCAACTACTTATCATTAATCCGTTATAGCTCATTAAGAGGAAGGATAGGGCCTACTATCCTTTTTCGTTTCATAAAACATGAAGTGGTAACTTGCATCAGTTCATTAAGACCAGCCATTCCAGATAGGTTAACTTTGTCTAAAAGAAAAGAAGAAGCAACTGAAAGAAAATAAGTACAAAACCACACTTACTGAGGTAAGTAATTACGAAGGTGATGGAAAGAATGAGGTGATTTACCATTGTACACGGCCTGGGCGACAAAGTCAGTGTAGAAGACCAGAGCGATGTTCATCCCCGCCCAGCCGAAGAAATTTGTGATGCAGAGGAACACCAGCTGCTTTGGCATGCAGAAAACTGAGTGTAGTAGGCTGACACAGGATTGCGGTTCGCTATTTTTATCACTATCCTCCTCACTACACTCTTCTTCCCCTTCAACACCATCATCAGTGCCGGTGCACACGGCCTCTGCGATAGGGTCTTGCTGGCTGATGAGAGGTTCGCTGCGGGATGCTGGGATGCGGCCATTTTCATACCCTTCCCTTATCTTAAATGATTTCACATGTAATGATTCTTGTTGGTCAGTCAACTGGATCTTCACCACACACTCGGAGCCTAAGTGACTGTTTGGGGTGGGGTGTCTGCTGTCCAAGGCCTTAGTATTACTCACTTTCCACTTCGGGCTGACTGAACTACTATCGCCGCTGCTGCAGATGCCATTGGGTATGTTGGGTATAAGCTGTTCATATCTCTTCGTTGTCCCATTTATACTTTCGCTGGTTCTGTCAGGTGGATTCGTACGTAACGGTTCAGTCTCATCTCTATTCTTCGCCTCACAACCACTCTTGCTAGAAAATATTGACTTCTTCTGGAAGCACCCCTTTAATCCACCACTCGAACCCTTGGCATCCACAGTTCTCTTTGTCTTTGTTTCCCTGTTCTTCTTGCCCCTGAGAAAGGTACATTTCTTGCCAAATTTCGGCCTGGAATTGGAGGTTTTAGTCTCCTGTAAGGGTCTGTGTTCTGACGTCGACTCTGCCTCGCTTGGGGTGCTGGGAGTTGGGGCCGATGAGGACAAGGAACTTCCCAGGGGTGTCTCTGGTATACTCGTCAAGGTAAGGATCAACGGCACGGCAAAAGCAAGGATGTTGAGGAGGAAGATGACCTGGTACTGGCTTCCGAGAGCCCTGCCAACAGGAGTTTTCTCCCAGTCTATGGCAATGCAGATGTAACCAAGACCACCGCCAAGACCTGAAAGACACGAGTTCCTACAAATGTACATGTAGCCTCACAACTTTGATCTTATTTATTCTGTCAAGAATGATTGTTAACTGACATTAGTAACAGCCATTACCTAATAAACAGAACTGTTCCTTTCTCTCTAAATCTATCCCCTTCTTTCTCTCTCTCTTTACCTCCGCCAAGGGGGGAGGTTATGTTTTCATTACCGTTGGCTTGTTCGTTTGTTCGTTTGTCCGTGCGCAAAATAACTCAAAAAGTAGTTAACGGATTGGGATGAAACTCGCAGGAATGGTTGAGAATGACACAAGTACCGAACGATTAACTTTTGGTAGTGATCCGAGAATTTTTGGGGAATTTATGAAGGATTTTTGATATTTTGGCAGGTAGGGTCAATGAACTTGCGAGTTCAGGCTGCGCATATTTGAGGTTTGCATACGCGCACTAAGGTGCGTGCTCTAGTTTCTGCTAGGGCGAGGCGCGCCGTGCAGCTGAGGGTTTATGACGTAACAAAGGCTTCTATATTGGGAAATCGGGCGACTCTGCACACAATGCTATATAAGTACGTATGGGTGGAAATCACTGATATCTCTATAGAAGAACAAGATCAGTGGTGGAAATGAGCTGCATGCTTGGTGGAGGTCTGCGCTCTCAGAGTGCTTTTCTAGCTTTAATAAAAGTGATTACATTTTGGTCAAGGCTACACTGTGTGTCACTACTGGAAAATGATGACATGTTAAAGTCCAAAGTATCTATGTATAGATGTCTCTGTGGACATTGCACAATTTGACAATCACCCTGCAGGAAGAGGCAAGCAGCAACTAGAGAGTATTTACATACAATACCATCCAGACTGTACAACCTCTTCACTGCATTCACTGAAGATATTTGGCCAAAATGATACAAAGAATGCTTGTACACGGTGTTGTATATATTAGGGCAAACAAACATGCATGACAATGTTTGCATGCATACACTGTATGGTGTAGTGACAGTGCAGTCTCTACTGTCAAAATAAGGTTTGGGATTCCCAGGGAGTGTTAATGTAGTGGAATGCTATCACTAATAATACTGTTCTATAAGAATGATTAAAACTGAAATTACCCCTTTTTAACAATAATTACTTGACTGAAAACACAACTTATTGATTTTGTTCATTAAAATTTATCCTCAAATAACATATTCTTCTTCTGGAACACTTACCAGTACAACAAAAAAAAAAAAAAAAAAAAAAAAAAAAAAAAAAAAAAAAAAAAGAAGAAGAAGAAGAAGAAGAAGAAAAAAAGAAGAAACTAAGAAGAATATCAATGTGTGTATAGGATGTAAGTGGCATATTTTTGGCTAACATACACATGTAATTGTCATTTTTATCACCTTCATGGTTGATAAGAAACTGTACTGTATTTGAGCTTTCTTAAAGCCTTTTGAAAGTGGTGATGAACTGCTCTTGACTACTTGTATTTTGAGAAAAGTTCCCTTCGGGAGCAAACTTTGTTAATACACAATCCAATATAGGTGCAAAGTATGTGACATGGACATTATTGAAGGTCTCACAAAGGTTGGTCAAAAACTGATACGGTTTCTCCTGAAGCATTTGTTGTACATACAAGCCATCTTTAGTATCAAACTCCAGAAGACTTGCATGGCTCTGTGGATGCGGTGACACAATCCTTTCAGCAAAGTATTTCTATGTCACTGTTGTTTACATGCTGCAGAAAGTAAATTTGCTTCTCAGCCATTTTTGTTCTTTTTGTGCAAATTGGCAAAAAACTCCCCAAAACCCACCATAGAATTATATGTGTGTACACTGTCCAAAGTCCCTGGCACAAATAACAACAAAAGGGTTAATTTGTTTCTTTTTGAGACAAACACTTACCTCCCATAGCGCATGTCATGCTAAGGACCCTTTTCAGGTCGTCGGCATTGCAGACATCTACAAGATAGGCCATGAAGGGGGTACTGCAGCTTTGGGCAGCAAAGTCGGTCAACACCACCCCTATCACTGTGATCGCTATACCCCAAGTTGTGGCTGCAAGCAAAAGTGCAAATTGCAATGACACATGTTGAAAAGATCATTTCCATCATCATGAAAATTTGTGGAAAATGAGCAAAGAAAATAAGATTCCATTGGCAGCTCTCCATTTGATTTGTGCGTGAAAATTGGTGACATTTCATGTACAAACCAAATGGAAAGCTGCTAAACACAACTGCAGATTACACAGAGTTGCCAATATGTCTTACTCTCAAAGCTTTCACAATTCATAACTTCTTTTTTATGTGTCCTATTCTTTCCTAAAATTTCCACTGATTTACTTCTCTGATATTTGTCTTTTCATACAAAGCAAAATTATATCAGGGTGAAATTTCCATTTAAAAAGTTATCTTAAACTGTAGCTAGAACTTCATTTCCATTGTTAATAATAATAATAATAATAATAATTGCATTTATATGGCGCTTCATATTGACGTTTCTAAGCGCACTTTGCTACTCATACAAATAGACCAGAAAACACAATAACATTAACAAAATTAACGTTAACAGTAACAAAAGAAGAAGAAAGAAAAAAGAAAAGAAAAATACATGTGATACAATGGTACAATAATTGATAACTGTGTGCGCCTCCAGAAAAAAAAAAAATATTACAGCTGATTAAACAGGTGAGTTTTAAGAAGAATTTTAAATGATTCGACAGATGAGGCATTCTGAATATAAAGAGGAAGTTTATTCCAAAGAGTGGGAGCAATGGAAGAGAAGGCTCGGTCACCATAACGGGTTTTTGTACGTGGGCCATGACGTAATTGGAGAGAGGAAGATGAACGGAGGGGTCTGGCAGAAGAGGAGGAGCGGAGAGAGACTAGGTCTTGAAGATATATGGGTGCAAGATTACGTGTGATTTTGTACGTCAGAAGTAGGATCTTGAAAGTAATACGGGAATGTACTGGAAGCCAATGGAGTGAGCGGAGAACAGGAGATATATGGTCATGTCTCCTACTAAGGGAGACTAATCTAGCGGCTGAATTTTGGATACGTTGGAGAGGGGATATGTGAGAAAGAGGGAGGCCGGCAAGGAGGGAGTTGCAGTAGTCCAGATAGGAGGAGACGAAGGCATGGACGAGCCGCTCAGCTGATGATTGATCAAGCAGACGCCTGATCTTCCCTATTTTGAAAATACCCCATGATGCAGACTTACAAATGTTTGTGATATGGTGTTTAAGAGTTAAGTGTTTGTCCAAAGTAAAGCCAAGGTCTCTAACACAGTCAGAGACCTTAATAATCCCATCCCGAGTAGTTAGATCTGGTAGAGGAACTGTGCTCCTAAACTGTGAAGAGAAATGGATGAGTTCAGACTTGTCTTCGTTCAGACGGAGTCTGTTGGCAGTGGACCAGGTTTTGATGTCGTTGAGACATTGTTGGAACTCATTGATAACTTAAGACCTAACATCATTAACATTAGACAAAATTGAAGAGGTTTCTGATTCACATTTCATAGAAAGGCTAACTTTGACAAGAGCCACATTGTTCTCTTGTCTACAGGAAGATGTGCAAAAGCTGCTCCAAACATTGCATTTATTCAAATTCAAGTTACAAGTAAATGAAAAGAAGATTGTTCTCACCACTTGAGTCAATGAGGTCACCAATTTCTCCCCCATAGAGGTATAGTCCAGTCCCAATGACCGCTCCAATACTGAAGACGAGGATAAAGGGCCTCCTCCGTCCCCACGGGCTGGGGCAACGGTCACTGGAAGACCCAATGAGAGGGGCGAAAATGAGGCTGAGGATGGGGGCAAGAAACCAGGCTAGCCCGTACAGGTGGTTCGGGAGACCAAGTTGGAGGAGTATGGGCGTAACCAGAGCCCCTTCAGTGGCGTAGCAGAATTCCATGCCAAACTGCACCGAGGACTGCTGTAGGAGCTTGAGGAATTTCCTGGGAGGCTGCATCGGCAGCAGAGACCAGTCCTTGGACTGTGCCCCCGCCAGCTTCTCACTGGCGATGTTAAGCATGCTCCCCATGGGGACGTGATGACTTGGTGCCAGAAGACGACTGGGAAAATTCTCGCTGGGAGTGCTCGTGGGCAACAATCCCGTAGATTTTGCAAAGTGCTTCATCCCAGCAGTCTTAGACAGTATATTGTTGCTGCACAACATTTGGGTTTCTCCTTCATCATTCTCGGTTTCCACGGCAACTGACGGGAAAGATGAGCGTCGTCTGGCAGAACCACACTTGATGAATGTGTCCATGTCACTGAAATTGTTACTTTCAGATGTATAGGAAGTTCTAAAATCCTCCATACTTGAATCTATGAATTTCAAGTCTAAAGAAGTCGTGAAATCATTGTCCGGTAACTGATGCTGTTTAGCCATCCTGTGGTCACTTTCATTCTTATTCTGCATTTTCAATGAAATGGTAAATTGAAAATTAGAACAATTATGACACAACATGTGTACAATGTAATGCCTTTGAACTAATCAATTGCAAAGGCTTGGAACATGAAATGACAAACATTGATGCACCATATTTGGGGTTGTTACTCAATCAGCCTTACATAATGCATCAAAAGACAAATCAGAGTATTGTTAGGTGATATGCTAACAGTGTATCACCTACATGTGTTGTATTTGTCAAAATCTTCCTTTCATTTTTTTCTCTCAACAGCATCTCAACAGTAACATCACCAACTGACGCATTAAATTTTCCATGTCAATAGTAAATGCAACATGACAATGTTTACTGGATCATACTGTTTTAATCAAGATCATTATGTGTGACATCATCTTAGATGCCACTTTGCAATTTTGACAGAAGATCAAACAATTGATAATACAATGTATCTTCACAACACAATGTCACACTCAGGATCTATATCATTTTTCAATTTCAGTGGGCACAAAGTTCAAGAGACGGCTGGTCTTCCTGCGCAATGTTTAAATTGTCAGTCAGGCGGGTCAGGCTAAATTTGAAAATGCTCCAAATCACTTCCGGATTGTTTTCTATATGATTCAGACAATCTTAATCGTTTCAAAAATGTCCCTGTGTACACATCCGCCCATTTGTTTTCATGCAGATAGTGCATTTTACGTACACGTATAAGCAACATGAAAAATGTGTGTGGTTTTTTTTTACTTGATTTGGATCCCTGATACAACCAGTAGTAATCCACTGATATCTGGTTGATCTTGACCAAAAACAGGGTAATGTGTGTGCACTATACAGGCAAAATTCTGCACATGTGTCATTGTGCAAATATACTGTAAAACATGATATATTCGCGGCATGAATTTTTTGCGAATTGGAGCCGACGGCCTTTTTTGCGGCATGAAATTTTCGCGATTTGGAACTGGTATTCAATGCATATAGTGTAGAAAAAGAACTTTCGCGTGCATTTTAATTTCGCGAATCTTCGCGCTCGCGAAATTTGCGAAATTAAAATGCACATGAACATTTCTCGTTTTACAGTAGTGAAAAAAAAATACCCTTGTTTACTTGGCCAGAGCTCCTCAAATGCAGGGGGACCCATTATTTTCACTGCATATTATAAGACTTGAAAAATAAGATTTCAAGTATCAATATTTCAATCAAGGTAGCATGATGTCTACATATCATCATCTAAAATCAGAAGAGTAGAATTTAATTTTATGATGTAATGTTTCTGACATTTATTTGCATGTATTTAAGTCATTTTTGCTCAATATTCTCCCAACTTTGGATATGTTGTACTACTTTGGACTATTATCTTTTGAATTCACATGATTATTCTTTGCTAGTAAATTGCTAACTCTTTGAATCAATAAGACCATACTAGGTACATGTAGTACTGCTTGGATATTTCTAAATGTCCCTTTTTTAGATCAAGGGCAACCGATATCTGACGACCTACCCCCCCCCCCCCTCCAGTTTATCACCTACAACCGTAACTTGTCATAAAGTGACCAGTTCATATCTTATTGCTTGTTTGCTTTGTCCCATTAAAGACTAATAAGCAAAGGTAATAAAGTTTTAAAGGGATTACAGACATTAAAGGGTTTACAAACATTCCAAAAGGGTATATTTTTGTATTAACTGTCATCCAAAAAGCCCTTGAAAGTTGAAACATATATCCGGTGGTGACAAAATATAAGATCAGGAAGACTACTGCCAGTGTGAATGGTTGTACTGTACATGCTGTTTCATTTTCAGTTAAAGGACAAGTTCACCTTCATAAACATAAGGATTGAGAGAATGTAGCAATATTAGTAGAACACATCATTGAAAGTTTGAGGAAAATCAGACAATCCGTTCAAAAGTTATGAATTTTTGAAGTTTTTGTGCAGTACCCGCTGGATGAGAAGACTACTACAGTGTATGAATAACTTAGATGTCACATGCGTACAACAATATAAGGAAAATATAAAGAGAATTTCACAAAATTCCATCTTTTGAAAAAAGTACACATTCCCCTGACTCGTTACCGATAAATGTTATTGGTAATATTATTCCCCCTGCCTTTAGAAAGAGGCAAGTCAATTGCTCTTTTATTATGCGAAAATAGTGAAAATATGTTGAATTTTCTTTTATATTTTCTTTATACTGTTGTACGCATATGACTCACAAGCTGTAGTAGTCTCCTCATCCAGCGGTTCCAACACAAAAATTTAAAAAATTCATAACTTTTGCATCGATTGTCCAATTTTCCTCAAACTTTCACTGATGTGTTCTACTAATATTGTTGCATTTTCTCAATCCTTATGTTTATGAAGGTGAACTTGTCCTTTAAGTGGCAGTCAATATAAATAACATCTTCATAATCATGTTTTCTATCACATTTTGCTCTACTTCCATCACTTTGCAGCAGGTTACAGGTAGTTGTGGCACATAAAACTAGGCAATTATATTTGCATTCTGAAAGACAAACATGCGAGGCATGGTTTTTCTGTGTCATGCTTACAGATTGGACAGGAAAGAATAAAAAAAAACAAACATCGCATGTAAGAGGATGAGTACGTGTAAGTACATACCAAGTTGCAGGGCTTGCATAATACATAGATCACTGCTCAAGGCAATCATTTTACACATACACTGTATCATGTTTTGAGTACTTGCATCTAGAAAGAAGCACTCTTATCTACAAAAGGGGTGTACAGGGTCATCATCACATAGTTCTTTTACATGCCAGTATAAAAAATACAGTCTGAATAAAAACTTGTGCTACATTGTAATGTTAGTATGCAACACAGCTCTGCTTGTACCAAAAAATCTGCATAAAGTACTGACCATCACCATTCTCCCTAATATTAAATGGTATCGGGGCACATGACCTCACACTTCACAGATCACACTGCATGTTTTTAATATCTTGAAGCATAAACATCAAAGGAAAATGTGTTAAATCTATTGTAACAGGAGTGAAAATTACTAAAAGTATAGTAGGCGCAGGCCTACATGTGGGATGGCTTTTAATATTATTGTAGATGAGTCATGCAAGATGATTGACTGTTAAAAAAGAAGAAGATATAACACAGGGATCAAAGGACTGATCAAACATCAGTACAATTACCACAGAAATTTCTTGTCTAATCATCTGGCAAAATCTATTGCGTTCTCATTTTCTTTGTAAAAACATGGAGCTACAGTTGTAGCTCCATGTAGCTCCATGGTAAAAATGAGGAATCCTCTATCAAATATTTGACTCCATATAACTGAGTAAACAAGTTTTGTTTATAAACATAAGATCAAAATAGAGATAGCACACAGTCAACTGAATTAATAGCAAGCAAGCATGGCTGTAAATTCCCAGCTAGACATGTGGTACATGCTCCAAGATATTAACTGCTTCAAACGCGTGGGTTCCATGCTATTTTGACTCACTCAGTTGCGCCATAATGTTGAAACCAACACCCCTACCATACCCTTTATTGACAATACATGTCAAATGCACATAACGTTTTTCTGGCAATCGTGCACTTTATGGCCCTAAATTATCGGTCTGAGATTATACCCTAACTGAGCAGTGCGTGCGAATTTTAGTACCTACATGTACATCAATAATCTTCCATCTGGAATTGAGTCCAAAGTATGTCTTTATGCCGATGACTGTATTCTATACCATGAAATCCGCTCACCGTCAGATAGTGTTGTTCTCCAAAATGACCTCCAGCGCCTAGAAAAGTGGGCAAAAACGTGGCTAATGTCATTTAAATTGCCAAAATGCCAGATGATCCACATCACAAAAAGGCGTACCATTATCCCAACTTCATATGTGACCCTGCACCTCAAAACAAACAAAAAGTCGCCAGACATGAATTTTTAGTTAAGACCATATTCTGAAAGAGCAGACTTTAAGCTTTAAAATGATGTATAACTCAAATCAAATGGACTCTCCTAACCTATCTAAATATTGGAAAGAAAGCACAAACTTGGGAAAAGTGTGAACTGAGAAAAGAGGCTCTGAAGTACAGTGTCTATTCAAGCGCTTAATCTTTACCAAACCGTGCTGGCTGTGCGATGAATGGGACAAAAAACAGGAAGTAAACCATCAGAGTAACAACAATGAAGGGATTATCAAATTAAACTGAAATTAAGCATGCCTCATTAACACATTCTGTCCATAATCAATGCCAACTTTCAAAGCAGTAGCACTATTCTTTCAAAAGTTATTAGAGTTGAAAGTGAAGAGTGTGGACAAGGTTTTTCAGAAATGAAAAAGGGATTCTAAAGACACACCTAATCACACTATTCTACCAAAATTGTTCGAGATAAACTGCTAAAAAAAACACACACTTTCCTGCCCGTTTTATGATACCAAATTTTAGCATAATGTAAAAGAAGACCCGCTCTTTCAGAAAATATGAAAAAGTCAAGTTCGGCTAGGTTGACCCATTTCACTTATTTTCAGTCCTCACGCAAAATCAGTGTGTGCGACTTTATGTTCGTTTTGAGGTGCACGGTCACATATACACTCTACGGCCATCGCCTTGCAGAGGTGTCACAACACAAGTACTTGGGAATAACCCTGTCATCGGATCTAAAATGGAATACACATATTGACAACATCACCAACAAAGCAAGCAGTATGCTCGGATTTCTACGGCGTAACCTCCATAGAGCCCCTCTTAATGTCAAAGTACAAGCATATGGAGTTTAGTCCGCCCTCACCTGGAGTACTGTAGCCCTGTTTGGGACCCGCACACTTTGAGGCTTATCCAAAAAGTAGAGGCTATACAAAGGAAAGCTGCCCGTTTCATAACCAACGATTACAATTATGGAAGCTCTGTAACAACCATGCTCCAGAATATCAAACTACCTACCCTGGAACATAGGCGTCATATGAACAGTATCATATCCATGCATAAAATAATCTATGGCCTGGTTGATTTGCCCTTCGAAAGACATGGTGAATTCAACCCTGAACCACTTAGAAGGACCAGGAGTTGGAAGCCTCTTCAAATCAAGCTCCCTACTTCCAGAACTGATCTCCATCTACACTCATTCTTCCCAAGAACCACCAGATACTGGAATTCCTTACCACAAGCAATAACCAATATAGCTGATCCACGTTCAAAGATACATTATTCAAACATTTTGAGTAATGTCCCTTCTACCATGACCTATGAACCAAAGTTGAGTGTTGCTCTACCAGGGCTGATCAACGTACACCATCAAGATCAAGATCAAGATCAAGATCATGTATCAGGCACCGTGGTTTCGACAGCATGTGTTCCGGTACTGTGCTTTATGGTATCATTGTTTTGCTGTTGATCTTGTTTATTATTGGGTTTTTCAGTAATATCCGGACATCTTCGAATCCCCAGTGAAGAATGCAAAATCACTGCATGTAGCCTCATGCGTGAAAGCTATTTTTTTTTTATGCGCAATGCTAGTATAGAGGGGTGTCGGTTTCTATGTATGTACATTGTCCATGTGTTGGACACCAACTATATTACTTCAAGTTTAGGTTAGTACCTCGCAACAGATACTCGGTCAAAACATGCACACAAATTGCACAGTAGGTAACAGTAGGCCCTACATGTAGGTCTAGACCACTAAAGACTAACACTTGCCCTAGTTTTTTTATCCTCTCTCAACCTGCCAAGTTATTGGTTTCCATGGAACACTGTGAGAGGTATGGATTGAATTCTTGCAGAATAAAATCTTTATGCTCACATAAATTAGAATTAGTTGCAATTCTATTACAAATAGGCCTACGACAGTTGAGAGATTAAAACGAAAGTTAATGCAAGTGACATCTCGCACGTTAGATCCCAGCATCGCCTGGTCTCTGCTCTGCAACCAGTGGCAGTGTCCACTTTTATATGAGGCCTACGTTTATAGACACCCAATCGTGATACCCGTCCTGAGATACTAGTACTTACTACTAATACTATTTAATTACTTAGTAGATGGCAACTTTCTTCGACCGCAGCTGAGCTGAGGAGAGGGCTAACTGCGACCAGCCCCAACGTGTAACTGCGACCAGCCCCAACGTGCAAGGGCGGCGCGGTCTCCGGGGCTAAGGAGAGGGCTAGAGAGTAGGACGATCGAACTGTGCTGGGTTTATAGACAGAAGACTGTAATCGCAACCTCCTCATCAAATAGACCTCTCCCTTGGCCTTATTTCTTCCAGAGTACTAACAGTAGTTGGCAAGTTTTACTACTTACTAGATCTAATACCAAAGTCATAGACAATAGACAGCTGCACAGGCCGAATTCTTCTCTTGACCGAAAGATATCATCGTTGATCGTCGGATCATGTCTGGCTTCACGGAATCCAATCCCGTCGGACTACTCGGAGGAGAACCGCACAAGTCAAGAAATGTTATACACCTGTATCATTAATGTAGACTCTAACTAAGTTCCTCATTGAGGGCAGACGGATTTTTCTCTCTAGCTCCTCTCACGACTAAAGGCAGAAACAAGGGAACAAGTACTGAAAAGGTAGATAAGCTCTAGTCTTACCAGTGATTTTACGAGTCTCTTCCGACCTCCCTGGTCTCACTTTGAAGTGTTGACGTCGTTGAGCCAGTGGTTACAAGGTATCTCACCTACCACAGAAATACAGCAGACTCGACTGTAAACAATCGGTGTGCGCAATACAGAGAACACGCACAGTGTCCGAGATCTGTGTACACATACGTTCTCTGCTCAATAGAGAGAGAGTGCTTGCCTGGATGAGTTCGATTCGGTTTCGTTGTTGCTGGTTGCACAAAGCAATCAGCTGATATGGTAATCACCTAGCCTTGATGTCAAGTCGCTACTGTTATGAGAAAAAGCGATTCATTATGTAAAAAAATAAAAAATAAGAAATAAAAAAGAAAAGAAATTTGGGATGAAATGAGATAAATGATCAATAAATCAAAATACTAAAACGAATGTGAAACCCTCCATGTTTGGATCGATTTATTTATTTTGTTTGTTTGTTTGTTTGTTTTGGGGATGGGGTTCAAGGAAAATATATGAAATATCATATTTATATATGTTTGCAGGAGTGATGTATAGGCCCTCAATTCAGGCAATTAAAGTGTACCTAAAGGCACGTAAAGAAATTGAGTATCGCATGGTTTAAAAGAAAGGAAAACATTTTATTTCGTAATGGAGGTTTGACCTGTACATATATGATCATGTCGTTGCGCAGTGAGCACCCTGAACATTATAGATGTGAAATTATCATGTGTAATGACAATGTCATCGGTGCCAATCTGTGAGACCCCTTGGGGCATCTGGGGCATCGACTTGGTTCCAAACGAATGGTATGATATTGTCGTTTATAATTTAAATGTTGTAGCATAGGCCTACATGTTTCT